>NC_060232.1:5523369-6192471 GCF_021155775.2 Neodiprion pinetum
GATTCGTGGGAACAAAGTCAGGACACTACTACCAATCATGAATTTTCTCAAGACAGTGTTGAGCTCAATCTAAAATCGCATCACGTGTCAACAGAAAGTCAAGATAGCCTGATGATCAATGCAAACACAACACCTAAGCACTCCGAAAACACAGATATCTGTATTTCCCCGTTTCATGCTGGTCACATGGAAAACGCCGAGGGATTCACTTTGCTTGGCGAAAGTCCAAAACGACGATTGGGTGACTCCAGCGTCGAAAGTAGTCCGAAACGAATGAACTTTGGAAATAACTCAAGCTCAGAGTTAATTGATTCGTCTCTACAGTTGTTGGACAGTATCGATTCAAGTCGTGTACTGGCCACGCGTAATGATCGATTAATATCGGTAGAATCAACGTCAGAAAATAATGGACAGATTCTTAACTTAGAAGAGTGCCATGTTGTCCCAAGACTTCTCAACTCAAGCTCGTCCAGTACAAATGAGTCCGCTACCGAATCACCTGTCACAACAGTCACTTCCACTCCAACAACAATAAACAATTTGTCTGTTTCGATTGATCGTGACATTTTAGATACAGAAAGAATAAATTCAAAGGCAAGACATGTTTCTATTGACTCAGCGATGGATTCTGGTATGGGAGACAGTTGCAATAGTGTGGACAGTTCCGAAGAAAAAGTGATCACTGATTCTAACGATGAAGAAATTACGAAAAGAAATGATTTTGAGAGGCGTTGTTGGCAAGCCAAAGTCAGAGAGAGTCTTGCGGCACGTTTACCAGGTGAACTAACTATGCATACGTTTATTTTCGCCCATTACTTGTACTTTGTTATTTATAAATGTAACTTTTTCCTACTTATTTTTTCCTATTGCAGATAATTCCTACTACCAAGCTACAGCTGGTAGGTACATTTTCCCTGGTGCTGAGGTCTATTCTGATCCAGAGGACTATGATCATTGTTCTCTTTCGGCAAATTCTGATAGTTCGGAAACTGATAGCGATTCAACTTCTGACGACGAAGAAGAGACTTGTAAGTTTTGTACAGTTCTAAAATAATTAGCGACATTGTTCATCTGTATAGTAGAGATTTATAATTTTATCCTAGGACAATGCAGGTCTGAATATTTAGGGGTTCAACCCTAAAGAAATGTACAACCTTCTTACTCTGGAATTAAGAAGAAAAAAATTGCTTATTTGAATGAAATGTGATCTGTAATTTTTTTTCTTTTTTTTTCAGGTGCAGATGAGGAATTCTCTGAAGGTGCGGATATTGACGGAGAAGGTGATGGGGAAGAGGTTGACTGGGCAAGTATTCCTTCAAAAGAAATTCAACGCTAGTCTCCAGGAAATATTGGAACATGGCAGTCAATTCTTATTGCAACCACTTTGGAGGATTTGATCAAAGTTAAATTTAACTGTCAAAATCAACGAGAAGATATATGAATACATCAAATTCAACTTGCATTTTACATTCGCAGCGAATTAAATTTGTTTTTTTTTTCTCGACATTATTAAACATTACGAGAAGGAACATAAATCCTTATTCGTAGTGCCTGATTTTGTTAAATCCGTTACCAGATTATGAAGAGAAAGGAAGAAAAATAGTATGTTTGAAGATTTGCCAAATTGGAGTACGTATATTGATAGTGTACCGGTTTATTTAGATTACCGGTAAATCTAAATTATTAATGTTCGTTATTTTAAGTAGGTAATAGAACAGTAATGGCTAAGTGTATTAAATTATTATTCAGTTGATAATGGCATCGCCTATTTTGTCAATCGGCGATAAGACATGATAATAATGGGCACGTTTCCATTTGATTTCATCAAAACACATAATATGTCGCGTTTTCGAGTGTAGCGCGTTCCGAAGATTAAGTTACGTATACGCAGATCTAGTCCCCGGGCGGGTTTTTGAAATATCATTTTAACTCCAACATTGGATCAAGTATTTATAATTTATTGTTCGAAGAAATGTTTATTTTGACATCGCATTTATACTGATGATATGTTAACCTCAGCCGACGAAATGTGTCTAAATGTGAAATTTGGTACAACTTTTTCCTATGCAAGCCGTTACATTCAACGGAAACTAAAATTATTGTAGCGATGTTGGAGGTCCGTAGACAAACGTGGTTTTAAATTTATGCCATTTATTAATCAATTTCACGAAAAACGTTTGTAATTAATTCTTGCGTGACTACGAACTTCGATGTAATTTAATGTTAGTTGAATGTTGTTAATTTATCTGTGAATATCTGTAAATATCGTTCGTTTTGCTAACACAACTATATTTCATTTGTTATCATATAATAATAATACGAAAGATGAACCTATTCAATTCTTTTTTTTTTCCGTTAGATAATCAAGAGTGAACCGTGGAAAATCCAAATGTGCGGACTTATTTACGAGTACACTTCGGGTAATGAATTCTGAGAACTTGTGATGTCAAAGTTGAAACGCAAGAAAGATATTTTCTTTCTCCGATTTCTATCAAAGTCTAGACGAACATTTGGATCTCAAGAAGAATTTTTGCACCCTTGGTTAAAGAATAACTATTCATTTCTCAGAATTCATCCACAGCAATTTACTTGTATTTTGTCGACACATTGTGATGCACAATTCACTTTTAATCACTGTAAATATCGTTTGAATGCAAATTTTGTGAATAATCCACTTAATCAGTTGAACACTTCGATCCTCACATATTCTGTCATTATAAAATAATATTCTATTTTACTATTGGCAAATAAATGCAGTTATTACATACATACGATATATTAAGGGATGTAATACCCGTTTCTATAGGTAATTCTAGTTAGGAATAAAAAATACAGAATAATAATAAATATGCGCGCAAGGTTGGAACGAATGTGTACTTGAAGCTTTGAAATAGATTAGTTGAATCGTTATTGAAGCACTTTTATCGCGAAAATCTGAAGGGGATCGTCGTGTCGCAGTGAGAAGAATATTGCGCGAAATTTAATTTGAGTCGTGTCAACCAAATGAATCTAATTAAATTTCTCAAATTTTGAGTGAAAACTTAACCAATGTTCATTCAAGCATGGTCGGAAAGGCTCACATTTATACATGTATTGGCATAAGGATTAATATAATTGAAAAACTTTTTTTGAGCGCTGAATGGGTGTAGGATATGAAAATTTGAAACTTGATCTTGTTATCAAACACAATCCCCCCCCCCCCCCCCCCCCCCAACCATAAAATGTGACTAGATTCTAATAACCGGCCATTTCGATAGCTGCTACTTTCTGAAATTACACCCTATGTGTAGCAAAATTATACATGCATTTAAAAATATCAATTACAGCATGCTGCAATGGTTTGGAAATTACTTCAGCTCACTAATTATGGTTTTCAGTTTAATTGGAGCACGGGCGAATGTACAAAGCAATGTTAGATAATCCTTTCATTGCGTGTTATTTTTATAAGGGTGAACGATTAGCTATTAGTATTTGCAACTAGGGATAAGTGCGGCGATTATGACAAAATAATACAACGATTGTAAAACTCTTTTAGATTTAAGGAGTAACTGTTTTCACGTCGTTTATAAAATCTATCGAGATACTAAGGATGCTTACTATTTCGAAGATTTTACACAAAACAGTATAATGATTTTGTCATTATTGTTGCAATCTTAGTTTTTGTTTATATAATATATAAGGAACAATGAGGTTGTCTGCAAGTATATTGTTCTTAATGAATTAACGATTTAATGTAAGATATAAATATAGTACGTATACATATTCGTTAATCAATAATATTAATAAATACGATAAAATAATAATAATAATAGTAATCACAATATCTTAAACGTAAATGTGGGAATGAAATTTTCATGTACTAAGAAAGAAACGAACCGTAGAAAAAGGAAACGAAAAACTAACTAAACACGCGAGATTACTAGGTTTATGTATTGAGCTTCAATTTTCACTTTCCTCTGCAAAGGGTACACGAGGTGCTCTTTATTTTTAATGGCAGATGTGATCGTCGGTTGTTCGATTTTTGGATGTTAAAGAAATAGAACAGAAAAAAAAAAAAAAAAACAGGAAGGAAAAATTAGTAACCCTAAGATTGATGGGAACGATTGAGCAATTTGGTGAGTTTCGAGAAACTCTGTTTGCTCGGTATTAAGAGAAATAATATTTTATACAATAAGACGAAAAGTTACATACCGCTTTATATTATGCAAATATAGCTTTATTTATAGTTTTGTTGTACGCCGTTTGACTTGATAAAAGAAGAGATTGAAGAATTAGGTATTATATCCTGGTTGAAGACACTTTTTTTTTCTTCCTTTGTTTCCATATGATTCTATTTTTTTAAAAATAATTTATTTGATTATTAACGTTTGTATATAAAGATATAGTTGGAAGTAAAAATGTTCTTGTAATTTCACGTTCTTTCTGCCTCTGTAGTTTCGTTTCTTTGTAGGATTTATATCTGAATAATGGCGTATTGCTCAAAATTTGTACCAAAATTAGCAATTGTTGTGTGTCTTTTTTTTCTCAACTACTTGTTCAAGTTTGATGGTGAAAAATGTAAAATAATCGCGTTTAACGATTGGCTTACTTTGTTATTTTTTTTTTTTTAATCTTTTCTTTTTTTTTATCTTTATTTCTATCTTTCAAACTCTGTCTCTCTCTTTCTCTTCTCTCTTTTCGACAGCACTGATTTTTGTATAGATCTACGTATACCGTGTATCACATATGTAAATATTTATTATTTCTAATATTTAATAGATCATGGAATCTTTTGTAAGGTTGGCTGTAATTTGAAGGCTCATCAACAGTGTGTTTGATACAATTCTTCGGATGATTTTTTCCTCTCTCTTTTTAGCCTAGGAAAAGTTTTCACATTTCAGCAATCCTCGCAAAACAGTATATTAAGGAAGTTCTGATTCGTTTTTTTCTCTTCTTTCTTTTTTTTATATATAATTTGTTATTTAATATAAAGAATGTTATTAAAAAAAAAAAAATGTTCTCTTTATTATTATATAAATGTTGTAAGAATTTTTCGTTTATTTTGGTATTACTAACGCATAAGCTTTACCTCGTAAATTAAACATTTTTCTATCATAATTAAATAGCATTTCTTTATTCTGGCACCTTTTTTACGATCAAATATACGTATTAATGCATATGCGTATGTACGTTAACGATATTTGAAAGAGAGACATCCTATACATGTTCTCCGTTGGACTTCGAATTACAATAAGACAGAATGATTTAGGTTTGTAAAGAAAAGTGCAGGAAAAGTGTCGCCAGAAAAATGATTAAAAACCAACGGCCACTTGTATAACATCGCAATTTCACCACGGCTGTACGAGGCACCTTGTTTTTTCAGTGTAAAGTTGTAACCTTTTTTTTTTTCGCGAATTTCAGTACTACATATTGGCGCAGCAAGTGCAAACGATTATTATTAAAAATGAATCGTGAAACCTGGGTACCACGACTTGGAAATTTACGATTATTCGGTGTGAAGAAACTCTCCAGAAGGCGATTCCCCGTGCCACGGAAAGGATAGTGAATCTCGCTCAAGATCGCTATTGCTCTGGAATTTTTATGATTGACGAACAAAGTTGTTGGAAGAAATAATCATCAATATGCTTCGTCCGAAATGACATTTAAGAAAATCCCAACTCATGTATGACAAAATATCAACTATTCCTGTCATGAAAAGTATATTTGTATAGAAAAATTTATACCTACTCATCAAATTTCCTTAGTGCAAGTAAAACGGCACTGGTATAAACTTATTTTTCTATTCTCGTAACCGAGGCAGGATTTTGTTGATATTCGGATAACTATAAGTGATATGTTCCCGTGGAATGTGCGAACACACTGCATGTGCGAAATTCACGTATACTGTACACCTGTATAAAATATTGAGTGGTACATTAAATCCGCGGTAGAATATTTTCAAAAAAGTAGTAAACGTAGTAGTAATAATAATAATAGTAATAATAACAATAATAGTATAGAAATAACATTGAATTTAATTGAATAAAGTAGACGAATGGTTATTGTTTGTATTGATGAACCAATAAATAATTACCGCAAGGCTTAGGATTTGTTGTCAGTATATAAGGTATTATTCACAGGTATGTTTGACGCATTCAGAGAGTGGGGAGAGAGAGAGAGAGAGCATTTCCTGTTACACGTATAATAAATAGATATTAACTATCATATTAGCGGGGTAACGCATATATTTATATTAAAATATGTCAAAACTAATGAAAGAACTAATAATAATAATAATAGTAATAAAGCCGATAATGATGATGAAGAGATTATACCGTCTAAGTTAAATACACATAACAATTAATACTTGGCTCAATCTTGATACACCTAATGATATGTACAAAAAAGTAACTAAATTAAACGCAACCTATCGAATCAAAGTTAAAAAACGTATAGATTATGCATACTATTAGGTACGTTTGCTAAACAAAATTACACTATTTGCGCACTCTACGATTATTACTTCAAGCTACACGTAATAAAAATAATTAGTTCACGAGTAGGATTAAGGAAAAACATATTGTTTTCGGTATAGTGACTGTGGTGTTCTATCTTTTCAAGTGTAAATTAATTATTTATCACTTCGATATTAATATATATATTCTATAATATTTCAAATTTTTACTGAACTTCCTTCGACAGCGTTAAACTCGGTAAACTATATCCGTACCTATATAATACCTATACAACAGATCTGTATGTTTTCAAAGGCAATAAATCGAATGATCGGATTGTATGTGTCATGACGAACTTGAATAAGTCTTTGTTATAGATGCATATCACATTTTGAAGCATCTGGTTCCGCATTCCAGCTGCGGTAATTGATTGTATAAAAAAAAATAAAAAAATTATAATTTCAAAACGTTCGTCGAACCACGAATCAATATATTCTGATTATTTCCACAGTTGACTAGATATTAAAAAACGATCAATCGCTGGATAAATTCACGTTCGTGATACGCTCAATTTAAAACTGCATTAAAAACGCCGAAAAAATCGTCGTTCGATAATACAGAAATAAAATATACGTATGAATTAAGTAAAACACGATTCGATTATCAGCATCCGTAATGGCCGCCTCGGTACTTCAAACGGTACCGTGTGAGTCGCAACCACGGTCGCAACGATTGCAAAATAACATCAAATACCCGCACGGCCGTGAAAAAATTGCATAAAAATTTGAGAGATTCAGGGAAATAGAAAAAAAAGTACGACGCTCGTGAATAAAAAAGAAAAAAAAAAAAAACAAAAAACCATACAAATGGTCCGGAAAAAAGTGCAGAAGGGGTTTAAAAGTTGAAGGAAAATAATTTTTAAAAAAATAACTAACAAGTTACGGGTCGTCGGTAGAATAGAATTTACGGACGGAACCGCGGTGCGATTGACGCGACAGTTTCGTGCGGCGGCGGCTGAGCGTAAGGCAAAGCCGTGTTGGACGGTTTCAACGCATACATAGAAAACAGCAGGTGCGGCCAGCGGCAGGGCTGTCAATGAAGCGTCGTGTTCGCGTATACGCGTGCCATAAAAAGTGTGCAACGAGCCGCGTATCGGCTCAGATGCCTGCAAGGCTGCAAGGAGTCAGTACCGTCTCGCTTAATCGAGTTACTCTGTATCTACGTGGCGCCTGACCGAGTGACAACAAATCGACAGCATGTGCGGTAAGTCGAAATTGACGTAATACGCGAAACGCCACGGAATCGAGTCAATCAAGTGCCTGCGCCCTCGCTTCTTCACGTCCGTACAACTGCGCGTATACGTGTTACGGTGGGTTGTAGACGTATAGTCGGTTGAAAAAAACCCGCGCACTACGAATCCCACGCGTTACAAGTTTGTCGCACGCTTTTTCCAACAGATGTTTAAGGATATTTGTCCCACGGTTGGGGAAACCTGACAAAGATTTACGGAATGCGAAACGTTATCGTTGATTTTTTCAATCCAAGAGAAGAAACAACGTCGAAACGTTATTTGATTCGACGCAACACTCTGCGATAGAAATTTTTACCGAAACTCGATTTACGCGTATACGTTGCGTCGATCGTACTTTTAAAAAAAATAAAAAAAAAAAGATTTGTAATTGTATGGGTGAATGTTACGGAATTTAAACGCCGGGAATTTTACAGTAACGTGCATAATGAAGCTGTTCGTAATTGATGTTCGACAAATTTTTATCAAGAATAAATTATTTTGACCGAATTATTATATACAGACGTACAATCATCGTTGATCCGCATAATCGTTCATCTGGTGTGATTAATTAAAACACGAATCGTTGTAGCATGGGGATAATCGAAAAAAAAACAAAAAAAAAAAACGTGACTAATAATTTTGAATAATAACTAGAATCACGTTTATTGATAATTTTCATTATCTTTAGAACGACGTGTAAACGTTATCACTGATATTAATCGTCGGACCGTTCTTTACTTTGGAATTTATGAATGCGTCACTCGAAACGTCGTCATTTTTATATTCTCATTTACTTTCGGAGGATTTAATCAGTGCCAAATATTTTTTTTTTTTTAATGCATCAGCCTTTAAATGTATAAATTGCAATTACTCGATAACGAACAAAAGAAACACGTATTGGTTTAATAATTATTTCACATAACGTGCACGTACGTAATGTATGTATGTAATTTAGAATCTGTTGGCATAAAATCTTATACCCTCTGTTATCCGATTGTGTCTGAAAAATTTCTCTCACTTGGTCGAACCGTACAGGCAAATTTGTTTATTTAAATAGAATCGCGAAAATAGAATATCAATTACGATTTTTTTTTTTCTCGCCATAGTGTTCGAATTTTTACAGTATATGAAAACGTGCGCATTATCGTTCGCTGTTTTTCACGATTCAGTAAAAATACAGCGAATTTATTTTGTGGCAACGTTATCAATTCTTTTCCTGCGCTACTTTTATCGCCACGTCCAAAGTAGAAATCCTGCTAAACTTCGACGGAACGGAAGGAAACGAGATAGGGAATCAGGTCGGTATTGCAGACATATGCGCACATTTCTTTGCCTCAGCACAGACCATGTTTTCGGCCACACTAACAGTAACACAGATTTATCCGCATCCGCGCAGAGCTGTCGAATGTGTAACAACGATATAATTATATTGATATCCCATGATAATATCATCACCGCCATTCGTAATTTATAGAACCGTCTTCGCCTGCAGTGGGTGGATTTTTTCACTGACGCAATTCCTCGTCGTCGTAACGTGTATACTTGATTTTCGTATACGCGCATGTAAAGCTCTAAATATTTATGCCGCAAGTCTTACAAAGATAGGAATAGAACGCACGTATCGGAGTTTCAACTTTGACACGCAGTGGAAAATTATATACGAAGAGCGAATTACACGCTCAGCTATACCCGTGCCGGAAAATATAGAATGAAAAAAAAAAGCAGATAAAACTTTACACTACGACATTATAATGAAGTCAAGATAGATAAAGATTAAGAATCTTCTTACTTGAATAAGTACGGTACATTCGATCAAACTGACAGTGAATCATACCGCAGCTATTTGCGCTACCGGCCACTTTCGAACCTTTCATTTCTTTGCACACTGATAAATGGGCATGAAATTTTTATACAATAATACATATTGTGATATTAAATACAAAGAATTCTTCGGAACGGATTCGATGTATCGAATAGTTGAACAAAGTTTCGTGAATCTTCGAAAATAATTGACTAATTGGCAGCTGGCCGATAATTATATCGCGATGGAAATTTCAGCATGAGATTTAAAATCCACCTGCAGATCATCTGTACAACTACGTAACACTTGAAGAGGGAATTTTTTATAAAGTAAAAATTCAACTACGCAGTGTGTGATGTATTAAAAAAAAATAAAAAATATCACCAACGTTAGATTTAGCCGAGTGGAAAGTACGCGGCTTGTACGAAATCAGTTGTGAAAAATTTGTTTGCTTTGATTAGAGTCCCAAAGTTGGTGTTTGCCACACGATTGAGCAGCTCGCTAACAGTCTGTCAGCCCCGACTTGAGATAATATCAGAGTTTAGCGTATAAATTATTATCATTATTAATGTAACGATTCCGAGGATTCGATCGTGACCATTCAACAGTAAACGAACGATATAATAATTTCCGCAATCCACAACTGCGGACGAAAGTACGTAATAACAAATATTGGATAAAAGAAGAGAGACTTCGTGGCAGGAAAATAAAGAGATAACGAATCTGCACGTCAGCGTGTTCTCGGTTTTGTCGCCGACATATTGCAAAATCCGAATCGTTCGGCAATGGCCAATGTGGCATTTCTATCAGCAGCGCGCGTTATAACGCGAGAGTGAAAGTTTCGGAGCAACCAAGGCAGGTATGGATGTGTGGAGACGGATGTAGGTGTGGAAAATACAGGCATATGGCAGGGGCGAGAGGAGAGCGAGAGCCTGGCATGTCCAAGGAATGAGTGGCTGACATTTAAAGCCCTGGTGTAATATGCCAAGAGACCGGAGATCGGACGCGATCGAGGATGAAAAAGTATTGCGATGGGGTGTGACGTCCACCCCGAAGCACGACCATCACGTATACCATTTATACGTGTGACTGCGTGCAAGCATTTACATGCGCCCGTATGTAAAATTGTTGGCATTACACTCTAAAACCGGTTGAAAACCGGTATACCAGTTACTTACTTGAACCCCGTGCAGTCACTTTGGCAAATATATGTATATATATATATATATATATATGCGTATAGAAATGACACTTATTCGATTTATTATACGATGCATCGAAAATTGCTTGAAATAGGAGCCACGTGGATTTAAATTACATTTTACGTATAATTTATACAGTTCCTTTGACATTAAACAAAGTTTACGAAGAAAAATGTCAAGGTTATCTTTAGCTGGTATCCCGTGGGGAAAAAAATTCGTGCACCAAACACAACAAGGAGGGGTAAAATTATAATAGAGATCGTTGGGCGGTTTGATAACCATATAAAGCAGTTCAGGCTTTTGGAATCAATCTGGACTTCGTGATTCGTCGTGTGTATATATAGATAATGTCTGGCATTGAGTACTTTGTCGTACTTTCAATGCTAGATTACTATCGAATGAATTCTGCCCGATAAGCATTCCCGTAGTTTTCAAGTCGGACTTATATATCCTAATTGAGTATAAATTGTCATATATATTGCGTGGTCTCTTTGACGTTATACCGGCACCCCAATTAACACTTGAACGTCACTCTTTTCTGCAATATTTTCGGAAAATTTTTAAAATGCCATAAATAATATTCTTATACCGTATCGTTCCAAAATAACGAATTTTAGTATCACAGTTTGTTTTCCCTTTTTTCGAACAGTGTGT
The DNA here is from genome assembly GCF_021155775.2 of Neodiprion pinetum. NCBI lineage: Eukaryota > Metazoa > Arthropoda > Insecta > Hymenoptera > Diprionidae > Neodiprion > Neodiprion pinetum. Next base: position 5,534,752 of record NC_060232.1, read on the forward strand.
ATAAATCTAATTATCCTAATCAACTGGTCAAGCATGTAAAAACAGGTAAAGCAAGTGTCGAAATGGCGAAAAGAATGGGCAACCTTTCGTGTTTGATTCGTTTGTACATGTAATACCTACGCCGCGTTTGAAAGCGTGGAATTTTGCGATGATTAAATAAAGTATCGTTTCGGGAGGGTATAATACGTTAGTCTTGACGATAATCACCGGTGTGAATTATTTCGAGAGAGGCATGAATATGCACGGCGAATTTAACGTAATAACCGGTCTCGGAATGTGAAAAATCGACTAGTGGAAAGAAGTGGTGGATGAAAAACCGTGCTCACTATCGTAACGTTTGAAATATCCAAGATCGAGTGAGCAATAAAAAGAGAAATAATATGCGACAAAAGTTTTATGCCTGCAAGGCTATCGTTCGACACGTTAGTCCGTATAACGATTATACGTTAACGAAAAAGAGATAAGAGACTCGAGTACAACTAGATTCGTGCATATCGAAATACAAGAAAGTGAAATTCAACGTATCTTCGTTATGCCTGAGTTTGGGTTGAATTATTTTTAGAACGCTGGTTCGAAACGCACGTGGGTACGAGTAGAATGGCGTAATACTTGCCGCCGCATACGTACAGGTATAACATGAATATCGACTTGAACCGAGACGAGTGAAAAAATTTCTTTACAGGAATTGAAACCGTTAAAAATAAAAAATGTCTAATTGTAGGAAGAAACTTCCATGACCAACTTTGCACGGTTCGTTATACCTCGTTTATCATTCTCTCTTTGAAATTTAAGCAACTCGCATCTACGAAAGTGAAAATACATTACAAGCTGCTAGTTCGTTTTCTACACAGATCAGATCCTTTGCGTAACTCGCTCGTCAATTGGCTAAACCTAAACGCAAAATTTCTCACAAGTGTAAAATAAATAATTTCCAAATTCGAAATATGCTTCGAGAAAATCAAACAAAATTATACGATAACGACGAATTAATAATTAAGTTAGAAAATCAAGAACCCCTCTATTTTTTTTTTGAAAACCATACACGGGCGATGCAGCTCTCGTTAACTTTCCTTCACGCTTCAGAGCCAGAGTAGACGTGACTTAATCGAAATATCAATAATAAATAATGGCCTATCGAATGATAATCGGTGGAGCTGAAATTAGTCAAGACACGTCGGTGACTGAATTCTGACAAGCAGAGTTTCGAAAGAGTCAAAAGTGGGTGACGCATTCGTTTCAATAATCGCAAATTTACACGCCTTATGCGGTGATTCGATTCAAATTTATTCGGTCATAGACCAAAAGAGAATAAGTTGTTTTTTTGTTTTTTTTTTGTTTTATCAACGTTCTAATCAGATCAATCAATATCTGACTGCTTGAAGTGGAGTATGAATTATTTTAATTAAACGAGGCGCAATTTGAACCGAAAGTAAAATGGTTTTACGATCGTTTCAGTCGAGATGGAAATTTTGCTGTATATAAGATGCGATACGCTGCGCGTGTTGATCGATAATTGTAACAAAAGAATAAAAAAAGAAGAAAAGTATAGGATTATTCCGATCGACGAACATTATTATTATCTTTACAATCAACGACCCTTTATCTGTATACACGTATTTTGCATTAAGAATAATTCCGATTATCACAAAGCTGCAGTGCAATAACAGCGAATAATTGATTGCAGTACCTGCCGAGACACGACACAATATCGTTTGATGGACAAAAATGACTTACAATAAACGATAATCATGGACATATATATATATATATATAAAAAAAAAGTCGAAATTGATAAAAATCTTAACGACTGCAACATAATTACGACAGATTTTTCTGTCATTTTACTCACGCGTTCTGCGACAGTTTGTAGAACCGGGATGAAGGGCCTCGAAATTGAAAATTATCTTCCTCCTACACTGCAAGCACCGGCAGCATATAATCGCCTAACTAAGCCACAGCTGTGTAACGAATGCGATTTTATTTCATCACGTTTTCCGCCGTCTCGTCGTGCAGTGAGTAATAACGCGTGCGAGTTTCCCTGAAAAAAATAAAATATGAGCGTGAATTACGGTGTTTTATCAACTCATATTTTATGACGAGGGTATAAATATGCGAGTTGCGAGGCAAAGCAAAGAATGTGGATCACGACGATGGATAGGAAACGAAAACACGGCGTCACGTTCCGTTTGTAACGTAATATCGCCCAGCCGATACACTGTTGATTATTGCAGAAAGGTTAGCAAATTTTGTCTCAGCAAAATAAAAACATTACCAACAATCCTTATATCGTTACGCTGGTTTTCTTTTTTTTTCTCAATTAAATAATTCCAATATTACATGCAAGACATTTTATAGACGTGTGTATAATGTTGTATAATCGGGGGCACTGAAGTTTCACTGGCTAACATTATTAAGGCGTGCATGAATATATATACATATGTAATATATATATATATGTATATTGATAATTTAGAAAGTTTCCTCAATCACATCTCTACCGGAGTCTGTAAACATTTTAAGAGACGTGAAGATATTTCTATCGGTGTATCATATTTTACGTGCCTGCATTACCGAACAAAGTTAACGCGTCAATTTTTTAACAGATCAGCAAAATTGCAAAGAAAAGAAAAGAAAAAAATGTTACTAGATAATCTGTATTTGTAAAGATATTTTCCCCTTTGCTCGTGTATACCACATACATTAAAATTTTTTCATCAATGTTCGTTTCGTCATGAATTGCCATTGATATCCTAATCATCGTATTAATCGTGACGAAGAACAAAACACGAAATCGGAACGTGTGTCAATGTCGGAAAAAATAAAACAGCAACAATAATAATAACAATAATGAGAGCAATAATAATAAAAAAACTAATATGAGTGGTGCGGGGGAAAAAAGAGAACCCCGAAAAATCTACTTATGAAAATATTTGATACACGCGTTTCAAGTGGATGGGCATGATATGTTTTATCGTATCTCGTAGATCTCCAGTCGTAGAGACTGACTCGCATCTGACAATGCGGGACATTGTTAAACGTCTTATAGATCCATTACGTCGTACCTAATTTTGGATAAGATTTATCTGGCCACATGATTTTATCGAGAGAAGCATCTCTCTTTGTCGCGAATACCTGATATACACATATCGTCAGAATTGCTAGTAAAACATATGGGTATGGTAAGTCTTAAGATCAATCTCTCGATAATTTGCTATCTCAAATGTTATTTAATCATTGGACTAAAATCAGGACAGTCATCGAATTGACAGTGAAAACGAGATCCGATGATAAAATCTCGCCAGAGGTAAGCCGAGAAACGAATTACCGAGTCTATAACTATTCACCCTTTGAACTATTCACAAAGAGATCAATATGATATTTGTAGACTTTTTTTATTTACTTATTTTTTTTTTTTTCTTCTGTCGCACAAAGAAAAATTGAATTATTCATCAACAGAGCAAAGATGACAAGGTTCGACGGATTTTTTACTGCGAGTCCTTGACGAAGAAAATATTTAAATGTTTGTAACTATGTTTAAGGTATAAATTAAATATACTATTCTGCCCGCAAACTCGGGTTCGGGTACTTTTTTCTCTTTTATTCACATGTAATAATAAATTTATCGGTCGTGTGTGGCTGTGAGCGAAAGTTTGGGCAATACGTGCTCCGAGCGTGTCTGCGTGCATCGAGCAAATTTACACCCGCGTCTCATGCCGCAATTATTACGTATTAGCGAGATTTTAGCATATCCGCGCGGTTTTGCGCCTATATACCTTGTGGCTATAATAGCGGTATATTTTTTATGCAACGTGATATAACGGGAGTCCTAGACCGGCGGTAAGTGCAGCGGCAAGTTTCCCTTTCACTTATTAACCTACAAGTTTCAAATATCGTTATTACAGTTCGTCTCCCTCGGTGACGAAATTTACGGTGGTGATTTTTCGAGCCTGAATAAATTTCAATCGCGGATAGGAGACGGAACATTTTCTGGGATATAGCTGTCGTAAGACTTTCGGTGTCATATAATGTCACAGCGAAATAGAACCGCACCGCGAATGTTTGATAGTTAAAAGTCTCGCAGCTTATCGCTTTTTGAAAAAAGCAAAATTCAATCGGAATACCTGATCTTCAGACTATTATTATATTGGGTAGGATACAACGATATTAGCCTACCTGGATTAGTCGATAAGAGTAAGCAGCATTGATGTATTCATGCCGCTGTGCAATATGCGCCATTAAACACTAATCGATTTATTATGTCCCATCCTCGTGCCGCGATCATCAAAACGCGATACGAGATCGATATCGCATTTATTGTCGATAGATATCGTACACGGTACGTAGGTACATGAAACAGCGGAAAACGCTCGATGACGGCAATAATTAGTGACATTGGTACATACCAATTTTGAACAGTGTATTTTATACCGCTGTTTCAAAGTCTTTGATTCATCGCCAGGAGTTGCCTACTCCTGCGAAAATTGTTGATAACAATTCAGAATGGCTAAGTGACTCGACATATTGTTTATCAATTCGCGGATCCTGGACCAACTAATACATTGAGATTAAGATTCCGGGAAAAAAAGGTCAGAAGATATCAGAGGCCTGGTTGCTATTCCACTACTATGAATAGGGACGATTGTCCCGTCGCGAAATGCAAAGCGACAGTGCTAAACTCATTGTCAGTCCGAATCGAAGAAGAGCTGGCTGCAGCGTTGTCTGCCATCGACAGTCTTGAATCTTAATACTCGTCGTCCTTTCGCCAGTTCGCAACGGAAATTCTTTGGTTCAAAGTTACCCGGGTTCAGGCTGATGATCCGACGACCGGCTCACCTTTGCATCAACGGAGAGAGAAGGAGAAAGAGAAAGAGAAAGACAGAGAGAAAGAGAGTCGCGTTATCCATAAATTTATACCTTCACCTGCGAGCGGCTTGTTCGCGATGAAAAACAAGCCTTACGTGGAATTTTAAGAGGATCATGGACAGCGAACAGTGACGTCGAAGAAAGAAAGGCTTGGGGCTGTTATTCGGGCGGATGAGCCCAGCTCACAACAAACGTGGCACTGTTCACTGTCCATGGATATTCCAGCTCTGCGTGGCGGGTGAAAACCGGGAACCGGAATCGCTGGAAGTACAAGGACAATTGATACGACGTTCACTGTGAGTTCATACCGTTGCTCGCACTTGACACTTGGGCAGTCGATACGCGTGACAAACGATCGGTATTTACTGTTTAAAATACTTTTTCAGTGGAATTATTAGCAACGCGACGAAGGCCAGCCGTCGATAGCGAAAATCCGATGGCAACCATTTTTTTTTTTTCTTTTGCCTTCCTTTTTTTTCACTCGTGATCTTTACCTGCTGCCTGCACATGTATGTATATTGTATGGGTATAATTGATGAGGCGATAGCGGAACGAGTGTCTGCCGGATTGGGCACAGGATTATCTTGGATTACCAACGTGCCACTCTTGGCGGGCTTCAAAGCTCCTAAATACAACCGTCGAAGCTTGCTCTTTCCAAATTTCTTGATTGTCGCAACGAAAATGAGCGATCGTCAACTCCTCGTATTCTTATCGTCAGCCCGGAAAATCGATTCTGTATACGAATATTTTCTACCGCAGCTATCGCTACGATCAGGAAGCATAGAAAGCTCGAGTGCATCGTGTCATATCAGCTCTCACTCGTGTTTCTTTCGTAGGTTCGCCGTGCATTCGATAGAATTCGATACCCGAGAATCTAGTTTCACTGTTCGAAGAGCGCCCGGAGGTTATTTTCACTCTTGTTATTCCATAGTTTAAATACATCGAGTTCCACCACTAAGCGAACCATTCTCTCTGACCTTGTCGTTCTCTCGGCATTAGTTCGTTATGCTCGTATCTAATGGAACGTCTGATGGATGAAAGGGAATGTGGCACCGTAGCCACGTCGGTACGTGTAGATGTAAAGTTCTACCGAAATCGAAAGGCCGCCGTTTGAGAGTAATTATCAAGGACACGGGCATTCTAAGATGACTGGCAACCTGACGAGATTACCGTTTCACATTTCGTCGAGTATACAGAAAGAGCTCCGGCGTGTGTAATGTTAAAAGCTCGGTTAAAAGTCGAACAAATATTATGACAGACTGTATAATCGCAGGACATTTCACTGCAGGATCGTATTATCTTATTAACTTTTATTTTTCATAGACAAATATGGTTTCTCTCTTTGGTGCATTGAAAAATTGAACACGAGGGACAAAAGGCAGAGCCTTGGTTGCGAGCCTGAATAATAAATTATAATTCATGAGACTGAGGATCAAATTTGGCAGCATGATCAAGGGGACTGTCCAAATTTCGACCTAGCGTTATTTCAATTCTGTATATTATTATATTATTATACTTGTCCGCAGGAATATTTGCATACCTCAACTATCTCACGCCGAAGAGCAGGAAAGAAATTCTTGAGCTGCTTGTTGGCGGACTGAAGAGACTCGAATACCGTGGATACGATTCAGCCGGTAAATCACCCAAATATTTGAATTACTAATAATTTGCGGTTTTGACCGAGACTCTCAGCTAGACGAAACATAATATGTAAATACACTATAGAGAATATATCGACGTGAAAAAAATGTTTATACCTCTATCGTATATCGCGAGGACATTTCTTTGTTTAATAAGAAAAAAGAAAGAGGGTAAAGAAAAACCAAAACCTGCCGCAGCCTTCACGACATTCGAATTAGTTTTTTTTTTCTCTTTTTTTCTCAAGCGCGAAATCGGTGCAGCCTTTCTCATTCGAGCGACAAGTTTTAAGGTCGAAATTTTGAATGTATTTCTTGCATTCCTTTACACGGGATGTAGCATGTAGATATGTTTGTTAATCTTTACCATAAATCTTTATTACGATCCTTTCATTCCGCAGGCGTCGCACTCGATTCTTGCGATGGAAAGGACATCGCCGTCATCAAGAAGCAAGGAAAGGTTCAAGCGTTGGAGGACGAGATCTTGAAAAGTATGCCGCAGGCCTTGGTCGCAATTAATACCGACCAACGATTGAACACGGAACCCTTTTAATAACTTTCTTCGTTTTATTCCCCCCTCAGACGAAAAGCTCGACTTCGATGAAACGACGCTAAGCCACGTCGGAATAGCTCACACACGTTGGGCGACTCACGGAGTTCCATCGGAAGTGAATTCTCACCCGCAGCGTTCCGACATCGAGCACTCGTTCGTAGTTGTCCACAACGGTAAGATTCTCGATACTCGCGAGTGATAAAAATTCAACTGCAAGTGGCAATCTGTCCGTACAAACATCGACCGCATCCGTAAACTGATACCAATTCCATACACCGCAGGTATCGTGACGAACTACAAGGAAGTGAAGACCCTGCTTCAGCACAGAGGTTACTGCTTCGAGAGCGAGACGGACACTGAAGTAATCGCGAAGCTTGTTCATCACTTGTGGACCCAGCATCCGAACTACTCGTTCCGCGAATTGGTCGAGCAAGTGATTCAGCAATTGGTGCGTTTTAGAAGTTCCAAGTTTCGAGACGTTGTCGATAAGACGGCTTGTAATTCTCTGCCATTGTATGTTGAATCAGGAGGGAGCTTTCGCTCTTTGCTTCAAGAGCAAACATTTCCCCGGTGAGTGTGTCGCTACTAGGCGAGGATCGCCTCTGCTAGTTGGTATCAAGACCAAAACTAGACTCGCCACCGACCACGTACCGATTCTTTATGGCAAGGGTGAGTATCTGGCGGTCTGGCGTGTGGGTTAGAGCAGGACGGAAAAATTGAAGTAAAGAAAGAAGGAAAGAAAAAACTTCAAGTGTTTGACGATACTTGGTTTCAGCGTTAGGTGTCACTTAATAAAAAAATCGAGTATGTACTTGCGAACAGCGATAGATTGATTTGACGGGTGGAATCAGGAGGAGATTAACGGTGTTAAATTCAAGTATCCAGCTGTCGAATCAGTGGAGAAAACTGATAGAGATAAAAGAAACGGCGTCTAAATGTCTGTATGCATATTTAATTTTATTCCCTGAGTATGTTTAAGAACGGCGGAATACTCAGGCGACGATTACGGACGGATGGTAAAGCAAAGAGCTGTGAAAGAGCGAGGTCATAGAGAAATGAAAATCGAAAAATGAAGAAGAGAAAAGAAAAAGAAAAAAGAAAAAGAAAAAAAACACCTGGTGATGGAATAATAATGACATTGTAATTAACAGAATATTAATTATTTGGTATACTTCTATACGAACTATATTGGCATATACGTCAAAGCTGTAAATACGTACAGGCTTACATGTATACACGGTCAGAGTTGTAAATTAATAGTTGAAATAAGCAGTAGATTAATCGGTTGATATCCCGAATATTATCTCCTTTTCCCCTGTTCCAAATGTATAACGTTACATACACGTCCACAATTGCATATTTAACATAGCCGTATAATTGCGTTCTTTTTCTAACTTATCGCATATCGTATTAACTCAACGCAACCCTTGCACGATTTGTATTGCACGTATTAACGCTAGATTGATCGCATGAACTAAAGTAAATTCGCAATAATAAAAAGAGAACTAACGAATCGCGCGATACTAACAAATTGTACAGTTGCCAATCGCACGTCTGCCTAAACTAATATTTTGCACTATTTGCGTCACGGGTATCTTACGATGCACGCGCCACCGAGTATCCATGTCATATGATTAGACGATAATTTATTTTTAACGAATCATCGTACGCATACAACTTCTGCATTCATTGTAGACAGAAATCATTCGTGTAGATGTTTTATATTTACTTCGAAACACCGCAGAAAGCCGGAATTAATTGTAAAATGAAATTAGTATTAATATTTCACTCAATAATTGTACATGGGTATTTTTTTTTTTTTTTCGCGAACCTAATATTACTCAACTAAAATGCAAATGTTGCAAAATTTAGCGCATCAAAATTTTGGAATACAGGTGAAATTTTTTATCGAATATATACAGAGTCCTCTCCAATACCGGCATAAATAAATAACATATTCACAAATTTGCGTTTAACTGCAGGTTGCCAATTGTAGTTATATGATTTATTACGTTTAGTTTATGTGTTTAGTGAGTTGATTCCAATTATTAGTATTATATTAATTGCCAGTGGTTTATACGTAGATTTGAAAGAATTATCTAATTTTGATATGGATACTACATGAGAATGTTTATTTTGCATGAATCGTCCCCGATTTGCACCCCAACTTTCTGCCTGAACAGACGACTTCCCACTCAAAGCCAAAGGTATACACACTATTTGAGTACTTTAATCTTATAAAGTTGCAAATTGTTGAATGACGTAAAAAGATTGCGTCATTTATAATTTCTTATCCTAATTTTTTATTACCTATCTCTCAATTATACGCTTCGCTACAAATTTTTACTTATCGAGACTTGTTTGCCTGTCTATTTGGTTATTTACTCGGTTTTCGGATATTCTTCATTTCCGACCTTTCAATATGGTCATCGTGAAAAATCAACGTTTATCTTTCGCAATTCCGAACATGTTGTCCAACGGCGAGTGAAACTGCACGAAAATATAATAATAACAACAACAATAATAATAATAATAATCTATTATTGTTCTATGTATAATTATACTCACATCTTTGTTTTTACGTCACCTGATATTTAACACGGTGTAACCATTCTTTTTTTTTTAACTTGTTTGTTTGTTTGTTTGTGCAAAAAATCACGTGAGTAAATGCAAGTGTATAATCGAGACGAATAGTCAATATCGAAAAACTGATAGGAACGAAGTATAGATGTAACGGACCAAATTGCTGATGATATGCTCGTTGAAACTTCACGTCCGATTATTGAAAAAAAAAATACCGACGAAAAAGAGATACTGGAAGAAGCATAATTGTATTCGTCTCCATAAATTCGTCCCGTAGTAAAATGATTTTGTTCACTTAGAGATTTGTCGATTTGTTTTTGTTGTCATATATATAGTATATATATATATATGTATTTTTTTTTAAATGAATTTCTGTTGAATTATTTTGCTTCATCTGTGTGTTAAAAATTTCTCAATTTTAAACGCGTAGAAAGTAATTGAGCTGCACTCAGTGCTGAACGAACATTTGATGAAGTGATTACCGTTCACGGAATGTTTTTAAAGTCACTGCATATTTAATACAGTGTCATTCTCATTTGCTCATTCAGCACTGAATCTTTTTCTATACGTATATGTCGGAGTGAAAATATTCAGAGAAGGACGAGGTGATTGAAAAATATGTATGAGGTATTATTTAAAAATAGCTCATTCAGTTTTTCTCAAATTCATCGAACATCAGACAATTGATGATTTATCATTACGGTCTACATGTGGTAAAACCAAATTCTTCGTCCTTTTCCGAATCTCAGTTATAGTTTCGAAAATAGAATTTTTGCATGTGTTTTTATTAATTTTTTTTTTAACTATATTCCTGTTTTGTACCGTATTATGTTATGTTTATATCTTTTAGCATGGTTTGCTGACTAATGTTTTTTTTTTATTTTTCCCCTTTCTCCCTGATTTGCAGAAGGTGACACAGCTCCCCAAGGTATTACTTTATACTCAGTTTTATGCTACTCCTTTGCTATTGTTCCTTTTACGTACTTCTTTTTCTGTCGTCTTCTTGTTTTATGTATTTATTTCATTTGATGTTTTTTTGAATTTGAAAAAAAAATTGTTTTCACCAACGTAAACAAATCGTGCTTCAAACTTTTTTTTTTCATATAAAAATCGTTTAACGCTTGCTATCACACTTCATCCGCAGCAGCTGCGTCTTATAGTGAGCTTATATCGCATAATTCTTTCCAAAATGATCTCATTTTGCTCCCGAATTACTTGTCCAATCCCTTGGCTACGTACGAAACACTTACATTGTATACATACGTATACCTATATTATAAATTGAATTTAAGACTAAATAATCAATATTCAGTAACTTATAAATGTCGAAGAAAAAAAAAAAATCGCAGTATGAGATGGTTGTGACAACATTATCGTATTCGTAAATTATTGACATACGATACTTTTATACACAACGAGATCACTTGGTTTAATTATTAATAAATTACCTAAGTTCAATGATGTATATGATTTTTTTTTTCTTTTTTTACTATGTACGTTGCATTTTTTTTTTATCTGCCAGTTGATACACCTACCTTTACATTTTTTGGGCTATTCTAAGCGGTCTTTAAGCAGATGGTTAAATTCAAATAATCGCTTACTTTCTGGCATGGGGTAGACGCGTCAAAGAGCATGATGGTGCACATTGGAATGACACAACGCAAAATTTCAATAAATTATACCAAGGAAGTTAACAAAAAAATTTCGTTACCTGCCACTGTAGTGTTACAAAAATCTATTGTACACATTACGTAAAATCATGTTGTGTCATTTTGTCACACACATATATATATATAGCTCATTATATATATATATATATATATATATATATATGTGATAGCCTCCTTGGGACTAAGTTTTCACACCAAAACTTGGCGAAAGAATATTCCTGCACATAAGAATTTTCACAGGCATCACAATTGCAATACGTTCAACGAGTTTTTTTGAAGGGGTTCGGTTCTTGAAGTGAAAGTTTTCCAAGGTTTCATTTGTAAATACTAATGGAATGTAAAAGAAAATTCGTTTCATTTGATGACGATTGCAATTTAAACCGAATGAAATTGTCAGGTGCAGGAAAATTCTTTTTCCTATCATTAAGTGATTCGGCCTAACGAAAAATGGTGAAACAGATCATCGCCCCCACGGAAGAGGCTCGGATTTGCCAATTATTCCACGCAGCGACAGCACGTCCGAGTTTCAACCCCTCGAAGACAAGGAGGTCGAATACTTTTTTGCCTCTGACGCGAGCGCCGTGATCGAACACACCAACAGAGTAATTTTCCTCGAGGTAATTAATTTCTCTCTTCTTTTGTCCGCTTGCGGTTGGAACGACCGCACAAGACGTTCCTTGGATAACCGATTCGATGTGTATTCGCAGGACGACGATGTCGCCGCGGTGAAAGACGGAGCGCTCTGCATCCATCGTCTCCGTCGTCTGATGGACGACCCTCACGCTCGTGAGATATGCACTTTGAAAATGGAAATTCAGCAAATAATGAAGGGTAACTACTCGTACTTCATGCAGAAGGAAATTTTCGAACAGCCCGAGTCGGTGGTCAACACGATGAGGGGACGTCTTAATTTCCGGGACGATTCCGTGACTCTTGGCGGTATCAAGGTGGGTCACACGTGGCGTGAGTAACGCGACAACGGCGCTTCACCAACCATTCCCAAACTCCCGAAACCAGAGAATAACCAAACTATCCTTCAGGATTACATACCGGAGATAAAAAGGTGCAGAAGACTGATGCTTATCGGGTGCGGAACCAGCTATCATTCGGCAGTGGCGACCAGACAGCTCCTCGAGGAGCTCACGGAGTTGCCGGTGATGGTCGAACTCGCTTCCGACTTTTTGGACAGAAATACACCGGTCTTCAGGGACGACGTTTGCTTCTTCATATCGCAGTCCGGTAAGGAGAGGTTCAACTTTCTTATTCCGACCTTAATTCGTCTCGAACGTACGGGAACTGGACGTGACGTTTCTGCTCGACAGGCGAGACCGCGGACACTCTTATGGCACTTCGTTACTGCAAGGGTAGAGGAGCGCTAATCGTCGGTGTGACGAACACGGTGGGCAGCAGCATATGTCGCGAGTCTCATTGCGGTGTTCACATAAACGCCGGACCCGAGATCGGTGTCGCAAGTACGAAGGCTTACACATCCCAGTTCATATCTCTGGTGATGTTTGCTCTGGTTATGAGCGAGGACAGAATCTCTCTTGGAAACAGACGGCTCGAGGTTGGTGACGGAACGATAATTTTTATACGATTGACGGACGCCGTGGCGGCTTTGGTAACTCTGACGACGCTATCTCTCTCTTTCCAGATCATCGAAGGACTCAAGAACCTCGACAATCTCATTCGCGAGGTTCTCAAGCTCGACGACAAGGTCAAGGAACTGGCGAAATCTCTGTTCCAGCACAAGTCCCTTTTGATAATGGGTAGAGGGTACAATTTCGCAACGTGCATGGAGGGCGCCCTCGTGAGTTCATATCGACGACACTGATTGTGAGCTACCGTTCGACACAACGACCGGTTATCACTGAATTTTTCTCTCTGTTTCACAGAAAGTCAAGGAACTAACTTACATGCACAGCGAGGGAATAATGGCCGGTGAATTGAAGCACGGTCCTCTGGCTCTTGTCGACGATTCAATGCCCGTCATCATGATCGTCATGAGGGATCCCGTTTACGTGGTAAGCGTTTACACAATTTTTCGAACGCCGGTGTTTTGTCCGAGGAAGCTCTCTTCCCGCTTCTCGGCTCGTTAATTTCGACGTCCGTACTCGCACGATGAACTGTATAATAATTATAAATTTTCGCAGAAATGCATGAACGCTCTCCAACAAGTAACAGCCCGAGAAGGAAGACCTATAGTGATATGCGAGGAGGGAGACAAGGAGACGATTGCTCTTGCCGATAGAGTATTGGAGGTGCCGAAGACCGTAGACTGCCTGCAAGGCATCCTTACCGTCATTCCGATGCAACTTTTGTCATTCCACATCGCGGTGTTGCGTGGCTGCAACGTCGACTGTCCGAGAAATTTGGCAAAGTCAGTCACAGTCGAGTAGAGTAGTGTAGGACTCGCATGCAGGATTAGGAATCGCAATTGGCGATAAGGAGAGTCGGTGGATCGTGGCCAATGATGCGTAACGAGGGCTGAATTCTGAGAGGCTGGCTTGTTTACATCGGCATCGACAGTGATTGCCAGGCGTGTATTTACTAGCGAAAAGATTAGAATCTGCGGGACTTGGAGAATTCTAAGGATATACTAAGCAAACTTTGTTCCATTAACTCGAGAGCGGATGGTGCGGGAATAATCTTCGGGAAATATTATTAAAACCGAGTTCCCCGTCGCCGCAAGAGACGATTTGGTAAAATTTCACGGAAATCGAGTTCGATTTGAATTGGTACCGCCCATCGTCGACTTAAAGTAAATACTTGTCAATGATTAGCGCGTGTATGTCAAGTATCGAAATACAACTATTCCAATACGCGAAGAAAAAAATGTTACGGATTGAGGCGTTAGAATGTTTATGTGTGGGTGTGTGTACGCGATATGTAGATGCAGGTGAAATTTTTCACACAGTATGTCATTTCATGCATTTCACGTCACAAGTTTCGGACGGTTATATCTGTAACCAGATACGTCAGTGTGTACGATTAACATCGTTTACCGTATGTTAAAATCTATACATATAAATGTATAGATATTAATGAAATACAAACGAATTATCATACAATGCGAAACTTGTATTGAATAATAAATCAATAATTATAGTTTAAGAATTTCAATATATATATAGTATTGTTGGGGAAAATTGTTATATTTTGTAAACTATTTCGGAAAAACTCTGACAAGCTTTTAGCATCGTTTAGACAGCGCTTGTAGGTATTCTGTGATTGTGGTTCATTATTTGTTGAATCTGATATACTTTATTTATAAGAAGAAAAAAAAATCTATGTACGTAGCGTGTGTAAGCACTGTGTATTGTAAACAGTTTAGCTCGAAATACGAAAGTTTTCAAGTCACTTGTAGTAACTGTTCAACACATGGCACGTACCACTTTTCAAATTCATTCTCTGTTCTATTTCTCTTTTACTTTCTATCGCGACATTGGTTACCTTGTGACATTCTGTGCTGCAGCTATCGTATTCAGCTACTTAATAGAATCGTGTAAGGATTTTTCTAGAATTATATAATTGAGATTTAGTTAGTTTAATTATTATACACATTCGTCGTCACGCTTAGTTATCACGGTTATAGCTATACTGTATCGGACCAGAATGTAATCTTTGTAATATTGTTAAAATAATATACAATTTACGCACCGTAAAAATAAAAGATTAAAAATCAAAGCAATTAACATCCTGTCAACGAGACTTAATGTTAAAAATTGTTTGCAAATATTGGCAAAGACTAACTGAATTTAGGAATAGTATTTCACAGTAACAAAGCATTTTAGTGAAAAAGCTTTGACAAATCGATACTGATGTAATTTTAGTGAAAGTTTCCTCAAATTCGAGCTACATTTATACCGAACAACAATTTGTAAACAAAAGTAGAAAGTTGAGGAATCGTCAGTGGGGTATTATTTTGATTTACGAGACTTAAACGCTGGTTAGAATGAGCGAGCTTCTAGGGTTTTGAAATATATTTGTGTAGCTGCGCGTTGGCTTCGTACATTGATTAAACGTTTGAACAGCGAATGGGTATTAAAAAAAAATTCAACGTACCTATAAAATATCAATACAAGTAAAAAACAAGAGCTGGGAATCAATTTTCAAAGGTTCTCCAAAGCATCGGCAATGCAGATCGGTGAAACGAGTGGTTCGGTGCAAGGGAAATTGTGATTTAAAATATTTTACCCCGCAACGTTATTGATTTTCAATTCGCAGTATAGGTATAACAGGCAAGGCATGAGGAGAAGAGCGAATAGTTGAACGAAGCTCGAAGCTCGATAAGTACGCGTAGGGTTACCCGCGAGTGTGCATAGGTGATATTCGCAAATTATACCTAATCGTTGTATAAATTCGCGACGAAGTAATAGGTGTGGTAAATTTTTGAAATCGTCTAATTTTAAAACGGGGATAAGTCGGCGAGAAAAAAACCAGTATCTTTTCCTCGGTTATATTTCATCGGAGGTGGTGGTAATACGGCGCCTACGACGCAAGTCAGTTGACCCACCGACGCCGAGTGAAACGGACGTAGGTCGAAATACGCTCCGTAGTAAAATAATTCCGTAGAGTAATGTGAATAACCGATAATAGTAGAGATTGATAAATATTGTCAAAACAATCGCTGTGTTTATTACCATAGTTTTTATTGATCGAATTTGACCGGCCAGTTTCCTAGCGTAGTGTCGGGGGCCGCTTTCTCAGTAGTGAGGTAAATATTGTAGTTTTCGGTATGGCTGCTCCAGCAGCTTGTACGCGTTTCAGTGATAACTATGACCTTAAGGAGGAACTGGGAAAGTAAGTAGAAACGTCAAATGAAATGAAATCGTTTCTATTTAATCATTGTTTCTTACTTCAATCTCATTATTTTCCTTCTATCTTTCATTCGTTATTTTTCAAATTACGCCGTGTTGCTTTCGCGTCCGTCCGCCGTTCCTTGCCGGGAACCCCCCCCTAACAATTTCCCAAAATTGAAATCATCTCCTCGTCGACATCGTCATCGTCATCGTCATCGTCATCGCCCGCCGCGGCTGCTGTACCCCCGCTAGTCGCCGACTGATATCTCCCATGTCTCTTTAGCCCGCCGTCGAGAGAAGCGATCGCAGTTAGCAAGCTAGAAGAGCGGGGACAGCCGGCCGCCGACGTACGTTTCGCGACATGCAGACACCCAGGCATGCACACGCGCATGGATATCGCTCTAGCAGACGACGATGACCAAACTGACGCACCACGGGTCCGGGCGAACACGACTATTGCATTTCGTCTATATTTAAAACTCGCACTTTCTCTCTCTCTCTCTCTCTCTCTCTCTCTCTCTCATTCTATCCTTTCTCTATCCCTCCGTCTCTTTATCTCTATCTATCTATCCGTCTATCTCTGTTTCGGCGGCCCGGAGGCTATATATAATAACAGGCCAAAGCAACGTCCGAAGTCGAAGTCGATCGAGTCGCGCGTTTTTCCTCTCCATTTCTCTGTCCGACCGCAGTCTCTTTCGCCACTGATTACTATTACCATTGCGATAAGAGAAATTGGGAATCATCAAAGATCCGTGCGAACGAAACGCTCGCCGAGATCTGTCGTCGAATCGATACCCGCGACTTGCAGCCACGTTCGTACTCGTCGTGCAGGTGGTTCGAGTCTCCGGCCAAATCGCGAATCCTCGTCTCGACTTTGCGCCAAAGTTCTCGCAATTGAAACATGCCTGCATATCGTCGACGCTGACACGCATTCTCGATATTCATCCCGAGAATTTCGAAATCGAATCTTCGTCGACTCGCCCTCGCCCTCGTCTTGGACAGACAACCCCGTTTCACAACGATCTCCACTCCACCCTTCTACCGTAACTTGTAACGTAACGCGATATATATCGCGGCCGAATTGTAGAATGAGAAAAGTGTGATAACACACTGTGGACCACACCCTCTTTCGCAAAACCACCCCTGCACTGCAGCCGACACGGTCAAGGTGTGCTTTTTATTCTTCGATGATAAATTGCGTGTCTACTTGCGGTTCGAGTTTTTATTTTTTTAAATATTCCAGCACACACAGGCGAGTCTGACGTGTTTTTTTTTTTTTTGTCAATTGAACGTAATTTACCGGCTCGGTACTGTAAAAATTTTTCGCATTCGCACGAATATTCGATATGAACCGGCGGTCGTACGGGGGTGAAAACAGTGAAAATGCGATCGTTACTCGACGCCTTACCCTTACTGGACGCAACTACTTCTCGACTCTCCGTCTCGATATTGTACATCTGCCGATTGACGTGCAGGTCAGACGTAGAAAAGTGACGGTAAAAACGTGATTCGTGATTGATTTACGCGCGCGGAAATCATCGAATTGATAATTGGATGGAAAATTGTTCGGTTTCGGTGATGCTGAAAGTCGCGAAGCTTGAATCTCTGTGAAAATAGAAGCTGTGCGAATGTTTCGTGAACATCAGAAAATTCGATTGATCGATGCGTCGGGAAAAATTGTAAAATTCATTTATGCTGGAGAATTGTAGGTTACAAGAATAAGGTTAGTCAAAGTTCTAACGTGAGAATGTCGCACGTATACAATAAAAATATATTGTACACGTATAAAAGTGTAGACTTCATTTCCTTGTTATTATATCTCGTTTTGCTATTCGATACGCGAGTCAAAGATTTGCGGCACGCGAGCTGCGCGCGTAACGAATGTCAAAACGTGTGTGAGGCGTTTCTAATCAAGATTCGCGACGGCAAATTGTTAGCTCGTTGTTGTTATAGTTTTATGTTTTATTAAATTTGTTTCTTTTTTTTTTTTAATCTTTCTATTGAATGGAATATTAACACGATCGTAAAAAAAGAGAGAAAAAAAAAAAAACTTGAAACAGAAAGCGAAACAAAACAATTTTCCAATTCGTCGCGACCGTTTATAATTGTGCATTATATATTAAAACAGAGTTTCAGGATCGGATAGAATTATTATCCAGAGTGCAATTTCCAATTCGTTGGTTCGATAGTTTTAATTAACCTGTAATTAGCGGAGCCTAGAGCAAATGCACGCATCACGCGCGTCGTCACATTATAAAGTGTAATTTGTACGCGTGGGTGTATAGAAAAGCCATTAAAACGTACCCTGTGTATTTAGGGTGACCAATTTCAATCGACCTGTGTGATTTACTCCCAATTACTTCATAACGAGCAGGTTCTCAATGCTTCAAGATCAAATTCAACGTGTTTTTTCGCGACGAATTTTTACATTTATGTCGACATTTTTCACCCCGTGCTTAAAATTGCCAAGTACAGGTATTGAATTTCGCGAATTCAAAGGGAAAGTGAGTTTATCAACGACTTTCTCAACGACGGACTGAAAAACCTTTCTTCCGCACGCTTTTTATTGTAAGATCAAGTCTGCTAAGGTTTTTGCGACTTGCGAATTTAACGAGCAGATTCTCTTTCAGCTGCAAACTCACTTTTTCCCCCCCGCGAACTTTGATAATTGGCAAAACGTTGAATTACGTTTAAAAACAATGACAACCGGAGGGAAGTCCGAGGGCAGAAATATTGATCCGAAATATTGCTTCGGAGACGAGCGGTTAGAAAAAATATTTAAACCTCGCTTCTGCATTAGCTCGACTAATTGTAACTTAGCGATTTACAATAGTTAAATCTTAAATCTTCCACGATTACAAATCATAAGACGTATTATATTTCAAACGAGTGGCGTGAATTGGAAGATAATTTTTGAAAGAAAATAAAAACAAAAAAAAAACTAAAATAAACGCACAGAGATGGAATATATAAGTCATGGTGGATTGGTCGCGACACTGACAAATTACCGCGTCGTTCATTCAGCCTGCGAAATGAAATTGACTGTATCAAATACGGTGTGAAACGTATTAGAGACCAAAGAATCAATATGGTTATTTATCTCGAGCATTGTATTTGAAATGTGTGATTCGAATAAAAGAGAACGTAAAAAGGCAGAAAGTTTTCAAGTAATTACTAATAAAAAAAAAAAAAAAAAAAACTCCTTGCACATCGTACTCGACAATCAATAAAAAATTTTGCGCCGCATTGCTCAGCGTTATAATTAAAACGACAAGTAAAAACTTTCCGACATGTGTTTCGTGTGGCAATAAATGAAAAAAATTCCCGATAAAGTAGCAAAAGAGAAAAAAGAAACATGAAATTTCAAACAAATTCTCTTTACACGTTTTTGCTGTACTACAACGTTTGTTTCAACAGCCCTGTTATTATTAAATTGCGTATACGTATAATGCGTAATGTATAATGTATAACGCGTGCTTTCTGCTACATGGCGGGTAACGAAATAATTCCATTGCCCGGTTCTTTGTCTTTTTTGCGATGAAAATAAGGGAAGGGAAAGGAAGTTACCGTTACCGTGGAAAAAAGCATGCTTTATAATTATTTCTAGGGTTCGTTAGAGAAGCGGCACCGCAGCTCTTACATACTTTGGCTTCGGGTTCAAAAATACATTCGACACAAAGTCACCCGAGGTCGCAAGTATGCGCGCGCCAATTAGGAAGAGTCCGCGTTGTCCGTCTCCAACTGACGAAAGAAATTTCAATTTTACTTCTTTTTTCTCGCCTTTTTCTGGCCTTATTTCCCCTTCCGCTCCTTCGTTTTCTTCACAATTCTTTTGTCTCATCTTCTTTTGATTTTCCCTACAGTTTTCAGGGTCAGAGATAATTTCACGTTCCATATCCACGTCGCCTGCACAGAAGCGCTTCGCGTGCATAGTAAAAACAACAACAACAACAACAACAAATAACAATAAACGTAGATAGTTGCATATATATATTATAACGAAACTTAGATGCGCTATTGAATTCGTGCGAATGCCGATAAAAGTTGAAGGAAAATTATCATCCCCCTCGCTGTTTGCGGTGATGATAAAATTAATATTCAATTAACCGATGCTGCATAGTTAGGGATGAAAATTAAATGCGTTATTCTGAAAAACTATTCAAACGATAAATTAACGCTGACAATTATTAATAATTATATATACATATATTACAAATACACCTCCCAACGGGAATCGAAGTCGAGGTCTATACGTTTTTTTCCCCTCGTTCTTCGGTTTGCAACATTGATTTCATAACTTATGTACATATAAATGGATATGGATAATAATATAACGCAGAAAAGCAATGAGAGGGACAGAGAGATCGTTTATAATACCAAAAGCACTCGCAGGTCGACGCTTTAGGCGTTGTGCGAGAAATCGCAATTTTAATTGCTTAGCGTTAATTAAAACTTATTATACAGGGTGGCCACTCAATTCCGCTCACGGAATTCCCTGACATTTCCCGGTTTTCCCTGACTAAAATCATTATTTTTCCCTGACATTTTGATGCACAATTTCTGCAGAAATCACTAAAAACTATAGTAACCTAGGTAAAGTATGGCCAAAAACGACGATACATTCATCTTTACGGGTTGTGGTACAGTTTTATTCGTTGATAAGGAATAAAATTGACGCCTTAAAAACATGACACACATTTATTGAATGATCAGACATCACTGAATCGCTTACTAATAAACTTATAGAACCAAACACATCAAATAAAAATTATCAACAAACACGAGAATTGCATAAAGTTAGTATACCACAGTAAGGATTTTGGTTAGTACATCGTTTTTTTATATTTAGTAAGTCTTGATGCTTATTCGCGAAGGGTTTGTATCTCCCTCTACACCTATACATATTACTATCAACATAGAATAAACATTGTTAGCAGAAATAGGAATTGCACAAAGTTAGCAGTATATCACAAACAGTACATCACAGTACGGATTTTTATTACTAAATTTGTCTCATATAGTAAGTAAGACTTCGTAGTATCACCAAGCGCTTATTTACGAAGCGTTTGTATCTCCTCTTCTATCAATGTTGCTTCTTTCGCAGCGTTTTCCAACACCTTTTGTTTCTTCGCAGATAACTCTTTTACCCTAATCGCAGCTCTTTTTCTCTCCTGTAATGCAATCTTTTCGGCATCTGCCTCAGTGCGGCGTTTCTCCAATTCATCAATGTATCTGCGGTGAGCGTTTCTAGCACTAAGAATGAGTGGCTTTGTAATCGGAACCGATTCCAATCCTCCATTGGCGATAATAGCATCGTATATTTGCCTTTGTGCGACCAGTGATTCTTCGGCAAGATTTTCCACGAGACATTCCTTGTTTACTGAAAATCCTCTCTCTAGTGATGCATTCCCATGCGAAAGAATGAAAATCATTTTCAAAAAGGATGATAGTTCTTCCGGAACCTCAGATTCGCTGAACACTGTACGGAACCAAAAATGGCCCAATCTTTCATTACCAGAAAATGTCTTCAAAGCTTCGACAAAGTGACTTGTAGCGCATAAGTCTTTGAACTGTCCCTGTATTCTGTCTGCGACAATACCAGACAGCCATTTATATTCTACAAATATCTCTAATGTGGTTGCCAGATATTTATCACGAATAGTAGACTGCCCAGCAATTTGAGGATCGAGAAAAGAAATAACTTTCGTAAGTTTAAATTTGAGGGGTGAACGTTGCATTAATTTCTGACATAGTGTGACCATTGCGTTGCGGCAATCCCGGCGAAAATCGCTAATGTCACGATCCTTTAAGCTATGAGTACGGCGGAGAGTATCTCGTGTTGCGAAACCCAAATCAATTTCTTTATATCCAATAAGGTTTTCTTTGTCAGAAAGGTCCACTTTCGATAAGTCTTTCACAGTGTCAATAATTTCTGCTTTCACAAATCTCGTCATTACAGTCCGCATCGTTGCGATTAAAGACCCATAGAGTAACGGTACCAGCGGTGCATCACATTGAAATTTTCGCAGAAATGGTTCTACGTCTGATGCCAATGACTGAAAAAAGCTTAGTTTTGGACCCAGCATCTTATTTTCTATAGCTGTCGCGACGATTTTGAAACTGTTGCAGGTGGGCGTCCGTTTGTTCTTTGTAACGGCATCAACGTATTTTATAATATTTGGAAGAATTGATATGGCTCTCTCAGCTACCTTGGCGTTTTCGAGCCATCTAATCGCGCAGAATTTTAAAGGGAAGGTTTTGGACCCCGAGTGATGAGTGTAATCCGCGCGTCGCGCTGGCACACGATTAAATAAATTATATAGCGCTCTAAGAAAATCAACCACCTTCCAATCAGTCGCATTCATCCCTTGCTTGAATGCGTTGTGTAATGCATGGAGCCCACAACTTCCAATCTGCAATAACGTAGGGTCATCAGGGTCACCTTGCAGATAAGTCTGCAGATCCTTGTGGAACTTCAGGTTCACGTTGGGGCCATCCATCGACACCTGCAACAGTTTCTTTAGGTTGATTCCACTCAAAGTCTCAGTGAATCCTT
Organism: Neodiprion pinetum; assembly: GCF_021155775.2. Lineage (NCBI taxonomy): Eukaryota > Metazoa > Arthropoda > Insecta > Hymenoptera > Diprionidae > Neodiprion > Neodiprion pinetum. Next base: position 5,557,416 of record NC_060232.1, read on the forward strand.
GCAGCAAATCTGCAGCCGTTGCATATCCGAGAAACGATGAGCCAAAATATCGCACGCATACTTCACTAGACTTGGAGTTCCAAAATCGTACAGAGATGTCCATTTGTCCTTGTTGTGCAATTTTGTTGTAAGATTCATCAAACCCGACGACTGTATGAGAGCAAGTAGTGATCATGTCGAATAGTTGTTTTTGGAAGAATGGCGCGATTCCATACAAGAGCGTATACCCGATTTTGGTTCGTCCAAGTTGTACTTTATTCGCAATTTCTGAGTCAGGAAACATAGATTTGAACACAGATACCGTAGATGCGCTGCTGCGAACAGAGTGATGGTGCATGATCACGTGTAAACACCAAATAATTTCAGCTGTCGTGACTTTTTCATTCATAACAAATGGCTGAAGTCCTTGCGGTTTTTGTTGTCTACAATTTGTTTGTGACGCCGATCGATGTCCACTGTCTTCGATTGGTGTAATGACTGGAGCTGGTTCTAAAGAATTTCGTGATGACGGTCCAGCCGCATCAAGTGGATATTTCGAACTGTTCGATCCACTATTATGTCCTGTTGCGTCATTACTTCGAAAAAACAACTTTAAACTCGCAGATTTTGTTGTGATCGAAACAGCAGACGTATGTTTCCGCCCACGCATGTGACTCGTTACTGACTGTTTTCCCATATTGCTGAGAGAAAATGATGTACGGCATGTTGAACAATAGGCGGAATAAGGGTCTTTTTCGACTCGTCGCAACCAGGAAGAAAGTGCAGGATCCAAAAGCCACATTTCATTGAAAGAAGTTTTTCTCGCTTTGGAAGACATTGTATCTGAAAAGAAGTCTATGCATTGCATGGTATACACGCTGTGAAACGTACTACAGCATTGTACTCAGTAGAGAATTTTGTTCCAGAAAATCAATTCGTATTCTCGCGTTGGATATGCACTTATTCTACATTTCTTTCATAATACAATATACAAATTAATTATTCTGAGATAAAAACATGTTAAAATCAAAAAAAATTGTAAGTGGATATTCTGGAACAAAAAATGTGCTAATATGTAACAATACGGTATACGTAGAATGGTTGTGAGCTGCTCTCTTTACACTTTGATTAGTTCGAAGAAATTATGGTGAAAAGCATTTCAGAATAAATAATGAAAAAATGAAAAATCAGAAAAACTCGCTTCGTGTCCCAGGACCAAATTTACACAGCACTGAGAGAATACAAATACCTATATGCCTGTGAATTATTTCAGATTAAAGAAAAACATTTGCTAAAACCTCGAATTGTTTTAGAAAGTTGAGAATATTTTATATTTAGGCCAAAAACATTGAGTAGACTATTTTTTCTTGCGATTTCCTTCTTTGCGAAGAAAATGAACCCGAGCCAGTTCCCGTACGAAAATAGTAGCCGGAGTTATGAATTTTTGAAAAAACGAATGCGCCACAACCAAGAATGTGAATAATTTCGGAAATATTGAAAATTTTATTAACTCTGTTATCCGAACCTCAACTTTTTTATATTGTTATGTACGCGTTTTTCGTATTTCATTCGGGCATAGTATGTTTGAAGTACGGTGCGACGGATGACCACGCGCAATTACAATGTCGCAAGCAAGGGTTTCGTCAAACGTTCAGATATTACATGACATATACATTCACATGTTTCATTATTTGTTATTTAGACATTTGATATATGAAAAAAATTTCAAACCACATGTTAAATGAATGTTATTAAATAATATGTATGTATATTATTTAATAACATTTATAAATATTAGATATACTTGAATAATCGGTAAAATAGCGTGGGATTACCCAACTTACTTCGATAGTGACACCGTAGCGCTCACTTTTTGAATTCACGAGTTTACGGAAACTAATCAAATGCATAGCGAGAATTAATAATGAGGGTAATTCTCGTAGTCATTATTATTGGTAATGGGTATTGATTTTTAAGCAGTAAACGTTATTTAACGTTCGTTTATATTATTAAACGAACGCATGCATTTGTGAATGGGTTTTCGGTTTCCGTAATCCCGCCATTTAAATTAGAGCTGTACAGTAACTTCGATAACAAATGCAATAAACTGTAGATAAAAGTAGTAATTACATATTTACAAACCATGTTTTGAGTAATTCTCCGTTGAATCGAGCGTCGAGAATGCCGGTGTTTTGATCACTGAACTATAAAAACAACTGAAAGTATCACCACGGTGGTGGCGTTTCAATCACCCGAGAGAGAGATAGCTCGAAGGAGAATGCTGTCTCTTTCTACCAGCCACTGCGTATGCGTAGGACATTTTAAGTCAAATAAAACGCGTACAAAGGGAAAGACTGTACCGATCCGAGAGACAGTATACTTCACCTCCGAGCCAGCCGTATACCGAGTAATGCAGTTCTGTAGAACATATTCTATATAACATTTATCGAGACATTTATAGTCTAGTCAAAAAGTGTGATTCCTCCGAAAAATCGTTCCAAGTCTCCTAAAAATGTGAGCGACAGCTCATTCGATTCGAAATGCGATTCTGAGGAGGACGTTTTTTGCATTTTTCCCACCAATGAAAATTGCAATTGTTATTAATAAAAAACAAACAAAAATAAAAACGACGCCTCAGTTTTTTTGCAATAATTTAAATAGTATAAGCGCTATCGAAAATTTGAAAAACGATTCTCAAAGAGGAAATTTCCAATAAAAAAGTGCGGATTGCCGGTACTCTATCTTCAGTAGTGATAATTTTAATTTAACGTTCAAAATAGGCCACCGCGCGACCGTTACGGCATAGGCGCGCCGCGTCTAAAGACAGTACACCGCTCAAAATAATTTCTTTAGTGTAGTAAATATCAATTCAAAAATTCGGATAAATTATGGTGTATTCTTAACACTTGAAAAAAAAAATGTCCCGTTGGAAAAAAATTTTTAGGTTTATTTTTCAAAAAGTTACATATTCGTTAATTAGTCATAATTTTTCAAACCTTGATTTTCATTGCAAACGGCATAAATGTTTAAATAATAGCTCTTAAAATATTTCGCTTCTTGGAGTCCCTTCTTAAATATAAACTCAACAAGACCACGTTATAAAAGTTTTTAAAAGTTGTTTATTTCTTTCATTATGATTTTTGAAAGTTGACAAGAAATGAAAATTTCCATTTCCGTGGTCTTGTTAAGTATATATTTAAGAAGGGGCTCCAAGAAGCGAAATATTTTTAGAGCTATTATTTGAACATTTATGCTGTTTGCAATAAAAATCGAGGTTCGAAGAATTATGGCTAATTAACGAATGTGTAACTTTTTGAAAAATATACTTAAAAATATTTTTTCAACGGGACATTTTTCTTTCAAGTGTTAAGAATACACCACAATTTATTAAAATTTTTAAATTGACATTCAATACAGTAAAACAATTATTTTGAGCGGTGTACTGTCTAGACGCGGCGCGTCCATGCCGTAACAGTTGCGCAGAACCCTATGTTCAGCGTTAAATTAAAATTACTAATACTGAAGATAGAATTCCGGGTGCTTGAACTTTTTTATTTGAAATTTCCTCGTCTTTAAGAATCTTTTTGAAATTTTCGATAGCGCTTTTACTCTTTGAGTTATTGCTAAAAAACTGAGGCTTCGTTTTTTCTAGACTATTAGGCGTCGGTGAACGTGCGTCTCCACACGCAGTGACGGTCATAGATAAATCAGACCGATGTCTGCTCGTACTACTGAATTCATATGACAATCAGCAACTAAGCTTATAATCGTCAATAAGAAGAGAATAAAAATTGTGACGATGCGGTGATATCATCTCAATTTTATGGACAAGGCTTTTGAAATCCGTGAGTTCTATAAAAAAAAATCCCTGACCAACCGAAAATTTCCCTGACATTTCCCTGATTTTTCCCTGACATACAAAATTCCCTGACATTTCCCGGTTTTCCCGGTTTTCCAGACGGGTGGCCACCCTGTTATAACGTCGTGGACGCGCCCGTTGATTCACTCTTCGCAGAGAGATTCGCGCTGTCATTAAATTATTATTATTATTATTATTATTATCATTATCTCTATTGTTAACGTCGTTCTTATTATTGTCGAAGGACCGACAGATACAGTCTTGTCGAACACCCCCGCAGCGTTTCTTTTGTCCACCGGACCCTTTTTTTCGAATCTCACGACGGATCACGAAATTTCGCCCAACATGTATACATATATACCAGAACATGTAATTCATTATTTCATTGAAATTCTCTGACCCTTCAACCCTTATAAAAATCCGGTACAAGTAGGTGTGGGGCAAAGGTGATTATAGGAGTTAACGAATCGACGTTCGTTCTGCGAGCTTCTGCGAACTCAACTACGGACGTTATTTTTTTCCCTCTTTTATTGCAGATTCATCATATACATATGCATATATATATATTATCTTTTTCATTCTTAAATTCATTTTAATGGGATTTAAAATGACGCCACTATAATTATAGAGGCGTTATCCGTACATGGGCAATCAATTAACTTCCAAATTGCTTCGCGATTCTTTTCTTTGTTGCTTGTTTTTTTTTGTTTTCTTATTTCTTTTCGCGTGTGATTCGCGTAGGTACCATTCAAAAGGTAGTTTGCAGCTGCGGCAAAGGCCTGTTGTTTACGGGTTACGTTCCGGATAATAATTATCGAAGGTATTTGCTCGAAATGAGGTTTACGACCGTCATTTGTGCAACATAAAAGAAAACATCAACCTGCGGCTTACGGGCCAGTGACGAAAGTATTACGCGAAATTTATACGATAGGGTGAAGTGAGGGGGGTGGAGAAAAATAAAAGCAGAACAATGAAACGTGCAATGTTGAATAATGCAGGCAAAGTGAAGAAGGAATGAAGCAAAGAAAAAATTCCTTTTAAAATATCAGGGAGACGGATAAAAAAACCGCCATAATTGCGATTTATTGCTCCGACCGTAATAAAGATTGCCTCCGATATTACACCAAGAAGTTTACACCTGCATTCGTTTTCGAGACGCGACGCAGAAGAAGACGACGCGGCGTTTCGTCATGTAAAATAACGTAATTCCAATGTAAGCAATTTGAAACGAATAAGTTGAGGTTCCCAAGTTTTGTTGAAAGAGCAAAAAAAGAAAAAAGAAAAAAAAAAAAACGTGCGAGGAATTGCTTCAAAGAAATTTCTATCCGACGTCTTTCTACTTCTCGTTCTTAATTAACCGATACTTTGCATGATAAATTTAAAGGTTGTTGCACGCACGCATCGAAAGACGCATTATAACGCGTTTAACGAACCGAAAAATATACGATGTGCGATCTATCATTCTATCAGCTGGTGAGAATTTTGTGCTACGTAGTTGAACCCTCGAAGGTCGAATCGAACCGAATGACGCAACAGCATCGTGCACCACCAGCCAAATAAAGACGACGGATTGATTTTGTTTAAAAGAGTATAAATTATCCATCATTTATGAAACGTATATTGGAATGAAATTAAAATTGGAACGAAGACGAGGCTACACATATTAATATATATGTATATGCATATATGTATATAACATGACGCAATTCACATACTCGAAGTTAGGATAAGAAGAACACTCGACATCTAGTTCTAGGCTTCGGCAACTCGGCGCTTTACATCGTCTGCATAAAGTTTTTCAAATTTTTACTCAAGGTTCAACCACCCTCTAACCACGTGGAAAGATGCGACAAGCGAAGACGAGGGATAGGCGAGAAAGTTTTCGCGATCACGAATACAGAAGAGGAGGAAAGTAGAGCAGAGAGCGTAGTGTCCTCTGCCTCTTATATCCAATTAACTGCGGGTAAATATTTGTGCAAATCGTCGGCATGTCTGTCGAGAGGTAGAAGGAGGGAAGAAAGTTAAAAAATTTATTCAAATCTTAGACGAAAAAACCTGCACAAATACATATATCTATACATACACAATATATAAATTTTTGTACCAAGTCCCAGCTTCATTTTTCGCTCGAAATATATTATTTTCTAAATGCAATTTTGATTCTACTTTTATTTCCTTGCCTTTCTTTATCTACGAATTGTACGCTGAATCTGGTGTGACATACGCGCGTTCGAACAGCGGTGATAACAGCGCGTGATATGGTCTTCGATGTATGCATACATGTACAATCGACGTGGGTCAATATTTTGATCAAAGAATCTGGTAGCCTATATAAAACGTGGCAGAGAATTTACTATTAATAGCAAAGGCACTGGGCGTCCCAATTTCTCGTAGTCAAGAATAGATCCGAGGGTTGTGAGGAGGTGGGAGGAAAAACCGGCGAGGGTGGAGGAGGGGGGGATGTTTCGATAATGAAAGAGGCAGCCGCGTGTCAATCCTGGTTAGAGAATCACAGAGGAAAGGTCATCGGCGACGTTTATATACCCTGCGTGCGGTCTGCTTGTACCGTCCCTGCATTTTTTTGCACCTAGGAGCTGACGTGTGATAATTTAAAATTGATCGGGAATTATAATTGAATTATACATAAGCTCGTGACAGTCTGAGATGAGCAAAGATGAGAAGAATCGACTCTTTTGTCATTTCTCAGCTATGGCGAATCCCGTTTTGTAAGCGTATAATCTCGCAAGATATTTTTAATAGATCATCGTTACTCCCAAGTTTCTGTAATAAATTTTCGTTTTTTATTAATCAAATGTATGTTTGATGTTTTATTTTTTCTTGATTCTTAAAGTTCAACAGTCGATTGAACGTTGAAACGCAGCTTCCGTCTTTCCTTATATTTCGTTCAGTTTTTCTTTTCTATTTTCTATTTCGACGATTGGATTTTGCGTCACAATTTTACAAAGAAAAAAAAAAAAAATGATATATGAACGAGTAAGAAGAGGGGATGTGAAAGAATAAAATAAACACAGTAAAGTAGTGACGTGTGAGATACGTGGATAGAGAATGAGAGAGAATGAGACGGAGAGAAACCGCAATCGTTTTCCTATCGTCCGTCAGATCGGTGTATTCCACAGATAAACGAATGAACGGCGAACACTGTGCGACTCTAAGAGCAGCTAGTTAATTGCATGCATTGTGGAATGTTTATACGATCATAGATAGGGGACCGAACTCAACGCCTCTGATTTTTAACGAGCCGATGCAGTGCGATTTTGAAAAGCCAAAACAACCGAGAGATCATTGAAATTTACGATGCCGAAAAGCTTCTCTTTTATGCGGTAGTTAAATACGCGCGAAAACGATATTCAACGTGTAAAGTCGACGAGTTCTCTCTGCAAGTCAGCGAGCCTAGAAGGCACGCGACGATCCAGTGAAGAAACCAAATCGAAAAACTCGTAAATCTATTTGCGGGTGAAATTAGCAAGAAAATCGTAAAATTTATATATATGTAATATATATTGTGCTGGTCCAAAAAAAAGGCTACTGTTTTTTTTTTTTTTTTCAATGGCAATTTTCCATTTTCCATTCAAATAACATGAGGAAATAATTTTAGTTATTTCTGAATTTTGTAGCTCAGTAACGAGGCAATGTACATACGTAAATGTTCGTTAAATATTTTTGTAGGAAATTTAATGCTCTACAAAAAAAAAAGGTCTTTGACAATTTTTTGTTCAAATCGTGTAAGAAATCCCTTTTTCGAGATCAACAGCGAAAATACTAGACTTATCACAAAATATTGTGGTCATTTTTTTGGAAAACATTTCAATCGCTGTTAAATCATGTCATTCAATTAATTTTCAACTGGAGCAAATTTATTGTTTTACTAAATAAAGATGCTTTTAAAATGGAATTGATTCTCACGTTCATTAAGATAATTGACGAAAAGACGTATATTTAGGTAGATCATTTTTCAATACTTACTTAGAGTACAAAAAATGTAACTAGTACATTATTTTGCCTATATTGATTAGTTGAAATGTACATTTTCGCTGTTAATCTCGAAAAAAGTGAATTTTCTCATGATTTCAACTTTAACCTTGAATAAATTTTCAAAGAGTTTAGTTGTAAAAAAAATTACAAGACACCTTTTTTTGTACAGCATTAAATTCCCAACAAAAATATTCATCGGAAATTTATGTGCATTGCCTCGTTACCGAGCTACAAAATTCAGAAATAACTAAATTATTTTCTCATGTTGGTTAAATAGAAAATGGAAAACTGCTTTCGAGAATCACTCAATATTAATATTACCGGCTCAAATCATAAAAGGCGTCTTATTTCCTCTTTCTACGACTATTAAACACGTGACATCGAAAAAAATAAAAACAGCCGATTTTTTTTAAGCAACTTATGATATATTTATATACCACACTACAAAATTTTTCATGTACTAAGAAAAAAATGAGCCACGGCATCCTTTTTTCCCCTTGCACGTATCGAGAATTATGCATACTAGTGTCTTCCCGGGTTTCGAGGATCGCCCCCGGCTTATACATACACATTACACGTGCTGTCATTGCCTCGGCGATCCGCCATCCTGCGGAGGCCGCTACTCGACTCTGTTCCCACGGGATCTGGAACCGTCCGGATCCTCGCTTTCGCCCCTCCTGCCCTTCACCGACTTTCCCCCGCACGCGTCACACGCTCCGGCATTACAACATCCCGAGAGATTTTTCCGCGCGAACTTGTCGTCTCGATCAATGTTGGCCCTTTGCCTTTAAAGCCCGGCAAAAGCAGAGAGAAAGAGAAGGGACGATATTCGGGAATGTGATTGTGGGACTGAAAATTGCTGTCTTGGCAAACAGAGTTAGACGGAATCGATGCCTGTTTGTATTAATATACGAATGTACGCGATCAACATTTTTTATTTGTTTCTTTTTTTATTACTTTTTCATCGAATCTTTGAGAGGAAATCATATAGTACGCAAGCTTTTCATTCTCTATGCCTGAATACGATTTCCTATTTACCTATTCGCAATTGACAATATTAATTGTCTGAAATAAGTTATCCAAGGCATCAATCTGCCACTATCAATCAAATTTTATCATCCAATTTCGTGCAAATGACGAGTACCATATCACGAAAGAAACACGTCGTAACACGTACAACTTGACATATGAGGATAAGCGTTTTGCGCCCATTAATAAGTTCTTGATATTTACTTTGAAACGTTCTCGACAATTCCGGCAAGTCAGACTTTCGAGGGAGAAAAATACGTACCTACCGTTCTGTTGAAATAACAGAGGAACTGTAGTGAGAGAGTGGGAGAAAGAGGAGGGTGGGAAACTAGAGTGGGTGATAACGGTAAGAATACATCAAACGAACTTAAGGAGAGATTTATACGGCCTTCACCGTTATTTCATTTCACTTCTCAGATTATACCGTTCGACACAATAGGGAAGAATTGTTTTCGGAAAGGTTTTCTACATCCGCAGTTTCGTAGGTTATAAAAATATCCGAAATTTCGAACAGGGCCGTAAAGAATCGGCACACTTCCAACGCTAATTCAAGAACAGTGCCTTATAAACCAGCACCCCCGTGTTCAGATACATAATAATAATCGAGCCGTCGAAATTTCCTCAATGCCACGCACGTGTCGCTTAATATATCATTCGATGAATCCATAATATATACATGTAATCATACGTGTAGCCGGCCAGAAGTAGAAATATAACTCCTCTTTGCGTCGGGGCGAGCAGTTGGTTCGCTTCTATAATAGAGGACTGCGGAAAGTTCCCTGCGGAACATATTCGGCTAAGAAGGAGAATTTTACGATCAAATATATTTTCGAGATGAATTTCCCGTCCCTTTCCTTTCCCTCTCCACCCCCGACATGTCAACCGTTTTCCACCGTACGGTCGCAGGATGACATTTATATCGTAGAGAAGAAAAAGTTATACTCTCGCAGCTATGACGGCAGTTATGACGGAGGCGGTGCTGCAAAAAGCCTCGAATAACCACCGTTATTCCCCTCTTACACCGGGCTCGGTTACGTAACATAGCTTATACGACACTCGTTCCAAGACGTCAAATAACCTCGCGATAAAAGTACTGTTTTTTTTTTTTTTTTACAAAAATTTAAGGAAAAAATGAAGAAGCTTTCGATTTTCGTTTCGATGTCAAATATTTCTCACACACGTTCGCGCTCGTCCCTAATTTTCCCCAACATCCGGACAAATTAACCGAACGAGGAAAACTTGATCAGGAGGATGATCCCTGTGTAATAAGGAAAGTATTCGATCGTTCGGGTCTCGAGTTTAGGACCCTCCGGGACGCGTCGCGAGGTGTATGATTCGGGGATCGGATATCCGGGGATCTGATGAATTTCCCGACCCGGATTGGTACCGGAAGAAGACCGACGGAGGAATGAGGGTGAAGGGGAAAAGTCAAGGTACCCTCGTAACTGAAAGGGAGGGAGCGTGTGTGTGTGTGTGTGTGCGCGTGTGTGTGACACCTCGTAGGACACAGAAACAGACATCTATATCTACATTTGGTGCAGGATCCAGGCACTTTTCTCGCTGGGTCAATAGCGCGAGCAACGCGGCCAAAAATTCGATGCTTGCTTGGATGCTTGCGCAGAAGAAAACGAAGAACAAGAAGAAGAAGATGAAGAAAAAGAATAGGGAAAAGGAAACAGGGATGACTGGCAAACCCGGTCGACAGCTGTCGAATCTCACGATACTCGGGGAGCTATCCTGGAACAACCGAGTGATTGTCCTTGCTGGTTATGCCCAGCTCAGCCTCTTTTTACCCGCAGCCTTTTCAACCGGCGACAATTTCCGTAGCCTATTTTTGTTTCTTGCACAGTTTCAAGTTTTCCGCGCTGTAAGGTTCAACGCGGAGTTGATTCCTGATTGCGATTTTAATTACACCACCCCCCCCCCCCCCTCACTTTCTCTCTTCCTCTTGCAGGAGTTTCTCATTAAAGTTGATGAAAAATTAAACGCAGCATCATCCGCACCTCGGTTAAGTTTCCGGACGAACCGCTGCTTTGTTATTTTACGAAGGGACGTGAATTTTCCGGCCAATCTGAACCACTAAGTCATCGGCAGAGAGGATTTTTCCTCCCCATTTTCTCCCTCGCTGCTCGGTAGCGGAGGTTTCGCGTCAATTTTACGATTATGCACCTGACCGGCGAATCAGGAGGCACTCTGTAATTCGACAAGCGTAAAAATGCAGGATGCGATCGACGTCGCTGCGGATTTCCACCGACAGATAAATCTTCTTGCCGTGTAGAAGCGGATGCAGCCGCGAAACATGCGCATTAATTGAATATTTTCTTCTTCTCCGCTCAAGTCGCGAAGCATTATACGCGCAGTATAAACCGATTCGAAACACAGCCGTTAACGTTGCGCGCAGCGACAGACGGAAAGCGACGATCGTTCTTCAGGCAATGCCATTTGTCATTCCGTCAGACGTTGCTACGTAAGCGATATACATTACTCATACGTGCATTGTATTAAACGTTTGGTTGTAACGGAATCGAGTGTATATAGGTAATGTAATACGCGCGGAACAATTGCAGTTGAAAATAGATTTGCTCTCTCAGCAAATTGAGCAACATCACTCGCATGATCTGCATATCGCGAGGTTAGATCGGAAGGTCAATTTCGTTAAGCGAATTAAATGAGTAGCTGTGTACCAATTACTGTTGTTCAACAGCGGCGTAAAATAAAGAAACGCGAAAAAAAAGAATGATATCGACAGAAACAATTACTCGGGGTCTGCAACCCTGCGGGTGCCGTATCATGCTCAATTACACGTTTAACCTGCGACGATGAGTGGATAATGTGAAAAAAAAAAAGAAAAATCAACGGAGAAAAAAAAAACTAATGGTACAATCGCACGTAAGAGTGGCGCCGGAATTTTTTCTACCGCTCTTTTTTTTATTCTCAACATTATTCAGAGCCTGAGACTTATGTAAAACTAGCTCTCGTGACAAATGGAAAAAAAAGAGGAAAATAAAATATACGAAACGCGGTGTATACACTCTGCATTAAAACTGGGTGCGACAGGTGTCAATGATTGTCCTACCGTTTGTTCGATAAAAGAGGTTTTTTTTTATTCTATAATTTTTTATTTTTTTTTTAGTTTTCTTTCTTTCCTTTTTCCACAGCACGCAATATACTCAACGTTATACAACATGCTGCGCGTATATCTACATATTACATTTACATCAGGTTTTTCGTTGTTCTTCAAATGTGAAGCAACGTCAGCTGGGAAGGAAACACGCGTTGAAACTGATCCCCTAACAGACCTTACAGCTATGTTTGAACATAAAACTGTAAAACGTTTTTCCAATGCAAAGGAATGAGCGCCGGGCGATATTTTTTTTTTCTTAAAAACGGGTTCGTATAAATCCTGTGGTAGGTATTACAAGGTTGCGATAACGAGTATAACGGGGAATAAGGATCGCGATTATAAGCGAGCCAGCGACCGATCGTTCTGGCAAAATTTTCTGGCCGTCGTCCAGCCGCGGCGATGTCAGTTTTCTTTTTATTGTAACAGTTTACATTGAATTATAGGCGGATTTGTACACCGTATAATAAAAACATATATTATTATAGTGAATGTACGTAACCGATGGTTTTGCACAGCTAATCCGGGTAGAAATCTCCGGGGTGTTGAAAATCTCGCGCGGTTTATCGAAAGTAAGAAACTTATTGTTTTCTCTTTCAATTTAGTCCTACGCAGAAAAGCGTAAAAGAAACACAGACAACAATTTTGAAGCGAATTATTATCGCTACTACGATAAAAAATACCACGCATAGCCTGATTTTCTTTTTCTTTTCCATGCGAAGAAGCAGCGTAGTGTATAATAATTCCGATAGACCAATGTGGTTTCCTTATCTGTTGTACCGTCACGTAGAAACTCGGGCGAATGGAGTAGAAATGGAATGGGAAGTCGGCTTCGGATCGATGTAGGTACCCTACGCATTTTCGAACAATGCTGCATGGAGAAACAATCAGTAAGAATATACGCGTCCGTGATTTTATCGGAATCGGTAATTTCCTGTTAGTCTGCTCGGTTTGACTTGATTCATATCACTTTGCTTATCGAGATTTGTCAACCGGGTAACCACGTATACAAGGTGTATAAAGCACCGCGAGTTATATATATATATATATATATATATATGGTATTACATACTTACAAGGTCTTCTATAATATCGAGCTCGGGTGAGCCTTCGGAATTGAATTTCATTGAAATATATATGAACGAGACATGTATATAACCTTGAATGAATTTCGATAGTTCATTCGGTAAACAACAATTGATCACCTACCAGGTTTCATAGAAATATCACAAAGTTTTGCAGTTGAGAAACAAGAAACGGTATTGCGTACGGTATATAATGAAAAGTACAATCGCAATTATACAAGCAATACTAGCGATTATATATAACATGTGTACGAAGTCTTATTTATGTGCAGAAAAAACGAAGCGCAATAATTGCACGTTCAATTGTGCAACTGTTTCCTTTCGCATAGACACACACACACACGCACGTATTTGATACGGTAAGTAACTGCGCTTAATTTCAATCAGTGTCGATACGAAATCAAGACGTCGTTAAAATTAAATTCGGCACGTCGTGAGGCAATTTAAAAGATCGATGACATCGCAACGAGGCCCGGCAAAGGTTCGCGAACGTAGATACCTACCTACTTCTAGATCGCAATGCTGATGAATGGGCTTGACTAAATTAGCGCCATGCGGTAAACGTGATAGGCGTTAATTCAGCCCACGGCAAATAGAGAAGTGGAAAAAAGATAAAGGAAAGAAAAAGAAACGGGCGAGTAAATTGCAACAATTTTGGCTGTAAAAACTGCTGAGTAATTTTCACCGCTGCAACGGCAATCGGTTGATAGTTGGACGATTTTTTTTTGGTTTTTCTATCATCGCCGTGTTTTTGCGAGCCTCGAATTTCGAATATTAAAAGCCTCGTGCCGCATATCTTACGGTGCGTATTAATTGCGCACGGTGGTGAAAAACATGCACTTGCAGATCACCCGGTGTACGATCGTCACAGAGTACACAACGTACGATAATAGGCTCGGAGTTTTTCTTTTCGTTTATGCATCGAGGAACGCGGGCGGATAATTTGTAAATATACACGTATGCGGGGAAGGTGGCTGATACACAGCGGCTCGAAGCGATGTTCGGCTATTTATTCTTCGGCATGTCTAAAAATAGTGGATTTCTAGCGGGAAAATAGTCGAGGGGGGGTCACTACTACGCGACCTAGGGAACGGGAACTCCGATTCGGGTCGACCGCGACGGAATGGAATGAAGTGAAATGAAACGAAGCGGATTGTCGTGTTTGACGTTGTTACGAATGACTCGGTAGAGAAAACCAATCGATCAAAGCCTTTTAATTTAACGAGACGAGCTACGCAATCATTCGTTGGTTTCTCTACGAGTCCGATTGCCCGACGAACCTATCGTACAAATGCGTACCATAAGAATTATCGATACTTCGATTCAGGTTTTTTGCCTCTTCGAGTCGACGCTGATTCTCCGCCTCCTTTCCTCGTTTACTCCTTTCTTTTTCCAAACCCCGCGAATCCGACACGTCCAACAGAGAACCAACCGCGATAGTTTCTAATATTACACGCTGATAGTTCTGCCTACACGCACGGAACACACCGAGAATAAACAGATGGTGGATGGGATATTTTTGCGGTAGAAATGTCAACCGTTCCGCCGGATCATAACTGGCCTAAATTTACGCACGCCACCTTCAATCTGCGATCAAGATATCCGCTGGGTCATCTTCGGCACGGAATCTTGTTCATCGGTTGATGCGATCGATTAAAATTTATTTTTCCACTCGCTCGGGGTTATTTACGATCATTTCATGCGACAAAAAATTACCATCTTTTCAAGATTTTCACGTATTTATTTATACACAAATATTGTAACGTACCTCATACGCCTGGATGAAACTGCAAGGCAAGCCGGTACTTTTTGCGTTTTCACATCGAAATCTCAGGAAACACGACGTCACGTGTCACACTGCTGAAGATACGTTCGATCACTTCACCATGGGAATCGAAAGGCTGATTTAAGCCACCCACGACGTGGAAGGAGAATCTTACACGTCTTGTTATCTTGCTCGAATCACACTCGGTACATCGGAGACTCGGTTGTAGAGTCAGAGGCGACAACGAGCGAACCTTACACCCTTTTGACCCGATCCCGTTATAATTTCGCCGAAGGCTAGACAATTTACTCACGTATTACAGGAGGGTATACCTTGCCTACCTATTCCCGACGGATACTCGCTCACTACTGACGAGCTTCATTCAATAACACGGGGTTTACGGGCAAGGGAAAATTTCGTAAACACGCTCAAAGTCTAGAGCAAAGTCAATATGTCGGGCAGCGCGGTAAACAGACGAGATGATAATACTCTTAATCGATCTCGATTATTCCTTTCCAGTTAACGCCGATTGCTACCTCATTTTGTTTAAAAGAAAAAAAGATCGTTTCCTCAAGTTATTTTACTCTCATTAATTTATTTCTTCATACGAATTCGACAGCGATTCGATTAAGACAATTAATGACGAATTGACGACTTCCATGTGTACAGTTAGCGGTATACGAAGAAACGAAATAATCATTCTCTGTACTCAATCATATATCAGTTCCATGCCGTATTCATCGGTAAAAGCACACGAGCAATGACGTCGTTTTATCGGTTTTCGATTCAGCAGCGGCGATAGTTGAATCCTGCATATTATTTCGGTAGGAAGAGCGCGTCGCGTTGCGTCGTAACTGCCAAGAAGGTGAACGACACGTCTGGGTAAGTTGGACGTGTAAGGCGATACAAACTCGAACAAACGTCGCGGGACAACTTCGGTAACAAGGATAACTAGTTTCGCCATGTCTGTCCGACGGAAACACGTCGCGACGTTGTTGACCACGCGTGAATGAGTCACAAGCACGGCACCTAAACGAGTCGAAATATACTCGAGGACTGACGACGAATACTACCGATCCTCAGCGACTGGGGGACATTTGGTAAAGTAAACACCGCAAGGACAAGAGACCTTGCCCCTGACCGTCCGAGGATGATTACCTGCGGCAATAAAAGATCGCAGGTACTCGCCGGTTTATGGGGTGAAGTCGGAACGTTCGGAATCCAGCTAATTTATAACGGGCTTTCCGATTATTGTCCGTACTCTCAAGCTTTTCAGCTTGTGCGGTCGGAGCCGAGACGCGCTGAATACAGTCGACGTACCGCTATCTCTACAGCCGATTTTTATCGTCGAGGACAAGTACGTCAATAAACGTTTAGCACAATGCCGAAGGTATGCCACGTCGATCCGATCGCCTGCACGACCAGTCATCCGGTTGGGAATGAATGGCCCCTGATCAATCGAGACATTTCCCCTTCAGGATTATCCAAGACAGTACGTCTCGCCTCCGTTTCGTTTGACAGTTTCACTGAGAGGAAAGAGAGAATGGGCGTCCTAAATATCGCTAATCAATGTTAATGCCTCGCGTTTGGGAGGTTTACACAGTTTCGATTGGGCCACGTTTCTTGTTCGTGTTTTTCAGTGACGGTAATTACGTCACTTTTGTCGGCTGCAAGTATCTGCAAGTGCAGTCTACCGTATGTCGGTGACACCTGTTTCTACCATCATTCCGGCAATTCGTATTATCGTTTAATTTTCTTTTTACCCGTCGCGAGGAGGAATCCTGCGAATAAGCTTGATTTAGTTGACACGTGCCGCGGTTTGCACAAAAGGCGGATAATAGAGCTGACGGGAAACTGAGCGTGCCGAAAGAGTGAGAGGGAGCGGCGTCGGAGGCGCTTAACTACTTTCCTTTGAAAACCGCAGCGCGGAATTCATCGAGAATAATGATAAGCTGAGCCTCGTACCTCGGCGCAAGGTGATTACTGGTAGTTCTATTTTGGAAGAGCGCAGAGCTTTAATGCACGCGGCTCTGCGGCAATACGAGATCTAACGATCGCGACAACGGCGACGCGTCCACAAAGGCCGAGGAGAGGATACCCGTATTGCTATTTCAGTGCCTGCCTACCCAGTCGTGGGTCATTGTTTTGTTGGTCGGACCAGAGACGAGGATGGACGATGCCGACGGAGCCGGAGATACGACGGTGTCTTATCAACGACGTCGCTTTCCGAGCGGAGTACGAAGAGGAACCTCGATCCCGGAAACCTGACGGCCAAATATTCGTGCAATGCATTTCTATCTTCAAATCTCATCTTTTCCTACTTGCTTACTTTTACCTTATTTTACGAGGTATGCCAAGATAATTTTTACGCGTATAATATAGCCCGTTGTTCGCATGGAAAGAGCGATCTTGGGCTCGCGATTAGAGGTACCGTAAGGATGGTGGAAGAAAGACGTTCGCGGGCGGGTCAAAATCCCATCCGAGAGAATTACGGGTAATTGCCTGTTAGAGGCACATCCTATCAAATACGATCAGGGACTTCTACTGGGAGGGGACTCGAGTATGGAATTGTTTAGATTGAATAAGGGGCAGGTCCGAGTGGGAGATAAAAATAAATTGAGGTAAAGATAAGCGGGGATGGATCGCCGTCCTATAAACGTCGAGATATTAGCGCGAAACGAGATCAAACAATGCTGACCATGTCTTTGATTCGGAACGGCAAGGTTTACGGCCGTATTTAGCTCTCATTTCCATCATTTCATCTGAGTAAATCTACATTCTTCTACATTCGTTTTCTTTTCTTTCTTTTTTACTTCATACTTTTTTCATTATTTTTCTTTTCATTTTTTGCTCCCGCCCAAAGAAACGGCCACTCAGATTTCGAGACTGACTTACGATCCGATCTGAAAAATTAAGATTCAACTTCGGCTTGAGCGATAGTGATTTGTTTTGACTCGATACAAGCGTGCCCCGTCAACCTCTTGAGTAAGAGGGGAAAAAACGGAGTGAAGATAAAAAAAAAAAAAAGAGAGAAAAAGAAAAATAAAATGAAAGAAAAAAACGAACAAACAAACACAACAATAAAAAAGCAGAAACCATTCGAGCATTCAGATTTGAAAGTTGAAACGACGACGACGACGATGATGATGATGATGATGATTTGATCGCGGCACCTACAGCGAGCGCAACGCCGACACAGGCGCAGGACTCTATATCATTTTTAAGAATCCTGACAGTGTGGCGCACACGGTCCGGGAATGGAAAAGACAAATGTGCCACTAAGCTCGGAGATCGAATCTCGGCTGCACAATGTCGCACGCGTCCCGTTGTGACATAATAAGAGGAAAGTACGACGTTGGGGGACCCCCATTAATCAATTACAATTTCGTAACGTACCGCGCGTACGGCTACCGTTTGATAAAGCGGGATACCTGCACGCACGGGATGGGAATCGAGAAGTTTTAATCCTTCGTCTCACCGCGATCGATCGTTTGCCTTCCAGATGCAACAAACGGCCAGCCACAAAGCTCGGACGTCGAAATCTCGGGGAAAAATAATTTATTTTTTATTTTATCAGTTACGTACCCGCGCGGAACTGACCGGTATTATTATTGCGCCTGTTCGTGCTGTTTCTAAAAAGTAGACGCAAGTTTGTTTATTTCGGACTATCCTCTCGGTCGCTCTGGTATATCGTGGCTCCGAGCCAAGACGCTGTGGAATCTGCGGTCGTGGATAAAATATTGGCAAAGAAGAAAGAATATTTAGGTAATGTTACACTTGTACGAATATACTTCACGGGTCCGCTGTTCATTGTTATTGCGTATCAATGTTATTTTTATTTTCTGCATTTCAACACGCACACGCGCACCCGTCGGCACGATTTCACCGAAAGAGAGAATCCGCTCGACGAAATCATCGACGGCGATTAAAAATGACAGGTGCGTCCCTCGCCTTTGATCCGGGAGACGGATTTAACGAAGTTGACGCGATTGTTTAATTCTGGTATGTTGGAAGAAAAAAAATCAAATAAATAATTCCCACGCTACGGCAAACGACGTCAATTAATAACAAGCCTGTTGTTCTAAGCGCCGGCTGGTCTCTTTGCAGCATGACATCTTTTAATTTAGATTCCCTTCGGTGATACCGGCGTTTCTCCAAACTCGCGGGTCATTGTCTCTCAAGGTGCGTTACACACGAATACCGACGAGGTTAAATTGCGAAACCCACGAAAGTCTAGAGGCGTGTATCAATCGCGACCACACCGTACTCGGCGTGACGAAATCACCTAAGCGTTCCGACGATGCGTAAAAAAAGAAAAAAAGCTCAGCGTCGATTCCTTACAAGGTTAGAATTCGATTCCCGTTACCCCTTTTTCTCCAGAATTAGCTAATGACACATCGTTAATTTGCTCGGCGCAGGTTTTACTCGTTATCGATCTACCGGCGACAGGTGGGCATGAAAAAACAACACTCCCGTCATTTATGCTTTGTGTGGCCCCGCGAACGTATCGCTGAGCTCTATGAATGACCGTCTCGTTTTATCGCTCATAATTTCACGGTATGACAAAATGAAAAAAAATAAGAGGACTAAAAGCAGGGTTAGGGTATATATATATATATATATATATATATATATATATATGTATATATTATCGCGTCCATTGTCGTCCCCGAATGGAATTGAGCGTGGTTCCCCATCCCCCCTTGGCAAGAAGAACTTTCTAAACCGACTATCTTCGTTCTCAAATGATATTTCATAAGGCTTACTCTCCGACTTCGACTTACCTGCCCCCCTCCCGCCATTTCAAGTGAGACTCTTATCCGATTGAATTTGCTAATTCTTCAATCTCGACGACGTGTGCTGGTACAAAGCGTCTGTTTCATTTCGCTTCAAGATCAAAGATACCGGGGACATCTGATGCATTCATAAACGATACGTACGTACGTACGTATATTATATGTAGTTAGTTAGCTCATTGCGCAACGTTTCACAACACGCGTTCCTTTTCTAGTTTCGATTCGTTTCGTTCCCTTGACTCGTCTGTCTCTCTTCGTCGATCAATCCCAGAAGGTCGACGTCAAAAGCGTCCACACGTCCATTTCGAACGGACGAATGATTCCCCGCAGTCTAGTTGGATCATCATCCGGAGGGGAGAACAATTTTTGCCCGCCCCTCTCATCCGCTGATTTCGTTTTTCTTTCGCCTTGTCAATCGGTGATTGGTCAACCGATCAATTTCACTGGCGTTGCGAGAGCAAAAAAAAAAAGAAAAAAAAATCATCTAGGATCCTAATTTCGTATAATGCTGTACAAATACAAGGCATAGACCGAGAGATGCAGAGATTCGGAAACTGTCCAACGAATAGAGAGGGAAGATGCGACATGGTCCCGAAATCGGTGCAGGCTCTTGATAATAAAATCTGCCACGGATGGATGCGAACGGTGTACGACGTGTAAGTGAGATACGGATGCAAGTGTGCTGCACGTAACCGATAAATAAAAATGAACACGTGAGCTGTACAACACGGCATTGATCCCACTGCGAGTTAAACCAATTTACGGTCTCTGGAGCGGAGAATTGAGGAGACGCGGGTACGCGGGCGTAGCTAACAAAGCTATTGAAATGCAATTTGGTATGGATTCTTTGACCGGATCATTGGACAGAACTCAATGTAGACCAAGCCGGTGTATTAATACACTGTGCGGCTGTATTCACGAGCATTAAGAGAGCATTGAATAGTGTTCAATCAGGATTTAATTACACAAGAACACTGACGTCTTATACGATTATAATTACGTATCGATCCCGTCGAAGGATGATATTTTCTCGGCGACCGGCAGCGCCGGGCTGTACATTTAACAATTGAGAGATCCTTACCGGGCACAATGGCCTGCACTGGGGTTAACTGATCTATTATTGCGTGCCGAGACGAATCTATATCTCGTTAACTATAATACGCTTTGGATAAGCTTCGAATGTATTCAAGTCTAGCTATCCGACGTATCTTTCAAGCGTTTGACGTCGGTGTTCCAATGGATAGCGAAGCGGTATCGCAGACCCTTTGACCCTCCATCTCCTCATCCTCGTCCTCGCCTCTCGGAACGAGTAAAACAGACGTTTCGGACGATTCCATTCACTCCCGCTGCTCCATCCTCGTCTTTGTTTTTCACATCGCGATATAATTCCCATTATCACTCTTGACACCATTGTAAAACACAAGTATCATTTTCGGAATGAAGCTCTAACGTCATCCACAGATTCACGGCGAAATATTCGCGGCAAAATCTGTTCTTTATTATATATCAGAGTCCACAGGATAGTCGATGGAGGTAAATATCATTTGTCTGTATAAGAGGAAGAAGAAGAAGAAGAAGACAAGAAAGGCTTCGTCAAAGCTCGGCTCGCAAATGGAGACGCAGCTTTCGAAACTCAATTTAGAAGTTTGCGGAGAGCGGGAACCTGAAGGAAAGTCGGACGATTGAGTTTTCTTACCCTTGAGCCGGGATCGGCGGCTTGCGCGAATCCTCCCCCCTCTCCCAGCCCATTTCCCCACGTCCTCTTCTTAGCCCGGTTAACTTTGATCTACCTTTTTTTCCTCTCGCCGTACTTCTCTTCGGCAAGAATACCGAGGCTTCGGCAATTATCTCTACCAAGGCTCTAATCATACCAATTCCGTTTCGGACTTCGGTCAGTGGAACGGCGTGAGTTCCGTGAGAACGAACGAACTTGTTCGATACGATGGTTGAGATGCTCGACGTCGCGAGATCAACTTTGCAGTAGGTTGCGAATACCGGCGTACGCTTGTTTTTCTCCGCTGCTATTGAACGCAAGATTTCATTAAATCCTACGACCTGAATTCGGAAAATTGCGAGGAAGCTCAAACTATGAATCGTTGTCGATC
Source organism: Neodiprion pinetum (assembly GCF_021155775.2). NCBI lineage: Eukaryota > Metazoa > Arthropoda > Insecta > Hymenoptera > Diprionidae > Neodiprion > Neodiprion pinetum. The sequence goes on from NC_060232.1 coordinate 5,579,148, forward strand.
AATCTTACACTTTTCACGAGATTGAAGTTAGTAACTTTATCGTAACGGAGCGTTGAGGAAAAATTCACTAATTTGCATCTTCGTACCGACTCTGGATGTGTCAAGTTTTTTGGAATGTAAGATTCCATGACTTTCTTTTTTGCTTTACACCCTCCTCAAGCTGGAAAATAACAATATTTACGAGGCTGAAGTTAGTAACGTTGATGTATCGAAGCGTTGAAACGAAAATTGGCACCTTTCGAATACCTGAAAAAATTGAATTTACAAAATCTGATTTTTCAGACGCTGTATCAACGGTTTACTAAATTTCAACCAATCCTAAAGTTGCAAAACAACGATTTTCTCCAAATACGCATCATTGCAATAGCGTTACAAACTTCAGCCTTATCAATTTTCAGCTCATTAGAAATGCGTGACGTCGTTGTATAACCATGGAAGGTGGTTCGCTCCTTGGTGTATAGTCTTCTGGTACAGCTTGCAAGCTTTGCTGCAGTCTGTGGCAGACTCGTGGGAACCGTTTGCACAAGATTCTCGCCCAGCTCGCGGAGCGCAAGTTATTAACAACTAAATTACCCCATTCTCATAATTATTCCACGTCGCCTTGAGACGCGTGCTTTCTTCGCTCGATCGCTCGCGGATCATAGATCCTCGGCAGAGATTAATTCTAAGAAAGTTTGTCCCTGTTTCAATCCGCAGGCGTCCACCTCGAACTACCGCAAGGATATCCGAGGGGTCTTCGCAAATTTTTACAGTGCACGCGACGAGCGAAATGCAGATCTCGAGTGAAACGTATTTGCATAACAAAAGTGTTCGAGGATCAGTCCCTGGTTCCAACCTCGAACACGGGAGTAGAAACTCGGAACGAGAAGAGCGAGCAATGTTCCCAGCACTCCGTTTCCTCTTGGCTGTTTTTTTCACTCTCGGGTACATCGTACCTGCGGTTGGCAATCCTGGCTGGAATGCAGTTCGGGGGATGCATCAGCCAGTCGGCGCAGGAGGGAAAGTTTGACGGCCTAGATTCCAAAAATATCCATTCGCGGTGAATAACAATGCATTCAAGTTTTACTCACGGGCTGTAAAACTTGGCGGGGAAACTACCGAGTACAGCGGTGCTCCGAGGGCGGAATCGGGGATGAGAAAGGAATGAGCCGGGGGAAAAAAGTCTTGGGTATCCGCTCGCCCCGCGCCTTTGTTCCATCTTCTACTGGTTTTAATCAAGCGACCCGTTGTCGGCGGAAAAGTCGCGGCGAGGGCGAGCTTCCGTTATGTCCTTGAAATTAAACATTTCTACCATGCTTTCGATTTAGCGAAACGTTGTAGTCCCGGTTCGTTTCTCTTTTGTTCCTCTTCTTCGCTTTTCCATTTTTCATCGGTTACCCCGCGCGGCTTTTCAAGCTCTGAAAAAATTCATGACGCACGGTGAGTCGAGGAAGCGGATTTCCGCCGCCTACTTTCAAAGTTCGGATATTTCGGGAAGGGAGGAACGAATTCATTCGTTTCATGAATTCTTCATACAGACGTGAAATCGTCCGAATGATTTTTGCGCGGGTGCAGGTGCGGGAATTTTTTAGTCGCACGCGGGCAGTTTCGAAGGCCTGAATCGCAACGCTCGTCGAGTGCCTCCGACATATTTAACGAAGCTCGCCTTTACACGCGTGCCCGTTGGATTCGTAGCGCGTGTACATTTCGAGCCTGCGAGGATCGGAGCGTTGAATTTTTCCTTACCTTTGGGCCTTGTCCTGCACACGGGTACCGTTGGTTGCACGTGGGTTTCAGCCGCGGCCATGGCGGCCGATTGCATTTTTATAAGCCGCGTGGAACATTCGGCAGTTTCATGAATACCTGAAATCCTAAACCTCGGTAACTTTCAACCCGTAATTTTTAGGCTTTGCGCGGTCGAACGAAGAAGGTAAAAAAGTTCGAAAGAAGAGGGTAAAAATGTGGATACTTTGCTTCCGAATCGAACCGCACTGTTTAAGGTAAACTCGGAACTCGACAACCGCACCCATGAAAAAAAAAAGCTCGGTCAACGTTTAACGCACTTCGATCCGTTATCATTGCACGGATAAACGCATGGTGGTTATGTGGGTATAGCATACATTATAGATTATGCGGCAAAGTCGCGGCTCGGTTTCCGGCGATAAAAAAAATCACAAGGGCTTAAAATATCGTGGGCGATAAAAATTTGAAATAAAAAGAGAAAGATAAAAGTCACATATCGGCGGAAGCACGAAGCCACGCGAGTTTGTCGTAAGTTCAACAATAACTGGAGTGTCTCGTACGTTATACGGTTCATTAAAAAGACCGCGATTAATTCCGCGATGAACAGGACTCGATAAATCCAAATATAAATATATGATTGTGAATAACGATGTCAGATGTTGCTCGAGAGTGATGATTACTAAAGAATGTCTCAAAATTAAAGCAAAATTTGAAATATGAGTCATTTGTACAAGAGATAAAGGACACCTTGATCAACCGTGAAGAGATTAATTATTTTTTCTTCGGGACATTTTTAAGCACGAGGTTTATGCCAACAAGCCCAGGACCACCCACGATTTTAAGAAAGAAATTGAGCGTCGTATCAACGAAATTCGGTTCCACATTTATGCAAAATGGTCATGGAAAATTTCAACAACTTTATAAAAATCAATAACAAAAATTTACAATCTTTAATTATACACCTGTGTTTTCCATCAAAGTCACTTCTTGCGTGAATTTTGGGACACCTTTCACTTTGTCGTGACAATTCGTTGAGGAAAGTCTTCGTGCACACCCAGCGATAACGAGGCATTTAATTAGTAACTACGCCAATGACGATGATACGGTTATGACCAGGGGTTCGCGAATCAAAAATATCCGCCCAATTATTTCCTTCCACCTTGTCTCTGAATCAAACTCTGAATACGTAGAGAAGCAAGAGTCCGTTCCAATTAACACAACGACAACCGGCTGCCGATTGTGACTACTCGCCCACCGATTCGTATTATTTCAAAGCTCCACGCCCGATTGCCTAAAAAAGTTAACAAAACGACGGTCAGCAACGATGCGAAGAAAAGCGACGCGCGTCTTGTGCATTTCGTTCAAGTTACCGTCAATTTGTTTCCGTCTTGGAAAAATATATTACAGTACCGCAGTGAGTCGAGGAATTGGGGTGATTTGCTTCGTAGCGATATCTCCCGGTGGATGAATAAATTGCGGGTAAAAGGGCTGTAAAGATAATTGGTATTTATTAGTGCATTCAATGGGCGCGGTAATAACCGACGAAATTTATGGTGCATTCGCTCAGCAATCCGCAGCCTGACATGAAAACGAATGGCGTGCAAGTGCCGTGCGGCGCTCTTCTGCACCACTCGACATTTTTATTTTTCCTTTCTCTCTTTTTTACGGTTTTTCGTTTTCGCTCCATTTTCACCCGCGTGCTTTTTCGGCCGGTGTCGTTACGTTGCAGTCCTTTTAACCGTCGCATCGCATCGCGTGGCTCGCGTAGTGAAAATACCTGAAAATATTCCCTGAACAGTAGCTACGAGCCCCTCGGGATCCCCGAGTAAAGGGGACGAAATTATGTCTTCGCGTCTATAACCGGACCCTCCACTCTTCTCTAATTCTCTTTTTCCTCTCCTCCTACACACTCTCTCTCTCTCTCTCTCTCTCTCTCTCTCTCTCTCTTGCATTCGTTTCGTTTCCTTTTGGTAAACGTTGGCGGTCGCCCGGCCGCCCGGGCAACTCCTCGGTTAACGATCGCTCGCCGCCGACGGTCGTCAATTTCTGCGTGTTACAACCTAGTTCTGCTGCCTTTCACACTCCGCTCGGAAGGAAGACAAAAAATATATAAAAATATATAAGAGACAAAAATTAGGAACGCAATAAATTTTCGTACATACATGTATTACTCCTTGATAATACATCTTGCTCGAAATTTCAACCGGCGATAATCAGAATAGAAAAATATCACGTTTCAATCGATTTCTATCAAGTTAGGGATTTTTGATTGTTAGATTTTTTTTTTGATTGTTAGATTTTTTTTTGATTTTCAGTTTATTGAAACTTAGATACACGGAGAGCTGCTGATGTCAAAAACTTTGCAGCTGTGCAATGCGACCTTTTTTCTTTCTTTTCTTTTTTTCTCAAATCACCTTTATAAACGACACTATTTTGTGATTCTACAATATATACATACATGTATTATCGGTACAAAATTTCGTATATCGTATGTAAGTTCTCTTTAAATAAGGAGAATTATGATTTACACGAATAATATTTACCGATATAATTGGGATGTCAGTTTCGAAAAAAGTAAAAGATAAATGTGCAGTTCCTTTAGGGTAGCCACAAATTTTTGGGAAAAAAATTCCACGACGTTTCCAAGTTTTCCAGGAGCTGAAACCTAGTTTTTCCCGACATCTTTCCAGTTCTGGTAAATTACTAAAACCTAAATTATTCAGCTTATTGACTCTATATTCGGTTCAAATTCAATTCGAATCAAAGAAAAATATAACGTACAAAAAAGTGAATTTTAAAAAGTCAATTTGTTTTCGGGGAGAGAAAACGTAAACTTGTTAGCTCAAAAAAATCATTTCTAATTCCCACGACGGAAAACCGATATTTTCAGTTTTTCCCAAGAACAAATTAAAAATCCCCATAAAATTCCAGGTTTTCCAGATTTTCCAGGTGTGTGAAAAATGTACCTCGTGCCTTAAAATGAGAAAATTTTCAGGATTGTGAATAAGAATTAACGAGCCACACGCAAGGCTACATCACCTCACACGTGCCTAGGATTACACGTTTATATTACAGCCACAATACTATTTTACGAGGCATATAAAGAGCGTCGCGCCTCACGGCGGTACAGATATAATGCCGAGGCAATGCGGCGTCGCAACGCCGCGCCATCCGACGACCCAGTAGTCGATCCGCACGGAATCCACCCCTCTGCGGAAACAAGAGGAAAAAAAGTCTTTTTTAAAACTTGGGCAAAGGCGAAATTCTTCCCCATCTCCCCCCAATTTTTCAACCAAAAATTACAGGGATGATTTTTAATCCCTCGATGCGGCCGACCGCCTTGCAAATCCACGCACGACACACGACCGTGAATTCCACCCTCGCTTCGGTCAGAAATACCCTCTGTTTACACACGCCGGCAGCGGCAGGCTCAGCGTGGGTGGAGGTTGAAGTATAGAAAGATCAGAACACGGGAGGGTAACAGCGGCGAATTATTAAAGAGATAAAAATTTATTTACGTAACATAGAATTTTGTAACGCAGAAAGGTCGAAGCAGGGAAAATCAAAATACAGAATCGGCGAAATCAATGCAGGGAATCTACTCGTATATGGCTAGGATTCCGAGGATTCTATAAATTTCGGTATCGATATGCTTCTCTTTGCATCTCTCTACATTCTGACTTGTCGCGTTTTTTTATCGCACACTTCGGAATCTAGCATCCAGGTTTGAATTGTCAACTGTTTTGTTGACTGCTGATCGAATACGGCCAAAAAACTCTGTGCGGGGGTTTTTTCTCCGGATTTGGTAAAATTTGAAATTTGCATCAGCCGTTTTGGATCCATCTTTAATTTTTCAAATCCGATTTCAGATTCGGAATCGGTGAACCCAAAAACTCATGATTTGTGCAAAAGACGTATATATGTAGAGGGGTAACTTTCTCGGAACTGAAGCATTCCTTCAATTTTCACGATTTTTATTTGAATAAATTTGTTTCTAACAATAATAACTCACATCATATCGCGATAATGAATCACGAGTATTGAAAACCTATTAGTACACTGTTAGAAACAGCAAAAGCCCGCATATAAATATATTTTCAAAGTTCTCCAAACACACAAAAAACGGATATAATAATACAGGTGGTAAGAATACTTAGCACTATGATTCAAAGGGTTAATCTTTCTACACTGAGATAAAATTTCATTTGTTACAGTAACCAAAAACAATTCAGTAAAACAGGTATCGTTAAAAACAAACTGTTTGAATATTGTCGGAATTGCGAAAAACGAGGTGCGCGTAACCATTTTGCGCTATCGTCGATCCTTTTTTGGTGATTGCAACGCAAAATCAGTTTGTTCGGCTTACTCTACTTTTTTAGTCAAACAAGGCTTTAACGTCAATTTATCGTTGCACAAGCGTTAAATTTTCGCAACAGTCGCAAGAAAATCTAGCAACGGTGATCGTAATGAGAAAGAATAGCAACGGCTACTAGACTTTCCGGTAAGAGCTATAAAACTAATTTTCACAAAAATGAAAATAGTCAAGGACCGAGCGGTAACCGGAACTAAAAATTTCTCTCGGTGTACGCTCCCACCCCCACCCGAAGCCTGTTTGAACATCAAGTTTTGGACAGTGTTCAGGGCCGTAGGCAGCTCGGCGTACGTCACGTCGGCTGCCCGCGGAGGCGGCAAGGGTGCTCATCGTCAGCGACGAGGAGTATCGACCCGTCGCGTCGCCGCCCCAGGACGAAAACTGCCCCCCTCTCCCCGTCGACGTTCCGCGTTCTCCACACACCCAGAGTCACCTATGAACGGCGCATTCGCTGTGCCTCCGCATCCGCGGCGACATTTGCACGCCCCACCTTGTTGCGCAGGATAACATCCTTCCGGAATTGTTTTTGAAAATTCAGAGGATGATGGGAAGAAAATATATGCCGGTTTGTACACAATTTTTTACCAACTTTTGGAAACAGCTCGACATTTCGCCTCGATTCGTCTCAAAAAAATTTTTAGTTTTCTTGCAGCAATAATAATTTAGACGCGAGTAAATTTTATGTGCTTTAATATGCAACCCGTCGCTACAAGCGTCGTCTCGGTGCAGCCGTAAAAATAATTCGAATTACTTCTCTCCGCACGTACGGCGCAGACGTTTATGTAATTTCTAGAGAAAAATTGGGTCTTTAACGCGATAAGAAGAATTCCGTTGTCATTGCGAAATTGTAAGATTCGGAAAAGTATAATCGTTCCGTATCAAGGATTGCAATATGATTTTTCAGTCAACTGCTATTAAAGAAATGACTTTTTCGCTCTGATTTATGCCGCGTCGATTAAAATCCGATATCGAACGTAACGAGAATGGAATGTGCCGACTTGTTAATTCGAAACAGTTTCAAGTCGGTGCGACGAATGCGGTTAAAAGAATAATACCTGTTCAATGTGTTTTTCGAGCTTCTAATGTGCCGATTGGTCGAAAAAGGGTGCTACTATTCTATATAATCGATTCTAAAAACCAAGGTGGAAGATAATTATTACTGCAGGTTGGTGAAATGCAGTTACTGACTCACATAATGGATCGGAAATCAACTCGGATACCTTTCGAACACGCATATTAAACGTCGTTCAAGTGAAGCGCGGGTCAGCAGAGATGAGTGGCTAAAAGCGATACGTTTAGTGGATATATAAAAAAAAAAGAAATTTCAAAGGAGGATTCCACTCGACCCTTGGACCTTATCGCGTCTTGCCTGTAAATACCTAATTATAAAATCGTCTGAGCACGAATATCCGACAGATGGCGTAAGCTCGTGTCAGTTATGACGGGCTGGTACGTTTGACTGTAAATATTCAAATAACGATGAACAAGATGTACGTAATGAAAAGAGACGAAGAAACCGTTTCGAGAGACTCCGATCTGGATATCAGCATCGCTGTCCGTAAAATCACACGACCCAAAAAAGTTGTTTGACGTATAGAAAGGGATTTTACCCACAGAGTTGCAAAATTTTAAAAGTTGCAAAAGTACGGAGTTATCTAATATAAAATTCAATGTGTAGAAAGTAAATTTCTGACGATCTTATGTTTTGGCTTGCTTTATTCTTATTCGTTTTCATGATTTCATGTATTTTGGCCTCCTATTACGTACTTTGAATTTTTTACATTTTGTCTTTTCTCCGCTTCATTTTTACGAATTAGACTTTTTCGGCTCATTCAAAATTGAAAATTTTCTCCGTAATTCTATCGAGTCATTTATTTACCACTTTTTGATTAATCCCGGTCCAATATTCTGTCCCAACGACAGTTTCACTGGCGAAAGACATTCGCGTACGTATCCGCGTATTCGTGAAAATTATTGCACACCGCATATCCGTGGCTAAATCGAAACCCCTCCATTGCGGGGATGATTAGGACGACACGTGCAATAACTGTCCTGAAAAAATTGCAGAAATTGGCCTCTGCCGTTTGCGTCTGCATCAGATTTTGCGGCAGCTCCGCGATAACTTCCCTCGAAGACAAAGTTAGGGTTTTGGTCCCCTGCGCATAACAGCAGCCCGGGACTCGGAAGACTGTGTGTGTAGGTTCACCACGTGTCACACGCCCGCAAAGGGTGAGGGAGGGAGATACGTACGTGCAAAGATACATATCTACAACCCTAGACGACTAGGCCGAGCGCATCGATCGGCTCGCAATGCCGCTTCTCTGCCTCAGATTTCGCCGCAGCTTTGAGCTCCGAGACAAAAAGAATGCTCGCTCTTTCGTCGGCCGCGGGCTCCGAGGAAAGTTGTAAAAACGAAAGGTAGGAGGGGGAGGCGGAGGTGAAGAGAAAAGAGAAAAGAGAAAAGTAAGAAGCAAAAACCAAAACCGAACAACAGAGACAGCGAAGAAGAAAAAACAAGGCGTACTCGCCGCTTACCGGGCAGCTGAATTGGGGGAGGAGGGAGGGTAAGAACTAAGAAGATAGCCGAGGTATACAGAGGCTTGCGGCCATTTGTCAGTCACAATTAATTTTGAGCCCGGCTCCCTCTTTATTCCTTCGTATTTTCCCCGCTACTTTTCCTTCTCGTTGCTCGGTTTGTTTTTATTTTTATTTTTATCTTTCGTTTGTTTTAAAATTTTTTTAACGTTTTTTTTTTCTACCTTTCTCTCCTCCCTAACTTACCCGGGTCCGTTCGCTTGTTTGGTTGTTTGTTTGTTTAGACTCGTTTATACGTTTCCGCACCCTTCTCGTTATACCTCTGAAGAAGATGAGGAGAAAGATTGGCGGAAAAAAAAGGAAATGAAAGAAATTGAACCGGGGTGCGGATGAGAGGGAGGAGAAAGGGGCTCTCGAAGGGTGTTTCTACCCGCTCTCTCCTTGGTCCACTGATATCGAACCGATGGTTTTAAATTTCTCTGCCCTTCAATTCTCGTCTTACCTATTTCCACGACGTATACCGTAACTTGTAGTGTCTGTTTACTTTAGCGAATCACCTTATACTGGAGCTATACTACCGTAACAATCTCGGTTCCACGGTGGCAACGGAAATCGAAATAAAATATCCCGTGAGGTTTGCCTCACTTTCAGAGTCCATTTCCTCAAAATACCCTGCCATTTTTTCACCGATGATACTTAGTATCGTGCCTCGGAAATGATCAAGGCAACTTATAGAAAATGGTGTCGTATAACTGTTCGTTCTACTACGTGAAAGATATCTGTATTAAATTTGTCGTCGATTATTGCTAGTAAAGTTGCAAGAATTTTTCTGACACAACAGCAGAGAAATATTTTTTTCCAATATTTTCCCCGAGTTTTACGAGGATTTAACGAATTCCCTTGAAATTTCACTGATTGTGAGTTTTTTAGAACCCATGAATCCCCTGAAAATTCTCTGAACTCCACCGCGATTCTGTCGCAAAACGAATGAAGGAATCGTACGAAAGTGCGAGTGATGAAAGTTATTCGCCGGTGTAATCTGCGAAAGGAAAGGCGAGAGGTGGCTGATTAAAAAATCGAAGAATACGAATTAGATACGGAGATTTGGATCCACCCGACTTCCATGATCAATCGCGACTGATCCACCGTCCCCTGTATCCGGCACGTGTCAGCGAATCGTGTCGAAGTCACGACTTCCGCGAGTGTAAAGAAGAGGGGGAGAGGGATGAAAGGAAGGCAGAGGAGGGGGAGCTTCTAAAGCTCTGAGAGCAAGAATCTGAGGTATCTTCCTTTTTATCACCGGGTCAGCAAAAATTTTAAGTCGAAAGAGAGGGTCGTTTATGGGCTCGAAGTTGAGAGAGTAAGAGAGAGTGCGGCGAGTCTACAGTCTATGGAAACGAGGGCAAGCTCCTCGCTTGTTGATCAAACGTTGTTTCCCGACGGCTAATTTTTAGGGGAGGAACAAATACGGGGGACAGGGAAAATCGAAATTCACGACACACGGAGATTCTCTTCACCTTATTCGTATGCGCTTGTGGTCGAAAATTTTGGCATAATCCCGAATCCTCGAGAGATTTTTTCCCTCTTTATTGTCTTCCGTAATGGCGTTGTACCCTCTACGTTATCATTTTATTTTGAGGAAACTTATATCTCCATTCGAGATTCTAGTTCGTGTAAAACGGATCCTCCTCGAACGGCAGAAACACAAAAGTCTAGGTTACTTTCGGAACGCAATATTTCTCGCATTTTTTGATATTGCAAATAAAAATAGCTGTCAGATTCTCGATAAGATTTTTTTCAAATTCTCCCAAGTTGTATTTGATTCAACAGTTGAATAATCATCTCGCGATCGAGCTTTAAAGAAATAAGACACTCTGACCTACTCCAAGATTACATAACCCCTAAAATTACTCGGGCGTACAGAGTCCTGTGACTATAAGGATAATTTCGGAGTATTTTCGTCTAATCAAGCTTCCCAAGCGGCCAAAGAAACAAGAAATAAATCATTCAAGTAACGAGAGTGAGCTCGGCTCTATTTTATCCTCCTCACTGTAGGTATAAGAACAAGGGCGTAAGGTTAAAGAAAAATGGGAACGTTAAATATGCACGTATATTCGATCCGCTTTATTCCAATTCGCGTTACTTTACCCCAAATTATTACTTACGCAAAAGGAATAATGTACGCGCTCTCGTAACCGCTTCACTCGATCGTGCGTAGAAAATTAATTTCTATTTCGAAATAATACGCTAGCGTTATATACCGAGCATTATTTTTAGCCCGCAAAGATGACCGTCGATGAACGAAAAATGAAAGAGTAAGAAAGAAAAAGAAAGAGTAAAAAAAAAAAATCCGAACCACGTAGCCCGCAGGAAGGTCGGAGTGTTTTCTCATTTTATTTCTCTTTTAGCTCCATTTTCACAAAGGCAAAGTACCCGCCATCAAATATTAGCTGAAAGTTCGTCGAGGGACTCTGCGAAACGACTGGCTCGCACTTATTTTCTCCTCTTATAATTCTCGTAAAGGGAAAACATTTCCTCTATTACTTTGCCGCTTTCCAGCAAGCGTAACTCGCACGTGGAGCTTCAATGAACCGGAAAGTAAACATTTATATATTATAGGCTACTCGATATTCGATGTTGAATTTTTTAATAGACGGCAGTCGCAAATTAAATATGCCATTATTTTTCGCGTCTAACGATCGGCCGCGTATCAGCCCGCCTGTAAGGATCGTACCTAGAATAATAGAGCCGGGCGTTAAAAATAGGGAAAGATCCAGACATAAAAGTTTGGTCGATAAGCCGGCGTTATGCTTGTTTCTCGCTGTTCTTCTCCCTCTTCCTTGCTCCTCGACGTTTACGCAATTACGGTAGAACAACTGTAATCACGTAACTCGGTTATAATGGCACGATATATACTCGTTATAACGAAACAACCTGTTTGAAATTAGGCTAGGGAAAACGGAGGTCGAATTTATTGTCTCTTACACGAACATACAGCATAATTGAAGTGTAAATTTGAGGATCGGGAGAACATAAAGATGAACAAAATCCTGTACATATTCTCCGAAGAATTTTAGCACTCCGAAAAACTTCATTATCTTCATTAATTAATAGCAAATTTTAGTAAAATGGGTATAGTTAAATTAACGGTTCAAATATTTGAGAAAATGTGATACGAATCACCGTTTAGTCGAAATTCACATTTATTAATGTTACATTTCATGGTTATTGCAACATTGATTCTGTTCATTAAATTTTTTTCGTAAATTAAGGCGGTAACGTCAATCTATACCACCGATTAATCAAATTGTAACCATAATCAAGAAGAGTAGTTTTTATCCTCGGTGACGGTTAAAAAAAAAAAAAACAACAACAACAAATGATCATTTCGCACCCGCGATCAATACATATTTTATGGAAACGGTCAAAGTCTGTATAACAATGACGTCACTCGGAGGCAAAAATTTAGGTAACCCGTTTCCGAAGTCAAGGGTGTCGAGGAGGGTCAAGGCGAGGTAGATTAATCTCGGTTCTATTTCCCCGCCGTCTTATTCTTCGGCCGACATCTCCGCTCCACTTGGCGCGATATTGGGACAATGTGAAAAACGTGAAAACCCGGGCAAGGAGGCGGAGAGAAAATAGACTTACCGCTTGCCGGGGCCTCGCGGTATTATTCGGGAAAATATATTTACGATTGCCGGTATCTCGCCTCCTCGCTCGAAGCGCAAGCCGCGCTTTCGCCTCCCCTCATAGCCAAAAACGAGGGTGCGAGGCTTTCCTGGCACTCGCCCGGCCTACGTGCGGATTCCGCCGAGATAAGAGAGCCGTCAATTCTTAATAGGAAGAGCCGCTGCATGCGGGAAAATCGGGATAAGATACGATCAGGGGGAAAGCTCCTCCTCTTCCGCCGTGCCCCAGCGAATATCCAACGAATTTTCAAAAGGCAACTTTGGGGCGAAGATGCGTCGCAGGCTCGAGGCATTTGGTTGGATCCCCGATGAATACCCGCTCGACACGCAGACACGCACACACACACGCGCGTGTGCGAATGAAGACGAGAAAAAAAAAAGTTTCGCGATTTTACCAAATTTTACGGCGAATACCAAAGCGCGGACTTCTCATTCGATATTCCGTATTGTTAATTTTATCACTTTTTAGTTGAACGAAAATAAAAAATTTCTTCCCTGGTTTCCAGGCTCGTCGGAATAAAACGAATTCGCATTCGTCGATTCGAAGTGTCGAAACGCCGAGAGGTCCGAACCCCGAACGATAACAAACTTGTTGCGATAAATTGTCGAGGACTGAAACTATTCCTGTAGGTTTTGAACCTTCGTACTAACGTCGACCGACATTTAGTCGTATAACGCGACACGCGTAACGGGTCAACCTGAACTTTGCCCCTCGTTCCAATTTTATCTGAACGAAAATCATCCCTCGGCTCTGCTAAATGATCGCCTCGGGACATTTGCTGCGGGGTTGAAATCTTACATCGAACAACATCGGCCGAGAACGCGATCTAGGATAGTGTAATTTTCATCGGTTATACAGCGTGCCGTTTTACTTGTTTTTCTTCTTTTCTTTCGACGGTGTAGGCGAGAGGTAATTTTTGGTAAAAGGTTCGGATAAGAGAACAAATTTCCATTAACTTTTCGCCCGAAGCTGGATGGAAAATATTCAGCAAAATTTACACCGGGCTGTCTGAGATAAAAATACGTGCCTCGCCTCGACTCGACTCGACTCGCCGCCTTGCAGGCCTCTTGGGTTCGTGATAAAAGTTGCGAGACGCAGCTTTGGTGGTTACCAGGGCGAATCTCACCCTCCGATAGTAACCGGGACCACGGCTTAGTCCTGTACCTACACGAGGAAGAAAACCGGGACGAAGTTAAGTCGTGCCGACAGTCTTGCGCGTGTCCTCCACTTTTCGGCGTCGCGGTTGATTTGTCGCCACTTGCGTTCGAAAATTTCACCTAGCATTGAAACGGATGTTAATTTAGTCTTCGCGTTAAAAAAAAATACCAATTTTTGGTACAAGGGTACAACAGAGCAAGAAAACATAACTTGATCAAAACGTATTGTCTATCAGTCTGCCCAATAATTAGTCTACTTATTGTTACTGGCACTCACCGTAGGTGTTGCAACTCTAGTTTATTATATAAATCGAAGAAACGTAAAAAGAATATTTACGATCCGATTATCTTTTTCGCTTCTACGCCCGACAAGCGGGTGAACAAATTTCTCAGGCAAATATCTAACCCCGTGTAGATCCGCAGCCAACCGAATCGGTATTGTCGCCTCTGCTGCGACCCGTTAAGCTCGACGAATTCAATTAACATTCGGATGCTTGGGATGTAAACAACGGGTTGTTTGCAGAGGCTGATTTAAGGCCGTTTAACTTCACTCCGATGCGTCGATCCGACGAACGAGAATCCGCCCTCCCCGTATAAGAAACGGGATTCGGTTGGGAAACAATCGATTTGAAAGCCCGTCCTCCCCTTCGCACCGGCAATATCTTTGGCTTGCAAAAGTTCGAATATATATCGGCACGAGGAAGAGTTTTTCGAACTTCGAGAATACACAAGACGGACTTGAATTTCACAATTTTCAACCCTCGTTCGTGTATTTGCACGATTCAATATCCGCAGCTCGATTTATAATAACTACAACTAAAGTCTGCTGATTTATTTAATCAATTTACGACTGTACGTCCCGAACAAGTAAGAAATAACCGAGACACGAGATATATGCAGAAGATACAGGAGTAGAATTTCGCTCTATTTCATCCCCCCGAAACCTTCGAAATTCGACTTACCGCTTACAGCAGTAACGATCTATGGATCTCTTCTCCCTTCTCGATTACATCTATGATTGAGAGGAGAAATTTTACTCCCGTCTCTTCTCCAGATTCCTCGCAAGTCTCCGTCGTTCGTTACTTTTCGACACGGTACCCAGAACCGCCGTGTATATTCGCAAGATAAATTTCTCGACAAATTCAAACGAGAGTATCTCCGACTCGTCCGAGTGAAAAAAAAAAGCAAGAATGAAACGGCAAAAGGGGGGATTTGTGAAAAAGCAAAATAAGTGAAAATATATAAACAAAGAAAAAGGCAGATCCCGCGAGTCGCAGCATCAACGATTGGTGGTCATGGTAACGCCCTGCCGCGTTCTCTCCTCTCGTTTTGTCCCCCGTCGACCACTCGGCAAGCGTTTCGCCGTTCGGATTCCTCTCACATTCACGCGTATCTGCACCAAGCAAGTGTATTAAACCCGCGCCATTTGCCTGGCTGATCACGAATGGGCATCCGGCCTCGGTCCGCGGTGAAATGTCCCGGCGATTCGGCCGCCCGGCGCAGGCATTATAAGTAATTTGTAGGATTTGCGGAAAAGCGGCTCAATGCCGGCTCCGCGCACGGATATAACAAGTTGCGGGCATTACGGCTGCGACGTGGCTCTGCGGGACGTAGAGACGCTTAAGCAGCTCCATCCGGGGCTTTGCCTCGCCTTTGGCTCGGCTCAGCCTTCCCAGGTTTAAACGCTTAGCATCGGGTGTTACGGAGCCGGCTGCATTCGCCTGTTATAACCTAATTACCCCGCGATAGATGTACGATTGCCCACAATCACCCCCGCCCTCACCCACGAATCACGATCGCTTCCGCGAGGACGGACTTGGTAACCTTACCGTAACGATGCGTCTTTGAGACAAATCGCTACTTCTCATATTCGCGCAGTAAACCGGTACGAACAAAACGTAGTGTTAACCCTGGGACCGAATTTAACGTTCGCGCAAGTAAAATGAAGAATTATTGAAAAAACAGAGACTCCGTGTATGTATTGCGTATTGTTTTACTTTTTTTGCTCCAAGAGTTTTTCCCACATCCTCCGTCGTTTTTTGCTGAAACTAAGATTCGAGTCTATTTCTGAATTGTTAAATTTTGTCTCAGAATTACGGTTCAAAGTTGGCCGGGGTCCAGGTGACCCCGGGCAAGTGATACGGTAGTTTCCACAGGTTTAAATGACCGGGGTTAATTTGAAAAGCCAACTCCTCGAAAGTCATTTTAAAATTGTCAAATACAGATGTTTTTTTTACTCTGTAGTTTCCTTACGCTAACGTTACTAACTTCGGCCTGCTTTGATACCGTCGTCAGCTAATGGAGCTGATTCGTTCACTCTGCACTCTCTGCAGTTACTAATCGCTGTAGACAGATGCTCGCTTTAACACTTTCGGTCAAACAGTTTTCAACTCAATATTTTGGCTTGAATTTCGTTACTACTCGGGGATACTTTCGGTCGCTGATCACGAATCTGAAGTCAGACTTTGATCGTTTCTACATCCAAGGTCGCGCGAATCCGATATGGCGGATGTAAAATCGAAAAAACTATCAACATTCGATTATTCTTACCGAAAATTAGACTTATAGGCATCGGTAGAAACGCACAACGGTCACACAGGGTGAAAATTGATACCCTGCTCCAACAATGAGTTCCCAGAATTGAATATCCAAATACGCGTGTAACGTTTGGGGTGAAATTCCCCCAAAAAGACCTGTTAGGGTTGTGTAATAGTCGTACGAATTAACACGGATCATTCGAAGTCGTAAATAAACTGTGACAAGGGTAGGGAATTGAAATCTTTTCGATGGTACGCGGAGCATCCGACTGTTGCAGAGGACGAAAGGGTTAACGCCAGACGACTTGGTACACCCTGCACGCTGCGGAGTGAACGAACGTCTAATGGCGTGATTCCAGGATCTCTTGCGAACTCGGCTCGCGTCGTTATCGTCGCAACTCGTAATCCGAACACGCGTGATCGTCTCATCTCGAAGAGCGATGCGTAGTGAGAGAGTTCTGGACTTTTTGCCGGAGGTCGCCGATGGGTGTAATTGGATGCCGAAGGAGTAAACCGGGGTGGTTATAGGTTTTTAAACGATACGTTGAATGGGAAGGAGAAGGTTTCTTCATCCGTGAGAACGAATTACGAGTATTATTTATTTCTCTACGACGGCGACTTAACGACGATGCATTCGTTATCCGTAGGAATTTAATTATATACCGTTCAACCATGTGAACAGATTTCTTACGATATATTACTTACCTAGCCGACTTGTCGACCGATCGACGATCGTTCCTTCAGCTTTGATACGGTCCAGGTGCCATGCGATCCGTTACACGGTCAGCTGTCAAGAAATACGTGGAATGAATTAACATTAATCTACAACGCCGATTAGATGTTACAAATCCACGTCTCGCAATCTAGTTCAGGCTAAAAGCACGTCCCACCGAACGATTCAATCGTTTCGGAATGAATTGAAACTGTCGTTCGTAGAGTCGGAAGGCTCCGATACTCCTAACGAATTTATTTATGTGAGAGAATATTTTACGGTCCGACCTTCAGAAAATCTGTTTTCACCGAGCACGAATACATTTTATATCACAAGTACTAGGGCGCGTCTAAATTTTTTACTACTCTTATATCGCCAACTAATCACGATTTTTCATCCGGTTTGTTTCAGGGGAGCTTTTTCCGTGGTCCGACGATGCGTCCAGAAAAGTTCGGGTCTCGAGTTCGCGGCGAAGATCATCAACACCAAAAAGCTCTCGGCCAGAGGTAAGATGTAATTCGAACGAATCATTTTTCTCGCATTTCTCTCTCTCTCTCTTTCTTTCTCGATCGTTTTGGTGTATATATTGAATATAGCAGCCTGCGGTGCAAATTGACTCGAAGGAGACAGTAATCGATTGCAGGCGGTAAGGGATTGTCTGCAGCCGGGAATTCGACGATTTGTCAGTTTCCTAAAATCTACAGGTTGTCGGCGTATCCCGAGACCTTTGATAATACACCGTCGGAAGTGTATTACACAAGAGAAGTATCGCATCCAAAGTCGGGCCATAAATTTCGACCAATTCTTTCCCGCTGTCACCCTCTGGGTATATATAGTCATACGAAGAAAGAGAACCCCTCCCAATCAACCCTTGTTCGCGCCGTGTGCAGGAATCTATATTAAAAACGTATTCGCGACAACTCGAGCAGCGCCAAGAGGAAGAAGAAGAAGAAGAAAAAGAAGAATAAGAAAACGAAGAAGCTCGAGGATCTACAAAGTTAATTTCCTCGGTTGATGATGTTTAAAAAATGTAATGAAAAAAAAACAAAAGAAAAGAAAAAACATAAATACCGGCCTTGTACAACTAGTGCGAGGAACGGAAGTAGAATACAATTTGACTAATGGCCAGATTTTCCTTTGTACGCCGTTTCGCCGGTGTTGCGACTCTGTGTAGATGTTACTTTGATAGCTGGAAATTAACGGACCTCCGTCACGTGACTGTAAATATTCCTATTCTTATATTCACAGCCTCGTTTGAACCGGGTTATAAGAAATACCCGACGACGTTCCATTTACTCATTCATACATCAGCGGTTCATTTTTATTCGTTATCAAGTTCGTTTTTTTTTTTTTTTTGTTTTGTTCGCCTCCCGATGGAACTTCTTTATCGCTACGTAACGAGTCGCGGTGCAGGTAATTTCGACGGTTTGAATTATTCATTCGACTGATGGAATCTGGTGAAATTTCAACGATGGGCCTTCCGGAGTAAGCATTCATCGTAGCATAAATTTTTAAATGATTCGAGGTAAATAAACGTTTCACCTCGTCCAGCTGGAATAATTTTACGGAAATGAATGAATAGACGCATTTATCGTTGATTGGCACGGATGCCGGCTCGGCTATATAAAATTTCCACCGACCAAAGTGATTGTAAACGAAGCCAGATGAAGGCTAATCCAATGAATAGAAATACGGTGTGTAAACTCATCCGATAAACGATATTACGTTACAATTAATTAAGTTAGGACGCAGTTGGGTTCCGTTCCGTACGATGTCTTCGACAGAGTCCGTTCTATACCCATAATGTATAGCCTGTATACGGAGGAGAAATTATGCCTCTTTTTATTTTCCATTCGTCAAAATTTTTCCCAAACAAATAACTTCGAGTTTCACTTGGGTAGTCAGAAACACGAGAAGAAACTTTGACGAGGCAAGAATCGTCGAACTTTTCCCGGCGCGGCGGCCGGTATCAAATTTCGTGAAAAGGCAGTTTTTCCCTCAAAGTTAAGTTATATACGCAGACCTCCTGCTCCTGCTTCTCATAGTATAATGCACATATGTATAATGCATGTACATACATTATCCACACATCGATACGATGTGTTATATTCGAAAGGTTTACTTTACCACTTTCTCAGATTGTTATTATTGCTGTTATTGTTATTATTATTATTATTATTATTATTATTGCCCTTTCCATCGCTCGAGTTTGCCGCAAAAACTTGCCAAACTTCAGTTTACACACTCCCTCGAATCGTAACATAATTACTACAGCCACGCAACTTCGCCGACCTGTAAACCAAGAGTTTATCAAATTTTCTCTCAGCTGCGCGTCACAACTTTAGTTTATCATACGCACTTTGATACAAGCTTTGGAATTGGTCGTCTATTCCACGCTCCACTTGTCTTTCTCGTTATGAATTTTACCCCTCGTTAAATTTATCGGGTAAGCGACGAAGAAGCCCTTCTCAGATGGTTGATCGATACGGATCGCGACCAACCGATCCTACCAAGTTATGACCATCGGGCAGTAATATTTCTTGACTCGCCTCGGCTCGCCTTTGGCCCAATTCGCTAAATTTTATCCCTAGATTTCTCACACTGTGCGGAAGGTTCAGTCGTCGAGTCCATTAAGATTATTTCACCCCGAGACGGGACGGCTTCCGGACCGTGTGTACGGATCCATAGGTGTTCGCCAATGTGAGATTCGGCATGGTGGAAGAAGGAGAAGGAAAAAGAAAGATCGAGGAGGAAATAAGCTCGTAACGCTGGAGGATTGATTAGTAAACGTAGCAGCCTGGCCAAGCTTGAGCTTGAGCGATGCCGTGTCGTTTTGCTTTAATAGCCCCCTTATCCCCCCCCTGCGCCTCTCTTCTTTTCACCGGATCGATGCAGCCAACGATCGCAAGAATTATACTGGTAATCCTGAAATATTAAACGAGGTCACCGTGCTCGCGGAGAACACGCCATAAAAATTAACCGAGTTCCTCGTTCACCCGAACGGTATCCGGGATATACAGACCCAAGTGCCGTTGCCTTTTTCGAACGCTATTTCAGAGTGCACGGGGTTGGGGAAAAAAACGCTTAATCAAAGCTGACGAATTTCAGGAATTTGAACAAGCTCATCCCCGCGGAGAGGTGGAGGAATTCGGCGGATATGACGGGGAAAAATTGAATTCCGACTCGCGTGGTTTCATCTACGTAATCTGTAATTGGAAATTATAGCGAGATGGTTCTGCAATCGTCTAACGAGATGCCGAAAGAAACGTTTGAAAATACACGAATGTTTTCGTGGCAGTTTCCGCGGACTCGACGTCGATGCGTGAAATGAATAAACGTGAGAAACGCAGGAAGAGAAGATGAGCCGACGAGAATCGGCAGTGGCAGATGGGCCGGATGGTGGTGACTTTGTCATTTCGCCCGGCGCATGCCGATCCTAACCTTAGCCAACTCGAGCTGTTGTCGGAGGAGAATCCAAGCGAGTCGATCTCTTCCTTGTCTCGTTCCGGTAAAAGAAATTCCGGTCTGTCATGCGACCGCGTTGCGTGTCTCTCGTCGGTCGCCGCGTGTCGACAAATTTAGCCTCCGGGTCACGTACGTGCGTACATAGCAGCTGGGAAGAGTTTGGTTCCACAGTCGGGGTCCGAGACGCGCGAGTGCGGGCGGAAGAAAATTGGAAAAACGAATTTAACGATTTGTTGCACCATTTATCGAGGCGACGAGATGAAGAGACTTTGAGAAACCGTGCTTCGACGTATTTTCGATCAGCGCTGATACGCCGGTGTTGAAATTCGTGAGAAAATGCGATCGCCACTCTGCCGGGAACATTATATAATCGCCGGCTTAATTATCGTGAGCATGTCGAACTCGGGGACGCTTTCCGAGCGATGCTTTGCGACAATTTTTCTACCGCGTTATATCGAAGAACTTTCGGGTTGCCATAGCGGCGAAACCACCCGGCTTCGTTTCGGGATCGCGTTATTACATTAACGACCCTACAACGAAAAGCGTTCATTCGTAACCCAACTCCTCGCAAACTCCGGCTGAGTATGCTTTCAGAGGAAATTATTAGCTCTGGATGAGAGGGAAAAGGTCAGAGGTGACGTTACGTGTCCTGCGTATATATACATACATATATATATATATATGTATGTATATTTATGTCTGACATCGGCCCCCCGAAACAGCTCTTTTATATAATATTGTACACATTATAAATATACAAACCTAATAACACACGTGTTGTACAAAGTTTTTTCGATACCAAACATGCCGCGGAATAATTTCTCTCACGATTTTTCATCTCACGCTGTGTTTAGCTTCATCAATTTTATCATCGATTTATTTAATGGGATTTTTCACATCAACATTTTTCCAGAAAATACAAAAAAAATAAAAAAAATTCTTTCAGTATCGCATCAATGGGAGTGATGCACGAAAACGAATGACTATCCGAACAAAACAAATAAAAAAATTGCCCGAGAAAAGAATAAAAAAAAATAACTAGAGAAATTTTTCAGATTGATCAGTTTTCTAATGTAACTTGTATATTACATTCACCTGTTGAAAATGTTTTTTAGTTGTATACAGTAACAGTCTATATTGTGTAAGCCACTCTCGTTACCGCAGTGACGGAGATGGAATTTTTTTTTAATTTTATATAGTATATATATATATATTTTTTTTTAAAGAACAAAAAATCTCATACCACTTTTCATTTCGTCGGTAAATGTTTGCCTTCGATTACAACTCGCTAACGGTTGGAAAACGAAAATCCGACAAAAATTCACGAGAATATTTTAACGGGATTAGGTAGCAGCGTTGAAAAAAAAAAATTTGCTAATTGAAACAGAGACGGCGGTGATGATTTTTGATTCGTCTATCTGACGTGGAAAAGCCCGTTATATCTATCATGCGATTTTGCAAAAGATGTAAATTTATTTCATACCGTAGAGTATTCGACCTGTTATCCAAATTGAAAAAGGGATTAAAAAGGGAAAATAATGGAATAAACTGAAACCGGAGCAAAATTCAGGCCGCAGAGGGATGAGGGTAAAAAATATCGGCGCTGACCGAAAATAAATATCGCATTGATTAATATTCGAACAAATTATTCTCCGCGAGTGTTTCAAAGCATCAGGGTGCAGGGTGCAGGGGTGGTCGAAGGCGGCAAAAAACGACGTCGGCGTCGGCGTCGGCCTTGCCCCAGTGCCCTCTCGACCCGACGCCGCCCCAACCACCCGACCACCCGACCACCACTATCGTATTCAAACTACGCAGGCCGGAGAATATACGTATCCAGCAAACTCCGTACGGCATGCGCATGCATACATGCATAAAGGAGCGGTCTCCAAAAGGCCCGAATAACGATCTGGAGCGTTGCCTGCATTGGTAAACCACGCCGCACGTTTATCCGCAGTTCAATTAGAACGGAAATAAAGTCCATTTACGAACTTCCAACGGCCACCCGGTATCGACAGGTCGGTTTCACCTTGTACCTTACACACTTGCGGGACGTTATTTTTATTCTTTTTGCGAGGATATAGCGGAGGTGAATCCATTATCGAATACACGTTGATTGATCCGTGCAGCAGTCGGCGTAAGCAAAGCTTTCAAACGAACCGCTGATTGCGCTGTTGATCCGCAACTTTGAAGAGAGAGAGAGAGGGAGAGAGAGAGAGATCTTGGAAAACGACCAATTTGTGAAAGCAAAGGTCGCCCGCACGGAATAACTCGCAGAAATTTTCGAGTAACCACCTTGATAACTCACCGAGAGGAACGACGAGATGCCAAGAATTTAGGAACCCTGTATAAATATGTCGCTTTAGCGAAAGTCTCGATCGCTTTATGCGTATTATGTGAATGATTGAGAGTAAAGACGCGAGGGAGTGAATTTCTTTTTATTTTTATGGAACATCGTGTACCGTTCGTACGTGTATGAGATGAACGAGATTACGTAAAATCTGACATTTGCTAAAGTATAAGGTATGCCGATCGGAAAATTCTCTTGAAAAAATCTCTCGAATTCTCCGAATACCTTACTTCGCTGAGTAAGTAAATAAAAAATATCACGTTTCTGTTTCTGGAAGTCGGCCGTCTACGCAGAAGTCTCTCGAGTGTGCGTTTTAGCTTTGCAGAACGATGTTTCGATGAAAATATACGCACACATATTGCCATTGTCGCGTCTCGAGCACGAGAAGTATAATATTTGTCGTGTACACCTGCTGTATACGCAGGTTATATTATGTATATAGGTATAAAAAGACGGCGGGAAATACAGACAATATAGCTGTATGAAAATGACGAAGAGGTAAAAAGAAGAGAAACGGAATGATAATAATGATATGCTTTACCTCGGATACGACATAGAGAGATAGAGAGAGAAGAGAATTTGCTACAAAGAACACTGTACAGCTCGGGAGGAGCTGCGACACAAGATATTTGTACACAATGGAACGAGACGAGGAAAAAAGAAGACGAGAATCTAGGTAAGGCATAAATTTCACGGAGCTAAAACCGACGGAGAAACGCTGGGTTCGCCACTCTCGGTGCCTTGGATGATCCTGCAGGTTGTCGCTGGGCACTGACCCGGCAAATGGTTCTCCCCGTTGAGCCACGGGATGAAAAAGAAGAAGAGAGAGAGAGAGAGAAAAAACACATACTTTGACAATTAATGTTGCGGAAGAATGCGCACAGCTTTGCAGGGATCAAACGTCCTTTGCACCCTATCCCTCCCTGGTACGAAGGAGCAGATCGTTAGATCGTTCCGATGATAATTTTCATAAACGCGTGAGAAAATTGGCCGCGGAATACAGGCCGTGAAAGTTTGATTACGATGCGGCGTTTCGAGAGGCTTTAGAGTTTTTATTACCGGGTCACGGGCGGTTGGAAACGCGTCGTTGAGCTTTAACGTCCCGTTGGAACCGATCGACGGATCGATTCCTGAGGAGCCAGAGATCGGATGTTGGATCCTGTGTATGGGAAAGGTGAAAGGGATGAAACGGAAATTGAGATGGTAAATGAAGTGGAGATTGAAGTGGAAGCGTAAGATTCTCCGAGGAAGAAACACGGGAACGCTTAGTACCGGGACTGCGGGGGCAAAAAGCGCTTCCATCGAACCTCGTTAGTTATACCGCTGCAAACCCGATTCCTTCTTCTTCTTCGTCTTCGTCTTCTTCTTTTTGCCGCTACCTTCGGAGTAAGACGAGACCTCGACAAAGCCCTCCTGATTGTCAATTTGCACAAGTTGAATTACAACGCGACTTATTTGCTCTGCGGAATTAATTTTTAGCCGTTTTACCTGTGAAGCGTGAAAAATAATCAGCCCTCTCTCGTTCGTCAAAATTGTTCGCTTCGACTGCCGAGAAGAGTCGTTTCGACAGGGGAAATAATAGTAATATAAAAAGACGTCTCGTATGTTTCAGATTTTCAAAAACTTGAACGAGAAGCCCGGATATGCAGAAAACTACAGCATCCAAATATCGGTAAGTCTGACGATCAGCAACTAGTGCAATAATTCTAATAATTCTATACAATCCTAAGTCCACCTGTTTCTCTTTCTTGTTCGGGCCGGAATTAAACGCGTTTTACGGATATTGCTTACGGTTATAGGTCCGTGCAGCTTAAAGACGGTACAGTAAAATGTTTGCCGTGAAAGGTAGCGACAAGAATCGAGCGATTATGGAAATGCGTTACTTCTGTATATCTTGTTCTACAGGCATGTATTTTATAAGCCATTGGACAAGTCTTTGGGTCTTCGTTCGGGGAGACGGGAAACGATTAGAGAGAAATGATAATTCTATTGCCAAGCCTGATTCTGAAAGACACGAGGACTGGCGATCGATCGAGACCGATGGAACGCGTCGACTCTGACATACGTATACGCATACATGCATACATACAGCAGCTTACGAATCGGGAATACATCGACGGTCAGAGAGCGGCGTCGTCGTCGATCAGCGGTAAATCAGATAGGGGGCTGGTCTTGATCAATAAAAATGTCGAAACTCGTCGGTTGCCACTTTATTGTGATCTTGTCAGCGTGCAGCGTTGTGTTACTTGGTATAACACGCGTCTTCTATCCGCGGCTTGTTAGCGTTATATACGAGTGTATATACCGAGACTGACAACCGACATCGCCAAATTGGACAGAGTCACGGTTAGCCAGGATTTGCCGAGGGAATCAATGAGCATCCTACTATATTTTCACCTCCATTCACCGACGAGGACGAGAGATACCGATGGGGGAAGAAAGACGAAGAGAGGGAAGAACAAATTCGCCACGTTTCTTACACGATTCTCGTTATAACTCACGGGCAATCGACACTCTCGACACATACACCTACATACGTATGTTACACTTGTAGCGAAATTGCAACCTGATGCGACTGTTTTTTTTCTTTTTTCTTCTTTCACAAGCAACGCTGAAAGTTTTACAAGTTGTTTGCACGCTCTTGCGATATTTTTCGACGTTCATTATTTGAGTATAGGTCATGATAGTATACGTAGCTAATATTTACGTACAGTTGGGACGTTTACTTGTGTTTAGCAAAGAAAAGGAATCGTCTCGGTTTACAAAAGGATGTGATAGAACATCATGAGCTTGCGTAAGGTTGTCGGAGTTAACACGGTCTGCGGTTAAGACCGGAGAAACGGGGACGGAAAGAGCTGACGAGAAAGATCATTTGGGGGCAATGCGAAACTTGATATTACTTTCGGTTAGTTAGAGACAAAGTTTGCTTCGACTAAGCCGGCTTCATCTTTGGTGGAAGGCTTTCGAACAAGATCGCATTCGAGGAAAATCTTCGGACGAAGGTTTATCATCAACGAATATAAGAAGAAGGGTAATTATCTCCGTATCATAAGGAGTAAACGGAAGCAAATATTTTTTTTTTGAACACTGTTTTGGTCTACGAATTTTATTGTTCGCTTCACTTTCCACTTTGGGTTCTATTGTAACGTCACGTACGAAAGTATCATTGATGCGGGTTGGATCTAACGAAGCATCATCTTCGCAAATAATCACTTGGCAACGTGTGAAAGTAATGTGATGTAAACGTAATCGTAAGTATAAATTGTTGGAAAGAGATTTTTTTTTTTTTGGTTTTTTTTATGTCAAACTTCAGAATAACCACGGAAATGAAGCGGCTCGTATACGAACGACGGACAAAAGGCGGGAGGCAAATCGTAGAGTACAAAGCACGAGGCAGAGAAGAAGCTCCGCGTGAAAATACGTATTGTACGTGCATAATAATAATATACGTGCTTTGAACCGCGGCTGTGGACACGTGACGGGATTTTGTAGGAAAATAGAAAAGGGTGGAAGAGAAAGGGCAAAGAAAAGGAAAAACAAAAAGACTAACCGAAAAACAAAGCACTCGGAAACATCTGTTGCAGCGGGTGTCATCCACCCCCTTGACAGCCACCCTCTGCATGGTTGTATGCCGCTGCGTTTCATGAAAAACGTCATTATCCAAGCTTTCTTGACTTAGCACCTGTGGCGAAATACGTTTAATCGAGTGGCTAAACTACAAGCCACTGAAAACCATTATTGCATCGATGAATAAAATTTCGATCAAATATATTCGCGTCCTGCTTATTTTTTTTATTCCGACGACCGTGTTCCAAAGGCAATACCTAAACTTTTCAAGTTCACTTTGACCTCTGCTGTTTGCTCCGGCGTCTTTCACGAGAAGATGGAATTTCTTACGTCAGGGTAAATTGATATATGGTAAGTTACGTCGGAACTGTTTACCCGGAACTTTTTCTTTATGGGTAGTATAGATAATGCCGACGTCAAATATCAGACGATAACGAGAAAAATTCTTCCCATCAGGCTTTCGTAACTAAACAAGATGCGAAAACTTCGTAAGAAACGACTGACTCCCTTTGATGTGATTTCCATGATACCCGATGGCCCAGAGTTACATATCTGAATTTCGAAAGAAGACGACGCACTCTCTCTCTAAATTTTTCAGAGAATCATAGAATTATCGTAACGCAACGAGAAATATCGAGCTTTGAAGCTGCGGGTACGATTCGCCACGTGTGCAGGGTCAGGAGCTTTTCACTTTTACGCCTCTGGGATAGCTAGGATGGAATTACGCGCAAGCTCAAGGAATGCGTAGGCATCTCCGGTAACGGAGCGTTGCTTTTCGCTTCTTGTCTTACCTCCCCCCCCGAGATGGGGATTTCGCAAAAGTATTGCGTGTTTCCTGGCATTTCTATGAGATACGGATACCCCGTTTCTCCCCATGAGTTCCTCGGTGTAAGCTGAACGGCTCGAAGTTTCCAGGAATCTGGGCTATTAATATAAGCCCACATTTCCTCCCAGCTACCGCCAACACGCGTCCCCTCCGTTCATCCGCATGAGAATCGTCACGTGTTTTTCAGGGTAGTTTCACCCCGTCGAGTTTTACCCAGGCGGTGACGCAACATCCCCGAGAATTTCAGTCTCGCATCGCGTAACACCGGATGTTGTTAGCTCCGCTTCGTTGGAAATGTGCGATTTACAATTCCTACTTTATACATACAAGCACTAAATGATTTACTTTTTATTCGTGTAAATTCGTCAGTTGACGCATTTTCCGCGTCAATAAGTTGACTCGCGCAGTTTATTTTCCATTTTCAAGCGTTGGATTAATAACAGCTGTTCATATTAAATCGAGGTCAACTGACGATCAGACATGTCACTTCTTTCGATCGTAATAATCGCTCCACGTCGCCCGCGATCCACGCCCGCATCTTCACGGATGATTCGAGGCGTGAAATAAGTCAAGACACTTTCAGTCAACGTGGTATAACGTAGTTTTTCCCCCTCCTTCCGTCTTATTCTTTCGCACCTTGACACAAACACGTATCCTATCCTATGAAAAGCCGAAACATCAGGGCTATGCCTCTGAGGAGCGTAATAAAGAAACCAGAAATGTCACGTCGAGGCCATTAATCTGCCGTTTACGTTTACGTTGCATCGTCGAACTTCTCTCGAAAGTGCGGCTCAAGTGCGACGAATGATGTTTGTAACACCACCGAGATAAGAAAACCGCTATGCACGAACTCGACCTTGATTATTGATTTTTTTTATCCGCCTGCACGCGCTGGTTTCGGTTACGTTTGATCGTCGACTCGTATCGAGTACGAACCTTGATCTTGAACATGTTGTCGCGAGGTGAAAATCTGTCGCCCCCTTTTTAGAAGCTTCAAGCGCACGGGTAACCCGTGATTTTTACGGGACTTGGGGTATAATATTCGTCGAAGATGGTTCGCACAGCAGGTGAATCCGACACAATGAGAAACGATAATGGGATAAGCGAGAATGTTGGAAGGGTCTTCCCACACCGCCTTTTGAAATTCGTCGGATATAAGCTCCGCGGCAAATCAACAAAATCCGCAAAAAGAGACGAAGGTAGTGGAAGACGGCGAAGGGTGTGAAGTGTGAGGAGGATGTAGGTGGAAAAGTGATCCCGCGGAATTCATCCGTGCCGAAAGTGGATTTTCCTGAAATCCAGGCGAGCCTCTTCGCCACCCCCACCCCTGTCCCAGCTATCCCTAACCCTATTCCCTATTCCCTCGGGGAATTCTATTCAGACGATTCCGTTGGTCAATTTCATAACGGGACCAAAGTTCGACTGGGTATACGAACCAGCCTCTCCTAGTCATGAGTAAACGGCGCCGCAAGTTGGTGCAGTTGGTGTATGTGTTGGTACGTAAGATCGGGTCCATGTATTATACATAGGCGTTTACATGGGAGCTGTATCCTCGATACAAAAGGAAAATGCCAGGGCTGTGTAACAACGAAGACGACGACAAGGCGTCTCGACGCCGCTGTGTAAGGTGAACGAGATTATCAGCCGGGCAAAGAGTTCCGGGTTTAATCAATTTTAACGCTACATCTTTGTCAATATTGTGTAGGTATACTGCCAGCGATCATCATCAATCGTTTTCACCAGCACTGGTATATAAACAGTTATTTTTACAGGCCGGGTTTTCCACGCGATTCTCGTCACATAAGAAATACTTTTTTGCGAAATTTTTTATCCCTCTTGTGCCTTTCCTACCCTTCCCTTCCTTCCACTTCTGAAATCCATCAGTTTGATAATGATGAAACCTTCACCGCGCGAAGACTCCACAGTGTGGTGGCGGATAGATAAGAAGTCGAAGTCGCGGGGGGATTATGGTAGTTAAGGCCTGAATCGCGAGGCGAATATCGAGTCGGTTATCCGCTTCAAGTTTCTACTTATGGTCGATTTATTACGCCTGCATGCACTTATCCCGACCCCAATTTGTCGAATTACAGTAGCTGTACGTCTAGTTTGGCATAACGGAAACCGCGCGCACGGCCCATAATTACTAGGAAGATTTTTCGGCTACGGTGCTTCGAAATAAATGAGGTTAAATGGAAGTGATTTTAGTCGTTATACGCAGTTGATTGGATACTTGGAGGAGTTTTCATATAATTCGTGCCTATCCAGAGAATGAGAGAAGATCGGGTAGACACGCAATATCGGACCGACGACGGTTAAACTAATCACCGCATTCAATTGCTAGAAAAAACGTCCCTTTTTTCATCTCCTTTCTTTTCCAATACCCTCGCCATAAGAGGAGGCAGTTAATTAGGCTCGAACATCGAGTGTATAAGAACGGAGAACTCGTTATCGCCTGGAATTCAAACGTCAGCACAAACTGTTTAAACAATTTTCTCCACAATGTGTTGTTATTCTTTTTCCTTTATTTTTGTCTTATCCAATTCCCTCGAGTCATTTGACTAATAAGAGTTCCCTCGTCTAATTCTTACCACCATACCTACCAGGCGTGAAATTGACAAATAATCAAAGAGTGATAATTAATCGGGACAAGAACTCGAGGCGTTTAAACGTGACTGCCGACGTTTGCTTGGTTAATAGCAGCGACTAGAACTGTTTTACAAACAGCTCTAGGCGTCGGCTGCTTTCCCAAAAAGTTTATCCGCTATCACGTGCTCGCAGGGTGCGTGACTCCGTAGTTTGTAATTGAAATATTCATCTTGGGTTATATACTGGCGTAGGCAGACAGGAGGGTCGGTTGCAGGTTGTTCCGCACAAGAAGTTGTCGGGGGACACGGTAGTGGGAACAGCCTATACCCTCAACAAATACATACCCATACATACATCCATACATACACGCATGCATACAAGCCTCAGGTTTCCGTGTACGAAGGTAAACGTAGCCTGGCACACACGGCGACGGTTTTGCACGGTCGGTTTAACCTACGAGGTAACTTCGCCTCTCTGTATATTACATAAACGCGCTTGTGTATAACAGACAACGTCGTTACACGCCTTTGCTCTAAATTACCGCATAGACAACGACCATAACTACTCCTACTTCAGAACGTACGCGTACAGCCAGGGTCTCCCTTATTCACGATCGAATCGCGAATGACACTCAACTGCAGGCGTAATAACCCAGTCGTAACACTTGTCGTTGAGATGGGTAAATTGCATGTTTTCCTGCAGGGACTGTCGGCTTTTTGTTTCAATCCAATACACATTTATGCACAGAGCGTTTTTTCCGTCTCACGCGACGTTGCTAGCACCGGACAAATTCGTAAGGCTTCGACATGTTTCTTCTCCTTATTCGTTATACTGACATTTAGTCGCTGCGATAGTTGACTTGGAACTGTATTCCAGTTTTACGTAATATTTGTGATTCGATACTTGAACTGCCGAAGAACAACGATGTGGAATGATATAATCGTAGAATGGATACTCCAAATATATGTTTCCAGACGGGAATGTTCATGCGTACGGCACCGGAGAACTTTTAGCCGGTGCAGACGAATGCGAAGACAGTTCCGAGTTTGAACGTCAAAACGTCAGGAGGGTGGAATATGTCGATGTAGACATAAAGACAATAGCACGACGTATACATTCGAATCTTAATCGAAAACCGTGAAGAGCGGAAGAAGCCTTCATCGAGTGAGATCAAACAAGCTCACAGAGAGATTGTAAAAGTCGATAGAGCCGTCAGTCGACGTCGAATACTGCGGCTGTTTAAAACGTTTCCCACTGTGTGTAACAACGTCAATTCATACCACACGACGCGTACATCTGCAGTTGGATGTACACGTATTATTATATAAATAAATACATGAAAGGTGACGGCGGAAAAGAGCATCAGGGGTACACACCTGCAAGGTGTGTGGAAAAGCGGCGATGTGTAGAATCGAGTGATGCGGTGAGGCGAGAGCGTGGCATGGTAGAGAGATTACGTAGGTACCGCGTGGCTGGCAGCCTTAGAAGGCACCCCTGCGTTCTAGCTGTTCAAGAGTCTTGTTTGCAAGCTAGGCTCAATACGTTACGCGGTGTTGAGGTACTTGCATGTAGATTGAAATGAATATTCCCGGCGTAGGAATTCTCCGAGCGAAGCTTGACCCTTTGGTGGTCCCGGAACAAATTGAAACTGAAAATTGTTTCGTTAAAGAGCCCGTGTAACCCTTGGCTTCCAACCGCTTGTCGAAATTCATTCGAGTATCCAAAATTCGAACTCTCACGCTGTTGCCTCGTGTTGTCTCACCGCGAAAAGGGACCGGGAAAAATCTGTCGAATTCTTCGTCAGACCGCATTCGCGAGATTTAGTAATGCTGCAGGTATAATAACTACCGTGCTGAGTTAGTCGCATTGCGGTTGAACGGAATAGCTAATCGACTTCGACTATGCGACAGAAGTAATTACTCAGGACTATCTACTTCTAAGTCCAACCGGTAGAGAGTCTTTGGTCGTCACGATGCATGCAAGTGGAATTCAACGACGCGTCTATTCGGTCGGCGATTCGCAATAATTATCACTGGCTCGATTAACTGGGTGAAAAGTTCCGGTTGAAACAAGCTTAGGAAGCTTTAGATCCATGGTTATCGAAGAGTTTGCACAAGTTTCTACGCTGGTTAGAAATCACAAGGCGTAAATTGACATCGGCGATATTGTGCGGTGGAGAATAAATCAGCTTGCACCCGGCGACTTGCATTCTCGTTCTAAGGCCGAGTTAGTTTTTAGTCGGTGACCGGTTGTTAACCGTAACGAGACACGGAGACGGACGACAACCGATCGGAGTCCACTTCATCACGAAGGCTGCTTAAAGGGGCATTTCGTGTATTTGTAGGTACACTCATCAATACACATCACGGATAGTGAGAAGGATTTCTCTCCTCATCTTTTTGCCCGTTCAATAAAATCGTAGCACTCGGAAAAGGTCGGACGATTTCTGATAACAAACGACTCGAGATTCAAAGGAAGATTCGCAATCTCGGGAACGAGTTCCATTCACCCTGAGAACAGTTATCGACCGTCCCATTTTTCGGGGTTTACGAAAACAAGAAGGGATGGCCATAAGTCACGACTATATTCTTGACTTCCCTGCCCGGCAGTCACCCCAACAACTTTTCGCACTTCCCGCAAGATTTTCAACCTCTTTCTCGACGACCCCTGCTTTCGTTTCTGTTCCAGGGACGAATAATTAACTCGCCTTACTGATTTCGAGAGTTTTCTTTTTCAATTACATCACAATTATAAAGTACGTTCCGAAAATTCCCATTCGTTCGTTCGTTTCCTCGAGATGGAGGTTGGTTAATTAATTAATTCATTTTATTCGCACAGCTGGATATATTTTTCGCTAGCGCGTGAAACAACAATCATGGATCCCGGGTCTCGTCCGTTTTCCATCGTGTAAAACTTACCCGAATCTCGAGGGAAATCATGAATTAGGAGGGCTCGGTTCGCCGAACAACGCCTTCTAGCCGAAGCCCTTGAAGCAACCAGCAGCAGCAGCATCTTAAAGCAACGTTAGACAAAGGTTCCCAGCGAACGGAATGCAGATCAATACTCGCCCGTACATTCTCTCCTCCCTCTCCCCGGCCTTTCTCTCGCTCGACTTC
Source organism: Neodiprion pinetum (assembly GCF_021155775.2). Lineage (NCBI taxonomy): Eukaryota > Metazoa > Arthropoda > Insecta > Hymenoptera > Diprionidae > Neodiprion > Neodiprion pinetum. The sequence goes on from NC_060232.1 coordinate 5,611,780, forward strand.
TCTCCCTCCCCCTCTCTCTCTCTCCCTCTCTCGCTTATACGTAGCGAGACTTTTATCACTCAGAGTCTTGTGTATCCATTTTCCTCGTCGTCTGTCATTCGCCCTGTACCAATACGGAGCGCCGAGCATTCCAGTGTTAAATTTTGCGGGGATTCCAACCCTTTCCGCAGACCGACGAGAATCAAAGGTCGAAATTCGAGCGAGATTATCCACGAAATCGCGAGTTTACGGTAATCCTCGGCGAGGCCTGATTGCTCGGGTAGTCCAAGGCGGGATGCTTTAATTTTTGATCCATCATCGACCCCGGGACTAAGAGGACGGCGTGAAATTGCACATACACATTGCATAAACACACCGATGACGATGGGATTGACTGGCTAATGGACTCCTTAGGGTGCGGATGGGGTGAGGGGCTTTCGTCCCCCCCGACGAGGTCATAAATAATTCGTTCCTTTCGCCGATGAGACAATCGATCGTTTTGACGACGCGTCACAAAGGTAGACACCTCGAAAGGTGACACTTGGACGAATGACGGTGCTTCGGAACGATTTTACCGTCGTTCTTCCCCTTTCGCCGGGATTTTCTTCTCACCGATAGAATCGATTCGCGTCAATTTATTTCCAGCCTCTTCTCTTCTCTTCTCTTCTCACGTCACTCTCCGGTCACTCTACCGCGCGCACAGGTGGCATCGATCACTGTTTCAGTCGAATTAATTCACAGTTTGCAACCCATCTACAGAGTTCGTCGCGAAGGGATGAGCGAGCGATTCTTGTCAAATGATTCGTTGCTCAACTACGTGCTCGAGTGATCGCGACCGATCTTCGAGAACTGGGAGGGAATCGTTAGGCGATCGAGAGCTCTCGAACCGTTCAATCGTCCATTTCAGACTCCAGTAATGCGAGGATCGAGTAGCGGAAATGGTACCTACAGAAGTCGTGAGAGACTTCCGTCGATCCAGACGCGGACTTGAATCCATTTCTGCGTTGATCCGTTAAACAGACGATTCGAGCCGTGTTTACGCAAGATCCTGTCGAAGGATTGTGCCAAGGAACGTTGAAGAACGTTGTATCCGAGGTCTGCCACGAACGTAGCTTAATTAGATCAGCCGGCTGAATTTGCCGCTCCGAATCTGCATATCTGTTCAAATCTGAATATTCAAATGACCTGCATATAAGAGCGAGACGACTTAGATAGACACGTGTCACTCGAGATTTCTTGTGTACTTCTGAACTCGAGTCACTCGCGGTGTCTAGTCCGGCCTTTCAATCATCGCTCTATAAAGCGTTACAAAAGCGCGTTCAAACGATCATTTTCCAAATTAGGTTCGTGTCCTGCTGTTCGTTTTCTCTTGTTCTCTCTCTCTCTCTCTCTCTCCGTCGCGTTTTTTCTCTCATGCGTCCGACCCCCGTCACATACTGCAAATCCGGATCCGATCCAATGCGAGAGATAAACGAGATCTTACGTTTGACGATGTAATCTCTCCTTTTACAATATTGCAATTAGTAATTTAGATCGAGTGTTTTGCCGATCGTATATCATATTATAACGGCTGAAACGCTTTATCCATTTTTGGATTAGCCAAGCCGTTCGAGAAGGCACGTGGTACGAAGTCCGATACGGGCAGAACCGACAATAAAACATAATGTTCGTACTTGCATCAGCGAAGAGCGTTTCCATGTGCGCGATTTCGTTGTTCTCACAAAAAGAAACCAGAGATCAATATTTGGGGTCATTCAAATGGAGCTTCGCGTAAAGCATAAGGCAAACGCTATAAAACTGGGGTGAAGTAACTGATATGTTATGGAAAAGAAGAACGGTGTGCGCGTGTATCTTGTACACGGTATATTACATGGATATTGATTTAGTTCCATCATCTTGTAACGAATAATTTGCAAGAACTTTTTTCCCGTCTCTGCAGAATATACGATATATATATATATAGGTGAGCACTTAAATACCTGTGTGTATATATATACGTATACATATATCCGGTATACACTCGAAGCCGAGAAGCATTAAATTTGCATAATTTACTCGGCCCATAAATAAATACGTTACGCGTATACCGAAGGGGTAAAAATTACGTACATATACAAGTTATTACAGCCGTTCGGCTTACGCATTGGGTAATTATTTTACAACTCGTACACGCGTATATAATGCCTGAATTAAATATATACTCGAACATGCGGACCAAGCTTTTATCGGTCGTTCTTTTCAGTAGCTATTCACGTAGGTATATATTTACCATCGTAAAATATTATCCAGCACATTCGCTCGTGCCAACGGGTTTATGAAATAGATATAACGTGAAATAATTCGAGCCTCGAGGACATCGCACGTTGAGCAACGTACAGGATCTTATATCCTGCGGAGAGCGGTAATTTTTTATACCCGCCCGAGGTAACATAGTTTTTAGTTAAGTATCAAAGTTTCAAGTAAATTTTCGACGGCACGGTTCGTGTCATCTCCGATTTAACTCGGTGCTATACAAATTGTATCAAGTAAGACGAAGTTTTTCACTCGGCATTTCTCTTCTCCGTTCTTTCGGTGAAATTGACGGAGGAAATTATGAAATCGACTTAGGTGTACCTGTTACAGGCGGGACGACAAGTCGAACGTCCGAAACACTCCGAGCGGTCGACGTTGAATGGTTTTGACGTACGGTGAATAAAAAAATTGCAAAACGTATCAGATTGCAAATGGCAGAGCCGCGGCGCCCCGCGACAACACTCGTCAAGCCTGCTCAATTTCACGATAAATTAACCCGAAAACGGGGCTCGGCGACGAATATACACTGTCAAATATTCGGTACCTCGTCGCTATGACGGAGGCAAGAAATATATCCAAATTACACGGGTCGTCACGCGTCGAAACCGGCTGGCCTTAAATTACGCTCCGTTGCAAAGGGTGGAGAAGTTGGATGGAACGTGAGAAACAGGTTCGACGAATCGGAGAGACGCGAGAGACATTGGAAATATCGCGGTGCTAATTCCAATTGGGCGTAATGATTTTTGTAAATTTCTCCATTGCCAATCGTTTTGTTGATTTATTTTCAAGCTAAATATTGAAGAAAAAAAAATGAATAAAAAAATGTTTAAAGCCAAACGGGTGTACATTTTTTTCTCGATATCTAACTTGAAAATAAGTCTAACGATTGGCAGTGAGGAAAAATGCTACATGACCTTTTGGCTTTAGATGGCTTTCCGAAACCGAAAGAGCGTATAAAAGTATAAGCTCTTTTGAAATTAGCACCGCGACATTTCTCTTCCCCGATCCTGTCGTTGTTACACACTTTTTAATCCTACTGCCAGGGAAATCGCGTCGATCGCTTCCACGAATCAACCGCATCAAAGATCGCGAGACAAAACCTCGCCAACGAGATGTCCTGGCATTGTTAATGGTCCGCAATCTGCTCCCGCAATATCGCAGTTTCTCGTCCAGAAATTAAACCTCCGGTTATAACTTTGAGGGAAATTTTCAACTGTCAAGAGAAAGGGGCTGAGGTGGGGGGCGGAGACTTTCATCCCCCGTAAAGTTGATGAACTTATCGCGTGCTCGGATATAATCGTGCGATACATCGTTTCTCCATCGAGGCAAACCGTGAAAGGTAATGATAAAAATCACTTTTATCTACCGTTCGAGCTTTCGCGGCAGGTCGATATGTCTGAATACTTTCGACGCTGACGCTTTTTACGATTACATACAAGCCGAAGGTTCTTCCAGAGGATCGCTTTGGACCGTGATTACGCTGCACCATGACGTCACGTGGATGATATCCCTGTGCGGGATTCTCGTCAATAATTATAGGAACGAAGCCGTATAGGGAATCTGTCTCTAGCAGCAGCAACGAGGATATCGAATATCCTTTGACGCCTGCTTTTCTGGTTCGTTAGCGAGCTAATTACCTAATACATGCATACTTCGCAACGATTGAAAATGAAAAAAAAAAAAAGAAAGAATTACCTCGATCTGCCGCATGAAGTTCGGGGTGACGTTTTTCACCCTGAAGAAATAAAGTCGGAATACGAAATGGCAGATCAGAAAATCAAACGGAGGATAGATTTTTCAATGAAGTATCTATACGTAATATATAATAGCATCGGAGTGACCGTGCAGAGAAATCTCCAGTCTCTGGTCTTTCTCGGCTATAACTGATTCTGACGATGAGTAAAAACCTTGAATCGTCGAAAGCGAGTGGCGCTGACCGAGTAATTGCGGAAAATGCAGTTACTCCCGATTTTCACCCCGACGCGAATTACCGAGCCCTGCGGAAAAGGAGTAACGTACATTAAGCGTCATCCGAGACAGAGACGATATAATACGGTTCCTTGGGGAAATCTACGGGGGAGGGAATCGCCTTTTAAGAATTTCGCAGCAGAATCTAGGAGACGCCGTCCGCCTATATCTGCAGGATCCCGTACGTCAGTTCGTCTGATCAGAATTCAATTTCGCATAGGTGGATATCCCATCCTTTTACACTCACGCAGCGGTGTTTCTTTCTTCCTCTTCGTCTTCTTCTTTTTCGCATTCCGAATACCGTTTCAAGATTCAATATATCACACGCCATCTGCGCCGTTCGCCCTCTGCACCTCATTTACCGTACACATCACCGTCGACTCGTCTATAACATATGTAGGTACGTACGTTATAGCTGAAAATGAAATAAAAAAGCTCAGCTACTGTACGGAATGTGTCGAAAACTGTTGCTGTCGCAAGGCTTATTGGGAGTCGAAACCGTCGATGAACCTACACTCGGACACTCTGACACTTTGACACTCTGATACTGTAAACGATGCCTCGATCACCCAGGCCGGCCGGACTTGACGCCAAACGCTCAAACTTTGTCCAACTATTCCTATCCAGCGGTTGAGTGACGGCCATTGGTACGAAGCACGTGTATCGGTTCTACGCAGGTACACCCATACCTCGCTTTAAAGTGTGAATACGTCCCGGAAAAGTTGGTCGTAAAGCGAAGAGCCGTATAACGAATGAATTATTTTCACACCAACGCATGCAAATTCCGTTGCATCCGTTCCGATTTTTGATAAAATAATAATTTGCTGGGTGATGAAACATTTTATTCTCTTTATTTCCTATAAAAATGCTTGGGTAAAATCATTTTTATTTTTCGCCGTACAACGGACCATTGTTGGCCGTAAATCGAAAGAGTGCCGTATAAAGAGCGGCTGTATAGAGAGGTATACAGGTGTAGGTACAAGTTCGCGACCTTTCAGAAAAGTTTTGCCGAACGTAGGTAGTACCAGGGCGGCTTCGCTTCCACACCCACCGGCAGCGTGTCGGTAATTCGGAGCACAGAAGTCCACCGTTTTTTAGATGTACTACTCTTTACACGTTTCAAAGAGCGTCGTGTACTCTCGTCGAAAGACCTCTCATTCCGCTCCCCGAATAACCTACAAGTCCTGTTTGTATAGCATCAATAACACCCGAGTCTTAGGGGAAATGTGATGATGTAATCGAATCACGCTTACGTCTTATTTATCTCCGGTCGAACACTCTGAGCCTAAAGGATTTCCGAGGGACATTTATTTCCCCGATAATATTTCCGCGGAAATCCCATTACTTCGAGCAACGTGACCATCCGTGAATAGAATTTCGATTCCTGCCTGTATTACACATTGTATATTTATTGAACATTTATAAACACCCCCGGAGAAATAAGAAAATATCGCTGTTAAATTAAATCGGTAGCGGACTCGTTTCATGGTCGCCACGTTCTACTAACCGCCAATGTATAAATAAGAAATAGTTTCACAGGTGGAATTAGGTGGGCGTAACACGCGTGCCGTACGTACGTATTATACGATATTGTACGATTGTTATACCCGCGGTGATGCGAGCACGTGTCCGTTAGCCTGTAGATCCATGCTAATTACCGACGTGTCGCATGTACCCCCGAGAGATCGAGATCGATATCGATCAGTCCCGTTTGTGCCTAATTGTTTCCACCTTTTTGTTTTTCTGTTACAGTAAGATTACACGACAGTATACAAGAAGAAAACTTTCACTACTTGGTCTTTGACTTGTGAGTATGAAGATGATTATTCGCTTCTTGGACTTATTCGATTCTCGTTGTCGTTATTGCGTAGCGCCATTTGAGATATTTTTATGCAAGCCGTGTGTTGTAACTATATGCCCGGTACGAGAAGATCCATCACGGGGAGAGTAAAAAAAAAAAAAAAACACACGACGAACAGCTCATATCGAGAAAAAAGTTCGTTTGACAAGTTCGGTTACACTGCGGAATTTTTCCACAAGAATGATAGAGAAAAAAAACCGGCCGGCGGAAGATTGATCTGCTCTGAGCGGAAAAAAATTGTCGGTGAATTCAACGGTATAGAGTTTTTGATTGACGACGTCGGTAGAATTGACGAAAAAAAAAAAAAAAAAAAAAAGTAACAAGTACTCGACGAGAGAGGGGATACGTGAGTAAATATTATTTGTGCAAGACCTCGTTTTAAACAAGTGACGCAAATTTTTCGCCTATACGTATAGCCTGGACATGGAATACATCGGCGAATAAATTGATCGGAAAACTCGGTATGAGAAAAAATATTCGCGAATAAAGTGAAATGGAGAAAAAGAAATTGTCGCCAATTATATCGAATCGTAAAGTACACGTATTTTGATCGTTTATACCGATAGTCGTATACGATGTCCAAGAGTCTTTGATTAACAATAAGTTTGAGCCGGCGCAGTAACTGTATCCCGAAACGAATGTTAAACATTTCTCAGGCATGACTGTATAAAATGCCGCCGAGGACCAAAGAATGAAAAATTGTCCAAAGTGAAAGTAGGTCCTCAGCCGAGTTATTATTTCTCTTATTATTCGTACGCGTGTGAGTGCGGTATTTTTTCTCCCTCCTCTCGCGTAATTAAATTTGTAAAGTTTTCATTGTCCGTCCGTATAATGCAACTGTCGTTGTAAGCAGTTTAACCAATATTTGATCCTCCTCGGACGACTTTCGACACCCGGCGAACGTTCGTTTCGTGTCCCGCTGCGCGTATCGCGATCGACGTCTTTCATTATAATTTCATTATTGCCCAGCGATGAGTTTTCTTTGTTCGCGTTCGCACGTCGTTCAATTGATCACCGGACCTATTATTTTGTAAAAAAAGATTTCTCAATCCTTGGTCAATCAACCGGCGATTGCCCACCGTGGAAAAAGAAAATAAAGGAATGGAAAAGAAAGGGACGGAAATGATATGAGAAAAAAAATCACGGACCAACGGTTCGAAAGGAAGTGATTGAAGCGTAAGACATGTCTCTGTAATAACTCGCGCTCATTGCAATATCGAACTTCATCGCTCAGGCCTTTACGTCAAGTACAAAGTACAGCCACCGAATCACGATCCAATATAATTACAATTTCGAAGGTGCATTCAGCTTTTCACAATAAATAATGTACGTGATCTCTGATCTCGTTTATCATTGTCGGCTGATAATATCGTCATTTCGAAATAGTAATTGGGACTAAAAGTAGACAATTATCCAATCACAAAGAACTCATCTACCGACAAGTAGAAAAGCAATAAAAAAAAAAACAAAAAAACAAAAAAAAAACAATCCGAACTCGTCACAAAATTCGTTCAAAATTCCTCCTCACGGCTTGCAAAAATTTTCGAGGCGTTTTTTCGCCGAATCTCTACTGTATTTGAACTTTCGAAAATTGGTACCGACATTTTTCCCCCTGCACCCTGTAATTTTCGTGGCATAACGTGAGGTGCGCACATGCACCGGATGAAATTGCAGAGTAACCGGCGGTGAACTCTTCGAAGATATAGTTGCACGAGAATTCTACAGTGAAGCTGACGCGTCGCACTGTATTCAACAGATTTTGGAAAGCGTTCATCACTGTCATCACAACGGCGTTGTTCACAGAGATCTCAAGGTAGTTTAAACGAACATTGTAAACAATTTTCCGTACTTCCTGTACATATGTTTTGTCTCCAATTCCATCTCAAATGACAAGTCTTTTTTTTTTTAACTCAAGATTAAAATGCTTTCGGAAATAAGTAGAAAATTCTTCAAAAATATGTAGACAAACAACGGAGGGTGTAAAAACGAGTTTAAACAAAAACGGGACGAATAATTTCCAAGGAATACGAGCTCCTCTAATTTGCTTTCGTAAAATAGACTAGATATAAATTTGAAAATCCGGTATTTTGTGTTGAAAATGAGACGACTCGAGACCACCTGAAAAATTTAACATGATATTTACAATTTTTCAGCCAGAAAACTTGTTACTAGCCAGTAAAGCAAAAGGGGCTGCAGTGAAGCTCGCGGATTTCGGTCTCGCCATAGAAGTGCAGGGAGAACAACAGGCATGGTTCGGTGAGTGTGCGAGCCCTACGCAAGTCAAGTTATACCGGCAATATTGCCTCTCATCGTCTTTTCCATCACAAACTCCCGGCGGCCACTTGAATATTCAAAATTCGATAATTGCTAATTTGCCGAGCCGTCGGATCCGCGAAATAATCGCAAAAAGTGTCGCGGTGTTACGTATCGAACGCGATCTGCACGATACGATGACGATGAATATCAGAGGCATAGAAACGGGTATGCAGTCTGCGATGAAATTCAATCACGAATATCGATCTATCGTCTAGTAGTAAATTCTGAAATCACATGAGGCAGGAAGGAGTTTCCGTTGTTCCTAAATTATATCGAATTTCAATTGAGCGAAGGATAAAATGGCAAGGGAAATGAGAATAAGAAGAAAAACTAATTAAAGGATTCGCCGGAACGCCTGGATACCTCAGCCCGGAAGTGCTGAAAAAGGAACCCTACGGAAAACCGGTAGACATATGGGCATGCGGGGTGATATTGTACATCCTCCTGGTCGGTTATCCTCCCTTCTGGGACGAGGACCAGCATCGGTTATACGCACAGATCAAAGCCGGCGCATACGACGTAAGTTGAACCATTATTTAAGTGCGTTACAACGACCAACGCGATGCGGGGACTAAAAGGTCCACGTGTCGGAGGCAGTTGAAGCTTTCGATTCGATTAATCCTGACTCTCGTATAAACTGATCGAGGTAAATTATACCTTTACGTAACGCGCGTTGCATGGGAATAACGGGCTAGCTTCTTCTCTCCTTCTAACTTCATCGAATTGCGTTGCACGCACGTACAATTTTGGGGAAAATTTTTTGAGAATTTTTTTCCGCCTTTAAGTTTGTCCATATTTTATAACAAGGTTTTCTGTATTATATAACTAGGTCCTTGAATACCTTTTGGAAGAGTATATTTGTCGTAAAATGATAAGAGACCTTTTTTGTAGAGCTTTCGATTCCCTACGAAAATACGTTCTGGTTTTATCAGTACGCTAATGCGACGACGAGTTATAGAATTCCAAAGTTTGAAACAAATTTTTCTCATGTTATTTAAACGGGAAATAGAAAATCGGGACGAGGTACCTCTGAATATTAACAATAAAAGCTGAAACTTGGACAGCATCTTTTGTCGTAACTTGAAGCAATATTTTCGACTGAATTTTGAAAATAAGTAGGTAGTCCATTTTTTGATACACTCCAATACGTATACGTGGTTGGCGGGAGTAATTTGACATTTCACCCAGAACTTGCCGCCGCTGATTAATCGCGTTAATTTATGCACGATCCTATTTGTAACGCGTAGAAAGCTTTTCCGTGCGTCACGAGACCTTCTCGCTGCACGTGCGGCGGCTCTTTATCATTTTCCCCGCATGCCGGAGGTTGACGAAGGTACATACTTCGTTGCAGTGAATTGCATTCGAATCAGAGTCTCGCAACCCGAGTCGTGATTAAACTGAAATTGAAACGACGCGTGAGTAGAAACAGCCTCTTAAAAAAACAATCGACGACCGACGAACAGCACCGACGATAACAGTCGGAAGCTTCGTTTCGCGACGATTTTCAAAAGAATTTCGAATTTTCATCCGAATTTAAATTTTTGAAAAAACATTACGACATTACGATCTTTCGTCACGTCTATAAGAATCTGACTGCGAGCCAGGCAGAGATCGGCAGTTTCGGTAAAATTCAGAGGACCCAGTCCGCTTGAAACACCACGAGCACATCTCACCATGTCAAATTCCACAGTACCCGAGCCCGGAATGGGACACCGTAACAACCGAAGCAAAGAATTTGATCAACCAGATGCTCACGGTTAACCCAACCAAACGGATCACAGCCAGCGAAGCTCTGAAGCACCCATGGATCTGCGTACGTATAAATCCTCGCAGCTGGATCTCTGATTATCGATAATTTTGTCTCGAAAACGGACGGCTCTGATATTTTCCACCTTTTCTCTGTCCCGCAGCAACGAGAACGCGTAGCGTCTGTCGTTCACAGGCAAGAGACCGTCGACTGCTTGAAGAAGTTCAACGCGAGGCGCAAGTTGAAGGTAAGAACAAGAGAGTCCGACACAACGATGCACCGGTCTCACCTAACGGTCCGACTCGTAAAATCGACCCTTGACCCAACCGGCTTGAAACCTCGACTCCGACAAACCCGACATATTCACCGACGACTCATTATCCACCGCAGTTGGGTTCCGTTCGAAGTTGTAACGCCGACCTTTCACCGCATCGCGCACTCCTCAACTCGGAGCTTCCATTTCCCCTGCACCATGCACTCGACGTTTGTTTCATCCCGAGAAATCCGAATCTCGTTCGGCTGGATCGAATCTACGAGGTTCGCGTTCGTCCGATCCTCCCACTTCCCCCCCCAAACGTACCGAGTATTTCACCGTCAAAATACCGCCGGGATTAGAAAAGGCACGGAATAAAAAAGTTTCAAAGTCAAAGATTCAAGTTTTCGTGAAATTCGTCGAATTGACCGGAGTCGATATCAACGATTCAAATCCGGAAGTCCGGAGTTTCGAATCGGTTCTAACCACACGCCGGACGAACGGTAATTCGAAAACGAAGGATCGATGCGTGAATACGTTTTACCTGAGAAAGCAGCTCCGCGAGTCTCGACGACGCGATCCAGGCTGGCTCATCTCGGCTCGGAGAGACTCTCGGCGAGTGGAGAGCCGGAGTAAGTTTACGGGCGGTGGTCAGCGATACGTCGGAACGCATCGGTAGTCGTAGTGCGATATTGGCGACGGCGATCGCCTCCGTCGGAGCCAGTAATCGAACGGAGGAGGCGGCGAGACCGGCCCGATTCTCCTGGACGGCGACGATGAAGAGAAGGATCGGAGGCAGGCGGGCAGTTGGGTTCGGATTGTTGAGCGGATGTGACATGACTGGTTGTTGTTGTTGTTGTCGTGGCGGTATCGGTGCACCGGTGACTCGGAAGGATGCGGGCCCTGAAATCAAGATTCGTGCTTTGCAGGCAACAGGCGACAACGATACCCGAGGTGATCAATCCCGGAATAGAAATTTCCAGTTTCGTTGATCGCACCTCGACTATTTCTCGTGGCTTCGAACGATTTAACCGGTTTAATTATAACTTTGTACGCTCAGTTTCGAAACTAATTATCATTTAATCATACCGCGATCTCGGATCGACGCTGCCAACTACCCGCGCGCTTCCTTGCAAGGGATTAAACTTTTCAAGCTCAACGGTCAAGGGTCGAAAGGGGATTGAAAAAAGGAAAGAGAAACTTTGATAACTCGAGAAATTGTTGGATTTTTTTTTTTCATACTCTGAGGAAATTTTGTTTCCCGTTATTCGTGTACACGCACACTGATCAAAGAGTTTGTTCACTGTTACAAAACCTGTATTTGGATATGGAGAAATAAATGTCTCGTCATCACATATAATAAAAATTTATGTCAAGCCAAATATGATTTGTTAACTATTAACAAGTTGCTACAGATCATTACATAACCGAAGTAAAATTTTGTAATAATAATGAAACATTTATTTTGCCATATAGAAATATTCGCTTTTCAACAGTAAAGAAACTCTTTTCTCGGCATATAATTCCATCTTTCGAGTTTTTACGGTTAATCTCGATCTTTTACTTTCTTCCGTCGATTCGTTTCTTCATTCATCTTATACTCGTCTCTTCGATTCATTGACAATTTATAATTTTCACATACTAGCGAAGTTCATACGAATATTAATTCAGGCAGCCACTGACCCACCTTCAGATCACTCACTAAATCCCGGATTTTTTTCGTAACGCGTGTGTTGACAGGGCGCCATACTTACAACGATGTTGGCCACAAGGAACTTTTCCAGTAAGTATGATACGCAGGGTAAGTACCTCCGGCCAACTTCGCAAATTTTCACGACCCGAGCTGACGTAGTAATGAAAAAGATTCGATCCCTTTGATCTTCACGACCGATATGTACCTACACGTGAAAACTGTCCACCTACCCCCTTACCCAAGTGCCCCTGTCTAGTAGAAACCGGAAATTAATGTGTCGCATCCCTGTCGCAGTATTTTCACAAACGAGACAGTGAGATGCTGGACTTTCGACTGGTTTACGTGCGATATCGAACACATTTTTTCCACTCTCACACAAGGTGAACAAAAACTTGTCGAAAGAATTGGCGAACCTGTTTCGTTTGTAAAAATCCTGCTGAATTGATAAAGTAAAAAGATGAATAAATATTACATGTATTAATGAGAAAAAAGTTAGATGCTGCACACCAGTTACATATACCGTATGTGTTTATCCCCGATACCCTGCATACGTAATACGTTCGTCCCGCAGAATTAAAACGTGCACACCACACCGTCTGGTTGAAGTGTCAAGTATGTAAAGTTATGGTACGATTGAAGTAGTTGACAGATGTGTGACGATGACGACGACGTTGCATACCTCTGCACAAGGAGTGACGCGTAATTAAGATCGGGAATGAGAAAACGAACGGTACCGGAATTCCACTGTTTGTCAAACTGTTATACACGTGGGTATGATACTCGCGAAAATGCGTAAGTGCGACGATGCGAATCTGCGCGAATTTTCAGAATGTCGCTAAATATCGGACCAGCAGGGAACATTGTAATATGGTGAGGCTGCGGTAAAAACAAATTTCGCGCTTTTTAAATACTGCCGAATTGTCAAATAAACACGCGTAATATCTTCCGGATTCTCGTCCTTGATTTCATTTTACCGGCCGACGGGCAGTCCGTGTCAACGATTACGTTGAAGTTAGTAACGTTACTGTGACGATTCATGCTGAGGTAAGATTGCGATTTCGCGATTTGAATTTTTCCGAAATTCGGTATACCTACCGTAATAAAACAAAACACATTCGTGCTTCGAAATCTCAGTTCCTTAAAAATCATTGTAACGTTTTTTTTTTTTTTTTTTCAAATAGTAACTTTTTCCCCAATGTTTCGTCACGATAACGTTAGGTACCAACTTCAACCTCGTGATATCTACGAGGGTTCTTATACGAATACATCGATGAAACGAAAGACGCTCTTGAACCTACTGCTCCTTTTTTTATCGTACCTACATAATTGTACATACATATCTATATATATATTTATGTATAGTATATATAAGAGATTATTATTGACATTACTTCCTGCATCACATGTATTATCGACTATGTTTAGTACTACGCATCATCGTCCGAAAGATTTTTTCCTGTGTTGTATTACATATATATACATATATATATACCATTACACCTTTACCCTTGGAATGTTTAGCCGAGTAGATATGTGTGCGTGTGTGTGCGAGGAATGTGGGTGTATGCAAAACTCGTCGAAGCCGCGTTCTTACACCTACTCGCACGATCTGCGAAGACACAAAAAAGAAAGGAGTCACCGCGCACCTAAGATGATGATGCAGCTGCTGTTGCGTATTCTTTTCGTGCAGTAAATTTTTATACAATTTTTCAAGTCAATGACTCTTCCTCTCTCTCTCTCTCTATCTCTTTAAATTCTTTCTGTACCTAGCTTCCAAGTTTGACCAATATTGTTATGGATAATAATAAACCCTATTCCATTAATATTATATTCTATTCAATTCTGTTTGATTCTTTGGTTCGCGTTGTGGGATTGAAGAAATTCATCGTTAGAAATTTCATGCGGTGAAAGCCATTTCGCCAAATTCCAATTTCGTCTCGTTTATTTATTGTTATTAATATGCATGTGCAAGCCGGTGATTATATGACGTCATGTCTCTGTACGTTAATTTGAACAAATTTTCCGAGATTTATTGGGTTGAAATTTATATGCAATCATTGTTTCATTTTTTTATTTTTTTATTTTTTTTTAATATACTTTACACACTTTGATCCTGAGTTTATTTTGGCACTGCGTACAATATCGCAATATCGCGTCGCGCCTTTGACCATTTTTCACAGTTTTATTATCAGTCAATGATACGGCGTTAACTGAATTGCGGTGAAAGCTGCAACGACGGACTCGACGGGTATTGCATACGCACATATTACTTCCGACATGTATAATCCAATTGTCGGACGCTTGGGTGTGTTTCTAGGTATGTGTACGTCAGCACCTCTGATCACGCCGTATATCCCGTATTGAAATGAAATTTAAAGATACGAATTCCATTGCACGATAACGAATCGTCCAAGTTACAATAGGAGAAAAAAGTACCCTGTGATTGAAGAAAAGTGTCGTAATCAAAGCTTGCAAGCTTTCTCGCTGACGATTAATTTTACACGTCGAAACGAAGGAAACTTGAACGTAAGTTAAAAGTAAAGAAAAAAAAGAAAATAAAAAGAATCGGCATTCAACGTTTAACCGAACGAAACAGACGGTTGCGGATGCCTAGCTGATTGAACGATTCTAGTGGATTTATAAATTGCATCAGACTTGCAAACCGAGGATAAGTGATCGGCAGTATTTCGCAAAGCTACGCGCGTGATAAGCAACGGCAGCTAAGTTTAGCCGTTAGATTTACACCAGCTAGGCTACAAAACTTGGGCAATTAAACTTCCATTAAAGCACAATGCAGAGAACAATAAACAAGTTTTACGATACGATGAACAGCGCACCGACTCTCCTTCTCTTCTCATCCTCCTCCTTTAGACGCAAGAACCGCGTTCCGCGTTTTCTTGTTGCGATCCGTTTATCTGCACTAGCCGCCCTTATTTCGCAACTTGTTTTTACGAAGCAGCGATAAAGACGGTATGTTATGCGAAAAGTACCTACTCATCTCGCTCTTTCGTTTTTGTATTTACCAGGTGAAAGTTATACAATTTCGGGATAATTATCGGACGATTTTCTTATTCCCGGGGAAAATCTAGACACGCTGGGGTGAAATTTTTCTACAAAGAAATTTACAGATATCTAAAACGGACGAATGAGAGTTAACGGTGATGTTTCATATATACCGAGTTTAAACTGTTTTAGTATTAAAAATCCATATTTATACGATCTCGCTGAAATCGTTCAGATTTTTCGTTTTCTCTTTCGATTATTCTGTATTTTTCTTTCTATGCATTCCGTTTTCCTCGTTATGCTTGACACTTTCAACCGGATTGTGTCACGTTTTCTACATGGGAAGAACGTTGTATACGTAATTTTGTAAATTATTCTCTTTTATAATATACGTATGTACACGAACATGGATCCATTACATGCGTAAGGTACATGAAGTGGGCCGGAGGTATATTCCTCGCAAAAACAAAAATAATAATGAACATGCAATGAAAGCAAAGAAATTAACAATATGTTTTTCAATTACGAAATAACTCATCAAATTTATATACCTACGACCATCATAGACACAAACAGGCTGACAGATTGTACGAGCATAATAAGACACGCGCATTCGAGACTAACGACAAAGAGAAATAATAAAATTGTGTTCTAAGAATTATTTCGACGTCGCGAAAGTAGCGAGAAAAAAAAACGATTAGTAGAAATAGTCTGTAACGTAAAACAGATTTCATTTCAACTTGATTCAGTCTTTAATAGCTTTTTTTAAACAAGTCATTTATACAACATTGAGCGATCTCTACAATAATAATACACGTATACAAATTTCATCCTCAGAGCATGTTTCTATTCATTCATTTATTTATTGTCATAGATTTATATTATACATATATCACAATTTTCGTCTCTACCAAAACAAATTATTGTACCTATGACAAAATCTGCAATTCAAATCAAAATTACGACGGTAGAATAAAATTTGATTTTAATCTTATCGCTTGACTTGAATTTTATTATTTATTTATTTTTTTTTTTTATTTAACGAAACAGCGCAAGTATTATGATATATATATATTATATATATTATATAAACCAAAATTACGCGTTGTGTTTTGTTCGTATATTTTTTTTTCTGTCCGGGTATCACGAACTCTATTAGATGAAAACAATTGAAATTTCTACAATTAACATAGTTAAAAATATTCACCTACTCAAGTTTCCAGACTTTCGTTCATAAAAATCACTAATAAGTCAAACGCGCAAAGAGTCACATTTTAATTCCTGTTCCACGTACAATAACGCTGTATATCTAATCCTCAAACATAGTTTTCAATTACTTAGGAAAATTGCATATTATATTATAGGTATATAGGTCTCACCGTAGACTAACTGCACTACTAGTTGAAATGTTTAAAATTGCATTGTCTCATTGCATACGTATTACACATCTGTTTATAGATAGTTACTATGCATACATATATATATATATATATATATATATATGTGTGTATATGTGTGTGAATAATTTCCTAAATATGAACGATAAATAATGAAAACCATGAGAAAAAAAAAAAAAAAAAAAACGAAATGAAAATAATAAAAATTTCTAATCGAGTTAGAAGAATAATAACGATATACAATTAAAAAAAATAGGAAAAAAAATCTTCAGTTTCATGTTCCTTACACACGTTTATTGTCAATAACGAGTAACTATAGCTATTGTATCCATGTCACGATCGCTTGACTGTGTCTCTGTCTTTCTCTATTATATGTGAACTAAAAATATCTCCAATGGGAAGGCTAGCTTGATTCTAATACGAAATTTAAAATATATAAAATCTAGACAGTGTGATTTTGATGCATTTGAAACTTGATAGAGTGCTTGTTCATCATTAGATTATAGCTGATAAAAATTCATAGAATTACACATAGTGACTTAATCATCGTATAGATATTTCTTTTCAATTTTGAAAATGATTTTTTCTTTTTCTTCATTATTATTTTCTTCTTGGTTCACTTTTATCGATGATTAACAACATTCCTTCATTTTCTTAACGAGCTGCATTTGACAAAATCATTTCAAAAATCGTGGCCAAATATTTCTAAGAAAAATAATTTGCGATAAGAAAAAAAAAAGGGGGGAAAAAAATT
Source organism: Neodiprion pinetum (assembly GCF_021155775.2). NCBI lineage: Eukaryota > Metazoa > Arthropoda > Insecta > Hymenoptera > Diprionidae > Neodiprion > Neodiprion pinetum. The sequence continues at coordinate 5,629,043 of NC_060232.1, forward strand.
AACTTGCAACCGTGATTATTCTTCTTAGAATGGCAAACGACGATTGAATATAAAATATATTATAATTGTCTTCAGCGTCGAGTAAAAAATGATACGTTTATACGAAACTTCGATTACCACTGAAATTCGATGCAAGAAAAACGAGATAGCTGTAAGGAATAGAAAAAAAAACAATAAAAAACAAAGGAGAGAAATAATTTTTCAACGAGGCCAAGACAATTATACGATATTATCTGTCATGTAAACGTGGTAGTGTCTGTCATAATTACCATAGAATCATAGAACATAGTTTATCACCATATTGAGAAAAACAAAAGAAAAAAAAACACGTAATGCCGCATTTTGCTAAACACCGTCTCAACTGTCCATGTGATAACACGTCGAATCAGATCAAATAATATCACTTGATTTCGATAAACTCATCAGTTTCACGTTGCGCACTGCAATTTTACACGTCGGATTATGTTTTTCACACGAACGTAAGGTCGAGAGAAAATTACACAATAAAATTCCGCACTCCGTAAAATGCTCGAGTAAAGAGAAAAAGTAAAAGAAAAGAGAAAACGAAACTTGCCAAATTCATAATATAGAGAAGACGTGAAAACTGCTGCCAAAGTGATATTGTATTTTTCAATTTCAACACCATTTCCATTCATGTTACACAACTACGTCACACGTATCACAAACGCAAACCTGCCGCATTACTAATGTAATACAGACGCATTCGTCACAATATCACCTGTGTATTTATACTTCAATGATAAGATTGAAAAGTAGGAAAGAAAAGAAAATAAAAAAAAAAGAAAGCACACGTCACGACACGGTAGTTAGTTTGGTACGTGTAAATCCTAGCATCTAGCAGCAAGCAAGCAAGCAAGCAAGCAAGCAAACAAACAAGCAAGCAAGCGATGTTAACGAGATGTCTGTGTCTGTTTTCTTTGGTTCACCCCCGTTACTATCAACCAACCCGTCAATGAACCAAACCAACCACGACCAACCATACCAATCGAATCGAATCGTATCGAATGAAAATCTTGCCGTACGCTGTGATCCGAAGAATCTGGTAAGACAAGTGTCATGTCATGTTTTATTGTCAGCAAAAAAAAAAAAAAAAAAAAACAAACGAAAAAAGCCGAATTACAAAATTAATCGTTTCGATATTTTCCAAAAATTTTTTATCTAACACGTGCGCTCAACAAACACAATACACTAACAAATTTTATTCACATAAAATATTATATATACATATGTATACGCATGTACCGAGTCAGATCTATGAACAATTGGAAAAATCTATTCTGTTCTAAAGAGCCGTAAAAAAATCACGTGATCATCCAATCGCTGTACAGTTTCAGTGCTAATTGTTATACTATATATTTTTTACAACACCATTTGGCGGGCTTGCAGATGTTGATCACACTTTTCTCTTTTACGTCCATCGAATATATACATATACAATATACATACTTCGGACGGTAACGATAACTTGGCGTAATTGAACATTTTGAGGTGAAAAAAAAAAAAAAAAAAAAATAAGAAGTAAAATGAAACAACAATTATACGTAATTGTGCCGTATTAAAGCAGAATAGATTAATTGCTCCGGCAATTATTACAATTCGTTCTATAATTACGTATACATATAGGTATATATAAGAAGAAAAAAAGACATTATTGAACGGCTTGGTATGTTGGGTTGCGGCCATTGTATGTACATACACGATAACTTGTACATATATATATATATGTATTACTTCTTTCTGATGCATGTTGCGTCGTCATGCGTTTCGTATTTCAGAGGCGTGAGTGAATGACCGGGGGGGGGGGGAGGGGGGGGTGAAAATATTGTGAATATCAAACTGGTTGTTAATTTATAATCACTCGCGATGTCAGTTCTCGCCGAAGCTTTAATTTCTTTTCATTCGGATGATAAGTGAGATTTATAATTAGTGCAATTAAGTATTTAAATAAGAGGAAAAAAAAAACGAACAGACAAAAAATAGATTAACGAATTATTCCTAAACTGTAGTATTACTGGCGAAATAAATCTTTGCTCGAATTCACGGAAGTAAACGTTACTTACGATCAGTGTAAATACGAAACGTACGATTAGTGCGATGCCTAAGTGTTTAGTGGATTTTGTTTATTATTATACCTGTTATATACATGTATATATATACATATACATGCATATGATATACGTATACACTCTAGCATGCCGAACACTGACACCACTCGCTTATAGTTTTTGTCTCTATTTACGATTTTTATATATGTATGTTATTGTTAACAACGACAACACGATATAACAAATGAAACCTTGTCCCAAGTTATTGATATGCCGAATGTTGTTCCGACGCTCTGTAATAACCAACATATTAAACCCCTTCTTCTTGCACACGTAAAAAAATTTTAAAAAAAAAACACGGGACGTTCCGGCTGTTATTCGCGTCTGGTTGTATTTTTAAAAACGAAATCAATTCCACTTTCATTGATTGCAATAATTTCTCTCCAATACGATAAAAGGCGGCGCTTTTAAGTTGTCGCGAAGTTGTATACGAACAGATCGGAGATCGTGATAACAGTGAGAATTCCCCGTGTCTGTAATATCCCTGTTATACATAGATTGTGTAAAAAAATACAACTCGATAAAAGAAATTTCATATTTAACATCGGTCAACGTAAAATATCCATAACTTGTATCGATTAATGTCAATCATATTCAAGTGTCGACGACGCCGCGATTTTGACTACTCAATGTATACGGTTATCATACGGAATGGCTAATATCTACTTTGATGCACATTTTTTACGTGATTCTAAAATTCGTTTCGGTTTGGGGATAGCTGAAGGAACATTTAATACTTTGTGTATTATTATACATAAATGTAATACACGTAAATGTCGTGGTCATAAATGTATTTTCAAATTAAGTCGTTCTATTTCATTTTTATATCATTTTTTTTTTTTTACTTTAATTCTTGTTCGTTTCTAACTTGAGGTTGTTAAAAAATGTTGACGTTATTATTACACCATTTTCATTTTATATTGTCTACATGGATATGTTATTCTAAATTTATACCGATTATTCGTTTCACTTTTGTACAATGCTATATATTATATAGAAATTCAATAGCGGAATATTGAAATCACGACTCTAAAAACATTTTAAGAATTTTTTCTCATCAACGCTACGTTAAATACCCGTCAAGTGTACTAAAATAATTTGCTCAATGCAGGTCGAAACACCATCACGAAAAAGGGAGATGGTTCTCAGGTGAAAGAATCCACTGACAGCAGCACCACCATCGAAGACGATGACGTCAAAGGTAGGATGCTTACACTCGTATTGATAAATATTACAATAATTATATTCCCGCGACTATTGGAAAGGTTGTCACATTGAAATTCTTGTAGATCAAATATCAAAAAATTGCAGAAAAATTTGTTTCTTGATTTAGAAGTGTTTTTTTTTTTAATTCTCTTTTTCTTCCGTTATTTATAAGCCCTCGCGAAATTGCTTCGAACCGAAATGATGAGAGTGAGAGTAAAAAAAAAGAAAATTTCACGTTGTACAGAAAAATGTTTAAATACGAGTTATGGTGCCCTATATAATGTTTATGACACAGAGTAGTCTAGCATATAATCGAATCCTTATAGCTTAAGCAAATGCTTCCTATCCAAAAAAAAAAAAAACTAATCCACAACTGACTCTTGTTATTTCGAAACTCGTAGGTTGGCTCTGATGACAACATGTATAAATTCTCTGCTTTCTCTCCCATTGACAAAAGAAATTTTCGACAAGTGATCGATATGAAAATTGGCACTATAGTACGATAGGCTCGCAATTGGATTTTTTAGAAAAAAAAAAGAAAATATCGTCGAAAAGAAATTAAAATGAAATTAGAAAGTTGTGTGTTTGGCTGAGTATATTATATATTGTATATTGTATAACGATGAAAATCGGCTGCATTTTGTCAAGGAAATGCGATAGCGACACGTGACAGAATGCATTCGGCGTCACTGCATGCATGTCCTTTCCTATCCACGCCGCGTATTACTCGCCATATTTATTACACGGTATGAATATGATACCGTTGTATAAAATTCGTTGCAATTTAGTTTGGACAGGGTCGCGACAAATTCATGCTACGTACTTGCAGGATGAAAATAAAAATTGTATGAAATTTTTCACCAATTTTTACCTGTCAAATGTCGCCACCCTGTTGATAATCCGACCTGAGGACCATGCGTTATATATACCTACTTACAACCTCTGTTCATATAGTTAATAACATTCAAATATCTCGAGTAAATACCTACAACATCGTGAGATGTAACGAATAAAGAACTTTCTATGCTTTTTTTCCAAATAACGGATCGTTCAACGACAAGCGAACTCTTTCGGTTTTTCTTCCCCCCGAGATTTTGAGAATCGCGTAATTTCACGTCACGAGGATTGCTTTCGTTCGTTATTTAACCCTTTCAGTCACGCTATTCAATTTTTTTTGGCTTGGAAATTGTGCAATTATACGTCTCCTATGGATTTGTCGACGCTGAATGCGAATCTGATGTCAAAAATTTTGCATGAAATATAAAACCAACGACAAAAAGAAAAAAAGATAAAACGAAAGGGTGCCACTGTATCGGCTTCTGTGAATGAAAGGGTTAATTCCTTTTCTCTCTGCTTTTGCCTCCTGCAGAGGAAACGCGGTTTTTCTTTTCCTTTGCCTTATCGCGAGTTTTCCTTTCTCCCCCGGAATATCGAAAGCCAAATTCAACGATGCCCCTCGACGGTAAATTATGAAAATCTGTACTCCGAAGTTACGTAATGAGGGTCGGTAGAGAAATTCAGACCGAATGAATCTTTCGAAATACGCAATCTTGCGTTTATAACACAATTTCAATTTGGCGCATTAAGCAACAGGAATTCCTCCGAGTGTTCATTGTGCGAAAGAAGCTTCTTTCGAACTTTTTGAAATTAATTAAGTATCGATCGGAAAAACCGTTGTCCGCTTGCCTTTGAACTGCTGCCTGTTTTATATGAAAACCTACTGTATTTTCACGCCTTACGTGGTTGACATTGAATAACATACATTCATGTAGCTATATTTACGTGATACAGTAGCGTTTCTTATACATTATACGTTATATATACGTTTGTGCAATAATATCGATGCTCACAAATCCATAACACGTAGAAACATTAATCCAGCGTCATCGATCTTTCCCACATAGTCAAGTATAAAATTGTTTCACGCAAATAACACGATATTCGAATTTATATACGTTGAAAAATGTCTCGATGAATAGAAAAGAAATGGTAAATTCCTTGCGTACAATAGACGTATATAATATATATACATATACATAAATATAGCGAGATCGTTAGAATAGACCGCTTCACATAGATTTTCATTAAAAATAGAATGAATAATTATTTCGAATTTCAACACACAGCTGCGAGCAATGATTTATTACGGGCCTACCAGTTGACCTCATGCACGGTGAACCGAGGTGGGAAATCTCGAAACTAGAGACAGACCGAATTACAGTGTACAATACATAGAGAGTGAAAAAGGCAATGATGATTTCGTTATTTGATAAATCAGTGCTATAAACTAGCGAGAACAGAAAAAAAGCATTGTAGTAGATTGAAGAGAAGATCCACCGCGCAACCACCGCCACCATTTCATCATCATCGTCATCGTCATCGTCATCACAGTCGCATTGAATTCACTTATACCACCACCATCAAAATCACCGTCACATGTCACTTGTATTCACCACCACCACAGTCACCATATCAAAGTTGAGACGTATGACGTTAAATATCTTACATCACAGTGTATTCTATAATATAGAATTGAGAAGATGAGAAATCGCAAGTACACCACCGACTAACATTATATATGCATATGTACTTAGGTATTCGAAAATAGCGGATAGGTAAGCACTAGCAGCGACACGCGAATCACCGACTGGCGATGTGGCAATTTTGTACCTTGGTCAATTGTTGTACATACGCATAGTTTATTTTTACACCCTACAACGCAACGCCGCGATCCATTTCGCGAATTGGCAAGAAGTATATTGTTATACATATACATATATTGTATAGGTAATATGTTATTGATTCCTACAATATTCTTACTTGATTTGTTTCTTTGATTTTTCAAATTTGCTTATCTTCTTCCTTTCGTTTGAATTTCAACTACATGCAGCTTATCACGTTCGTCAACACGAGTACGCCCAACTATATTGTCATAAATAATAATTGATTACGTATTTATCTCGTTGTATGCATTATACTCGTTTTATCGAATTATTATCATTTGTTTTATTATCATGTGTATCGCAGTTTGATATCGTCATTATTCTTAATATTATTATTACTATTAATACTATTATTAATATTTAACGAGTACCTATTACCGTCGGTTTATTTATCGTCCAATCATACTTTTACGTTTTATATTAATTCATTACGCTTTGGCGATGCACAGCAGCTGTTTGATTGTTATATTCGCATAATTAGGTACAAATTTTTATTCACTCATTGTCAAACGGATTTCAACGTGGCTATGACTAGTCAGTTGCGATCGAATATCGGCATTTAATCACATTTTGGGCAATCTATTGATGTTTGTGTTGCGAAAAACGAACAAGCCGTGAGAAACAGAAAAAAAAAACAGAAGAACAAAGTACGGAGGGAATCGAATAAACTACGAACATAAAATATATATTATCAAATAGCTGTGCATTATGCCATCGATTGGAAAGTTAGAAAGATGAGGGAAAATTTTTTTTTTTTTTGTCATTTTCAATCATAATTTTCAACCTGCCAATCACATCACGCGTAAATCATTATTATATGCTTTAGCTTTGCCTTTGATGTTTTCACATATTATCATTATTATATATACATATTAGGATATTATTATAATACTTATAGGTAAATATCACATATCATATCACATATAAATATACGCATATACTTGTCAACTTGACTAGATATGTATATATGTGTATGTGATATATATGTATATATACATACGTATGTTCGTCGAAGTTCGTTAGCCTCATAGAGGTAGTTTATAGAGCATAGGTGTGCCCTGTATAGTTTAAAACGAAAATCTAAATCTGCGACATTCAACAACTCGACATCACACAGTCCAGAAATGCAGTTTAAATTCACAAGATGAACCGGTGACATTTTTGCATCATTCCAAGCACATTCTCCTCTTTATATTACACACATCCATATATATATACACATACATTAATAATATGCATCATAATATATATAAAAAATCTCAGCACCGCACGTAATTTTCGTTTTCTAAATCGTAAACCATTTGTCAAAGAATCCAACGATGTTTGATATTCGAACAATGTTTCACGTAATAATAAAAAATAAGTGCCTATACATGTAATGATACGTTAATACATATATGAGAATAAGATCGAGAATTCAATATATCACGGTACGTGAGCATTTTGTGAAAAAGAAATTCATAGAACGGTAACCGAAAAATGGTTTGCGAATCAATTTCGCAACTTTTACGACACACCCTGTTTAATATATACCGCATAATTTGACATTATACATAAATATATATGTATACATATATATATATATATATATATATATATACTATATATCAGGGTTCACCAGATATCCACAATTCACAATTCACACACCCAAAGTCTGGTGTTATGGATTTATGAACACCATTCTGTTTTATAAATATCTTTCACTAAAATAAATTAAACGAAAAAATGGAAGAAAAAATTAATTGAATAACTAGAATTTCCCCCGGCTTGGCGCATGCGTCCCTGTAACCGCTTTCGCACGTTAATATCGACCTTAGGGCACCTACGTATTTATTTATTTTTTGTTTTTTATTTTTCAAGGTTTTTTCTCATCTCTTTTAGCCTAAGCTGCCAAAAATTGCACGACGTAGAAAAATTCGCAATAAAATCGGTAGCAACAGCTGCGAAGGGATTCAACGCGGTTACCTGGAATTTCATTTTCTTTGCCTCGCTCTAGCGTCGATCAATTTTTGGCAAATGGAAAACCGTTCGTTCGCACTTTTACATATGATTGCAGACATCGATCATCCATACATTGAATATGAGGAATATTAATAATCATATCATGCCGATCGACGCAGTATCTAAATGCTAGGAATTGAAATATACATGTGTAATCGTATCAATCCCTCATATGTTATTATGCAAATTAGCCTCATTGGTGAACCCGCTTCTCTCTCTCTCTCTCTCAATATTTCTATTTCCGTTTCTATCTCCATCTCTATCTCTCTCTACTAAATATTTTTCCATACCTATCTCTGTATTTAATAATAATGCACTTGAGATGAGCTTGCGCGTACGCTAGAACGCGATTACTTCGTTAAAATTTAAAGAGAATTTTGTCACTTCGTGCGGTTTTTATCAAACTCGAGTAATTTTTCAATCGATATTAGGTCAACAAATTATCAACCCTCCGTTGGCCACCCGGGACGAATTCCTCCACTCGTACTTTCTCCGAAATGGTCGCTCGACTCGATTTCTTAAGGTTTATTAATTTTTATTCAATGCATGACTGAATATTTCATCATTCTGACGGTCAAACTAGCCATCTCAATTTTTTTTTTACAATTTTTGCTCACCCTTAAGTGCAGGGTTTTTAAAAACAGCTTAGGTCGAATTGTTCCTGCATGGCGAGCGAAGGGTTAAAGTCTGATTTGCATGATTCTTAAAATATATAAAAAAAAAAAAGGAAAATCAATCGATATCCTCCCCCCCCCTACTTTTTTTCCCTCCGAATTCATATTTGTGGATGATTTTTATCAATGGGCGTCGACGATAATATTATAATTGAATAAAAGTTTCCGTAACGTATGTTAAATAACGAAACCGGCACACCATGAAACGCGTCGTATAACGAATGACGCGACGTTTGCATTTTATTATCATATATACCCTGTATTATATATGAACATAGATATGTATATGTTTATGTACGTGACGTATGTGTGTATGTTGTACAGAGGATAAGAAAGGAGGCGTCGACCGGAGCATCACGGTCATAGCAAAAGAGCCTGAAGGTAACCGAACAATAAACAAAACGATCATTCGTGTCGTCTGTAATATATACATATATATACATACGTGTACACACATATAATGTATATATATGTGTATAATATGCATAATTAATGTCTTATCTGTTCACTTGCGTTACACGTAGCTTTTGTTTTCACTAACAATGACAAACCGCGGAACATGCCCAACGCTTTGCCACCGTTTTTACAATCTCTCGTGATTCCTCGTGTTTTACTTAACAATTTTTTCTCCGGTGTAGTCAATTTTTCTTCCAATATCCTGAAATTTTTACTAGACATCGATTGTTCTTTTCTTTCAAGTCCAAAAACATGCCGGAATTGTAATATGTATTTTTTCTACACAATAACGGATGTGCCGTTGAATAAATAATTTATTATTGAAACCAATTGCGTTTTGCATTTCTTACATACACATGGTTTATAAGATTTACAAATTTAATCGGATATTTATAGAATTATTATCGATCGCAAATAAGTAACGTTTTGTAAATTGGGCATGTTTCGGTGCGTTTGAGAGATGGAATATATTTTTACGTTATATGATTGCATAAATTTCACAATAATTATGTATACCTGATCGTTGAGGTTGTTGGTTTTCATTTGATTATTTTTTTGTCTAATATAACTGGCGAATGATTTAAGATGAAACTTGATTAACAGAGTTTCTTTTTTCTTCTTTCTTCAACATGAATATGCAACTAATTGCACGTTAATATTGTACACACTCGTATTACATTGATTACAATAATTTCTCACGAGATAAAGTAGAAAGTTAATTTTCTTTTTTCTTTCTTAATAACGAGCATTTTCGATATTAACAATACAATGTCGTAGAACTTGTTTATGCTTTTTGAACAAAAATAATATCGTACTAACTTTGCATTAACTATTTTCCGACTTCTAACATTGAAATGTATTATATGTCACAACACGAGAGCACGATTCTACTTTAACGGTAGAAATACACGATATATAATACAGTACATAGATGAATGATTTATCTGACGGGTGAACGTTACTTTACACGCCGATGCGCGTGTAACTAATCAAAGCGTCTCTTTTTACGTCGGTCGAATAACCAAACAACTATCCGGTAGGCATGAGGAAAGTTAATTTTTGACAAAAAAATAAAGATGTGAATCGTGCCGAGTACGTGTACATGTATAATAAATATAGGAAGCAACATGTCGTTGGTGTGAAAGATTAAAACATTAACCCAAGAGTCGACTGATCGTGAGGTGAAAACGTCACGCGGTGTTACGTTCGAGAATATTTGGGAGCTGAAAAATTCTTGGATAAAAAAATCCCACGCGAAAGAAAAGCTCGAGGATGTTTTTACCCTCCAACTTTTCGCTTGTATACATTTCCCAAATTGCATCCTTGATATAATAATACGATAAAATCAGGGGGATAAGATGCGCCGGATTGAAATCTCGCGGTATATGCATGAGAAAAAGAATAAGAGACGGAGGGTCGTTCGAGTCGGACGAGATTGGACGGAAATACCTGCAACTTGCCGCTTAGCAACCTCGAATAGATCACAGGCGTGTGGATAGAGATACACGGATAGAGAGAAGAAGACAGTTTCGCTTCGTTTCTGCTCTCAAGTAGATATACATTCGGCGCTTGGATGAATCCGTAATTGAACTTGGCGTTGGAGAAGGAAAAACCGGTTCCCGTTCTATATAAAATTATCGAAAAGTTTGTCGCCGAGTGACGTGGTCCTTTATTTTATTCTCGGGATCTCAAGAGTCGCGGAGATTAATTCAGCTGCGAAATAATAATAAATTCGCAGGCGAAGGAAAGTCGGACGATTCGTGCGGTGCACTCGGAGAAAAGATGGAGAACAGATTTTACTGAAAACTGTGGGAAAGGAGAGACGCGTCGAGGTTTTCGGTAAATAATACCCGTATCGAAATGTAATTTTTACTATAAATGTAAATTAGATTGTGAGATTGAAACGGATCTCATTTTCCTTGAAAAAAAATCCGGATGATTCTCTACGTTCCCGCAGTCTTGACTAAAATCTACTCTTTTTGTCACATCCGTGCAGGGAAGAAAAAGAACTGTAAAATATTTGTAACACGTGAGGCAATGTCGGCAGCAGCGAGCGTAATTTCCGCGGTTTCATCAAAGCAGCCGATGAGTAGTGAGTCTTTTATACCTCGATTTTTCCACGTATCGTATACTTTTCTCATTTCCTTGATGCCTCGATTGACGCGCGAATTTTGGCCCGATTAGAATTTACCGATGAATGTTACGCGATATTGATTTTGGACAGTCGCGAATGCGAAACGCGAACCTTCATTATTATCGCTATGTACAATGTGTATTTATCACTGTATTACATAACTTGCACAACAATTCGCACGCCACGTGTTGATATCAGGGGGGTTTAAACGTGGCGGCTAAAGTAATTCCAGCAACTTGTCGATCGATGGTATATGTATATACTTGAGATGTTGCAGAAAAAAATAATTCACGATTTTCCACCGTAACAACACCCTAAAAAGTTTGTTTAGGTCAAAAGAAAAATTACGTGAAAAGGTAAGCGTTCTACGTTACATCGAAGATCGCGGTCATTGGATTGTTTAATTTTTTTTTTTTTTCACATATTTTAAAATTTTTGGAGAAACACGTTGTAGCGCTTAAATTATTATTTCTTTCCTGATATTTACGTTCAACCCAAAAATTACGATCCATAACACAACGATATATCATCCGAGAACGCATTGTATTATAAATATTTTATGAGATTGAATTAGTAATGAAAAAATCGTCGGATCAACTCCTCAAACATCAACCGGAGACTTGATAGTACAATGATGAGTCTTCTTAGCGACGTAAATTGATATTATGATTGATGTAAGCCGTAAAAAAAAAAAAATTTATCCACGATACTTGATAAATTTAAATAAACGTATAAAATTGAAAAAATCCCCGTAACGTAGAACGCTCACCTTTTTCCAGAACCTTTCTTTCGCCATGAACAAACTTTTCAGAGGGTTCCATGGTGGAAAATGGCAAATTATTTTTCCCTCAAAGACCCTGACGTACACGGTATAAAACTTCACTCGACGGCTTACCGACTCGCCGTCTCCGTCCCTCCTCTATTTACATTCGTCGATACAGCCCTGCGTGTACAACCTGATGCATACCTTGTATAATCTAACGGCTCTGTGTCATGGACCAAAGCTATTCGCGGATCCGCGGAGACAACGTGACACAGATTTACGCACGGCGGCGACTCTCGTTTCAATGAAACCACAAACTCTAGTGAAATTTGCGGACCCTCCGCAATAGCGTTGCGAAGTGTATAAAAATTACACAAACAGGGATGCGTATCAGGCGTCGAAAATACTTTAAATATGTACACGTTACCGGGATAAGCGAGGATGCATTTTTTTTAAAAAAAGATTGATTTTTATTTATTTATTCTTGAATTTCGACCGCGAACGCTGTTAATTATTTTACAATTTTAGAGATATCGTGAAATTTTTGTAATGGTCAAAATTTACATCCAATATGTCTATCGAAAAGTGCATACATTTGATAAAACGGAAAAAAAAAAACAAAAATCATTCGAAGAATCTTTAGAAAATTTATCGATCTGTTGAAACATCAGCTTCCATCGTTAGAATTTTCCCGAATTCGTTTCTATGCAACACAGGTGATGCTATTTTATTGGTTTATTCACCATCATTGGCGCAGATATGAATACGTTCTTTGAGATGTCTCAAGCGCTTTTCCCCCTTTGCCTAAATTTCGATTCAGATATTTTATAACGAGACTGATATTCGCGTGGAAAAAAGCTCGGCTTTCACTCAACGTAACCCGACTCAAAGGTCTTTGAAATTCGATCACATCGCGGCTAACGAGTCCTTAAGGGTGTGCCCCAGCCGATTTCCAAATATCAAGGTCCGCGTATCTCAAACGCGAAAAAGGGCTCGACAGACCCGTTCTATAGAGAATTCCGAAAAACGCTCCCATGTATTTTTTCATTTGACGCAGAAACAGAGAAAGGCGTGAATTCTGTTGCGATTTCTTTATTTCTGCGGCAAACGAAAATGCGTTCGAGTGTTTTACTCGCGAAAATCTCGCTTTTCGCGTCCGAAATTGACGACGTCGAAATCGACGAGGGCACCCCCTTTAACGTCATCTCCTCCCCATCTACACGAAGTTCGCCCTGGCCCTCAGGCTTGGCCTCGCAAGGCACGCCGCCCAGCAGCCCAGCCGCGGCCTCGGTTTTCTCGAGGGTGATGGTGGGCCAAACCCCGTCCCAAAAGCAACCCCAATCCGCCGGAAGCACGCTAGGAATCGCCGCAGTCCTGCTCCAGGGTGCCCAAGGTAAAATGGTTATTGTTGTAAGGAAAACGCCACCGCTTCTAAAATCGAAGCTCGATAAGCTGACTCGATCAAATTCACTGCAGAGATAAGGAGGGACGAGGCGGGTGATGATCTCGGTAAATTCTCGGAAATAAGCGCGTAACGCAACAAAAGAAATAAATAATCAACCAGCGTCTCCGATTTGTCAAAACTGCCGCACCTAATTTCTTTGACGAAATTTAAAAACATGCCATACGACTGTTCTGAACAAACGTTTGGCACCGGAATATTGGCAACATTTAGTTTTATTGGTACGATTTTATTTCCATTTTCCTCAAAATCGTACGTCCGATATCTCTGCAGTTTTAATTGTAATATTTAACAAAGAATTTTCTTTTCAACGCGCTTTTGTTGTACATAAATTGGACACATTATCATACATGTATTACGTATAACGTCCGTTGTTCGTGATCCCCCGTTTACCGTTTTGTGTGATTATCCAACGTTTTCACTCACCCTCGACATTTTCCCCGTTACTATATTACTGCTTTATCTTTCCTCGCCGCGTTTGAAATGCGAATTATGTGAAAAAAATCGTCCAATTTTACACGTTTAAACTGATCCATCCGTTTCTATATCGCCACATTTCACCTGTCTGTGATTGATAAAAACTTTACATTCGCCTTTCGATATCCCCTTGTAATATAAGTATATATTAGCGAATTATTACACGTCGGTATAAAATTCCAACACAATAACACACACGTGCCTGTCTAACGTAAACCGTCTAACCGCCTATCGCTTCACCAAGAAGCCAGACAAGGCAAAGCAGCGCGGCAAAAGTTTTTCCTTTCATTCTTTTTTTTTTATTGTCTTCTTTCTCATCTGCTTCTCTCCCGTATTCTTTTTTCTTCGTTTCTTTACGCCGACCTTGTCCGGATTCATGCGTTATACATATATTCGCCTCATACATACGTAATACACACGTACAGAGCGAAACGAACTTTTCCGTGAAGGAAAAATTTGTCGTTTGTTTTTCGGTTGGAATCAATTTCTGATTTTTCACTTTCCGAGTGCATTTTATAAATTATATACACACGTATATTACCATGCCAACTTTCTCTTATAAATTCGACACCCTAATATCCGTTATCGAATTTTAATCGTTGTGGAGTTTTCTTTGTATATTAACCAATATATGTATATATATATATACCTTGTGCACCTGTGGAATGCAAGCTGTGAAAATTTTACTAATTATAAAAAATTACTGCTACTCGAATTATTCGAATTATGTTTGTATACATATAAACAACTAACAGATATGACAAGTTTCCAAGATTGGTGACTGTAAAAAATAGCGAAAACATACCAAGATACGGAATCGATTGCGTAAAGAAGTAGGCGTATCGCTTAACGCAGCTTGTTGTATGTAGAAATTACAGTAGCGTGCAAGTATACGAGTACCTGAATGCTGTACGAGCTTAATTGATTTAAAAACGCAGAAATATTGCAGTATTTTCACGCTACATTAGTAACGCCAGGAACACGTATATTACGTATACAACGTACGTGTACGTTACGCACATCGTACAATCCGTAAGCCCAGTACCTATAAGAGTAAAAAATGGAATCCAGTTGACATAATCGCCGTATTTACTAAGATATAGGCGTTCCAAAGGTCTGCGAGACTAAATACATGGCAAGGAGAACTTATTCGTGTACGAAATTTTAATAAGATTCGAAATTTCAGGGGAGAAGGAAAGAAAAAATATTCTGCGAGAATAGATGCTTATGATAGAGTATGCTTACTGTAATAATGAACAGCGACGGGTCATAGAATCGTCTCTTCTACACTTAATAATTATATAATATATAACTAACGTACAGCGACAAATTGTACCGAATGGCCAGATCACCGGACAAATTGGTAAGATTGTTGATTGTTGAGATATTACAACGTTCTAGGGTTGAGCATGATTTGACTTTCGTTTTTTTATACTTCACTTGATATATTTTTTTTTTTTTTCCCTTTTACTTACGATTTTTCGATAACCTAGCGTAACAATATATTATACTACGTACTAATTAATACGCTAGACTAAAACGAAGAATTTTCTTACAATTAAATCGTCAATTTTAACGATTTAAACGTTCTATTGGTTGCTTTTTATGCTCATTGTTATACACGTGTTATAATTGTTGATTCACGATCACACGTATTTGCGTATCCATCTTTCGATCCACATGTTTATTATTCTTTCGATATTTCCAGTATAAATAACCACACGAATAATATTGTTTTGTTAAATAGCTTATTAGTTTGAAGATAATTTTTGTTTGTTAAAAAAAATAAATCGATAAACAATGATAATAATCATAATGATAATAACGAAAATAATTGAATTACGATAGTATTGCAACTATAAAACTAATCAAAAGAATCTAAGAAAAATTATTAACGCATTGATTGATGACGTAAGAACAAAGCGATTCTGCGGTTAACGCCTTTCATTTCATACATTCTCATTAGCAATACCGCCTGCAAGGCTTTCACAATATTTAGGCTGAAATGGAGAAAATAAAAATGAACAAACGATCCACGCATAAAAGATAAATTATCGTGTTTGACGCGATAAAGATATTCAATCTGATAGTGAAAAATTGCTTAGTGCAGAATGAATCGACGAAAACTTTGTTCTTGCCTGCAATCCTTATGTATTATACACGCGAACCCATTTACGCGAATAACAGGAGAGTGGAGAAAAAAGAGTAACAAAGTTAAAGAGACCATTGTTATAATTTACCGCAATACGGCGAGGTCGGTAATGGATTGAAAGGTCAATTGCAACCTGTTGAAACGAGAGAATCGATCGATGATAATATGGCGAAAAATCGTATGAGTGGGTTCGTGTTTTTTTACCCGTAACTTTATCTCTATCTTTCTCTTATTCGCAGTCTTTGACCTCCCGTCATCACTCTCCCTCTCTCTCTCTCTCTCTTTTTCTCTCTTTGTATCCTTCTCAACCGCTTTGCCACCATCCGCCGACTCTGTATATCTGAGAATGAAAATAATGAGGAGGAAAAAAGGAAAGCCACGACGAACGTGACATGTAATAGCGGCGATGAGGAGGTTGCACGTTTGGTTTTCCGTTTTTGGCTTACGATATCGAGGCCGAGTCACAATGTACCCTTGTTGGTTCGTTGGTTGCATGACTAGCTGGCAGTGGGAGTGGCAGTGGCTCCAGCCACAGTAGCAGCAGCAACAGCCAGAACAGCCAAACCGGCGGATCCCCGTCGTCGACGATCCACCTCAACGCCTGCGGGAGCACGCCTCGTCGTCATGACTCGAACACTGGTCTGTAGCTTCCTTTTATTTTTCACCTTTCGACCCCTCTACTTCGCTCAATCATCTCCCTCTCTCTCTCTTTCTCTGCCTGTTAAAGTCCCTCCTTGCCAACTACGTAATTCGAAACGTTCGATAGTCGCGAAAGACTTCCTCGACATTACCGACCTTTCCCGCGGATACTTTTTCATCCTGAACTCCTCCTCGACGACACCTCAAATGTTTTTAATCTTCGTTACACGTTCGACGTTCCTGCAGCAAGAACGTTTGTATCCCGACCTCCTCGAAAGTATCTACAATGGTCTCAACCTTAGGTCCAGATTAGACTTCCCTAAAGAGACGTTTGCATTCCGAACTCCTCGAAAGTACCCCCAATGGTTTCAACCTCAGGTCCACATTCAACTTCCCTGAAGAAACGTTTGTGTCCCCGAACTCCTCGACAGTACCTCGAATTTTGTCAATCTTCAATTCAATCCGGAGACAACTGAATCTCCTCCGTTAGATTTATACCCTTTCTGTAGCTTCGATTAATCTGTCGCAAGCCAGCTTGTTGTTTTCTTTCTGTTCCCTGTTTGTCGGCAAGAAATATACCTGATCAACATCGTCCATCCCCAAAAATATTCAGCTGCTGGATATAACGCGTGTCCCTTTCAAAAAATCCACCTCCCATGCAGTAATTCCGTCTTTTAGTTAATCGTAGCGTGTTGCGTGTTGTATAATGAACTTCCACACGTGTACGATATGCGCGCGCGCGCGTGTGTGTAAGTGTGTATGTATATATATATATATATATATAAGTCAATCCCTTATCTTTCGTAGTTAAGGGCTATCTTGTTTTCAATAAAGTACTGCGGTTGATGCTGGTAATAACTGTAATATATTTACACTATTTACATATGTTCAAACGATTCAGATAATTACAATATGGAATTATGCCCAGGATTACCTGAATCAACAACTAGTACTTATAATTATTAACTTTGTTTGATTATAAACCTTAGCGCCAAGCGCTACGAGCCTTTTGCGTGTTTCTGTTTGGATTACGCAGTTTCGACTAATCAGCATGACGACCGCTGTCTCTGGCTTGGTAGGTGTGCCGAGCGGACGACCTCTGATAGTCGCGCTGTAGTTTGGATTAGTCTCAAACTTACATCCCCCCCTCCCCCCCCCCTCCCAGACTTATGTTTCAGGAGTCAGGAGTCTGGAAATAGGGGATCATTTTATTTGCATGATAAACGTTTGACTCTGGTGTTTTAAATCCCGAGTCAATAATATACAGTAAGTCAGAGATTTTTTTCTTTATTCTAAACGGGCCCACTCTGACCGGATCAAGTTTTTTCCTATTTAACCGACTTCCGTTCTGAATATAAACAAGATCACCGACTTCGTATGTTATTTTTCGTTTATTTTTATCATAGTAAACTTTATTTTGATTATGTATTTTTTCTGCATTTAAAAATGCTATTTTTCTGTTTTTCTCTAAATTTTCTAAGTTGTTTTCGTTAAGTTCCGACGGGAGATAGGATTTATCAATTCCATTTAAAAGGTAATTCGGTGTAAACTTTGTTGTGCTGTGTATTGTGTTATTGTAGTTTTCTACACACTGTTCAGCTATGACTGACCACGGCCGGTCTTTTTTTTCAAATATTTTACACCTAATCGCATTAACTAATGTTTGATTTGTCCGTTCATTTTGCCCGTTTGAAAAGGGGCAGTCTACCGCGGTGAAAATGTTTGTTATGTTTTCTGCTTTTAGATAATTTTTAAATTCTTTTGAGTTTATTCCCGCGTATTGATCAGTTAGAAGTACTTTTATTTTTCCCTTTTTCTGAACTTTTTTTACTAGATTTATGAAATCTTTTGCTGTCTGTGTTTTTGCGGTCAATACAAAGGCGTACTTCGTGAAGTGGTCTACGATTAAATGCAAGTATTTTTTGGGTGATTTGTTTCCGCTGAACCCTCCTATTGTATCCAAGGATATTATTTGAAACGGCTCCAACGCTGGACCTAATTGTGAAAGGGGTTGAATAAAATTTCCGAACCTTGATTTATTTCTTACGCAAGTGTCGCATGCTCGACAAATAAGTTTTATATGTTTGTGCATGTTTTTAAAATAGTATTTTGGGGTTAAAGTCAGAGTTAACTGCTTTACTCCAATATGACTTTCGTTGTGTATATTTTTTATCATTTGAATACCTAACTTTTCCGTCACCCATATTTTTTCTTTGTTATTTAAGATTTTATAACAAATGTTATTTTTTTTTACTGTTTTATCCTCTTTTTTTATATGTAATTGTTTTTGGTCGTTCCTCAGTTCTTCCATCGATAAAAAATTTACTATTTTTATAGCCGTTTCACTGCTTGTGTTTTCATCTAGTACTGGGTTTCGAGAAAAGCTATCTGCTTCTGCATTATTTTTGCCTGGGTTATACTTGATTTCAAAATCAAAGTTTGAGATGTAGTTTAATAATGCTAATAGTTCAGGATCTTTACTCTTTTTTACATTAAAGTTTTCAAGCGGTTTGTGGTCTGTGAAGATCGTGAATTTATTTCCTATAAGTTTATATTGCCAATATAAAATACACTCTTTTATCGCCAGGACTTCCAAGAATATAGCGCGTTTGTTTTCTTGCGGTTTTGTTAGTTTTTTTGAAAAAAAAAAGACTGGTTTTATAGAATTGTCTTTTTGAGGTTGTTTTAAAATTGCTGCTACTCCTTTTTTGGATGCATCTGTAAAAATGTATATAGGAAGTTTCGGGTCAAAAATTGCCAATATCGGCTCAGAGCTGAGATAGTTTTTAATTTTTTTAAAACTGTCTTCACATTCTTGTGTCCATTCGAATTTTACATTTTTTCTAAGTAAATTATGTAGTGGTTCTAATTCTATCGAAGCTTTCGGTATGTATTTTAAGTAGAAATTTATTTTTCCCAAGAGTTGCCTCACATTTTTTTGATTCTGCGGTTTCGGAAATTTTTTTATTGCTATTAAGTTATCATTTAGAGGTTTTATCTTATTTTCTTTTATTTCATGTCCCAAATAGATAACTGACTTTTTTGCAAATGTGCATTTTTTTTTGTTTAACTTAAAACCCGCTTTTTCTATGGCGATGAGAGTTTCGTTAATGTGACGTGAATGATCTGAAGAATTTTTTGAAAATATCAAAATATCATCGATATAATTTATCGCGAATTTCTCGAGATTGTTTTTCGCTAATACGTCACTCAGAATTCTCTGAAAAATTGCCGGAGACGATTTTAAGCCGAAAGGCAAACATTTCCATTGCCAATGCCCGTTTTGGGTTATAAACGCGGTTTTATATCTATCTTTTTCTCTAATCGGGATTGACCAGAAGGCCGAATTTATATCTAATTTTGTAAAAAATTTGCAATCCCGGACTTGCATTAGCAGATCGTCAATGATTGGGAATGGGTGGCATTCTGGTATAATTATTTTATTTAGTTCGCTATAGTCTACGCATAACCGTGACTTTCTCCCTTCTTCTTTCTTCAAAACAAGAGTTACCGGGGAAGCGAACGGACTAGTCGAGCGTTCAATTAAACCTACTTTCAGTAATGATTTTATTTGTGAATTTATTTCTTCGCTATCCGCTATAGAGCATTTGTACGGTTTTCGCGCAATATATTTATTTTTGGTAAGCTTTACTGGCGCCTCGTAGCCTGTTACTTTGCCTACTTTGAACTTGTCCTCTGTAAACAGCTGTTTGTGTTTATTCCACACGCGTTCCAAATAGATCTCACTGTTTACCGCTATGTTTGTTGACATAGATTCTGTTTTCCTATTCTCATGTAACTGACATTTCTTTGTATCATTTTGAAAAATTTTCAAATTTTCATTCTGACACAGTTTAAATTCTTTGATTGCATCTAAACCTAACAAAATGTCATCCTGAAAAGAGACACTTTTTACAATATAAAAACATATTGTTTTTGAAATATTAAAAATTTTTGTTCTTAGATTTATTGAGCCTAACGTATTCGTAGTGCCTGCAAATGTATTGAGTTTGTTTACCCCACTTATTTTTTTGTTTAATTTTAATTTTACCACTGTATCATAATTTATTATCGATACGTTTGCTCCCGAGTCATATACCGCAACGACTGGAGTATCCTCGATACCTATTGTTAATCTGATAAGTGGGGTCGCCATCCGTTTTTTGATTCGTCAGAAGACGCTACGCTCTCTTCAATGTTCGTGTTATTTATTATACGTATTTTATCATTTCTTGTTTTCTCTTTATCATAGAGTTTTAACCTGCACACATCTTCTGAGTGATACCTGTTTGGAAATCCTTTTTTATTGCAGTAGGAGCATGGTTTTTTTTCTGATTTATTTTCCTCTGGGATTTTTGTTTTGATTTTTTTCTCTACAAGACCTTCTGACTGATTTATGAGCGACATTAATTTATCAATTGTATCTAAATCTTTTCTATTTATGTGTACTTGAATTTTTGCTGGTAAGCCCAAAACAATTAAATTTATTTGAGTGTTTTCTGATATTTTAGAATCTGTGTCTAAAAGCAGATTTCTCTTTTTTAGTGCGTACTCTAAAAGCGAACCATTTAAATAACGAAATTCGTATGCATACTTTATTTCTGGCCACCCTATCACGGCAAAAGTATCTAAAAAGGAATTTTTCCAATGCTCCCATGGCCTTGTAATCCTATTTATTTTCAAAAAGCTTTGAAACCAGTCAAGGGCCGGTCCCTCCAAAAAAAATCTCAACGTCTCTGCGTAGTTTTCTTCTCTACATTTTAAACGGGTGCACTCGCTCACGAAAAGATCCATAAAAATAGCCGCGTTCTGGTTTTTTCCTGAGAATTTTTCCAGAATCATGTTTTTCACTCGTGACGTTATCTTTTCATGCGGAAAGGTTTCAAAATTATGGGTGGGAACGGGACTGGGATCACCATACGCTCGACATTCATCCAAATAAATACCGTCGTAACATACATTTCCCTCTTCATCTAAGTATTGCCCTTCAAGTTCATCTACTAGCGAAATCCACACCTTCCGGAACTTTCCCCGTGTTTTAACACTCTTGACTATATTTTTCACGATCTTCGTTTCGAAGAGTTTTGGATGATTCTCTTTCGTTGAAAAGTGTTCCGGAAATTCATAAGTCGTGTCCTCTCCTTCTAATTGAATTGTGCGAACTCTCAAAATGGTGGTTCTAGCGTCTAATGCCTCGGAGACAAAGCAGAATTTTCCTCGAACCACAGCCATAGTTGTTGATTTATAAGTCAATCCCTTATCTTTCGTAGTTAAGGGCTATCTTGTTTTCAATAAAGTACTGCGGTTGATGCTGGTAATAACTGTAATATATTTACACTATTTACATATGTTCAAACGATTCAGATAATTACAATATGGAATTATGCCCAGGATTACCTGAATCAACAACTAGTACTTATAATTATTAACTTTGTTTGATTATAAACCTTAGCGCCAAGCGCTACGAGCCTTTTGCGTGTTTCTGTTTGGATTACGCAGTTTCGACTAATCAGCATGACGACCGCTGTCTCTGGCTTGGTAGGTGTGCCGAGCGGACGACCTCTGATAGTCGCGCTGTAGTTTGGATTAGTCTCAAACTTACATATATATACACACACATGTATATACACATACGCGTACACGTGCGCATGTATACATATTTGTGCATGCTTATATTCGTGTTTGCTGCCCGCTGATTGGCTCTGGCTTGGTGTTCGGTGTTCGCTTCTTGCATCAATTGCACGACGAGGGGCTGTTCAGACTCACAATCAGACGGTATCGGCGGAGGGCGAGGCAATCAGGTGATGTCCGGAACATCCGGGACTGCGGGATACTGCCAGCTAGGCGAGAGCGGAGAATACGACGGCGGTAAGGCCGCAAAGGCAACACCGAAAACGAGCAAATCAGAGACGAACGATGCGTCCCGTAAGCCGCAAAAGGACGAGGACGTCTGCTCGAAGCTCAGGCGGTGTCGCTTGCTCTAGCCCTAAATAACTAATGTATTTCATCGGGCGAAATCAACGTTTCGTTAGCCGCGAGCGTATTGCCGCCGCGACGGACTTGCCGCGTTTTATCAAAATTCACACGCTCGGCTGACGAAAAGCCAGATACAAAATCGGCAAAGTCAACGAACAAACCGATATACAAACAGCTATTAGCGATCCTTCGCATTATCGCCGGACGGGTCTTTGGACACTAATTCTTTCGGATTGCAGAAATATAATTATTCTAGCCAACGAGTTGTTCGTTGATCGACTAGGATGTAGAAAGATGGTGAGAAGATATCTTTTTATCTTTTTCTTTTCTTTCACGTAGGACAAGATAAAAGATACTGTTAAGCGTTATACACCGTAGAAAAATATGTAAGATAATGTTTTAGTTATAAATATATATATATATACACATGCATATATACATGTGTGTGTATATATATACATCGGTTGGCTCATTTGTCATTGTTAATAAATTGTTTAAAACTATTTCTATTACTGTTGATAGACCCTGCAGGTCATAAGTATGTGCAGGGGAAAAATTGAGAGAATATGCAGCTGGAAAATATAACATGATACAGGGGGAGAGGCACGATTCGCATCTTGGAATAGATAAATAATTATCGAAACGATGATGGTGCGACGAGAGAAAAAGTAAATCTCTACCGGTTACGCTATAATTGAAGAGAGAGAAAGAAATTACTAATTTTAAATTATCATTGTGGTTATAATTATTTGCGCAGATGCAACGGTCACGTATTTGTAAAATTTATACTCTGGACACACGCGATTCGCGATGGAGTTGGAAACGTGGAGTGTATCTGACATTTGAAACCACAATTTCAGTTACCTGTCGTATACGTGTGCGGTTCTAGAAAGTGTATTGGGTACACAATATACGTGAATAACGCAAATTTTCAGATATTTTATTAAATAATCCGCGAAGCGAACCGAAAGGAAAACCACGTCTCAAAGTAACGTGAACCGAAAAAAGTTTTTCCCATAAATCGATCTGTGTATATTCGTATATATATTGTAGGACACTCTGCATATAAATATTGCAAAGAAGCGAAAAATAGTTAAACCATCACAGTTTATTATTTAAAGCGTTTTGTTTCTATTTTCTTATCGCGAAAAATTGAGATGATTCAAAAATAGAAGTACAGTGTGTTACGAGCAATTTTAAATCGCTCTTGTTATGTTTAAAAAGCATAAGATCGTTTTATTTCTACTCTTATGATAAATCGTCTCAATTTTTCCCTCCCTGCTTTCACGCGATGAAAATATCGTTTAATTTATACATATTATATATAAATTAGCCGCGTACACACACAGCTATGTAGATATCATGCCTGTGCGGTTCCCTTCGACCGTTTGTTGTTTTGCGCATTTATTTATTTTTTTCCGAATTTTGTGTGTTCTTTTTTTTTTAATAAGAAAGGTATGTTATTATAGAGATAAGAATCGTCTGTCCTATCAAGACCTGCAGTCAGCTATCTACGAATTCGCAGTGCTCAGGTAATCGTAACATTCAATTACTATACGTATCGAAAACAAAACCATCAATTAAATTAAAGCCAATGAAAAACTGTTTGTAAGTATAGATAGTGTAATACTTAGACTTATGATCATAAATATTAACGAGTTTGAGGTAAAATGCATACATACGTATATATGTAACAGTGACTTTGAACCACATGCGATTGAAACCATCAAACTATTACCGCGACTAAAGAACAAACCATAGGTAGATAAACTCTTTATTCCGGTTGAAATATCTGTCGGTATTTTTGTTCCATTCAATAAAAATAGAAAAACACTCGACTTTCCACGCGATAAGAATTTTTTCTCAAATTATAGCTTGAAAAAATCTACGCTTCTACGTCGGACATCTTAATTTTTTCCACATCGTTGGAAATACACGAATTTCCATATTCGCAGATTGTCAAACCGTAACAAAGAATTTTCATTAAGCGAGAATACACGGAGATAAAAATTTACTTCTCAGAATGAAAAACAATGAAATATAGTTATCACAGTATTAAAATTCAGAACACAACTGACAATTGCAAAAATAAGAAAAAAAGTGTAACAATTATTATCAATAGAATATTGTGTCTGAAAATCGACGTTTATTGTTCGTGAATTTGTTACAATTTGTGTGAAAATATCGAGCACAGTTGTCGACGATTTGCCGGGAATAATAACAATAAATAAGAAAACCTGCATCTGGAGCAAGACGTT
Source organism: Neodiprion pinetum (assembly GCF_021155775.2). Classification (NCBI taxonomy): domain Eukaryota; kingdom Metazoa; phylum Arthropoda; class Insecta; order Hymenoptera; family Diprionidae; genus Neodiprion; species Neodiprion pinetum. The sequence continues at coordinate 5,654,090 of NC_060232.1, forward strand.
TGTTATGGAAAGGAAAGAAGAAGGGGTATCCCTATCTTCTCCACGACCTTGGTATCCGTTATCAAGACTCCCCTTAGCCAATAGAATTAGAAAACGAATTTCTCAAGGAGTTGACCAATAGGATCGAGGTTTCCCTGAACACGTGACTGTGGTGGTGGTAGATGCAACACCTTTGCCTTATCAAGTATATAATCTCAAACCTGGTTTGGACTTACGTAAAATCTCGTTTTATACACACCCTGCACGTATGGACGCGCGTGGGTGTAAATTGAAAACGACTCGGAGACATTTGTTCGTAATATTGTCAGTGGAGATGCGTTACTCTTACGTATGAAAGCCAAGAAACGCGGAGGTTCAAAATCGTAGACGATAGAGGCACGTACAACATCTACGTATCGTTGAAAAAAAAAACACAGATCGTGTCGGAAGTTGAAATATTCGTACTCGTTGAACGCGAAGGTTTACTCAATAAAGTGAATAATTCGAGGATTGCGTTAACCAAGCGTAACTCTTGCCAGGCTAACCGAAATTTTACTAACGAAATGTAAATTACAAGTGCACGGACACGTGACGAAGGGTTAGAAGTAGGTACGGTGTAACGTACGAAAAAAAAAAAAAAACAAAGAAAAAGAAGAAAAGAAAATTTTTTAAAATAACGATATTATAGGTACTGCATAATAATTAAACGTTCATGCATGTGGCTGTTGTGCTGTACGATGTGTCAGAAAGGGTCTGACATGGCGGAATTTGAGTGTGAGGTTAAAACTGACGATGGTGTGTTGAAAATTCCAGCTCGTCGTCAGGAAATAATCAAGATGACTGAACAGTTAATCGAAAGCATAAACACCGGCGACTTTGAGGCCTACACGTGAGTGAAATTTTACTCTTTTTATTTGTTTATTTATTTATTTATTCACTACAACGTCGGTTCAATTGCCAATTAATTAATGCAACCGATGATTACTTAGTCGCAGGATTTCAAGAATTAACATCATTATAATACTTGTAATGAACGAGGCAACGAATTAACGATCTAATTATTCTACGTTCTCGTTTCTCCCGTTCTCCGCAGGAAGATCTGCGACCCGCATTTGACGGCGTTCGAACCCGAGGCTTTAGGTAATTTGGTCGAGGGAATGGACTTTCACAAATTTTACTTTGATAACGGTAATTACACCTCGTTTGCATCACTCTCTTCGCACGAAAGAAAAATAAAGAAACGCGATTTTTTATTTCTTACTTTATGTAAAAATTTAATTTAAGGGAAAAAAAAAAAAAAAAAAAAAAAAAATCAGTTAAAGGCGACTTGTTTTTTCGAAGAATAAAAGTAACCTTGTTACCAAATAAAAAATTCCTGGTCAATCCTAGGTTTTTGAAGTCCCCTTTTGAATTTCGTGCTATTTCCAGGTTTTCCATATTTTTCACTCGCGTGGTCACCCTGCTTAATCTATATCATGTCGCTCTCTACCTGTACAGAATTTGCCACAGCTTCTTATGAAATCTCTCGTCTTTGCATGCGTCGAAATGAAAAGGTGTTAAAAAAAACGAGAGTGCAGATTGATTTGAAGTTTTTAAATCGATCAACAGCTGATATTTTCTTTCTGCTTCGCATGCTTCACAGTCTTGGCGAAGAACTGCAAGGCGGTAAATACAACAATACTGAATCCCCACGTGCATCTTTTGGGCGAGGATGCGGCCTGCATCGCTTACGTCAGACTTACGCAGTACATGGACAAGTGAGTATAATGACGGCGGAGTTGGATAATTGAAATTTGCAATTCGTTTGACGCTCGTGAGAGTGTAAAATATACGATACCTGATAACTTGTAGGCAAGGAGTGGCTCACACTCATCAAAGCGAGGAAAGCCGGGTCTGGCACAAGCGGGACAACAAGTGGCAAAACGTGCATTTTCACCGAAGCGCAGTTACGGGCTCTCCGCAATTTTCATTCAACCAGAAATAAACGGTGGCGGCAACGAGGACAAGGGATCCGCAAAGGTGCAGGAAGTTACCTGAGGAAACGAAACGACAAATATATTAAACGAGGAATAACACAGATCAGGCGAAGAATAATGAGGGGGAAAATAGGCGGGAACTGAAAAATGGGTAAAGAGCCGAAGGGTCTATGATGTAAGTTGTTGGATCGATGATGAGAAAAAACGAGACGCGGGGGAAAGAATTATTAGTTGACGCGATACGCGTGTTACATATATACATACATAGCTGAAGAAGTATAAATCGGGCGCAACGACAGAATATTATACGATGCGTAACAATTTTAATAACATTATTTAAAACTCATTAATTCGGTTCACGAGAATAAAACGGCAAGAAAAAGATAACTATAAACAAATTAACGTCTGTCAAAGTAACGAATAAAACTTGAAACTGGCGGTAAGGAAAAAGGAAACAAAACAAAACAAAAAGTAAAACTTTCCACAAAGAATATGCACGAAGAGAGAAACAGAAAAGGATGAATAAAGAGAACGAGGAGAAAATCCTGAGCGACAAAGTAAATTTATAAAATGCCTGTCTATGATATCTGTCTGTCTATTCTGTCTGTCTGTTCTTTCTGTCTGTCTGTTTGTCTGTCAGTGCAATAGAGTTGTGTAATTAAATTTCCTACGATAATTCGGGAGGTAGGGAAACAATTGGCCGATGATGCGAGATAGATATGGCAGAGTTAAAATAAGGAAAAGGAAAATGAAGAATGGAAATGTCGGGAAAACGGAAAGTAAACGATAATGGCGGTGAAATGATCAATATCCGGAGCCGTATTCGGTATTATACACGTATACAAAATACATCGTGCATCCGACTAACAATAAGTTGTGAAAAAGGTGAACGCCGGGCCCCGCAACAAGAATCTCGATACAGAAAGCAAAATTGAATCTGAATAATATCCAAGTATAATATATACGGGGAGAGAGAGAGAGAGAGAGAGAGGGAGTTGAAAAGAAAAAGAGAAATATGGAAAAGAATATGCATAATGAAACTTATCTTCAGCTTAGTTATAATATATATACATATACATATACATATATATATATATATATATATATAAAATATTTCAATATATATTCTACGTAAAGATAAATTGTTATACATTGATTCTATCTATAATATTATGTCATTAATTATTGTCGCGTAATTTCGATATAATAGCATCATTATATAGTATAAATAAAGTCCGCTTAGTTAGAGTAACAAATTTCTAGCGTTCGGCGTACGACGTGTGTAACTGTCACTTTTTTCAAATTTCTCATTACAGGTAAATATTATATATTATATAGGTATACAACGCGCGGTACGGTTATTGTTATACAATATTATGATGATCACACGCGGAAGTGGAACAAGAGATCGCGATTTATGTTCGGGCTGTAACGAGAGCACGTTATATATACATATATATATATATATCATATATATATATAAACGATGGGTGTTTGATATATAAGTAATTGTATTTGATAATGCAATTCGCACGGTATGGGAAACGAGATAAAGAAAGTAAGGAAGGGAGAAGAATACCGATGATAAGGTATTGATTTTGAAAGATAAACGATTAAATATTTCAAATTTATAACGACATTATAGCATACGTCGTAGGAAATGATTATCAGGGTGAAGAATATTATACGAAGGGAGTTGAGTTGAATGACATTGAATTGTATTTAAATTAGATTCATTGAAGGGAAACGCTTTGGTCCCAATTATATGCGCGAATTAATTAGCCGTACAATCGACCGATGTGCCCTAAGATGATCGTCGTTTTTCATTATAAAAATCGATACGCAAATGTCGGGAATACCGTGGGTCGAAATTTGAAATGCAAATGAAACGAAAGAAGGGAGAATGGCGAGATAGAAGAAACGAAAGCCTTTTAGACGCTGAAAAGGGCTATTAAATTTCTGAACAGTGTAAATAAACTGTCGCGCGTCATGCGCGGAGATTGAAAAAGTAAAAACTTCTGTAATTCTTTGTTCATTAATTTGTACAAATAATTACACGCGTCTCGTGATCGATGAATTCGAGTATTTTCGTATGTACGATTAATTTTCTCTCTCACACACACACACACACACACACATATATATATAAAAATATATATATATGTATAAAAAAAATATACAGTACCGCGTGAAGAGTTTGATCGAGGAAAATTTGTCGTTGGCACTTCGTTCGCTTTGTTCGTCATTATTTATTTATTCATTTATTTATTTTTTACTCCAATCGTATGAATCAAAGCAGTTAGGTATAAGCGATAGGTTTCAAAGAGATGGAGAAATCACAGGGTCTTATGATTGAAGACGCAGCAGGGAATGAGGAAGAAAAAAAAAAGTAAAATGAAAAAAAAAATTTTTAAGAAATAAATAAGTCGTTGATTAAACTTTTTTCACCCCTGCAATTGTATAAGAATAGAAAAATCTCTGTTCCAAAGGTAACTTAAACGATACAAATTAAGACACTGATCTGCGAACTAGGCGTATTGAATAGAAAAATTGTGAAAACGAAGAAAAACAAAAAACAAATAAAAAAAAAATCACGAAAAAAAATTAAAAAAAAAAAAAAAAAAGAATTCAATGTAAGGTTTGGAAACTGTTACGCTAAGATATTTGCAATTTTTTACGTTATTACTTGATGTGATCGTCATTTCTATTATACTTATCATTTAACAAATAGCCAAGATTTGTAATTTTAGGGGCCCGGTGTAAGTGGAATTAAAAGTATAAAACGCAAGGAAAAGCACTAAAGAATATACGCATGGGTCAGCGAACCGATAAAGTAAAATAAAATTAAAGGAATAAATACTAATCATGATAGTAGTAACAATAACAATAATAATAATAATAATTAAAAGTAATAATAACAACCGAGAAACCAGCAACAATACTTGTATGGAAATAAATGGAATGAAAAATTTTATCACATAGATTTTAAAATGCAGTATATGATGCCGTTTTAATCTTGTTCTATTTGAAAGTCGCGCAAGATTTATACAGCGTTATACATTATAACTAATACTTGTGAAAAGGCAAAATGAAACTGCATAGTTGATTATAAAGAGTGAAATGAGAAAAGGAAAGAAAACAAAAACGTCTTTTAGAAACTTGATTAGTTGTTTGAATAAAATTATAAACAAAATGAATAATAATAAATTACGCCAGTTTTATTATTATTATTATATAGCTAATTAGTATTACCATTGCGATAATATTCTCCGCTATGTATTCCTGACGACGACGATGGTTCGCAACGGTCATTTTTACAGTAAATATATTAAATTAGCAAACTCTTGCACAAGTCGCATTCGAAGATACAGATTCGATCCTTACAAATCCTACGTAAAGATAAGTACGATAGGGGAATTAGGAAAATTACGAAGTGATTGAAGTAAGCGAAAAAAAATCAAGGAGAGGAAACCAAGAACGAAAATCTTTCGCTGCGATAAGAATTTCAATGAAAATTGCTGAAGAAGGTTCGTTTGAAAATTACGATTACTTTACATATATAATACTAATATTCATCATACGTAATATAAAACAATTGTTATACCACGTATGATAAATATTTTAATCTTTTATGAAATATATTTGTCGCCGCGTCTTTGAACGTTATATTATATCCATAATCAACATAATGATAATGTCTTCATTTGCGACAGTCATTTTTGTACGAACAAGGTAAATAAAAATAAATATCTATATCGGTTAGAAAATAATGACGTTGAACGTATTAAAAAAAATTACGAAGAAATGATTGAAATAAATATGGCGATTGAAAAATATTCGAATAATATTGAATGTATATTATATATAGATATATAAATGTATATACATTAATTATTCAATCATTTCTTCATTATTTGTTTAATATGTGTGACACCCTAATTTCTAACTGCTACAGGTATGTATGCATATATATATATATATATATATATATATATATATATATATATATATATATATATATATATATATATATATATATATATATATATATATATATATATATATATATATATATATATATATATATATATATATATATATATATATATATATGTGTGTATATATATATATTTTAGTCTGAAATATACAACCTACACTCCACGCTCTCTGCCGCATCTCTCTTTGCATAAGTAATAAAAAAAATAATGTTAACGTTAATAATAATAATAATAATATTACCAACAAAAAAATTAAATGAATAAAAAAACGACAACAATATATATATATGATAAAGAAAAAAAAAGTGCATCGCATTAATTAATTGTATTAGGTGATTATTATAATTGCGATTAAATTAATATATCGAATTTACTTAATCAAAATGAGCCCTTTCTACACGTTCGTAAATCCCCTATACGAGATTGATCTGTATACATACGCATGTATGCGAACGAGAATATACATTTGTATGCAAGTATTATACCAAGTATACATTACGTATATAAATTGAAAGTCTCCAATCTCCAACTTTATAGCGAGAATTTGTGAAAAAAGAAAAGAAAAGAAAAAAAAAAACACAAGTAAAGAAATTAAATAGAAGCACACTTTTACCATCGTAATAATAATGATAATAATGATAATAATAATAACGAAAAAACCAAACGTATGAATTACTACATTGCAAACACCACATAGATACATACATACACGCATACATGCATACATACACACGTAATATAAATACATAGATTAAATTGACAAATAGTTATTTCTACTACTCTAATTCATCGCTTCTACGTGTGATTGTTGTATAAAATAATTAATAATGATTGATTGATTGGTTATCATCATTTTTATGATTACTGTCTATAATGTACTATATACATATATAGTTATTATTGTAATAATCATTATCATATAATATTAGGGATTATTATAAGGTTATTATACGTTATTTATTACATAATTAAACATCACCACTACATACTATTACATTATATATATATATATATATATATATATATATATATATATATTTCTTTGCTCTTTTTTCCATCCTTATGACTGTAATAATATTCTACTATCTTATTATAACGCCATCGCAAAACAATTAACGATATAGACGTAGAGAATGTTTAATTATGATTTTTATTTTACTTGTATTGTATATTTATAACTATATATACACACACACACACACACACACACACACATATATATATATATATTATATATAATATATATAATATATATATATATTGTTATCACGCATACAGCCTTAATGGTCTTTATTATATACATATGATTATTATAATTATAATTATAATTGCATACCTACAAATCTCTTAATGAATCCTAAAGCAATCGAAGCAAGCTGTTTATTACGTTATAATACACACACATATATATATATATATAGGTATTACCGATTGACTTGTAATTTAAATATAAATTATACTGTAATAGTTGTTTCTCATCCGGTATACATACGCGCATATATATATATATATATATATATATATAAAAGATTTGTATTCAAGAGTATATAATATAATAACATCTCGCTCAGCTGAATCGGGATTCCTTGAGAATTTCTCAATATGCATATACGCAATATTATGCGTTATATATACCTATGCGAGATAAACGAATGTATTCCGCAATCAAGGGGAATGACTATGAAGTAAAAAATCACATTTTCGAAATGAAAAAAGAAAGGAAGTCGCAAAATGCATGTATATAAAATCGAAATGAACGAACCGTAGAAGCCGTAAAAAGAAGGATAACCCGTGTAAATTCGCTATCTAGTCAGAAATAGAAGAAAGAAAAAAAGAAAAACCATCACTCGTTATACTCGCATTGAAAGCATGAAACGTGTGATTATCATTGAGTAAAAAGAGAGAGAGATAGAGAGGGAGGGAGAGAAAGCGAGGCACTGATTTGCTGCAACTGGCGAGCGCTCTGATGATTCAGCATCCATACGTTGAGCAACGTTCGATGGTAAATTGATAGATAATAATAAATTATTGACACAGAAATAAAAAAAATAAAAAATTCAAATAAACAACTGCCACCGAACGTTGCTCAGAAAAAAAAAAAAAAAAAACAATTGCATATTATAATAATCGTAAAGCAGCTGTGCTACAGAATTCAATGATGGTGGATCGATAGTAATGTTGCAACTATTCAGTCGAAATATATTGCTGACGTGATGATATACATATACACACACACACACACACAAACAAATCGCCCCATAACTCATTGTTTGGCCTAATTACAATTCACGTTTGTCTATTCAATACGTTATATATTTATAATAAACATTATACTATATATACATATACATATATATATACATATATATGATTTATTAATTTATATTGCGTATATGTCTATATAGTATAAATATTCACTATCTTAATTACGGTAATGCTATACGTATACATATACTATGTTAATCATCCTTCTACCAAGTGAAATTTTCCCTACCCGCCCAAGCAATTTGTTGCAATGTTTAAGAAAAATGAAAACGAAAGAAGAGGAGGAAGAAAAAAAAAACAAATATTAATAATAATAATGATAATAATAATAATAACAACAACAACAACAACAATAATATACGAATCAAAGTTTTCCTCCGACGAAGAAGAATTGCAGCTATCGGATAATTTATAGAGAACACAATATGCATTGCCTGATCCTTGTTTTTATTATTATTATTATGCCGCGTAATAGGTATAAAATATCGACGATCGTCTTCGAATAAATAGTTTCACCATATTATATACAATGTATGACGTTAAATTAAACATTGAAAATCAATAATTCCTAGTATAAATTACTCACGATTTTCTACTCCCCGTATTAAAGCTATGATATTTACCGTCATAACGACATTATCTTATTGTCGCAATATTTCTTACAGGCGGGTATGGATTTTCATACAATATGTGTAAAACAAATCGCCTCGTTTCTTCGTTAAAACCGTAACTCGAAAATTTAGTTTAGTGTTTTTTTTTTTTTTTTCTTTTTGTTTTTTGGACGCACATCGTCGCCGGGTGTAATTTATCGTGTATATACATAACTTTAATTAGACAATATATTGAACGCAATTGCTGTTGTTATAAAAATGCTCTCTGGAAGGGCTGTTATTATTATTTTTTATTATTTTTTAACAAGTTTATTATATATATATATATATGTAACACGTTATTACAGAAGTCCGAGACTTGTTTATTACGGGAATCTCTTGTACTTATTACACTTATGATGATTTAACGTGTTTTAGCAATTATTATGTTACAGTTGTCGCTCCCTTAATATACTGTATGTGTAATAATTAAGTTCGAGTTAGGATTGCATGAATTTTGGAATCTATATTAAAAGAGAAAGAAGACAAAAATGAAAAGTAATTGCACGTAACGCTAAGGTCGAAGTGAAGGAAACGCATAGTAAATAAAAAAAGCAAGAAAGAAAGAAAAAGAAACAACAGCTACGGCTTTTAACGTTATCTAAAAGAAAATGTTATCGACGATACGATTGTTAAATTTCTTTCGTTTTATCACTCTTTTTCTCGCCTCCAAACCAGATAATTCATTTTTGTACATTATTAAATATCAATTATTCATACCAACGTTATTATTTCTATCATACATGTCTCGTTGTATATTTAGTACCCTGCAGATATCGTATACATCGTTAGAAAGCCACGTCTATTACTGTCCATGTGAAATGCATCGAATAGAAAACATGAGACGAAAGAGAAAGAGAGAAAGAGAGATAGGGAGGGGAACGTATAACAAGTTCTAAAATTTGTTTTTTATGCCTCAAACACTCTGCGCTACGATATCTGACGATTTGTCATTGAGTTCAGAGTATAGACGTAACGATACGACAATTCTGATTACTTATTTTTGACTATTCGCATTGATCTATTATACGCGTAGGCAGCTGAACTCGTCGTACGTTTTTCTATATATTTGATTTCCCTTCTTCCCATTTCCGTATGTAAAATTTTTCTTTCACATGTTTTTCCTATTTTCCCTTATACGTATATAATTAACCATCTTCCATTTTAAAGAACAACGCTTCGATTGCAATGGAGTTTCGTTTTACATCCATATGACTTTATAAAGCGGCGTTTATTCTATGCAAATGTATAATATCGATATATACGAATGGTGCGATTATTTACTAGAGCTATACGATATGATTATAGTACATGTGATACGTGCGTATGATTAATTCTTGGTTAAATATTGATGGAAATTTTTTTTAATATGTTTACATCATTATTTGAGAATAATAGTAGCTGTATGTTCACGCTGCGAGATGATATTGGCAACTAAATTATCGTTGGTATTTAACTTAACATTATTATTATCATTATCATTATTATTATTATTATTATTATTATTATTATTATTATTATTATTATTATTATTATTATTAAACGAAAGGAGACAAAAAAAAAAACATAATTATAACGATAACGATTGATTACCATTTTGTTCTATCGTTCCGAAAAGAAACGAAAACAAAACATACGAAAGAAAGAAAAGGAAGAAAGAAAACAACAATATTTATAGATATACAAATCTGTGTAAAATATAGCTCATGCAGTTTCACTTATATACATTACAGCTATTTTTGTGTCTCTCGAAATGGATCTTTCTGACTTATTTATCCACAAGTAACCCACACCCAGTGGTTTCATTTCACTTTTTTCATTTCTTTCTTATCCCTCAGTCTCTTTATTCCTGCTTGCTCAGGCGGGCGTTTGTTTATGCAAATAAAAAACGAAAACAAAAAAAGAACCGCCCAATCGAATAAGAATAATGACGAAAGAAATGTCAAGAAATCCGACGTTGCGTCAAATAGTTTGAAAATTTCATCCCTTCGGAGAACTATCATTTTCTCTATATTATGTACTTGAATATTGCCCAAAGTGTGCCATTGTAATATACGACAACAAACGGTAATGCGTTTTTTTTTTTTTTTAATCATAAAAAACTCGTGTATACAAGTACTACATTACATACATACATGCATAGACCCTGCTGACCCTGCTCAATACAATCAAATATACCAATTCAATGATCAGAAAGACCGAAAAATTGCGTTAATCATTATTATTAGTGTGAATTTATTGTTTGTATTTAAGATTTTATATTTTGTATATTTTATGTTTATTCAATGCTCTAATATTTCATAGTTCAAATTGTGTTATTAAATTAGATTTTTCTTGTTGATTGCTTTCCGTTTCTCTGCATTTTCGTTTCCTTTGTTCCCCGTTCTGAAAACCGTCCACTCACCCACACTCTGTATTTCCCGTCTAATTTTTATAATATTATACATTTACAAGACGAATTACTTCGGTGAAAAATTTTGGACAGTTTTGCGCTTGTCTACTCGCAGCAGAAGAGTTGCGCATTTACTTAGATGTCGGGTTCCAATTTATTTATTTAACAATATTTCGCCTCGTCAACAACGTGTCGTTAAAACCGGGAATGCACTATTATTATTAATATCATCGTTACTATTGGGGGAAAAAAGAATAATCCGGTAAAAATTAAGGAGCGATCCTTGGCACGAATGCGAGTACGTGTATTTATTTAGTCGAAAATTTTCACATTGCGGTATACTACATTCGTTCGCTATATAATAAATACATCATTTTGTAAAAACTAATGACGGATGCGTTGCATTAGAGTATTAAACATACATTCCAAACTTACTGTTACATTGTAAACAAATCAAATATCTATCAATCCCTAAGATTCTAATCCTCGCGAAATACGAACGTATGTTTGTATCTTCGCGACGTGTATCGTATTGCACTCTGGTTCAAAAAATATTTTTCAATACCTATTTGCTATTTTTATTTTCTTTTCTTTTATTTTTTAATCCTTCTCTCACTTTCGTATAACAATTAAAATTAAACAGTCCGAAAACATACACGACTACGTATATTATTACAGTACAGTAACTGAGGAGAAATGCAACATTCATCTCTACATTAGATTATTAGAAATATACATATATATTTCAAAAAATAAAAGTAGAGGATTGAAAAACAGACAAATCAAATAAACTTCAATTCCATATACAGATCAACGAAGCACGTTCAGTTCTATAATGGCTTTTGATTCAATATCATTGTGACAATGTCACTGTTATCATCGTAATTATTTATTAGCTGATAATTACTCTTCATATCACTGCAGTTTACTTGAAAATCGGAACATCTTTCATCTAATATTAAGCTCCAAGCTGATATATTATTCAAGACTTGTGTCCACAACAATTGGGTAAAATTTTCACCCTTTTGACTATCCGTAAAATTTCATTGCGTACCTCGATGTCAATGAATTTACATATTCAGATTCATAAGAATATTATTTATGTTACTCTGAATAATAATGTCACCTCGTAACTCGTGAGTATCCTGTACAATATAATAAAAAAAATTCTAATGATTGGAAATTCGTTCGATTTCGTGTACTTATAGCTGTACTGGATAATTAAAATTATGGCAAAACTTGCGAAGAACGCATTGTTCAACTTTTAACAACTGAACGTCTAAGCTGGTTGACTTTCTCAGTTCGGTGGATGATAAATAGTAGAAGTAATCGAAACATACGACGTGCCGACAAAGCGATTAAATTTTCAAACGGGTAATAATTTTTAACGCGTTAAGAACCTTTAATTGATAGTTAGCGTATGAAAACTATATTATCGTTTTTCTTACGACAACACTGCGACTTGATTTACGTAAGATGGGGCAATGCGAGGAAGCTTTTACGGTAAAAATGTACTAGTTCTCAGTGATCTCATGGGCAAATTTGTTTTACCTTCGCCACACGCTAATACTCGTCGGTCTGCAAGCCAAACAGTGAAATTAACAAAATCGTGATATGGATAAAATTATCTATTGGATGAATCCGATTATTCGTAGCTCTTCTATACCAACCGTCGTTGGATCACGTACTATCTAAAATACAAGCTTTGAATGTTAAAACATTTTGCGGATTGCACGTTTTCTATCCACCTCTCAATTCGTCGGTTTCATCTCCACTTCTCCTTCTGTTACGTCCACGCCCTACAAGAAATTACACAATTTTATTATACACCATTTTCCGTAGGAACAATCATAGAGAGAAGAAAAGATAATTCAGCAAATTTAAAGTCAACTAATTTTAAGAAGTATAAACGCTATTATAAATTTAACATACGCGTATGTAATATCTAATCCTGATGTCTAAACAACGAGATACAGTGAAAGTTTATTGTTGATCAATTACATTCGGGGGAATATAAAGAATGTAAATGACACGGTTAAAGAACTTGTAGAAAAATTAGTAATCCTTCCACCCAAACTAGTTCATTAAAATTTGAAGATTAGCCTTACGATCGTATATTCAGCTCGGATAGTTTAAAAACAATTTAACAGCGTATAATTATAAAACTAAATCTGTGTTGAAACATAGTATTCAAATTGATTTCTATGTACGCAAATTATAAAATAATTTTTCTCAACTCAATCAATGATCATTGACCAAGCAACACTCATTTGTGCATAAAAATTCACCGATTTTACATACACATACACACACATATATATATATATATGTGTATATATACATGTATATATAGTCCCCATGGATGATTTGATGGATAGAGATTTAAATAAAACTACAAGGAAATACGTGTGAAACATCAAGAAAATGTGTGTCTGAGAAGAAATAGTGCATTGTTAAGATTACCGTGAGTTATGAATTGCAACACAAGTTAACTGCAAACGTTGAAAGTTGATTCATCGAATTTTTTTGTTGTAAATTTAGAAAAATTGATTAATAATCCATTGATGAAAAAATCAAGTAAATAAACACGTCAAGTCACGTAAAAAGCAACGGTATTAACAATACGTTACACGAGTTGGAAATATATTAGAAGCTAAGTGCTGTGTCAGCCGATGACGGGTGAAAAACATGCGACATTTAGAGACATTGATTGAAAATGTATTTTCATACTTCCTGCGATCAAGGGTGAAACTGTTGAAATTTTGTACCCAAAATCTTGTTATGTAATTCAATGCTGAAACATTAGCGATTAATAATTCCCAATTAATCATTTTAGAAGCCAAATAACATTCACACTTACTTTCCCAGGATCCTTAAAGTACATTTTCAAATGTGGCAATTGACTTTGTGCATGTTATGTGTTTTAAGCCAAAAGCAACACTTATTGGCACTGAAAATAATTGTGTGTTAGTCGCACATACTGAGAAATTTCTTTCGGTTATTTCTTTTTCTTTCCTTTTTGATAAAAAGCGTACCGTTGCAAGGCAATGTAAATTGGTATTAATAATCATTCGATTGAACGTTATTAGTGTTATATATTTTAACAATTCTTGTAGACAGACCACTTAGGGGATAATTCAGGTAAGAGTTTGATATATGTGTATATATAGATTGAATAAAATATATTTCAGCGGACAAACTTAATATACAATATGCATTTTCAGTCGATGAAACCAATAACACGTAAAAACGTTTATCTTACTCTTTCATCTCCAAAAATTTTCTTTGATACTCGACTCGATGTTTACCAATCTTGCAACAACGATAATAATACTACTACTACGGATTATGATACACAAGCTATTACGCACAAACTTTGACCCGCATAAATTTGGAAGACATTAATTACAAATTTCCATCATTTTACCCTCTTGTAGTTTCCTTTTTTCTTTGTAATTGATACAATTTTAGGGTTCGTACCATTTGATTATGCTATCCGTATAGGTTGGCAATGATGTACAATGGCGTACGTACTTCATTGTCGGCAAATGTAAGTGAGAAGAACTTTATTCGAATACATAAAAAAAATTAAAAATTATTTATTTTTGATTGTCATATCAGCTGGCTAGTTCAGCAGTAGCTTACGATCATATTCATTCTTGGAATGATTGAGTGTAATCCAATAAAATCGTGAACCGCAATGTCAAAATTCAATCATTACCTGATAAACAATGCTTGTGTATGTATAACAAGATGAAATAAAAAATTCAAACCACGTTCCACAGATTTACGGCATCTTGTGATTTAACCATTTGTAACTCTTATTCTATCTACGCGATATAAATTTTTTTAACCTGACACATTGCTTGTACGTTCCACTACTTATGTTCCACAAGTTAATATAATCTTTAACAATCGAGGTTTGGTAATGCTAAGGATCCAATAGCTAGAGATATCTATCCAGAAACGATAGATGATATTCACCACTGCTAGACTTTAGTGTGCAAATATACTATATGTACACACACACGCAAAAATAGTAAAATAAAAATTAATATCTTCAGGAAAAAAAGGAGAAGAAAGAAATAAATTAACTTTCTTCAAGGTTGTATAATTTGATATTCGTTCAACGCAACTGTTGAATTTTGTAAAAAAGTCCAACAACCCTGTTGTGCCATGATTTTTTTGACTGCCCTGGAATTTTATCTCAGAAACAATCAGCATCTCAGACACGTGTACCTTTCAATCAGATCAACAGTTTAGCTCCTGTTTGTTACATCAAACGTCCCAGATTTTTAATAATATTTGCTACGAGTTGAAACTACTTACTACCCAATTGAATGAAAGACGAAAACTGGAGTTTTGCCAAATACGATATGTCGATGGAACTAATGTACCATCTTTTTTAACCACCTAACATGGATGAATGTGAAACAAAGAGTTTACGATTATCGTGAATCAACGATATGTGTAAAGATACGAAACTCTGTGAAGTAAAACCTTTTCTAAACGCTTAAAAAATAAGTTTTACCTGAACTTTTCCAAAATAGTGAAAGTCATACCATTTTCTTAAGCCGGGTACGAGGTAGATAACGTTACTATATAAATTATCTATCGAATTTGCTTGGCACACAAAGTGCGGAGCTCAAAGATTATAAGTTTTCGCTACCTCTGCGTATCTGGTTGAGGCATGCCAACATCCTGATCATAAATACTGCAGGCACTGTGATGGTATCTTTGGTCTCTTCCAACATAACGGCATTACGTTTCTTGAGCTGAAAAATATCACGAATGTATTTCTCGCACAAAACAATTTGGCCTCAATAAAAGAAGATAGACTTACATCTTCGGCAAATTTATCGTCAAAACTCGTTTCCTCATTAATTGGCGCCCATAATTTGACATCATAATCAATTCCCGAGGTGGCTAACATTGGTAGGTAGGGGTGCGGCTGTAGGCAATTAACTACGTGCTGATCAGCCTCGAGAAGCATACACAGGTTCGCTGTACTTCTTTCCCAAATAAAGACATGCCCACAGTCACTGCCAGACATGACGTAATCGTCACCCCAAAAGTTAGCTTCTTTAATCATGGTCCTAAAGAAACTAAAGTCAAAGCAGGGAAGGACAAGAGATGAGAAATTTTTTTGGGTTGATTTTATAATTGGCTCTGTCCGCTCGGAGGCTTTTTTGGCACATATGTGAGTTCAATACAGTGACTAGATAAGTTCAAACGGTCAGTGACACCAAATATATGAATATTCATCAGTTAATATACGTTAAGCTTGTTTCGGGAAGTACGAATGCATCTAAGTGCTGAAAACCGTTATGCCCTTTGATATAATCAATGTTAACAGTTATCGGTTTATATCACATTTGGGTTGCTGAAATTGAAAATATGAATTAGAGACGGTAACTCGCACACGTGAAGTACTCCTATTTTACACTACTATCAAAAATCAAATTCATTATGAACCTGAGTCCTTGTTACTTTCAGTTTAATTAAATTCCATCAAATTGTACTGCGATTCATTTACATTTCAGTACGAAAGCATTTCCAATTTATCAAACATGGACTGGAATCCTTGTTGAAAGATATATATTTCAATTAGTAAACACAAAATAAGATCGTGAAGAATTTGAAATAAACTCTATAAGAGCTTGACTTGTAATTTATTCAAAGTGTTTTGTTATTGTTTATTTACACACTGTATCAGTCAAGTATTATTATGTGTAAAATTAATCTTGTGTTCAATATAACACGTCAGTCTTCACAAACCGAAAAAATAAGAGTTCAACAGATGTGGATAATAGAAAAACAAACCTCGCATTACGATGACCCATATATTTCTGTTTGACTCTTAATTCTGTTAGACAACTTTCATCAAACATTTCATGACCCTGGGATCCACGAGCACTCGCTATAGCCTCATCCATCTCTGTTTCAATCGGATTCACATTCCTGAAATTTCACAGATCAAATGAAACTTGGTTCATTTTAAGGGAAGAAAAATTAGCAAACAAGTCGGGACGCACCTCCTGGTTGGACTGATGTCCTCATCATCACTGTCGTTATACACATCTTCGTCGGAATCTTCAAAACGTGTACATCAAATTTATTTATTTATTTATTTAAAAGTTTAATGCGGGTTAACCCTTTTGCAGAGACAACAAAGAATGAAAAAATAGCCATAATCATAATGACATCATATATAAAAATATATAACATAAAATAAGAATATAATGTAATATAACAAAAATAAAGATAGTATAACAAGAAATACAAGCAAAGAATATCATAAACACAGTACAGATACAGGCGAATTAAAGATAGAAAAAGGTAACATAGAAAAAGTAAACAAATATAAGTATTTCAACGAATAATTATTGCTCAGTCAATAAAATAAACACACTGCTTCCCTGACAAGCATCGAAATTAGGAAAAATAATTCAATCAAAATGTAAGAGCATTTTACACATGTTGGAAAGCAAAATTCTAAAAAAAGGTTTGTAATTAACAGTTACCTTCAGTTGTATTACATGTCGGTTGTTTGTTGCGATTTAGACTTGGCCCCACATTATCTATTGCACTGTTAGCATTTTGGCTACTGGATGGACCTTGAATTCGAATGGGAAGCAAATATAAACTGCGAGATGATATTTTTGTTCTACGAAGCTCAATTTAGTGGGTGACAAACATACCTGGATGAAAACCATCACGAATGACTTCGTCTCCAACACCTAGAGAAATGGTAGCACCTGTTGAACTTCTGTCAGAGTAGGTTAAACTTACAGCTGGTTCACTGCCATGACTGAAATTTATCACAGTGAGATATTAAAGGAAAATCGATTCAGCGGGCAACAATAAAAAGCGAATGTTTATGTGTCCACTAGAGATAATATACCGTTCAAGAAATCCATCTCGCATGGTGGTTAATCTGTCTTGCAGATTTTCTATCATACTATCTTCTCTATTAGCGTCAATACTTGTGCTGGGAACTGCACTGTCCGCTCTATTCTGGTTATCTAACCTCGATATACTGAGTGATTTCAGTGATTGGATGGAAGCCTTTGATACATCGGTATGACTAGAATCAGTTTCCATAGGAACATCATCAGATTTGGTGAGAATTGATCTGTTCTCGGTCAATGCAGGTACAGCTGTAGGTAACTCAGATGGAGGTATAACAGGAACGCTTGAGTTATTTTCGAACTCTTCAGCATTTGCATCTACCATTATACTGTCGGTAGTTGGAGCCACGGTTTCAATCAAATTCAAACTTTCTACTTGACTGTTACCGCTTGGCTCTGCAACGACTGCCAATAAAACCAATTAAAATGGTATATCACGTGCTGCTTACAGATTCTACATATTAGATTTTCCCGATTGTTCAAAAAAATTATTTGTTTGCTCACCAGGCTCCGTTATTCCTTCCAGTGATTCGACTTCATCGCTCGCTCTGTCGCCGCTCACTTCATTGTTGTTCTCAACATTATCACTTGCATTTTGATTACTCTCCTCTTGTTGATCTACAACACCTTCAAGGCTATCTTCACCACCGCCGCTAAGCGCAGCTCGAGTAGCAGGGTCATTCAACATACGACTGAGAACATCTGTCATTCTCTGCATCAACGATGTATGCAGCACAGGACGAGCTTGAGCTATTTCTGTGGAATTATATTATTTGTAATTCAGTTCATCGAAACTATCAATGTTTACAAATTTATTTACCAGTCCCACCACGGCGACCACCTTCACGTTCCGGACGTGCATCAGGCCCAGTGTCAGACCAATCACCTCTGAGTCTCAATCTTCTTACTGGCTGAGGGGATCTCAGAGGATGTTTCTTCCCTTTGCCCTTACCGAGGACAGAGTCTTTTTTCAAATGTACACTGCCTTGATCCTGTTGTAGAAATTTTACACTTAATTATGCACAATAAGTTTCCACGCTTTGAAGTTGTCTGAAGCGTTCTACATTTGTTTTGTAATAAAAAGCAAAGAAGTGCAGTATTCACCTTTACGCTAAATAAATAAAGGTGATCGCTGCTGTAGCTGACGAGGACGTCTTGTCCATCTGGACTATAACTCAACGATGTTATTCTGTATGAATTCCCTTCAAATTCGGGAACGGTGAAGCTGCACAGTGGTCTCACTGACCCACCATTATCAGTCCAACCTGAAATGGAAAATTGTGAGCAAAAAGCATTGTGAGTTTTTCCAATAATCAACTGCTTTGAGAAAAGCAACCATGCATGAAGTTGTACCTGTGGCTGGGGTCCCAAGCATTCTTCTATCAAAAGTTCGCACTGTGCTATCAGAACATCCAATCGCCAGTTGATGAGGCATAAGTGGATTAACAGATAGAGCTGTTACGGCTCTTTGACACGAGATCAGTACATCCTAAGAAAACACATTTATACGACTTCATTAGCTGTACGATGTTTGCTCGAAACCCGTCTGTACGTGTCTTTTGTATCTCTCATCTGAGATAACAAATTTGTTCTTGGCCATAAAAGTTGACCAATCAAATTTCAGAAAAAGATATGGCAGGAGGTGTGACACATACATCTTTGCACCTTGAGGAGTTACATTTGTCCTTGACTCTGAGATCAAACCATCTGACAGTTCCGTCTTCTCCGCAACTGAGAAAACTGTGCGGTTCATTGGGTATAGTAGCAATTTCATAAGTGGTTCCGCTGTGGCATGTGAATTGATTATTAAATGTCTCTGCCCTTCTCATCAGATCTGAAAGTCAAGAAAATATAAAGATAACATTCAACAGGAAATCTATACCGCAATTTACCAAAATAAATACTGTTATCACCTGTGTGACAACGAGCTTTGATGTGAAAATAACGTTTCATATCTTTCAGATTGTAAGACCAATGGACTGGCTAACAGCCAATTATAAGCACATATATTTGGTTGGTAATCTAAATCCATTAATAGTAACGCAGGCTCTACTTATAATGGCGTTATACCATATACCAGGAGTGAAAACTAAATTACATCCTATACGGGCGAGTGTATTCCAAGGATTAGAAACTATTCTGACCTGTATAAAGAATAATACCGTCGCCACTGCATGATATAATGCGATGATCACCACTGTTTGGCAAAAATTTTGCACTGAAAATATTTGCCCTGTGACTTGTTTTATAATCTGTCAGCACCTAGAATATAACAAACATAAACCCATCATTGTATTACATGTTGTAACGATACAAACCAGTAATGAAAATCAAATTTCAAAGCTGGCAAAGGCTACAATCAATTAAGAAAAACACCTGACAAAGTTCATCGTACTGAATGTAGGCTATAAGTCTTACAAACGAACTGCTTATAAATTTTTATATCTACGTTCAGTTGAAAAACAGACGATGATTGAAACGAATTCTCATTTTTAAGTGGTATCATTGAATAAAAGAGATTTCAAATACCACTCAAATGATTGGCGCATGTGCAATCCAAGCAATCTGTTGACCTTACTCTATATTAAATTCACGTTCAATTATAAAAATAGCAAATCACGCTGTAGAGGTGAAGGTTCTGTGCTATCTGGCATCACTACAGATCTGAATCAGTCATGAATATAATCGTTATGACGAATACTTTGTTAGCAACTGAACATAAGCCCACCTGCATGTAAATGGAGCAAAATCTCTGCATAAAATGTGGTACTCGAAGAATGTCTAGGCATGGGATGACAAGTCTGTTTTGTACAATTTATAAAAACATAGGCCAAAAGCACAGTAAGTATTTTTACAACTACTAACATCGACATGCCTGTATCTCAAGGATGGTGTCAGAATAGTTTTGGCAGAAGTTTGCCAAGTTTATAAATAGTAAACACGCAGAAATTAAAACAGATGACAGACTCTATCTAATAGGATGCTCTGATTAATTATTATTTAGAGCACTGATCTACAGCCTCGTTACTAGGAGACAGTTATTAAAAAATTTTTTTAACTTTTGATTGAGCAAAATCTACTATTTACTCAAGTTTTGTGTACTGGGAATCATTGTTACTGCACTTATTTCTGATTTAATACACGGAACTTGATGCCAAAATGAAATACTGAATTGTCAGAATTATGAAATTGTGTCCAATTTCAGCTGCAAATTTCAATACAAAGATTAATCTTTAATCCATTAGGCCCTTCCTCAAATTACAGTGAACATAAATTAATGAACAAATCTAAATACATATAAGTTGTAAATGCAGTTGCATTTCCAAATTCTTTGCGAGTATGCCGAACTACTGTTTCCTGACTTACAAATTTTGTATGCTCTCTGTTTGTTTTTATTACGATTAGATATGTTATAATTTTAGTTTTTAAATCAGTTTGAACAACTGTTTGACAGCTTATTCACAAATATTTTTTTGATCCAACGAGAGCATTGTTTATATGATCGATCAGTTGTGCGATAAATATACATCTCAGGTCTTTTTCAAACAATAGATTATTTGCAAAGATAACGTCGATACGAGATCAATAAGTAAACAGATAAGACAATCCATGCATTTACTGACATTCAACCACCGTGAATGTGAAGGTCTCATTAATTGGTCATAAATTTTTGTAGTAACAATGAAAGATATGTGCAACAGCGTAAATAAACATTGATGATTCACCTGATAATTGTATGCATTGGTTAAAACCAAATGTTGATCATCGCTCCCAGATAATAACAACTCTCCACTATTATTCCAGCAAATTGAATTGACACAACCGTTGTGGACCTTCAATCTCTTCAATAGCGACATTCGCTGCATGAGTTGTAGGCTTGCTGAAATGGGTATTGAAATCGCAATGATAATTAGAGGATATGTAACATTGCAAATTGTATGTTAACCGTGCATAAAGTGTATTGGTCAAAGGCAGAGGCACTAGTTATGGCAGGTATTATAAATGAGAGGTAAATAAGAATGACTTGGTGATTTCTTAAACGGTTTGACAAATAATTACCTTTGCTACTTGTATAAAGTTTGAGTCTCGTGGTATCGTCGTAAGGCTGATTGTAGATGTCACGAAAAACATTCTGTTTAGCTCTCTTCATGTTTCAACAGTATATGGCAAACTTGCCCACTGACAAAAATCAAAACACAAGGGGCATAGAATTGTCTTTATCACAAAACATTTACACAATATTGTATCCAATGTAAGGCGGTTGGATATTGTCCTCACATCCGGGTTAGAGTGACGTTAAATCGCGGTACAACACCCGATCACGTTACTTCGGTACGGTTTTAAATTATTACAAAGCATTCTTAAACGACTAAAAATAAACCTTCACATGTAAGTTAAACACTTGGAACTTGCATGTCACTGCGATGAATGCAGCAAAATAGAAAATCTACAAGAGTGCCAGGCAGAGATTAAGGAACAGCTGATCGCGAGCCTTAGGCGAATCACTTCACACTGGTGTGCGCAAATGTAACGGTACGAGACCCCCCCCCTTCCCCTCGCGAAAACAAACGGACGGGACTAATGAAAACCAATAGTTGAGCTTCAACTGTTTACTTCCGCTAATCAGAATAACGCTCGAGTAGATTGAGAACCACGTGGTCACGCGCCCGCCTACTTCGATTGGCCCTCGCCTAGTTCACTGATTCATTCTGCAATCCTACCAGCCCTACAAACCTAAAATGATATGTTCCATGTTGTCATCTTATGATACTTGCAGATACTTATTACAGAATTGACATTACCTATTTTGAATTGTATAAGATTTCTAACTGAGTTGTTCGATTTTGAAGAGAAATGTGAAAGTAATGGCACACTTTTGAGAAATTTAAAAGCTGCCAAGTAAATATGAAGATGATAAAACATTCGGAATGAACATCGATTATAGGTATAGCTTCGTTAGGGAGGCGGCGCCTTATACACCGGCAACTTGGTATACTTAACTGTAATGTCGGTTGCCTAAAGACACACGACGAACAAAGGTTCAAGATTACAAAAGCCGAAGTCCACGCGTAAAAAAGCGCAGTACGACTTTTCAAATGACGCATATTAACAATGGAATTTATAACAAAAATTGCGGAATATAGCTTGCAAGAAAAATTATAAACATGGCGATTATTCTAATAGTCACACAGACGGCACAGGTGAACTGGATAACTTCATAATCTGTGATTGAATCTATTGAAATCAAAAGATTGTTCATTGGGATAGTTTAGAATTTTTAAACTGAGAGTGAATGTGAAGGCGAAATGAAGGAGCATAAGCGAACGTATAATAATTATAAACAGCAAAATGTATGTTAATATAAATTATTATCATGATCTGAAACACAATGCACAACTACACATTTTTCCAATCAGTGGTTTGCAATGCAAATTGTGATCTCTAAAAGAATCATCAAGCTTCTTATTGTCTGTTCAACATAATAGAATAAGTATCGGTTTTTGTGGCATTGTGATCAAAGTATTTATCGATATAACATCTTCAAGGATTAGATCTAGACTCATCTAATTCTATGTTGTAAGCACCGCAATGACCCGTAAACACTCTATGAAATGCATGGATAAAAGGAGACATGATGCACATTTAGATGATTGCAGACTAGCCTTTACATGTTGACACATTTTAGCAATACAACGAACCAACAGCATGTAAGTTATTACATTTACTTCATAAGCTTTTCATTCTCAGAATTGGTAGATCAATTGGACATGGAGTGATATGAATACACAGGGCTTTGCTTTCTTCAAAAGAGGTTATCAGCAGTTCAGTATTTTTCGAAAGCTTATACAATATGTACTTGTGTGAATTGAATATCAGAAAAATTCACTATCAAAACAACAGCACAATCAGCAATTACAAAGATGACACAATTCATTATCGATCTTTCCTAAACCACAATTTTCATATCAGATCGTTCAGGTTGATTTTGGCAACGGGCCAAAATTCCAAGAATATTTATTTTGCATGAAAGTGATTATAAAAAAAGGATTTGACAGTATAACTAGTATGAAACGTTACCACCATGCCACATGGTACAGAGATCAATAGGCTCAAAACTAGGAACTTGATTTCATGCAACTTACCAATACCATCACCAAGTCCTGAATTCACTTAAATGTGAATTATCACTGAAAAGAGAATAGACAAATTAGTATAAAGTAAATTGTGGCACCATGTATCTGAATACTTTATATGTGTTGAATCGAAAATGTAATGTTAAAAAATACTGACTTCATGCAAAAACAAATTTACAGGTTTTTGCATTTGATTTGTAATGGTTTCATAAGGTTGAAGTTAGTAACGTTATAGCAATGCAGCACATAATAGAAAAATTGTTAATTCTCAACTTCAGATTTGTCTGAATTTCGGTAAATGGTGGTAAAGTGATATATTATATTCGTGTTATAAACACTCAACTCCTTCAAATTTATATAAAATTACAAAAGAGGTAAGCTATTTATGAATGTTTCGTTACATCAACGGTATTAGAATCATCCTCGCACGTGTTCCACGACTGACAGAAATGGATGCATCGATCCCCTGTCTTCCATTTAAAAAATATATTTCTCACCTTGTTATCATGACCATACAATCCAAAAGCATTCTTCTTAATATGTATCCAGGAATGAGCAAAATGTACGTCGAAGTCACACGCACTTACACTTACACTGCAAAAAGAATGGAACAAGATTTATAATTGCCCAATGTTTAGAATACAACTTGATTACAGAATGGCAATTGTTATTGATGATAAAACCGCATGATAATGAGAAATTATCTCGTTTTTCATACCTATTTTTACATAACCTGATCGATGCAGCTTCTGAATCGGTGACAATGTTACTAATCAACCAAGTCAGGTTTTATCGAGATCTTTATTTGAACACAATCAATGATGTTACCGATTAAGACTGTAATTATGCCTGGCACAACTATTTCACGTATAGGCTAGATCGACAAGACATAAAACCATAGCTGTAATATTTTTCCATAAAAAAATCGTTACTTCACACCTTTAGCAATGTCCGAAATTTAGTAATCCGTGATAAACAAAACATACTCTTATTTTGAAAAGTCAACTCCTTCAAAACCATTCTAAAATTGCGGAATAATGATTGTTTCGCTGATGTTTCGATACATTAACGTTACTAAATGCCGCGATCGTTGATTGTTTCCTTCACACACAAGGAAACGAGCCGCATCAACGAAAAATTCTCAATCACACACTTCGATTCTTTCACACTGCCAACTTCACTACGTACTTGGTTCAGAATCGCGGTTAGAATATGTAAAAACATCGAAGACAATGGTACAGTCCGTACAATAAGCGTCCCAACGAGATAGACATTCCGTTCACACAAGGGTACAGGTTTTGACAAATCGAGACACAGCCTACTAACGCAATTGCTAATTTACGTGCCAAAAGACCTTGTAAACTTGAACTTGGATGCGTAGCTGAACAAATTTATATAAGGTCTAACGTTGAGTGATAACAGAAATCACGACGTGCATTAATGCATACCTTTGATGTATGCAGGCTATTCTGCTTGCAGTAACATGTTTTTGTGAAGTCAACCATCTTTGCCTCACTTCGAACGTATCTTTGGTGAAAATTAGAAACTCGGTCAAATTGTTACTCACGCACTGAATCGCGACTCAACTAACACAACTATTCACCACGTGGTTCTCCACGCGGCGACCAAACGACAATGATGCAGGATGCCGCTAGCAACAAGTTTCTACACATCTTATTCTAGCGGGCATGCGTACACAGCACAGACTGTTTTTTTTTTTATGCGTAAATTTGAATCTTACGGACGCTTTATAATTTTGCGCCGATTATTTAAAAGGTCTAACTGGGTACTACTGTACGAATAAAGTCTGAAGCTAGAAACATGGTAAAAAAAAAACACCAATTTGTTTGTCGATGTAACATTTTTTATATTTGCAACGTAAGAAAGATCAGAGTAAAATTCTGATTGTGTCGATACTATAAATCGCATTGTGATCGTTACAGTGTGTTATTCGTACATTCAAGTACCGCTAGATGCTGCTCGCTACCGTTTCGGGAATGCAAAAACGTCGTCTGCTGATTACCATCGGCTTAGATTTTAATATAAATTGCCTCACGCCTATGTTTGTGATTAATTGCAGCACATAAATAGACAGTAGTACGATACAAAAAATAAAATGATAACTTTACGCATTTTGACAAGGTAAATAAATGACAATTTACTTAATTATTCGTAAAAAAAAATGCAACTGAAGCTGCAGCTTTTCTGACCTAACCACAAATGTTAACCTACCAATAAAAGTTTTTCAATGATCTTACCGTTGGGGCTGCATTTGCTGTACTGATCTTGAATAAATAAATATCCGGCATACAGGATGGTATTCAATCTCAATTCCGTATGGCTGATATAAAAAATCATTTACTCGGAACTGTTTTTCAGAAATATAACACCCCAAATAGCAACGTCAACGCAGCATTTGCATTCGTCAAAAGTATTATTTAGTGCCGATTCTTCTGATTCTGATTCATCGGATGATGAGAAAAATAAAAGAAAAATTGTGGCATCGAATAGTGTTGCAAAGAAAGAGCCACGTGTTGATCGGTTGAATGCATTATTACAAACGATGACAATGGTAAATCAAACAGATTTCCTTGAAATTACCAATCAGATTAAAATGAAATCATTTCCATTCCTTACACGATATTTATTATACTTTTTTTTGCAGAATGCGAAGACGCCATCCAAAGTTGATATTGCAGTAAAACCGAAAAAAATAAGCAATGCCAGATCCCAACTGTCAAAGAAAAATGAGAAAACAGTTGTCAATCTATTTGGTAAGTGAAAAAGCTATGAGAACAAGGCAAAAGCGTATCTACTAAAAATCATGCCTGATAGAAAATTTCTTCATAGAAAAGAAATTGACCGGCGCAGCCAAAGATGTAGCAGCAACTTTTGGAGGGGATACAAGCAAAACTGAATCAGAGTTGTTGAAAAAAATCTTGACTCCAAGTAAAAGTTCTGAAGAACCCATGGATTTGAGGTTTGCCTTTAAGTTAATTTTACTAAACATATTGATAATACATGCAACGTGTATACACACAAAATAATACTGTATGATTGTTTACCTGCAGTAAACTGGTGAAAGGAATGAACATAGATCGCAGAAAACCCCAAGAATATCAATCAAACAGCCGGGCAGACCAGGTTCATGACATAATACAAAAAACTAAACAAAATGCTCCGATCCAACAACAGATGAGTAGGCCCAAATTCAGCGGAAAAAGTCGTAAAAAAATACACATGTCTGTCCAATTCAATTGTATACTCTAAAATACCTGTTCAATGCAATTAAATTCAAAAAGTGTAGAATGAAATTTCTAACACTTTTCCTGATTTTTAGTAATGCAAGAGTTACCGTTGATTCGGGAAACCCATTGGGTATTTTCGAAGTGGATCCTGAAGCTGTGGTCGATCCTAACATACCCACTCTTCAGACTTGGGACCATCTAGAGAAGCGGGATCTAAAGCTCTTAGTCACTCATCCTCCTATTCATTTTATTGACCAAATGATTCAGTGGACCGAACAGGGAAAACTCTGGCGATTCCCTATTGATAATGAACAAGGTATTTTTACATGTTATGCGTAATTTCGCACGTTTTTTTTTTATCGAACAAAACTAGATTAGATTAAATTTTATAGTATAATTAGTATGTTCGACTGTTGCCATCTCTCACTCGTTTCCTTACGGGTCAATGAAATTTAATTTTGCTGAAATAAGCTAATTTCTCTCCATTGGAGAATAATATTATAATTCGTGTACCTGACATAAATTTGAATTTTTCTATTTTATTAGATCTAACCATCGATCAAGAGGAACACTTTTCCGATCACGTCTTCCTGGAACCGTATTTAGAAGGCTGGTGCCCAAGAAAAGGACCCATTAGACACTTTATGGAATTAGTATGTGTTGGGCTATCTAAAAATGCATTTATGACTGCTCAAGAGAAAAAAGACCACATTATGTGGTTCAAAGAGTACTTTGACAAGAAACGGGATCTCCTGACGGAATTGGGAGCTTATGGTACAGAGAAAAGCAGTGAAGAATTAAAACAAGTCGAAGCATAAACAGTTGTATTTTATAAAGTTTCACCCATCAAATATATTATGTAACTATGATGTAGTACGCAAATAAAATTCTTCAAGAAAGGAAAATTCTTTCTTGCTTATCCGCGAACACATGTAACTCGTCTATGGTACTGAGAGTAGTAATATCGACAAGAAATTGTATTGTGTTTTCAAGGACATCATAGGGGCGTCATACAGCTTGAGTGTTTCCGACATATTGTAGAAAATATATTTTTATTTAAAACACAAATAACAGCAGACACTGCAGCTTCTTTTAGTATTATATTATGACGGTTTTGAGATTATAAAATATTTTTGGATTGTTCAATTACTGTAATTCTCATAAATATAGTAAACATGAGACAAAATGATTACATTGTAGAAATATAGAAAAAGGTATTAAACGGTATTTTCGTAATGGATATACATATTAGCTATATACTTTAGCTGCAAGTGCAATCGAAATTGCGAAGTTTTTTAGTATATAAATATGATGAATATCATCACAGATACGATACGTGATAAACATAGAAATGACGTTAACCCCTGCACCTACAATGTCATGGGAGACGTGCTACGTCGATCGGGCCAAACATGAGAATCACGAGTGAGAGCCGTGATATTTACACATATGACCGACCTTGCTGTTGATTATAGGCTCACGCAATCGGAACTTAAATCGTAGGTTAAGAGGTTAATACAATTGGAGTAAACTTTAGGACATAAGGTTGTGCAGTGTCATTTAACAAGTCTGAACCATAAAGGGAGAATACATTGTACATATACAATGTAGATAGCTGATTTTTTATGAAATTCATGTCTCAGAAATTTCTTCAACATTGAGTTTTGCAAACTTTGCTTTTCTTTTTGTTTCCGATCCCCCACATTCCTTACTGCCTTTTCTTCTTCTTTGACAATTGTTCCCAACACTGTCCAAATCTTTTTCTCTCATATCGTGTAATACAGGTGGTGCTACTTCGGACAATTCTATAGGAAATTTAAAAAGCTTAGCTAAACGTTCCTCAAATAATTCCAAGGCTTGTCGACCCTCTGTTGTCATCCTATAATCTTCAAGTTCATCATATTCGTCTTCCACCAAATTATCTGCCTCAAGAATGTGTTTTGATAATAATATTCCACGAAACCCTAGTAAAGTTGTGTAATTTGGAGGTATCAGCATTTCTGGCCAATACTTGGTGAGTTTCCTTCTGGTAATTTTCGAAGATGACTCATTTATACCTGGCATACTGTGCTCTGTTTCACTTGTATCTGGATTGGAAACGATACCTGATGTACTTGGGGCGTTCATATCAATAATTTCACTTGCACTATTTAACTTCCCACTATTTGGTAGGGAAATGAATTTTATCGGCAATAGTTTACCGGATCGTTCAGGTATCTCCTTTGAAAACACAGTATCTGTCGGAAAGTTTTCGGTTTTGCCGATAAATTTCTTGGCCATCTTCTCAAATGCAAGTTCGCTTTGCAAACCGCCCATTTGCGATATGACTAGCTCAGGTGTTTTGAAGTTTTTATCTAGTTCAACAGTGGTTGGCTCGTTCGTAGGATCGTAATTTATTCCGGTAACTGTTCCTTTTTTAATTCGTGAGATAATTTTCTTACCATCAAATGGAAACGGTGGTATAAAACGATCTTCACACTCTGTCACCATAGATGATCCAAACATCTTTTGCCTGGTATATTCAACCAATTTTTGTTGCATGTCAGACGCCAGGGTTTCATCCCTTGAATACTTTACTAAGGAAGTCAGCAGCTGCTTATCTTTTTCCGTCAACTGTGGTTCCTGGTCGAAATCATCAGGAATATCAAGATCAGCATTCAGCAGTTGCAACATAACGTGAAGCCTCGGAGTTTTATAGTTGAGCTCCTCGGCAGTATAAAATTTGCTGTTTCTTCCAGGTTTCGAAGTGGTTCGATACATTCCTTTGAAGTAATCCTGAAGCTCTATATCAATATCAGATAGATTACTTCTCTTTCCATCGTTTCCATTCTTTTCATACGGAGTTCTCAAACACCTACTTATTTCTTGAAGCCTTTCTTCACCAGTCATCGTTGAATCTTCGATGCAAACTTCTTCAGACTTTTGTCCCCACCTGGGTATGGATCTGAGGGACAAGCCCCGACTCAGATATCGGAGTATCGACGTATGACGATGTCTAACTTGGACTCTAGACTTGTTGGAGAATTCTTTGGAAATAGCGGACCAATTGTTGCCAAATTTTTCAACGAGATCTACCAGTTTGGTATCATCTTGTAAAGTCCACTCATTTTTTTTCTCATGCAGAAGTGTTCTATAGTGATCGTTCAACTGCGCCGTAGTTCTGTGAGGCAGCAGAGAAACCGAAATTTTTGTAAAATTAGCCCCAAACTTGTTAACACCTGCAAGTAGGAGCTTGTCCTCTTCTTCGGTGAATCTACCCTTTTTCAAATTAGGAGCAAGACTGTAATTCCAGCGCATGTATATCTGCTGCTTTCGTCTCTGTCCCATAAGCTTAGCGACCTCTCCCCATGGAATAAAATTCCCAGTCCTCAATCCATTTACAGCGTCAATAAGTTTCTGGTCTTCTTCTTTTGACCAAAAACTGTTCCTGTTCAACATGTTGTTTCTAAAATTGGTATTGAATCTAATAAAACATTGATATCCTGTACGGTTTGTGCCCAATTTTTCAGCCACTAGGTCCCAGTTTTGAAAGTTGTAATTCTCAGCCAACTTTTTTAGATCCATATCCTCAGCCTTCTTCCATTTACTCTTGTTGATGTCAGGATGTAGGAAAACGTTCCACATTGCTCTGCACTCGCTGGCGGAATGTCTTTCATTGAAATCGGTCACTGCTATTTTCAACCAGTCAAATTCCCTCGATCCTATCGGACCAACCAAGTTCTTGAAGGTCTGAGCTATCTGCTCCGGTATTCTCTTAGCCGTCAGCTTAAATTCCAGGTTCAGAGGATCCTCTGCATAGCTCAAGTGTTGCCCGTTATTAGGTTGTTGTTTTCTTGCTACTTGTTGGGCAATCATCTTAGCCTCGCAAAAAATAGCCTCCCATAGCGTGTTCCGATCTTTCAGAGTCCATCGCAAAGGGCACGGAAGTTCAATGATCTGTAGCTCACCACGATTGGCTTTCAACTTAGCGTCCTGGTTCTTGGGTGCGGGAAAATGACGCTTGTCTTTGAAATATGGGATCCCGCTAATGGTTAATAGCGTTCTAGAAAATGGGTTGGAATTTATCTTTTGAAGTTTTTCATCTATTAGCACTTGTTTACGCTGACACTCTTTGAGCAGGAGGCGAAGCTTTCTTTGAGCATTCACCAAGAGATTTATTATTTTTCTATTTAGATTCAACGCAGCCTCGGGACTCGAAAGATCCAAACTGCTATTGATATTCTCGTTCCATTCGTTATCACTTTCTTCGCCATCGACAAGTGGGTCGACAGTGCAGCAGTCCTGAATCGTGCTCGACGGGGATAGAGGATTGTTCGCTTGAGACGTCGACGGCTCGCATTGACTGTGTTCTGTTCTAAATGGATCTTCGGAAACCAACTCCTTTTTCAAACCGTGCGATTGTTTTTTCGTAAGAACTTCTTGGAGAGCTTTTATGTCGTCGAGTATTACATCCTCGTCCTCTAAATCACTCATTTTCCTGTTCGTAGGTTAACAACAAGGGACGAATCCAATCAGCGGCGTTGTGATATTATCAGTAATTTGACGCTAATTCGTTGGTAAGGTTAAAACCGACGGTAAGAGAAGTTTACGTTTGGGAAAGACTTGTATGTTTGCGGTGTTTGGTATTTCAAGACTTGACGTTAGACCGGAACTCAGGGACATATGTTTCCGGTGTATTAGCCTCACTTCAGTTGCTGCAGCGTGACTTTTTGCCGCGCATGCGCAACTAACGCTGTCTTAAAATGTCGGCTGGGTGAAATACGTTGAATGTTATCATGATAAAATTGATTTTCGTTGGTTAAGTTTACGCGCAATTTCCACGCGGATTGCCGGTCGAGGACGCAAATATAGTTGGAATAAAATAAGGAGTAACTCCGCCGGCCAAGACTCGTCTATAAATCGTAAAACACTGTGTGAGGAGGCCTTATGTCAAGCCAGTCTAATATTGGGTGGATAGCCGAAGAAGTAGCGCAGACGACAACGACGTGCCAAAATGAAGAAACTCTTCTCAAAAATCGAAACAAAGATTGACAACACAGCCAAGGAGCCAAACAGCTATGTCGGCAAAGTATTTGTCGTCGGCCGTCACACCGTCACAGTCGAAGATGTCCTCGCTGAAGGTGCGTAACCCGCGACGTGTAATATCTCGTCCCTCATCCTCGATCGTTTCCCGTCTTGGAATCTCTACTATCGCTGTATGTCGCTATGTTTATTACAATTCCACGGCCCTTTCATTTCTTCGGGCAACAAACACCATTTTCAATATTTTCAACGATTCCGAGCATTCGTACGTACTCCCCATTTATATCCAACTCCCTTAATGGAATCTAATTCGTTTCCGTTTCCAGCCTCGTACGTAATTCGTTTTATTGTTTTTGCAACGCGAATTATTCTCGTCGATTCACTTGTGCAAACACAACGTGGGGTTGGTTTGAAAAACAGAAGGCTCGAAAGAAACCTGAGGAAGGTGCGTAGTTGTTTGTATCGTGCATTTCAGTCAGCCGCAACGATCATTCTTGGCCATTCTAACCAGCATTACCTGGTGCTATGGCCTTTTAATCTCATGTCTCAATCTTATCTACCGGGACTACAAGTTTATCGCAAGACAAGCACCGTTACCGTGATAGATTACCGAGTGTTATTAAACTTTTATGATTGCAGGGATGTTCTCCTAATCTTTCCAGATTTGAATAAAAGCCGTTCACTTCTTCTCTCAAGTTTCTTTATTTTCCTTTCATTACAAATTTCTCACTAATCCAACAAACCACTCCCACAACTCGGTACGCAATACTTATGATTCATTTATTGCTAAACTGGGAATAAAAATGACTGGCGAAAAAACTTTCTTTATTCAATCGCATTGAATCAGTATCATTTTCAGATGATACATTACAGCGCTGCTAAAAATCACATACCAAAAACCCCTCACATCATACGCAACATGCAAATAAAAATTTAAACATTCATCTGCCAAGGTTAAAAATATTAACTCGAGCAAAGCGCTAATATAAAACAATTGGTGATTTACATTAATCAGACTGAATTATTCGATGTACTTATTGAACTGTATCAAAATGACACTGGCATATAATCTAGACTTTCCTGAATTAAAACAGCTCAGTTTCAGACTATAGACATGATACAGCTCTATCGTCATATCAAGTTGACATGTGTTAATCTTACATATTTATTATTATGATACTGACAGAGAGCATGATATGACACAATAAAAAAGGGATCAGAAAAATTTGAAGCTGGATACTTAATTACTCGATTTACTAATAATAAATTTTAGATGTGTTGGAAAAAGCAATTTTCACCTCACTATTGAAAATAATAATTAGATATATTTAAATTACATCCCTAATTCCAGGTGGCTTTGCTGTGGTATTCTTGGTCAAAGCATCGGGTGGGCGTTATGCGCTCAAACGCATGTATGTCAATGATGAACATGATCTCAACGTATGCAAAAGAGAGATACAAATTGCTGTAAGTATTTGAAAATCGCAAACTCGTTTCAAAATTTTGCTACAAACAAGTGCGAATTTTGTAGCAAAAATTTTATACGATGAGATTATGCCCTTTTGATACTCTCGAATATGTAAACCCAGGACATGGGAATATAATTAAGAGTAATTGCTTGTTCTACAAAGGCTCGCTTCCTTGCCAGGTTGTGTAAACACTTGTGATAACTTGTCATATGCCTGTATAGTTACACAAACAGTAAAGTGAAAATATTGAACATGGCCGCTCGGCCAAAGACAATTACATTATCGTTGCTGTACAATATAGCATACCAATTCAATTTTCAGAGCAATCTCAGCGGTCATAAAAATATTATAGGATATGTGGATAGCAGCATCACTCACACTGGAGGTGGGGTTCATGAACTCCTCCTTTTAATGCCATATTGCAAATCTCATGTTCTTCAAATGATGAATAACAGGTCAGTTATACGTGGATAATGTTTGTGATTAACATTTTAGTTTTACTTTTACTGATACATTCAATTTTCGGAGCAGACAAAAGATATTTATTAGATATTCAATTGTACAAACTAGCAATGTCCATCTATAGTAATCTCACACATACCTCTGTTCGTTTCAAATTTAAAAACAACAACGTTTATCCTTTAAATCATGCAGGCTACAAACTGGATTCAGCGAAACTGAAGTCTTGCAGATATTTTGTGACGTGTGCGAAGCTGTCTCGCGTTTGCACCATTGCCAGACGCCTATTTTACACAGAGACCTTAAGGTAGGTCAGTCTTAGAAAAAAAAAAAAAAAACTTGTATCCAATTTTTATTTCTTTTACGTGTTGATATTGCTAGTTTCAATGGTGATGTTCTTATCTGTCACAGGTAGAAAATATTTTGCTAGCAGATTCTGGTCATTACGTACTATGTGATTTTGGATCTGCAACTGGAAAAGTATTGAATCCAAGTGTTCAAGGTGCTTCTATAATAGAAGAAGAAATTAAAAAGTATACAACTCTTAGTTATAGAGCTCCAGAAATGGTTGATATGTACTGCGGCAAGACCATCACAACAAAAGCAGATATTTGGGTAATTTCTGATGGTTATATTTTTGAATTACCATGTGAATTACATGTCAATGCAGGTTGAGAAGCTGTAGAAATCCAAATTTTGTTCGTCATTCCCTCTTTTCTAAAGAATTTAATTCTATTACAGGCTCTAGGATGTCTGTTATATAAATTATGCTTTTTCTCGTTACCTTTTGGCGAGAGTACGCTTGCTATTCAATCAGGAAACTTTACCATACCAGAAAGTTCGAGGTAAACTTTTGGCTTATCTTGAATATTTTATTTTAGTAGCATGACTGGTTATATTAACTTTTTTCTCAATTTACAGATATAGCAAAGCACTTCATTGCTTAATTCGATACATGTTAGAACCCGATCCTGATCTGAGACCAGATATATACCAAGTTTCGGTAGTTGCTTTCCAGTTACAAGGCAAGGACTGTCCAATACAAAACCTTCACGTAAGTATTTTTTACTGTTCAATTGAGTGGTCCTAGCAATTGGCAGATTATAATGACTCAGATTCAAAAGATTATTGGAAGTTGTATTTTTGTATACTTACAGAAAGCTCCAACCCCGGTAATAGAGTCTCTACCCTGTCCTCTTCTGGAATCTGAAGCTATCAAGCGTTCTTCGGTAAAAATTCAAAAGCTTACACAAGTTACGATGGTTGAAGGGACATCGGTCGCACCGAGACAAAGGCCGAAAGGTCAGAGTGCAGCGGCTGGTCCCATAAGTTTAAGTGGTCAAATCATAGGTCAGATATCGGGGCAGGGCAATCAATTACAATCCCAAACTACGCTTGGGAATTCAATTCCCTATACTTCTGTTAGTCAACAGATCCCGCCCATTAATACTCCACAAGCTTATCTTGGACAAAGCGTTCAAACAAACCCGCAACAGCCCTTACAGCTGTCTGCACAATCATCCTTTGTTCAGGTCAGTCCTCACATCTCATCCCCGAACCAAGCCATCCCCTTTGGCCAATCCCAGGCCCCCTCGCCGTTTGGCCAATCTCAGAGTCCGATGATTAGCCATTCTCCTCTCCCTCATCAATCCCCGGTTACTATTCAGGAAAAGAACCCGTATTATTTCGATTCAAGAACGACTGCCTCAGCTGTTAAAGAGGAAAATTTGGATGCCTTATTTCCCTCGTCTGGTGAGTTAATTCTCAAATAATATAAAATCATCAATATCTTAGATACAAATTATTTTATTTCGCTAGCAATCCTTACTATTGTCAAATGTCACTATATATATACAGAAAATGTCAAGAAACTGTATTAAAAATTTTTACGTTGCTTATATTTGAATCAGCGAATTTTATATGCCCTGATAACCTGTTTCATCACTACAATCTGGCTCAGGTTACCCAGATCCGTTTAAAGATGACACTTGTGTGATGATGGCACCTGCAAAAATCCCACCGCCTGTTGCTCCTAAGCCAGGTACAGTCAAAATTGGGGCACCTTTGGTACCTCCAAAATTAACGACTCCCACCAATATTGGCCCACCAAAACTAACAACACCGACACAGCTGCCATCGAAATTACTCACGGCAACGACATCTACTAAGATACCATCCGCAGTCCCACCGCCAGTCTTGCCAAAGCCTGTTCCGAAAATGGAGAGTCTAAGTCAAAGCATCAGCTCAGCTGGAACCCCGCCAGATAGTCCTACGCTAACATCATCTAGACATCGAAGGAATGTCAGTGATACTAGCGCGTTCAACAAGTAAGCTCTCTTCTTTGCAATCTATTTCTTTAATACACATGAATATTCATTATACAAATGTGATCCATAATTTATATACAGCTATTCCATCACTCTGAGTTACGTGCATATTTGCAGTCTGTTTCACAATTTTATTTTATACTTTTTTCAAAACAAAAACTTGTAGATTGAAATTCCAATCTGGTGGAAATTGCTATCATTGATGTGGAAGGTATTGTTTCTCGAACCGCCTCAGTTAAATTAAATAATTAAATTACAGTGGCTATTTCAATGTTTACAGAGTATTTGCAAATGAAACTTCTCAGTTTCTAGCACCGTACGAAGCCTCTGTTAAACCCCGATCCGGAGGCTCTACACCTCCCGATGTGTCAATGGATACAAAACCAGGCATAGGCATTAGTGCCTCTCACGTACGTATTGTAAGTACCTATTGCACACCTTTATTTTTTAGTTCACTTATTACTAATTCCTTCGAAACTAAAATACCTCTCTTCACTTCTATGAAATAATCATAGGTGTTTTGACCTTATACATTACGATCATTTGTATTTAATTGTAAACAGTCGAGCTTGTGAAATTCATGTAACATTTATTTTGGCTTACTGTTGAGTACTTTAATTTTCAATTTCTGCACTGCACACACATTACTGTTGTATATATATGTGTACAATAAGTAAGAATTTGATGCTAGCGATTGTTTTTCGTCATCTGTAATACAATCGCACACGCCTTACTTACATTTATTCAGATAGTTGTTCTTTTTCTCAGGGTGAACTTTCAAGCACAACTACCAGCACAGATGGTAGATCCTTAAGTGCTGATGTAGCTGCATGGAATCCTTTTGAAGATACGCAACCGTTCAATCAACTTACTGAAGATCATATTTTTGGGGCTGAATTTGATAAAATTAGAAGAGGTAGCAATAGTAGCATCAGTGGTGTGAAGAGCCGTGAAAGCTTAGTTATGACCTATTCAGAGTTGCCTGAAGACCCCTTCGAATCTGCTCCATTTAGCTTACCCAGTGAGTATCGACTTTCCTAATTATAGTGCTAAGGTTTTTCAATAAAATTTTTCTGGAAATGTGTTAGTTTTAGCTTGATATCAGTATTTTTACTTATGGAATGGTATTTTTTTCCGTTACGTATAAAATTTAACACTATTCTATCCAGTAGGCACATAACTTACACATCTCTCTGATAGATGATAATATTTATTGTAAATTGTAGATTGTATCTATTATGTTTAAATTTGTTGCCTTGACTTCATCATTTATTTCAGCAGGGAAGAAAAATAAGCATGGAGCTAAAGCAGCAGCTGTTGCAGGAGGTAATGCATGAAACTTTTAAATTACTATCCTTTTTGCTTATCTAGACTTCTTTAAAGGACGAACAATAATACTTTGCGTGCATTGATCGTGAATGCAGTATAGGCACGAGCTATCTTGATTTTATTACATAAATTTACAGATGACCGGTAGAAGAGCAGAGACTATCAAATGATCAATAGATTATTCAAAACATTCTTCTATAAATGTTATTAGTTCCATAAAGTCCCGGTAACGAACAGTTTCGTTCAATCCAACGTACTAATTAATAATAATACCTAGTTATATTTCCCATTCTGAAGTATTATCCAAAGTCAAAGCAAGCACGTTTTATTTGAATTATTTTTTATTGCTACTATAATTACTAAATTTGATGTGGTAATCACAAAAACTTGTTCTTAATTATTTAATAGCCATCGTAAAAATCGGCAAATAATGTTCGGTATTTGTCCAGAAAAAGCAAGTACATTTTGTTAGAAATGCAGCATCGCTATATCTTTTCTAGAACTGACGTTATAAATTTTTATGGTGGTACTGTGTTCTGTGATTCGAAATATTTCACACTATGAAACCCTCATTCCAGTGATCTCGTTGGCTGTATATTGTGAAATTGTCTTTTTGATTGAGTTTGGTTACTCGTATCGAGTTTCTTAACCAAGA
Source organism: Neodiprion pinetum (assembly GCF_021155775.2). Classification (NCBI taxonomy): domain Eukaryota; kingdom Metazoa; phylum Arthropoda; class Insecta; order Hymenoptera; family Diprionidae; genus Neodiprion; species Neodiprion pinetum. The sequence goes on from NC_060232.1 coordinate 5,692,904, forward strand.
TAACGATTTTTGGTATCTGGAGATAGTGTTATAACATAGCACAGTTTTTTATTACGACTTTTAATACCTCGTTTTCTTGTCACAAGGGTAGAACAGTTGTGAAAGTGATTTCTCTTGACAGTGATTAAATGTTTCCTGGAAGAGTGATTAGCAGAAAAAGGCGTACAAATACTACTATTATTATGATCATTATTATTATTTTTCTATCACAGCAGACTCCCAGTTGCACACCACTCATGAAATTCACTGAAATCCACCAAAGAAACGAAACTAACATATTTTATAGTGATAAAACCCCATTAAAAATGTTGAATGAAAATGGCAAACTATTTTAATGCCTAATATTTGACTGTCAAAATTGTAATATTCTAGTCCGCTGGAGCTTCTAAGTGCAATTTACGTTATTCTGTGTTATGGAGATGCTAAGTGATGTTTTTTTTTTTTTCATATAGATAAAGCCAGTTGTTTCTTTAGGGTAGGCTGGCGATTAATTAAATTAGCATCTATTATCAATTATTGAAATACTAGTCGTGTGATATAACAATATAAAAAATTTGTAGAAGCATCACAGTGACTAGAATTGGTATCAATGCTTTTCTACTAATACCTAAACCATTCTGTATTCCATCAATTATTTCTATATCCTATCCAATTCTGTCTAATTGAATAGAAAATCATACAATTCCTTGTCTTTTTTTTTCTTTTAAAATATACATACTAAACGTTCTTTTCCCGATCGGTGTTAATTGTGCATCGTGGCTTATTGCTTTTCATAAGATAAAAATTGCACTAAGCGAATAATGTAAAACTTGAAATGCCTTTTGATTGAGCTTGAATAATTTGTAAATAATATACTTGACTCATCTAATCATATTATTATCTACAGATACTTACATTTAATTGGCAAAAATATTGGAGCGAGAATCCACCTTTTGAAATGTAATTCAGTATCTTCAATTCAATAACTCATTTGCTATTCATGCGGCACATCATTATAATCAGTTAATTCTTGTAACACTTGATCCGGCAACCGAATGTGTGTAGATATCTTTCATCTTATCTACGTTGAAATTGCAGGCACAAAAAGTTTATATGATTCGGTTTTTCTAGCAATAAAATATTGGCAATCACACAGACTGAATATTTGCGTTTAACGAACGAGAACAATTATACTTATGTGTTGATTAAAATTTATGCAAAACAACTAACAACTGTATTTAAAATTTTTTTTGTTGCAAATATTATTATGTGATACGACTTTGCATAAATTTTATTCCCCATATTTTTGTTCTTATATGCAAGGATGTATTCACTGTGACAAAATCTATATCCTCTGGTAGTTAATCAGATGCTGTATAGCTCAGTCCTTGCTTAGCTGTAATTGCGCTCAATTTTCTTCTACATACATTCAGACGTAATTTTATTACCTTTAATTTAGAATACCGTATTGAAAATGTGTGATCGATTCTTCAATTTAAAAGATGTACACAAATATACATACATATAAGTTTTTTGAATATTCCAGCATATGTCTGTAGTTTTATTATAGGTATGTGATTGCTCTTTATATACATCGAAAATCAACAATTTAAATATAAGATATATATTATTAGCTCGGCTGTCAGATGCACGGTGATTGAGTGGCCATTGTAATATAATTCCTTGTCGTTGGCTGAATTTAGCAACGAATTATTATTTCTAACGTAGCGACAAACAACGCAACGACGCTATTCTGGTAGCCGGTATATATAAACAATACTAATTATAGTAATAGTAATACCATTCTAACATTCGACTTGTAACCTGGATGTAGCACGTATTAAAAAGTTATAATTTCCAGTTTTCCATAGAGTTCTCCTGGTCTTTACGTTGTACTAACAATTTTGACATCATATATCTCAAAGCTCCGAAAATATTTACATTTGCATTCTCGAAATTGGTTTATTAATTTTCGCTTGTCATTGATCGGTTTACCAAAGATAATTGATAAATTACTTTGCCAGTTTTTAAATCTTCTGCCGAGTATGTTACCGAAGGTGTCGTAAATCTTGCATTGCATAAAGTTACTTCACTTCGGCAAAATGTTCTTATCTTTCCCTCTCATTCTTTTTTTGAGGAAGCACGTAATCATCTTCTACACGTAGGCTTAGTTTATACGCTATAAGTCAAGGTTTACGTATACTGAACGATATAACGTGATTCACTAAGAAATATAATGTCACAAATTATTCAATTGAAATATTTTTGCTCTAAACGTGCAAAAACTTGTACAGTAGATAGTTAGCTATGTTGTTGAAAGAAGAGATTTGGATACTGTTGTCATATTACCTGTGATTAAAACCAACGCATCACGTTCACATGGCCTTAGACGGTATGAATAAAGTTATTAAATGTTTGAAAGCTATTTCTAAAGAAAAAGATATACAATTAAATTCAAATTATTGATCTGTTTAATTATATTGTATAATATCTTAACTGAATGCATCGAACTTCTGCTGCAGAACCGCATTTGGTACAAACTCGTTCTTTCTACAACATTTTATATTAGTATACTATACGTATGTATACATATGCTGTAAAGATATATATACGTATAAATATATATGCATACATACGTATACATCTATTCAGATAAGAAATTAGTACTTATGTTATGGAATTGCATACACTTGTATGTATGCTATACATATATGTTGTAATAATTCTGTGTATGGTATGATAATTCGCGATGGTGGCAAGATTATCAATTTTTTGATAATACTTAATTTTTTTTTCTTTCCTCCATTATAACTGTCTAGAATGCATCTGTATTATTTTGCACCTGACAGTAAAAGCGTTCTTTTTGTCTGTTCAAAGTACTATCGAGTATAAGCACAATGAAATATTCCCGTCACCTCTACTAAATACTACAAATTTAATATCAAGGATAGAGTTAAATGCATCATTCCGTTTTGCAGAGCTTTTATTTTTCAATCATGTCAACATACGCTCATTTTAGCTAATCGTTAGGAAGACTTTTGTTTTAATATGTATTTCAATTTTTACTTCAAGACAAACAGTATTTGCCAACTTGACGAATTATCTCCAGTTATTACTACGAATAATAATTAGCAATATTATTTACTCTATATTTATGCAAATGTATGAAGATTGTAGCAAGATGTATTCCACAATCTTGTCGATATACTTCACCATCTCACGAGTAGTTCATTCTTTGACATTTACGTGGTATAGCTGAATGTAGTGGACTCAAGACATTGTCCATTTGCAAAAATAAATCGTTAAACGTCTGTAGTTGAGTAGTTATGAGAAGATTTTGTTCTCTGAGTATTAGTGATAATCTTTATTGAGGTGATTGCCAATTTTTCTGTACCATAAATTTCCCGCACTTCGATATTTTCAATTATTAAATCAAATATAAAATTAATTAATTAGTTTCCGAAGTTGTCTGTGGTTGAGGAAATGCACTGTATACAATAAAGTACACTATAATAATACATCTAAGTATGAACAATGACTAAACTTATAATGAGCTTGGATACGATTATTAATGAAAGATAAAAGCTTGTAATACGTACGCTTACTGTCAAACATTTTTAAGCCATACAAAATTTAATCATACGCCCACTGTCTGGAACGCCCTAATAAGTTTGGGAGACGGGAGTCGGGTGAATTTCAATCATCCAAATTATTTTGTCCGATCAGCCACTTTTGAAATTCATTTTTTATATCGCTTGTCCATCCAAATGTCTGTGATGAAGGTTGACTTTAATTTACTGTAAATATACTGTACACCTTTATTTTAATGCATACCAATACTTTGTTGAGGCAAGGGTGAAGTCGTAATACCCTCGTTACTATTTGCACAAAACTTAACAGTCATTGTAGATGACACTCAACTTTGGACCTTTGCTATTTTTGGTGTACTGCGATATAAAATGCTGCGACAACTAACATGTACATTACGGTATATAGTGTTCCATCTTTCATAATTATTATATTAAAATACAGCTATTCAACAATGTTGATGATCAGAGTTTTCAGGATCTTAGTATTGATTTTTAGTGAAAATCAACAAATTGTATGTTGTTGTGTTACAGTGAGTTATTCACACGTTTTCGTTCTTCTTCATCCTAAAGATCTCAACCTTTGACGACGATCTTATGGACAAAATACTTCTTCTCTATTTGTTATACAAATTATAAAGGAAATCAATAAATTGTTACTTTAAAATTGTAAAAGCATTGGTCAGAAGTATTACTTCTATTTGACAAATACCCTTGATCCTCAAGAATCTGATTAGGACTGTTCCAGACGAGGTGGTGGCACTACTAATATTAGCTGTAAATATATTACTGCTTCATCTTAAAATTGTTGTAATTCAAGAGTATATTTTTTTTCTGCAAATTATCGTTAACTCGCTGTAACAAGCAAGCTAGCCACGCTGCACGCTGCACAAGTACTTCAAGAATATTTTGTCTGCGACAAGCCTAATCAGACTCTACGTCTTTCTACTTTTAAACTTCCTTCCTTAGTACAATATTTTATTCGTGGATATCGGTGCGCTATTTACTGCTATTAAATCTAGAGGAAGCTTCCAGCATATCTATCAATACCCGCAGTTCTTGATCTATAGTTGTAACGAATTGTCCGTAGATTTCCTGTAACGTCCCTGTAAAAAATTGTGACACTTGGATAATAGTTTCTAATTTCACAATTGCACATTTCTTTAATACCATTAGAAGGTATCAAAAATATGTTGAATTGTGTATTACCGTTTTCTCAATAATATCGAACAGCTAGTCACTTTTTATGAATCGAGTATACTTTGTGTTCTTTATATTAATTTTGCTAAATTCAATGCCTGTAGGTAAGTAGTACCAGTTCACTTTAATAATACTACCTGGAATCTTCTACTGATTTCAAATAAAAAATGCAACTTCTCTCTGTCTTGAGTTACGCAATTAAATGATTATCATAACTCACAGAATACAATGCATTACAAGCTCATTCATACTCGTTAAAATTACTAACCCATTTTTGCTAACTGATCAAATATGTATGTTCCCTTAAATCGTACGTCTTTTACAGTTGGAACTTGATATTTTTCAGGAACAGGCGCTGAAGTAGCAGTAAAAGTGCCCATCCCTCATTGGAGTCCGGATACTGAATTGCCTAGGATAGACGACGAAGTGTCCCTGTTGGCAGAATCTAGTCCCGCTTCACCTCCATTTGTTCGTGCTCCCATTGAAGATCGATCAAAGTATGAAAAGTTGGCATTTAATGCTGATGAAATATCCTCGGATAGTGATGAGGAAGATGGTCAGAGACCCGAAGAGAAAGCAAAAAAGAAGAGAAGGAGAGTTAAGGGTGTTTTAAAGCGGAGAAAAAAAGGAGCCCATCAAGATCCAAGCAATCCTCCAGTTGAGTGTGATTCTGATGATTCAATTGGATCGGCTAGTGATTTGAAAGCAATGAACGACGAAGATGGACTGCAGGATCTTGACGATGAACGAGAGAAAGTAGATGAAACAATCTCTGAGAGCGTTAGAACTTGTGGAAGCTCTGCGTACCATGCTGAGTGTGAATCGGTAGCGACGCATGAAGAAGATCACAGAATGCGGAAACCGAAGAAACATCATCGAGAACAACAGCTACCGACAATACAGGCAGACCCAGTTGTTGGGCATCAATATGGAGAGAAACCCTTGTTACTGGACGACGAATTAGATCCAGAAGCAAAACCCGAGCAGTTGCATGGGGATCCATTTGTCGGACATCAGTATGGGTCGAAACCTTTATTATTCAATGAGGACTCTTCATCAGATGATGTCGAAACGTCGCGAACACCTAATAACGGGGCATGGAAAGCCGAAGAAGATGTTTTCGCGTTAGCGCCATTTCCTAGATCAGATAGTTTTAGGAAAAGTAATAGTAGTTACAAAAGTGCCCAAAAGATCATTGAACAATCCAGCAATACAAGTTCTTCTCGTAATTCGAATTTGGTATCACCAATATCAAGCTCACCGATAATTGAAGGAGCTTTAGTCGACTTAGATGAAACGACGCATGAAACATTTGAATACAATCAGCACCCTCCAGCTCCCACAGCTGTTCCCGAGAAAATACAGAGCAATCACGAAAGTTTTGACTTCGCTGTTCCAATACAGTCAGCAGTGGATGAGGTAGAACTAAAGAACAAAGATCTGTTCGGGTCTTCACCATTCAGTAGCGGCAGTTTTACAAATCCGTTCAACAGTTTGACGAATTATACAGTTAGTGATAATTCTACAAATATGACTACAACAACACCTTTGAGGGAACCTCTGTACTCCAACTATATAAACTTTGCTCCGCAACCGTATCATCCGCCCAACGACTATCAAGTATCTCAAGCTGCTATAGTTTCAACTTCGAAATTTAGCACTGTGACTGTGCACTCAGCACCTATAGACAGAAGCTCACCTAAAGATTTATTTGGATCTGTCCCATTCGACGAAGTTGCATCGTTGAGCATAAGCAATCAACAACGACCAACATCTTTACCTTTGTCACACTCACCAACATTTGTTGACGACGCTTTGAGTACAATTTTATCAAATACTGCGGTACCCACTCACTCATCGGGCCGATCAGAAACTGTAGAGCCGACCTATACCATACAACCGGTTTATCATACTTCGAGAATTATAGTTCATCCAATGAACAGTATTCATATGCCTCAATTTCCACCTGAAGTTATGCCTCCGATGTCACCTGATCTGTTAGTTACCGATACATGTCCAAAGTTTAAAAAAGACAAATCAAAATACCACCTCATCCATGAAAACCTTACTGAAACAGCGAACGTTTTACCAGTTAAAACGCCACACAAAACTAAAAGTTCTAGTTCTAAAAAGACACCAAAAACGAAGAAGAATTCTACAAGTACAGCTGGATTTAGTAATATGAGCTTTGAGGATTTCCCAAGTGACGAAAACGAAGAGAGAAGAACAGGGACAAGAGTGGCACCTTTTGAAGTAGTAAGAGAGCCGGAAAAAAGATTTGGCTCTTTGAAGAGGCGGAGTAATCCATTTTCCTAAAAACACAAGTCTGTGCTGAAAGTATCTAACGACAAGTCCATAAACGTACACCAAGGTGAGCAGAGTAAAGCCTGTTCTTTGTACATTTTTTATTTATTGTTTTCTTATACACTTGCCTGGAGATACGCTATTCTTGCGATATTTTCCCTGTCGGCATAACTATTTATTATCTATCTCATAATTACCTCTGAATTACGACTCAGGGGTATCACCGACTTCAATTAATCCAATCTTGAATCTGGGATAAAAATCGCATATTATTCTTTCTTAACAAAGGAGAGTAAATCAAAAGTACACTCAGGCGTTTTGTTATAATGTTATAAGACTTTCCTATGTTCTTCTCCAGTATATAAAGATTATCATAATGATTCAACTGGAAGGTCGTTAAAGACTTCAATAAAACTAAATTAACATACATTCCATAAAACGCTTTCATGTATTAAATCTTCTCAACGCAAATTACGGTTTGAGAATTATATTCTCTGTATAGATCTACATTTTTTTTATGGCTGAATGAACATCCAATGTGACGAAAAGAACCTGTTACTTATTTATTATCACTATGAAATGTGATATTATATCTCCATTAAGAAGATCGATTGAATATGAGCACAGCCTGTTCACTACTGATGTTTATATCCAGACCAATAGTCTTTGAGAATAACTCGAAAAGCACATGTTATTTGTCAAAAATACAGTATGAATTTGTATTCACATACAGGTATCTGATTTTTAAGCTATGTGATCATATATTTTCAATCCAGTACTTTATACTCCAGCTGCAAAATTGTATGATGCTTAGATGAAGCAAATATTTATAGTTTCAACAATCATTCAAATATTATTCAGGAAATGATTTGATAACTGAAGATATACCATAGAGAAGAAAGTATGTTGTAACTACTTGAATATGTAGCAAGGTATAAATATATATGTATAAAAATCAATTAATATAAATAATCTGAAAATAAGCAGCATTAGTAATAAATCTTACTCAGTAGTTGGTAAATATATCCAACGTTGCTAGAACGTTTATACTTTCCAATAAAACAAAAAAATTCATTAAAAAAATATATATAAATAAGTGGAAGAAAAATAATGTATGAGTAGAATGAAGAAAAGAAAAAACCATTTAATATTGTAAAACTAGTTTTTCTTTTCAAGTCAAACCAGGTTGTACTTGGCAGCTTAATACCAAAAAATACAAGGAAAAAAACTACAAAAAAAAAACAAAAAAAAAAACACGCACATGTCTCTATTTTTGCAGTTACACATTTTCACTACATTTATACATTCAAAGGATATTCGAACTGTACTTGTACGATTACCAATGTAATTTGTATGACGTAGAGACTTTTATCATCGATTTACCACATGTATTACAGATGCTAATTTTTTGTGTGTCATAATCGTGCTCCGCGCATTGAATATGCTCTCGTTACTTATAGAAAAACTTCGACGCTGATTATAAATTAAAATCAGTGACATACGAGTTGGCAACTATTATATACTAAAAAAGGCTTATAAACGAAAAAACTATCTGGCAATATACCAATTTGTATTGGTAGGTGTGCAGTTCTCCAGAGGTGCAGCTAGTGCCTCGAAGTGATTTAGTCTTTTTTTAGTGATGTGAAGCTGCTCGTACTAGAAACATAAGCAACATTTATTGATCATTATATTTTTTCCATTATGAGTTGAGTATCGTTGTTTTATATATTTCGGCTGTTGTAGATTTTCAAATAACCACAATCACAGCATTGCGTGAGACTGATACTGGCAGTTCTTGATTGTTAGAAATTTTTTTAAATGATGCTGAAGCGTAAACATTTCGTATTTGTTATTTGATACCTATCTAGTAATTATAAATAGGATTCTTATGTTGCATTTACTAAGTTGAATACTTTCCTGCACTTATATCACACGTCTATTCACCAAGTTGTTGAGCATTGCACTAAGGTTTATTTAAGTATAAAAGTGAGAAAATACTATAAACAATATTTAAAACAAAAAATAAACAAATTAAATGATGTATGTAAAAATATATATATATAAATATATGTGTGTGTGTATGTATGTATATATATATACACACACATATATATTTATGTATAATACTTGTAGATAAACTAGTTTGACTGTAATATTTAGGTGCCTTCCTTTTATTAAATCAGTTTCAAAGCTTGGCTCTATCGTCATTTTCCACAGAGAACCGATTAGTTTTTAAGCTAATATGTATTTTTGAGAGTCGAAACCCCAGAGTAAATTAGATTTATCATTGGGTTTCATTCAAACGTTTCTCACGAAAATAATGATCAGGCTTAGCTACTGATAACTAAATTTGGATTCGTACTTTATGAAATCGATTTCCGATTTCGTATAAATAAAATTTTTCTTCACCATCTTAAGTTCAAATCCATACGGACCAAATATTGAAGGTATTTTCACGCCATTGTTATTAATATTATTATTATTAATATTATTGTTATTAATTTACGATTATTTCTACTATTACCATATTACCAGATTTATTAAATATGAGAATGGGAAGCAGGATATTTTCGAAAAAAAAAAAAATGCTTCATAAAATTGCTACTATTTATCAACTATTGAATGCAAGGGTTGTAATATATGTTTAGATTTCCTTGAATACTTGTGAGTTGAAACAACATTGATCGCATTCCACCCCTTGATAGCTTCTAGTAACTGCATATTTATTGCTTTTAATTTGTCATTTTTCTATTCTTCGTAGGGATGCATAAATGAATCTTTCTTTTGCTGTAACCTGTATCTCTCTAACTTCGATTTATTCACGGTCTGTAAAGCAAATGTTTCAGCATTTAAAAAAATTCCGTTTAAACTTGTAATTGTATTTTAAATTACAAAGGTACGAGATAGTATACATATACACAAATTAATGAGGTGTGCCTGAGGTTGAAGTAGAGAAATAACGTTAGCATTTATTTGACATCAGCATCTTTGTTATGTTAATATGCCAACAGTTATTGTCAAGTCGGTAATGGTAATTTAAGAACCACACTTGTCGCGTTCTTAAATAATCAAATTTCTTCACAATGTGCGAGGAATTGTTGCTACGATGAATCTATTACCCTGCTTTGCCTTCATTTTATAACTGAAATCATGAGTTTTCTAAATCAAATGTTGTCGACGTTCTCGAAATATTTTTTTTCAAGAGATTACAGCCGTATATTTATTTATGTATACAGTTTTGTTGTTTTACTATATTATATTGTTATTAAAATTATTATATGTATAGTTGTCCACATTTCTTATCGAACGTACTAGATGCAAGTATAGTGCAGGTCTACAATATTAATTCAACCATCTTCTTACTATTCTTAGGACAAATATAATATATTCGAAAGTTTCAATACTTGGCTGATGGAATATTCAGTGGTATGAATATTCATTTATGTGCTGAACTGTTTTGTCTACTAAGGCGGCTTTAATGTAATATTATTTATTACATTTATCATTTGAGTGATTAATTGAATGATGTACAATGTACATACATGAAATGAATAAAAATGTACCTATATGTATAAAAAAAAGAAGACAGCTACAAATAAAGTCTATTATCATGTGATATGAGAATTAAACAATTTTTCCATAGTATATCTTTAAAAAAATACTTTAACTTATATTAAGGTGTCATGTGTCTGATGTATGTATACGTCAAGTCTAAATATGTTGTTTGCATTACGGTATACCTAAGATCAATATCGGAGTTCTAAGACAATTTGCGTTATTAGTAATTCCTTGAAATTATTATGGATATCAATTATCGAAATAATATTTGATCTTTAGTAATAAAATATAATTTGTAGTCACCAGCAACAACAACTTTTCCCATTCAAATCAATCTGCCTCTCTCTAGCCATGAGAAGGTTTATAGTAAGAATACCTATCCATGCGAACAAGTTAAACCAACTGGTTGTAATAGCTAATTGCAAGGATAGTCCGGTATTGATCTCATCCCCGCGTCTCCAGTTATTAGCATCTGGCTGTAGATAATCCATGTAATCAAACACGGCTCCACAAGATAAGCGATTATGAATCACCTGAAAAGTTGAGGCTTTTGTCAGAAATAATACTTTTGTAGTTTCTAAAACTGATGTGAAAGTTGCAGCAATTTATTATGCTTCTCCCTTTCGTTCTGATTTACGATCGAAATTATTTTAGATTGATTACAGAATACGATAACGTCCACAATACCTGAACTTCACGACCACTCGATCCTAAGAGTTGAACCATGTTCCTTCGATATTGGTTACAGGTTTTATAGTACCCGTCAGTTAACAGTACAGCATGTGATAGGGAGAGAAAAAAGATGAACACTCCTAAAAATCCAGCTAAAAACCATCGCTTACAAATAGTTCTTCGTTTGGGTCCCACCACAACGACATTTCCCTGCTCTGCCCTGAGGAATGAAATTATTTGTTTATTTCGAGTTCGCTGCATTCAACAACGTATCAATTAAATTTAATTTATCAGGTATTTATTCCAGAGTTAACGTGTTATTTACCTATGGTCGGATGAAGATGTCATTTGAATCTGTTTAGGATCCCCTAAGTTTCTGTTAATGCATGTTCTGTAACCATGATAAATTGCAAGAACCAGCCCGACAATCAGTACCGGAACTAGACCATATGATGTGAAATGGCACAGCTTAACATCGCCCCCCATAAAAGTACTGAATGTGTTGACACCATACAAAATACACCCACAATCTACGCTAATACAAACATCTAGAGTCCAAGCCCAGTGCTGCCATACTATGAGCAGACAAATTGTGGATGTCGTTGACAAGATTGCAGAGACCGAATACAAAACTGCAAGTTGCTTTTCAGCTTGTTCACTTTTTGCATATAATTCGATACTTGACATGTTTCAAGTATTCTAAACTTTAATCGGTACAGTCAAAATCAGACGCGCATTGCGCATATATCGCCTACAGTTTGAACGTAAATATGCTATTACACACTCATCGTTTTCACTACCTTATTTACACTGTACTTATCATTTATTTATATTGGATTTTTCCTCATATTTTGTTCTGCTCAGAAAACTTAAAAGTCGTGTATTTCCATGGAAACTGAGCTGAGCGTTCTCCAGAACGCAGAGAACCGTACTAATTGTAAGCGTTGCCAAGAAACTGTGGGTACAGTTTATATTAAACAGAGTATATACCGGTGTCTGATGCTAAATGCAGAACACGATAACTACCAATTAATTTTGCTACACAAATACACAGCATGTCAGAAATGGAATACAAAATAACTATTCACCACCTTGGATTAATTTTACAGCATGATACAGAAAACTTTTTAGTGTTGTAGAATTTGAATATTTTCGAATTATTCAACAAATATGGTCCTCAGCCTCAGTCTTTAATTTGCAGATATCTTATTCTCACCTAATATTTAGTCTAAATGAAACATTTCACTCAATATTATTTCTGCTTCTGGAAAGTGGTGCATTAAATTTACCGAAGGATGCAGTTTATCGATTGTACCAGTGACACATCTCATGTACATTTTCAAATTGAGATTATTGCGACAGTATTGCGATTTTCACACTGAAACTTTGCTTGAATTGATCGAGTGACTGCGTAATAAATTTGGTGACACAGTGCGAGAAAATTTCAAACCATTCAGAACAACGAGTATGTGGTTCAAAGCTGATCAAACTATACTACTCCACTGACTGAGATAGTGCTGGATAGTGCGTCGAAGATAGCTGAAAATATTCCATTATGTGTCAACTGTGATATACATATGAGTGTACATGGAATAGAATGAATTCTTATTTAATATTTATTAACTGTTTACCTTGGGGCGCAAACAACACTTTATATTCATACTACAAGTTATGATAAATTTATTTGGCAAGGAACACACTGACATTTATTGCTTGATTGATAATCGAGCACCGAAGCAACACAAGAGTTTTGATTTCTCATGAATAAGATTTAAATTCTGGCACAGATTGTTAATTCCGCTTTCTACGCTACACAATTCTTGGAATATTTAAATATGTTAAACGACGTGAAAACGTTTTATGCGCATTTTATACCACAGGTACATGATATCAGGTCAACCTGCATGATCAGATAAACTTAGATAAGATTAAGCGCCATGCTCGATGAATCAGCGAATGTGAGATTTTATTATTTTTCTACCAAAGATCCAAGGGAACACAATACAAGTAAAATACACAAACGGATATCGAATTTGAGGGATAATCTAAGTCGCACGTTCATTCATAGTATATACCTAGTATGCAAATCACATATGTCGAATATTGACAGACCAATATTTGTTTAACTTGGTTGAATATATGAACTTTCGAAGGATAGTGAAAGAAATTGAAATATGGAAGAGGAATGTAAAATCAGATCTTCTTATGTTAATAGTAATCGATTTCACAGTTATGTTACATTATGTCGCTCACATGGCTTGATCCACATAGTCCGTGGCTTGATCCAATATTAGAAGAAAATATATTTAGTTTGAATATAAACGCAAATTACATTTTATTTACATGTTTCTTTATTTTGTTTTATTATGGTATAGCTTATTTGAATGGACAACAAAACATTGTTGTCTTACAATGCATGGAAAAAAAAATTTCTATGTACAGGGCAGGGAGAAATCGATGCTAGTCTCTATATGGGCAGGTAGCCAATTGATCATTTCCGTCTATAAGAAAAATAAGAATCTATGTTAAACTTGTGAAGATTGATGAAAAGAAAATTAGATTCGAAGTCAACCAAGTGTGTAAATAATTAGAATTAAACGTAATTTCAGATATGCCAATTGTTAGTTGTAGCACCATCTTTTATGTTACATTAAATATGAAAAATATGGATGAAGCCCATGAAGGATACAGAGTAGAAGCCAATCTCTAATGTGAAAATCGTGTATTTTATTTTTATGTTCAACTTAAATACATTTAATTCAAGTGACCTAGTTAAAATTAGCTAGGAAAGTTTTTAAACTGTAAAAACTCTTCAACCAGAGTCAAGTAAACAGAAAGCAAGGAGTATTCCGAACAAAATAAAATCGATACTTTTCAATCGAATTCAGCGGTACTGACACATTACTTCTTTAAATATCAAACCAGAAGTGAACGCCCACAACAGCATACTACATTTCAATTGGATTCATTTTATTACGAAGAGGAACGTTTTTCGTGGCAAGTGATGAAATATAATATGCAAGCTACTGTGCCAAGTATCGATGAAATTCAATAACAGTATTTATAAATTAGTTCAAGCCGCGTGTGCTACCAGAGATTATAAATAAACATCTACCGCATTGTGGAACAATTATCATTCTCATGTACACATCACGTTCACATCGCAGTAATTCAAATAGAAGTCGAAGAGTTTTACTGTGAATTATTTTATCATCATTTAGGTAAGGACCCTGTAATCAACACGTACTCATTTCGATAGATTCATCAGACTGATTATTATTCGTTTCCCAAGGTGGATTTTTGAAAGAAACCCTATTACCGTCAGAAGCGTTAAGATGGATAAGCTTCAATATCTGAACTGTAGTAATTAAAATTTTTTGTAAATTAAACTATGTTTAGTATTAATGATTCAGGTAAACTGTAAAATGAATACATGTGGTAGTGGGTATACGAATATGTAATAAAATCACATGTATTTAAATAACTAATATATTTTCACTACTATCAGTTAAAAGAGCTAATGAGAATTGAGATTTCGTTTTTAAAATTGGCTCCAAATGACTTTGGGACATGCTACAACTGTTCCTGCTCAAATTTATTAGCCAATCAAAAACTCAACTCATTTTCATTACGACAGCTGATATTGTACAGCGACTATGACGTGAAAATCTTTCAAAAAACGGATGAAAATTAAAAAATTCAATTCCTATTCTTCAAAACAGTTTGTATGTATAATACTTGGAAAATTCTGATTTTTTGCACGTCAGAATTATACATTTTTCTCTGTATTAAGCTATTAGTCAAGTGCCCTTGAAATAACAATAAAATTTAAGAGAAGGATCGTTCGTAGCAAACAAGGTTGACTAAAGGTGAATTTGAGACACACACTCTTACGCCGGATTGATGCGTTGATGACTGATTTGTGAAAGTGTTTCCCGGTTATTCCATAGACAGTATGCTGCGGCTATTGCAAATCCAATTCCTCCTCCCGACGCACATTTCCGTAATCCAGCTGAAAATATTTATAATACCACCTTCATTGCTGTATGATACAAAGCCTCTATATTGATCGCTAATAAATGAATAATTTAAAATATCGTCAATAAATATTTAAGCAAACTCAAATGGAAATAATTTGTAGAGCACAACAATTGCACAATATGTTGGTAAATTGTTTTAACAGTAGTAAACCAAGTCCACTGGGAATTGCAAATAAAGACGCACATGTAGATTTGAATAGCATTCCAGTGGCAGTCGCAGCTCCAAGAGTATTTATCGAGTCATCTGTTCCTCTAGCCCAAGAAAGTATGACTCCAAAGCCACTGTACATTACCGATATGACTCCTAATGTGTTTGCCAGTGACGAGCCATGCTTCATTACATGATTTATCAACCTAGAAAAGGAAATGATTGAAGATGAAAAAATTCGTCGAAAATCCGGTCAGGAAGAAGAAAAATTAATACTTTGAAGAACGTGAATATAAAAAGAGTCGACGTTTCGGCCGGGCCCTGCCGACCATCCTCAGGGATAAATTCTATAATGATTAACAAAAAAATAGGATGCTTCAGCATAACAAATCTGAATTGAAAGCAAGGAATATGTTTAAAAACAATATTTGTTGTTGTACAAAATTAGGTGAAAATTGAAACGTTTCAAGAAACTGTCAGAGTGACAGTTTTAGGTTAAATGTCAAAATTTTTTTTTTGAAAATAGGTTAATCAGAGGAAAAATTGGTTGATGAGCAATGAAAATATGTCAGAAAAAGGTTATTAATAATTTAGGAGATGGAATTGGGAAAAGATCAAATTAATTTTGAAAAGATTACTCACAAACAATGACGACCAGTACATGCTTAGGTGTTGTTAGTTGTACAGCATTTCGGAAAAAAAAAAAAAAAAAAAAAAAAGGAAATGATTGCGATTCAGATGTACGTATAATATGCAGTTTCAAATAATTCTTTCAACGAAACTATGGCGTTGTCCTAATCTTGCTGCATTTTCAAAATGTACAATCCTCAATACGCATTGAAACTAGATGTGCCGAATGATTAATGAGTGTAGATGATATTATGATATTACACCATTTATTGTAAAGTATCCTATTACGTAATAACTCACTGTGTTCTCCTAAGGTTGCCAGTTTGTCCAGCTAAGGTTGTGGCTTTAATTCCTTTATAAAAACCAGAAGTGCCACCTAGGCCAGCGCCAATTATGCACGCAGCTCCAATTTGACTAAAGGCTAATTCAAGTCGACCTCGTTGTTTCACAGCTCCTTCAGGGAATATAAATTCCGGCTGGCTGGCAGGCAGGTAGCTTGGGTCAAAGTTCAAATATGGACTAAGAGGTGCCAATCCTGGTTGTGAGGTGACTGAAATATTGACAGCAACAAGTTTGGTATTAATTAAATACATTCCCAAACTGTAAGCAATGTAAGGAATTTAACAAGGTAACCAAACCAAATACCCTGAGAAGACACTGTATTCTCTCTAGCGGAAGGTGTAGCCTTTTCCTTATCTCCCAAGATCTTAGCATGAAAATCATTGATGATTGATGTCATGACAATTTCTATGGTGAGAATGATGTCAGCACGATAAATTGCAACTATACGCTATGTGCAAATATCGCGTACTGATGGTGATATACCGAGACTTTAGAGTACATACTAATTTTTGTCAATGTCATTGCTGAATTGTACGTAATTTCGATGTTCTCGATTTCGCTACGACAGTCTAATGACAGTGGTATCGCGTTTGTTATTGCATAATTGTTTCACGTGGGGAGTAGACTTCAGACCCATAGAGTTGGAGGAAAAGTGAGGTTATGCGACGATACTAAGATGTTGGTGAGTGATCATCGGCGTATTTATACGCCTCTAAAGAAGCAGTGAGACAATACATAATATGAGATCGAACAAGCACAAAGATTCGACGAATCTTGACTCGTTTTTAACGTTTTATAGACACGTACACATGCACTCACTGAAAGTTCGGAATAATGACAAAGTTTGTCATGATATGGCAACACGACATTACTTCAAATTTACCTGAATTTTGCGAGTTGATGTCACGTAAGTCAATCATTTTCGTGTGGATTTAATTGTTTTATAGCTAGCCACGAATAAACGAGAGCAACTACGCTCCCTGATCATTAGATGCGAATTTTGCAATGAATGACCGGGTTGCGTGCTCAATCTGTGGATCGAACTCGACAATCCATTAACATGTTGAATTGTTACCAACATTGAAATACAGTTGGTACTAGTAGAGCCTGAAGTCAGGCTTGTATGTACATACGTGACATGCGTGAAACATGTGAGGTAACGAACGTACGCATTGTGAGCAGAGGTTTCTCTCTGTTGTCCGTCGTGTCAGTGTTCGCAACCCTGCTTCGAAAATACTTAATCGTATTGTGTCAAATTCCATTGAATTCCAGTAACCTAGAGTATGTATTCTCCAGCAGCAGACTCTCAGTTCCAGCTTGAATAGTATTATACATTGAAAACAGATTTGGCGAAGAAATTGAATCGGGAGATATCGAACCTGGTGACCCAGACTTCGGTAAGCGTTGCCGGTTTTTAAATCAACTCATAAGAATATAATTATCACTGATCTTTGATGATTACACATGACAAAGTAATGAAGTGTACTTCAGGTATTTTCTTTATTTCGTCGAATTTACATAAGGCGTATAGAAGACTTGGGATTATTTTATCTTTTTATTATTTAGTCTTTCAGTTTTATAAAGCAAAGTCATAGAACACATTTGAAATGAAAAATGCATAATTAATAAATTCATAGTACAAAAGACAAAAAAATTCCATGGATGTACTTTTATTTTTTTTAACAACGCGTTAGTAATAATCGTGAGTAATATTTAAATTGAAAGAAAAATCCATATAAATAGCTATTACTTAAAAGATTATGGGATAATAGTAAAAAGTAAATTAAATAGGACGAGCTAGAATGAACGTTCACATTGTTTTCTGGACACGTACATATACTAAAATATTGGAAAGACAATGTAAAACACAATTAAAAAAAAAAAAAAAAATAGATACAAAATAAACACTAGTATCATAACAAAGTATTAGTTCACGAAATCTATAAATAATCACTGTAAGTTTTCAAAAAGTCATAAAATACAGATCCAAATGGATCGGTGATATTTCACTGATAACTAATTGAATTCTTCCATGTAGACTTATAATTCTGTCATTTTTAATTATGAATGGATCTGTGGTCCAATCATCACGTACTTAATTTTATATAGAAATCAGATAACGCAATTAGTAGACAAAGACAAGTCTGCACAACTATATGGATCGCCTGTAGATATCTTACTTGTTGGTATTTTAGAAGTAATGAAATGCGTTTTAATGACATTCACAGGAATGCCAGAAAATGAATTTCACGTACATAATTATAAGTGGAATGAACTTTTCAAAAATTGATTTCAACCAGAATTTAATTATGAATAATTAAGTAGAAATGAGTACAAATTTAAGAATCATATTTCAGAGAGCCTCGATACAGACACTTTATATCCAGTTGGGATTACTAAAAATATTTCACCTGCATTTTAGACCGTTTACGTTATAACTACACCGTCCAAACTTCAACAAATAGGTACATCATCCGCATGATTGTATAGTTTACATTGTCGAACAGAAGAATATAATCTCCTCAACAAATGGTGTTTAACTAAATAATCACCACTTTCATAACGTTATTTGGTAGTTGACATTTTCTTGTAAAAAGTATGCATGCTATGTAAACAAGTACAGTAAATAGCCTCCACGCTAAATTATCCGTTTATACGATATTAACAAATGTGGAAGTCTTTTCAGCTTTTGTATGATGATAATTGTGTCGTGTATAACATCAATTCAATAGTGTCTAATTTCGTTACTTCTATTCAGACCTGGAATCCACATGGGACTTTTGCAATATACGGTATTAGTATCAACAACTTTTCAAATTAGACAAGGTCAATTGATCAACATGATTTAGTGTTTCACCCGATTATAACCGCTCATAATTATTGCACATCCCGCAGTAAATACACTCCATAAAAGGAGACTAGCTTCTACTCTTCCTACGACAGCTCTCAGGCTGTCTAGAATTAATTTCAAAGATGGGTTCACACTCTGCTCATCAGGCTTGTCTTGGATGATCTTCATTTTCGATAAATACTCCAATAGTGGTGGGTGATCTTTGCTGAAGATCGGGAAGTATTCGCCAATCTTCTCCCTGGTCCACCAGGTCGAACTGTGTCTAACATACGAGAATTTTCAATTAGGTATTACTAGGAACTTAGAAACCTCCTGTGAGCAACACGCGAGTAAAGATAATGTCCTCGTACCTTTGACTCCATGGGGTGTAATGATAGTGGTAGAGGCTTGCTTTTATGTATTTAGGCGGGCTGTCTCTGAACGGATTCTGAGCCTGATTAATAAGTGCCAGTACTTCCGGTTGTCCCGACAAAAGTCTATAGGCTAATGACATTAACCATGGGTTTTGATGGTATGTTCCTAGTGCAGCAAACCACATTTGCCAATCTAGACGAGGCTGATGTGGTGCTATAAAAAATGACCATGATCGGTTAATTATCGAGCTCAACATTGAAAGCAAATTTGCTTGTTACTTCTCAACGGAAAATGTTACCAAATAACTAAAGACTTGAATTGATATCTACGTCTGTTAACTGTTACAGCGGCAAGAATATGTACTATTTTACTTTTTAAATACTCAACATGCCTGCCACTGCAGATTCGTTTTTCAACTTACCAACAAAAGGTAAAGAATTATTGACATTTCCTGGCTTGTATAAGAATTCATATTCTCGCCAAGGTCCGTCTATGCTGTTGCTTCCTTCTATAATAACTTCTGGTCTTCCTCCCACTCCTGTCATTCGTCGGAATAATCCGTAACTATTAACGAGATGGAGATGATCTACGTCTGAATGCATATGCTTGAGTAGACTTGGGACTGTAGAATTGTGTGAAGAATGGAGCGTGGCGTACGGCACCTGTGAAGAAAAATCAATAAAAAAACGTTGAAAGAGAATCCAGACATCGTTTTGGGATAGAGAGCAAACACAGGCATAGCTGCAGAATTATAATGTGTAGTATAAATTGTTTTACTTACAACACTAATGCCAAACAGGTACACAATATTAAGAGTGTAAATAATGGTGGTAAAAGTGCTGAGTAATTTGCTACCAATTCCTTGCACAGATAAGATTGAATAGGTGACAGCCTCAGCTACAACAAATCCAAGGGATGCTAAACCCATGTAAATAGAGATCGGAACCACAGTGGCTAGAGCACGATCAAACTGCTCTTTTGTAAATGCTGAAATCCAACATTTTATTTTACAATATTGTTGTTGATTAATTTTATTCGAGCTTCGAGACTGTGGTAAAATATAAAAGTACATTTTCTGTCAATCTCATTGCTTACCGATCTTAGACTCAATGGTAAAATCTTCGGTTATTTTCAAGTTGTAGTACACGTATGTTCCATATATCACAGCAGCGTATACGAAAAGACAGACAACTGTTGAGAAGTAATCAACGAAATCGGATTGACTGCTTTTTACTTTCTTCTTGTAGAAGAATTGGTCGTCCAATAAAGATATAGAGAGGCAGATCGTTAACAGATTGAAGAAATTGTAATTTCCCGTAGCGATAATATTCACTTGCAGAAATACCTGGGTTTAAAATATAATTATTACAATTTATACATGTTAGTGACTCTGTGTCAACTACTTTATGCATTTATAACGGTCGCCCTGGGCAAGCCATAAGTCCGTTTCTTTGAAATCTAGCATACAAAAGACTACTTTGTGTATAATCTTTAAATTTGCAGGAAAAACGTGAAATGCTAAACAGAACTCGTTTAAGTAAAAAATTATTTTGTTGCATGTATGCTTACTTGCAAGTAGAAGGAAGTGATGCGAACTTTTCTATTTGGGAAGAAGAACAGAAACGGTATTGCGAGCTCGAAAACGTTTGCTCCTACAGTGGTTAAGCGAAGAAACCATGCCGGTAGATGATGAGCATACCAAGCCAAGGGAGTAGGAATGCATTGTGACTCAAAATGCACGTTCAAGGCTGGAAAACAACAAAATAAGTCACGGTTAATTTGTTTGGCGAACGCTTGTGGCACGAGAACACTTTTGAGGGTCTTATCCCTTTGCTACGATATTAAATAATGAGGAATAAAGTATGAGCAGCAGCTGAAGCTGCAAGTCTAATTTATTGTGCGCAATATCACGTATACGATAGTTCAAGTGAAAAAATCACATACCCTCCAAACCCCACCACGTCGGACAGCCAGAAGTTAGCTTTACAACACCGCTGGAAAACATCAATCGAAAGAGTAGCCAACGAACTGCCCAAAATGTCAATGCCGTAGATGGAGTGCTGGATTTTCCTCGGCGGGGGTACCAGAAGGGTGCAACAATAGTGCACAAGAATCCAGCTTCGAGAAGAAGAACATCCCTGTAAATAAAAGTTATTTCAGAGAAAAAAAAAATTTAACATTATCAGATGACAAATCTTAAGAATTGAATAAATATGATTGTTCTGTCATTTCAGTTTCTACTATAGAAAGTAACTCTTTTAGCTAAAAAATATTCAAAACTGATGATATAGGAAAGAAAGTGACGAATTAGATGAGAAATAAAGAAAGCGATGATATCTTTTGATAGATTGGCAAGTCCAATTCATCTCGTTAAAAATAGACATGATATCGGAAGCATACAGATTTTATTTGTAAAAATAGTTGCACTCATTGGTGAGCAGTAACCTTGACAAACACATCATTCGATACTCTGGTCAAGTGTTGAGTGTCAATACGATTCTCGAGTTACAATTTCATGTAGACTGTCCTGTTCAGGCCTCCGATCAAGCTTATGCAATATTTCTTGGGTTTTATTTCAATACATAGTTGAAAGTATACCTGACCGACTAGCCTTGGATTTTATTTAGAAAGCATTATAAAGTGAATAAAGCTTGATTGGGATGTTCAGCTTGTGTTAAAATGTTTGAAAAAAATCTCACCACTGAAACGACATGAAAGTTTGTCCAACTTGATAAAGAGAGTAGTAGAGAGACCATAATCCAGCAAAAACTGGAGCAGTGCAAAACCTTTGCGATATAAATCTGAAAAACAAAAATAAAACCTTCATAAAGTAGCAGAGACGGATCTTAAGCTTTTGCGGAGCTTTAGAAGACTTGAATTGCCACTTTGACCAATAGAAATCAACAAAGTCTTATTTTACCCAGTAAATGAGAGAACAATCCCAAGTATCGCCAATACATCGAGCATATACTCCGTGTTTAGGCTTATGTATGGTGCGAGCCAAAGCAATGTTGGCTTCTGTTTTATTCTTTGCGACAAAGTGTTACCACCCCTCAAGTCGAGTTGCGCCTTGGCTGGTAAGACTCCGTTGTTGCCATATAACCCTATTGAGGAAAATAAGTTTTGTTTTAATGTTTAAACAATTAAAACTATCAGCTCCTTCGCAGTCATTATAATTACAGGTATTTCAATGTCAGAGACACAAAACGTTATTTTTCAATCCAGTAAGAGAATAAACAATTGAATTTGCTTAGTATCAGAATTGCATGAAAAAAAATTGTCAGCAAGTGCCTATAAATTACGGTGATCGTGTTTTTTTTTCTTCGGTCACTTAAAACGAACAGATAAAACGAAGGCGTTATTTTTCCTGCAACTGGAATCCGTCGTTTCGGTAAGATAAAAACTTAGTTCACACCCGGCCTAATTACGGTAAAAGACAATTGCGGCTAATGCCGACTACTGAAAATATGGGGAGGTCTATTAGAGTTGGCATGAATAGTTAACAAGCGAATAATTGTAAGATTGTCTTGAACGAGGTCTAGGATCAACCGGTGCTATTAATGGGATAAAAATAAGCCGTTCTTACCTGGGATTTGGATGTAGAAGCTGAGAAATGCGAATAAGTAAATGATGCATATACCTCGCAGGAATAAATTGCGGGTATACCGAACCTCTCCCATTGTTTTCCTTCTTTTTTTATCGAACCCGTACGTGTCAAAAAATTGGCATTTATTGAATGATTAACGGTGAAAAGGAGACAGTAAATTTTGATTAGGAAGAGCAGCCACGAGTCCACAATCTGCTGCTACAATTTGTTACTGGAACTGGGGAGGGAAAGAAAACGCCAGCGATCCCGGCTGGCGTCACTCAGGGATCCAATCAAAAGCCGGCAGATATGTCGGCGAGAAAATTTCATCTACGTGCTCCGCTTGTTATTCAAATTTCAAGCGTAAAATGCGGATTCGATTTTCGATCGCGGCTGCGACGCGAGGCCCTTTAATTGCAGAATTTAACAGACTGTCTCGCATCGGTGACAGAATTTTTTCTAAGTAAGCAATATATATATAAGCCTGAAATACGAACGAAGTGTGAACGCAGCTTTAGATCGTCCGTCCTGTTTTTCTCCTTTTATACAGCCACGTCTTTTCTTTGGATTTGTTCTTTCGTTAAGGCCTGCGTATCCTCAACCAATCGTTCTGCTTTAAAAATCTGGGAAACTATTTGAAAAATTCATTCACCGCTCACCAGTAAGATTCGGAAGTTGAAAATACATTCATTTGATTTTAGGCATAGATAGGAATGATCTATCAATGATCAAATTCTATGTCGCGTTTAGCTGTGCTGGTTTTTTTTTTCCTAAACCAAGTACAACGTGCTGTTTGGTAATTTATTCATCTATAAGCTTAACGAGGAAATAGAAAAAAAAAAAAACAAAGAACAACGATCAGCACGGCCGACAAATGATTTGACTCATTTATTTAAAAAGGATTTAACTCTCGAACTGTTTCTAATAATAATTAATAACCATCGGCAAACTCCTTATAATGTATGGTTTACGAAAGTACATAATCACTCGTTGTCACAACTGATGCAATGTATAATTATAACAATACAAATGTATGCGACAAACTTATCGTTATACGTATATATTGATATATGTATGATGTATATGTATATTTTATATAATATAATATGTATAATATAAATATTAAATGCAGTGGTCAAAGACCACGGTATAACTGAAGTAACAACGAAAAGTAATAATCAAAGTTCATCAACTTGAACAAAATTATTATACACGCTGTACAACTGTTTCCAGCTATAATTCTTTGTTGGTAGTACAAATTTTATCGAAAAACTAGAGTATACAGTAGCTGTCTACCCATCTACTGCTTAGTTTTCCTTTACGATTTCACTACTTTGCTAAAGTACGAATTTTCTCAAAACTTCTGAGCTGGGTGGACATCGATCGCGTCTTATCATTGACGCTTAAAAGTTTAGATGTGGGTACCAGCCGCTCTAAATTCAAGCTCAACTAATTAATAAATAACTGTCATTGTTTGTTAAAGACTAATTGTCGCTGTGGAAATAAAAAATATACTGGTGGAACGAAGTTTGTTCCAGTCACCAGCAAAATAAACTCTAAGCCCTAAATTCTCTAGAGCAAATTTCAAAGTTCTTTTTATCGCTCGTATTTAATTTTCATTCGTGGATCCATCCAGACGTTAACAACTGGCTACAGATCGAGTGTTTCGATTATGAAACATGGAAACATTAATGGTCGTTGCACCTTTGCGTCGTTCGTTCAATCGAACGTGAAATAAACCGTTAATAGTTTACTCGATACACGCTAAGCTCTGGATTCTATATACGCGTGCCGTGCATATGTATACTAGATTCGTTGGGCCTAAGTAATGCGACGAGTTCATCCGTTGTTTTGGGACTGAGGCTCGATGGTCTGCTCTCCGATATGAACTGGCTGGGTCAGCGTATTCTGAAACCACATCATCCAGTTGCTGAGATAATGGCTCCCCAATTGGTTATCGGGGTCATCCCTCATCTGCACATTGTTCAACTCCTCAAAACTGCGAACGGTTTGAAGTTCAGTGAAATTGCTCACAGAATGCCCACCATGCGTTCTTAATTCCCGTTTTCTAAGAGCGTCTTTTACTAACCTTTGTCTGCGTTCCTCTTCGGTTTCAATTGCAGACCTGGTGAACCTCATTTCCCTTGCTCTTAGGGCATCCTTTCTCAATCTTTCTCTCCTCTGGTCTTCCGACTCCTTTGAATACTGATTCAATCTAGCTTCTCGTCGTTTCGCAGACTCTCTGTTCAACCTTTCCCTTCTCTGTTCCGCAGTTTCGTTTGCGTACAAAGTCAATCTTTTTATCCTTCTCCGTTCCGCCTCTCGGTCCAATCTTTTTCTCCTCTCTTCAGGCGTCTCGTTGTACATTCTGTACTCTCGTTTCCTCGCCGCCTCTGCATCTAGTCTTTTTCTCCTCTGTTCAGGAGTCTCGTAATACATTCTCATTTCCCTTCTCTTAGCAGCCTCTTTAGCCAGCCTCTGCAGTCGTTCCTCCTCCGTTTCTTCCTCGTAAAGTTTTCTCCGCTTCTCTCTCATGCACTCTGCTTTCCTTCTCAACCTCTCTCTGTAATCCTGACGCGGCTTACCCTTCCTTCTCAATCTCCTCTTTACCTTTTCTGAACTATTTACTTTTCCCTGAACGTTACCTCTGTAACGTTCGTTCAAAACACGCGTCCTTCCTTTTCTCTTTGTAGCTGGAGCAGTCTCAGCCTCGACGTCCAATGGCTCTTCTGACCTGTCTTTCTCACCTTTCGAAACTCTCAACTCAAGTTCAGTGCTACTTGTGTCCTCCTGGTCTATGCACAACCATTCCGAGCTGTAGATACCGTTCCCTTCTCTTTTAACATTTAGGCTCAAACCATCCAAAAAATCAGGAACGCTGTAAGGGATCGTTTGCAGTCTGTCGTCGTTGTCGATAAAGACTTCGGTCGCCTGGCTCATTCGTCTTTGAATTTCTTCATTAATTATATCTGGGTGCAAAGCTCCCAATGTTATAGTTTCGGGCAAATTATTAGCCAACGTACGCACGACGTTATGCTCCAGAGCATTGAAAGTCAAACTCAAAGTCTCTAGATCATCGGCGTTATTGCAAATAGTAGTTTCCAATTCGTGAATCAACGAATGTCCCTCTTTTATTTCAATCGCACACAAGTTATTCGCCTCGCATATCACATCTATGTCATTCGATTCAGATTCCTGATCTTCGACCTTAACGCATACAGAAATAAGGCCCAATGATGCGTCGTCTAGTTGAACATCGGGTTGATTTATTTCCATCTCCCCGCGACCTCGCAATTAGTCCAGACAATTCCTGCAACACGAACAATACTACGTATACGGATGTTTGACAGAAGACAGCCGTTTGTACATTCCCGAGAGTAGACAGAATGAAAACATATCCCCGCCTCTGTATTACAGTATAAAGATGAAAATTCAGATTACACCAAGGATGAGATATCAAAAATTGAAGGAATATTTTTAGAGAAATATCACGCAGCGTAGTAAACATATTGCGCAATATTTGGGCATGGAAATTATTGGTTTTCTTGTACTAATGACAAACCTGCGTGAAGCTAATGTGTCGGCTAGAAATAGAAACGCGTTGGCCATGAAAAGGCGATATTTCGGAACTTGGTAACGTGTGGATAGAGTGTGGCAAGAATTTGGGAAAAATACAGAATTTCAACGTCGATCAATAAAGAGGTTGTACAAAGGACAGACGCATCCAACGTCAATCACGAAAGTGAAGGAACGAGGGAGACAAAAAAAAAAAAAAAGAAGGAAAAAGTATCCCCCACCTGCGTATCGTCTGCTTCACTTGTGACAGCTGATTTTAAGATGGCGCCGAGATGATCGCGAGCTTGTTTACGGGTATTTGGTACGCGCTAAGCGTGACTCCGCCTGTCCGACTCATCAGCACCTCTTGTCGATCACATTTTGCGGTTGCGTATGCTCAACGATATGAGCAACGACCCCCCGGTTCCCGGTTTGCGACAAAAATTATAATCGAATCAACGGTACCAAACTGCCTCGCCGCATACACGTCGCGTCATCGCTAAAGATGGCATCCACTCCATTTTCATTCCCCAATCGTCGCGGCAGCTATAACAAAACTCGTTCCACTACACCTTTCGGAGCTGCGCATGCGGCCAATCTGTGCATGAAGTCACGCATTCCGTTGAATAAAAAGAAATGATTCTTTTAATTGTGCGATTTTATCACTAGATAATCTCTGCGATATCCATTTGGCTTAATACCCGAGCTTATGACAGCTTCAGAGAGCGTTTTTAATATCGAAATATCGAGGACTTACTTTGGAGGGAGAAAAAAATATTTTCTCTGCAAAATGAGACTCGTCAAATTTCTGTCCAATATAAAATTCCCTCGAAGAGACTCGACTCGGACTCGCTCCCTATTAACGCTAACCGTGTATACACTCGTGTATGTCCGGTTGCCTGTCGAAAAAATCATCTTGCGCGAAGAACGATGAATTGTACGAGTACAGGGTATAGTTATGATGATTTTATATAATAATTATCACAATGAAAGAGGATTGCCGTCGATATTTTGATGTAGTACAGCGCAACGGGGTTGAAATTAGTCGTGGAGAAACGGATGACGTGAGCCTTCAAATTCTTTAAATTCTCGGTTGCAAGAGACGGCGTGAAATACACGGTCGCAGGCTTCCGTAACGTGTAGATACGGTGCGTTAGTATTCGTGTAGGGATCGTGTATGGTATACCTGTGTAGTATGGGAGGATCGAGGAGTTCCTTAAGAGCTTCATCCGGAGGACCCGTTTTTGTCCGAGAGTCCACGCAGGGGGCTACGTGCGCTGATAATTAAGACATTTCCATTTAGAGTTGACGTCAACTGACGTGTAGACGAGCGAGCTTCTCTTCCCAGCTACACGTTTTCGGCTCGTCTTCGATTCGGCAAAAAAAAATAAATAAATAAATAAAATAAAAATCAATCATTATGTATCGTATTTACAATTAATGGTATACGTATATAGCTGTATCAATACATGATCGAAGGGACGATTCTCGGAATGCTTGGGACGTTCCTCAAGAAAAACTTGCTTCTCGTGGGATCATGTCCATTAAGTTATTTATCATTTTCTAGCGATAATACCTGCATCGGTATAGCTTTCAATTTTCTTATCAATACTCGACTTCACAGATCATAATTTCAGCTGATCGCGAGGAATATCGATGTAAGTGTTTAACTTTTCGCGTGTAGCGACAAGACCACAAATCATACGAAAATTATGATTTGTGATTTATACGTATACACGTAGAGCCTCTGATAACACAGTCTACGCTGATTATACGTACGACGGAGATGAGCAATTGCAAATTGGCAACCAATCAGACAGGTATATTGCGCGACAAATGCTGCCCTGTAAGCAATAATATCCAACTCATAATACGGCGATTCTCTTGCTGCTCTGGCAGTTACAGTTATACAGCTCTAACTTAACGCCAGCGACAGGTGGTAGTGATACAACAGTAGCCAAGCAGCACAGTTTTACACCCTGCGAAGTTTGCACAGACCGCTTAATCTTGTATACGGAGTCTGATAAAGCTTTTATAAATCACTCTAAGAGCCGCGTATTTTCTTGCTGTTTTTTTCGATTTTAACCATTTGTGAATTTTTAAGTCGTTAGTACTTTCCCATGATCAACGATTAGAAACGAAATTTTATACATATTACAGGTATGTGGTTGAAGATTAAGTGTGTCAAGCAGGTGTCGCGACGGCGAGAAATCGAGCACTTACCTACATAATGACGAGGCTCTTTGGGGCGCAGGATTTGATCGGTTTTAGAAATCTTTTTCAAGTAGTCGTACGTTACGAACGACAAGCAGCTGCAGTCGGCGTTGGCCCAACAGCGTAAGAAATTATTGCGGTGCCATAAAAGTACAGAAATCGTGATTGCCGGCGTAGTATTACGGATAATTTCTAGATGAATTTTCCCCTCGCGCTCGGTTAAATGACTTTGAATCGGTATCGGCTTCGTTACGGGGAGTAATCCACGATTGTCAATCAGCATTCCTTGGGTAGTAGTAGGTGATGGAAATCAATGTTTAACGTTACAATAATTCATTCGAGCTGCAGGGGCATTTATAATTTACGACCGGTGAGCGGTTATTTTATTCTCGCTGTTGGACTACCAAAGATTTCACGAGGGCAGAACAAGCCTGGCGGAATGTTGGCAGGTTCTTATTCCACTGACAAAATCATTAGGGGACTAAATCCAATAAAGGGCCTGTCGGCAACCGACCATAAGTAAACATTCTCCGGAAGATGACCGGCTGCATCGTAATCGCCCCATCAATGATATCGCGGACTCGTTCCTTATTCAACCCACGACACCGCTCGCATTTGCCTCCGAAAATATTAAGACCCGTTTGAAACTCGCCTCAATTATTTCCGTCATTTTTCTCCCCTCTGTTTGCAGAAGAGCGGTAGGAGGGAAAAAAAAATTAAAAAAATAAAACAATTAACAATAAACAAGTACAAGCTCAAACTTCTTGCATTAACCGCACCTATTATCGTATTGTAGAAATTATACCCGAGCGAAGAAATAGCGTGCGCATTAAGGATACAAGGCGACAATCTGTATAATCATTTCAGGATTGATCGTAAGCTGTGCGTAGGATCCATGGAAGTAAGATCGGAGCATCGAGCATCACGCGACTCCCGAATACAGATCCTTGGGGAAGACTGCAGGGAACTGCAAGCGTCTCGATCGCGATGAAAAGAGCAAAAGGAACCACGTATTTCTACCGAGTAAGTGAGTAATGGATATCTTTATTATCGTGGAGAGTCGTCGACGGGGTGAGTCTGCGAGCTGGAATCGACGTCGGCGCAGCAAATATGTACCCCCGGACTTGGACTCGCAGGACTTGGACTTGAAGAGGACTCCGCTCCAATTGGTCGTCCAACATAAATATTTATGAAAACGATATATTTATACGCGGACGACAAGTCCGATGGTTAAAAAGTTGAGAGATTTATTGGGCCGCGTCTTTCACTCGACAACCATTTCTGATTCTACCTCGACAGATATATGTATATACCCAACATGACGAGGACCGATTCAGTCTTAACCCGGCTGTATTAGGTATAATTTATGCATCTTGTTGCTTGTATACACACAATTTTCATTACCCTTACTTTTATCCTGCTAATCTAGGCCCGGTGCTTAATTATTATAACTACACTGATCAAAGGAACTCTCCTTTTCATGCGTCGAATTGTAATTGTCGTAACAGTACTTGCAGATATTGATCTTCTATATGGCGGAACCTTGACAGATTTGCACTTTTGCCACATTCTGCTGCATTATACCTTATTATAGGTACATAGATATATGTACGTTTATTATTATGTGGGGAAAAATCCCGTCGAGACTTTGTTAGATGTAGAATTCCCGGTACTTTCGCGATAGAATGGTTACATTATAGCCACGTTCGTTTTGATACATAGGCGAATTACTCACCAAGATCCGTGATCGAATTGAGCTTCATTTGCACACGAAACGGTGAAAGGTGGATAGAAAGAAATAAATACTCGTAATTTGACAAACTTAAAAGTAAACAATAATAGTGAATATGCGACTATAGGCAAATAAAAGGTAATCAGAAGCGGAAAAGCGCCAAAGAAATGATGTGTAGTCATGCTATTATTATTATACAATAAACGCTTTCGCAAATATACTTGTGACTCTGCACAACAGGCGAGAGTTGAGATATCCTCGTAACGGTGCTGGAGATTGCAGTTAAAGAATTCTGCTCCTTTTGTAACGGAGTATATACTTGGCTGCTTGGTAAAATGATTCATGTGACGGAAGATTTGCTATGTTCTTTGCAGGCAACTGCACCGGGTTGCGTGAGTTCAAACTTCGCGATGAATCCAGCGGCTGGTTGTCGAGGCCTGGTGTTCGCTGTTCGTACATCATGGTGGTGCGGTGGTCGAGGTGAGTACCGATTAACGGAAGTCAAACCCACCGATTCAAGCATATATCACCCGACTAATGGTATGAGGACGTATGCGCCAATAAGGGTGAATTTGGTGGTTGAAGGGCGTATGATTTTATTTTTCGATACAGAAGCACTCAAAACGCATATCTGCACTAAAATTGGTCGAAACAATTGATACAGAATTGTGAAAGGGTTTACGTTTGGTGGATTTCTCACACTTGTAAATAGTATAAGGTTGCATCGACCATTTTTTTGTTCTTTTCGTAAACGCTTTAAAAACCTTTGAAACGTATGGATTCGTCGATTTCGAGAAGAATGTTTGAATTACTTTATTTACTATAAGAATAATGTCAAACGTAACGGTATAAGGTCATATGTGGGCACAAACTCCATTAGTGAACGTGATCATATTATGGGTATAACCAACAGTACTTACGACTTTTTATCGTTAATTGATGCATTTTTCGCGCACGGACAAAGGGGAAAAAATATGCCTTTTTACCTTTGCGCGTGGTGAAAGATCGTATAATGGCTCTCATCTACTTATCTCGTTAGATACGCGATGTATGAAAAAATCGAAACTTTCGGTATTTCACGATTAAACTATAATATTTTGACTGTCGAGTCTTTCGATTGCTCCAAGAAACTATCCAACATTTCTTATACATTCGTTTTGCAATGTAATAATTTAGTAATATAAGATTATATTTCACATAGATACTGCAAGACTGGCGCCAAGCGTCGCGCATTTTTCTGCAGGCTACCGTTATTGATCGTTATTATTTCTCTTTCACCTGACCGTAGATAATAATTACACTTCGGGGAATTATTATGTCAGGGAGCATCGGTGTAGTTTAGAATTGAAATCACCGCACCTGTGCACCTTGCGATATAATATTGTAAAAAGGTACATATAGGTGTGTAAGATACGGTAGGACTGCACGAGCAGCCGCAAGATTGGCTTGCTGCGGCAGCCCTCTAGGAAACCAACAGAAAGTTCTCCTGCAGTTGAACCACAAATCTCTGCCCTAAACACCAGAATTAACGCTCGATGCTCCATTGTCCATCCGAGACGAGCTAAAGATCAGTAACAAAAAATATTCAATAGGATCTCGAACGAATTTCGTGTTTTCAGTTTAATACAGCCCCTAATACGCTGCAGCTCCTCGGTTTCCACAATACTATATTATCTTTTGTTCGATACCAATTTTTTTTTCCATCTCAGTTTTCCTTCGCGTGTTATACGTAAATACGTACTACTGTATATATGTATTATAATGTATAATACCTATAGCCACAATTCCTCAGTTTCGATAATTCGGCAATCGGAAAATCATAATCAATCTCACCAATTATATTCAAATTCGAAATTCAAACTCAAAGCAAACATCTGGGCCAGTGGTCCATTGCTTTTTATTTCTTTCCTTCAACCCCTTGACCCACCGTTTCCTTTTTTTCAGTTTTCTGAAAACAGAAATTTTTGGGGAAAGAATTCCATGACATTTCCAGGTTTTCCAAGATCTAAAACCTAGTTTTCCCTGACATTCTCCCAGTTCTGTAGTAAGTTACTAAGATCTATATCGTTCAGCTTATCGACTCTATATTCGGTTCAAATTCAATTCCAATTGAATAAAAATGTAATGTATAAAAAAGTCAGGTAAAGCCAATTTATTTTCTCGGCGAAAAAAAGTAAACTTGTTGCCTCAAACAATCATTTTTAATTCCCATGACGGAAAGCTGATATTTTCACTTCTCTTCACGAGCAGATTAAAAATACCCAGGCAATTCGAGGTTTTCCATGACCCCTTTTAAATCCCCCGACATTTCCAAGTTTTCCAGATTTTCCGAGTGTGTGGCCACCCTGCAAGACGGCGTCGGGCGATTGCAGGGTTTTCAACACCTCGTTTACGGTTCGGTCAGTACTGCTGCTACAAGATCGAGTAGTTTGCGGTCGTGTTAAAGACGGGCAAGTTTAGGGCTCTGAGTTGGGTAAGAATGAAGAGCGCGTACAGGCGATACTCTCGTAAAGTTTAATGCACCCCTCCATAAGTCATTCGAACAATGCCTTGGCATAGGTATTATTTCCTCCGCCTCCCTCGACGCCCCCGGGACTCGAACCATGGTCTATACGCCCCCCGTTCAGCAGTCCGCACCTCTTCGATCCTTTCAAGCTGACACTTGATGTATCATGTTGGCATAGGCGGAGCGGAGGGGGGATGCGATGGTCTCTGGATCTTGCAAAACGTTCAACGTTATGCTCACAGGTAACCTAGAAAATAACTGCGTGTCTCCCTTTTAAAAATTTCAGAAGGAATCTCATTTGTGATTCGGGATCGGCCATCTCCTAGCACGATTGTGCTTCTGAAGAATGTCTAATTTCTATTAGGGTGGCGACACCCGTTGAATAAACTTAAAATCAAAGTACTATGCGTTTGATTGCAGAAATCTAGAATCTCCGTAGCCGATCTTTCTTACCGACGCGGCCTGAAAATTGTCGCTAATTGTGATAGGTGCTGTGCTGGGAGATGATTGATTACTATTCGGTAATAAATCGTATTTAACGCTTGTGTTGTGATTCTTTAACATTGATTTGACTGTCTAATTTGTGTCCGTAAATTTACTCCGATTGGAAACAGTGCAGCAGGGGATCTCGTCGCGTGATTTCGTTACAATGCCTAAACATTTGGACGGTGAAAAATTGCACTTCGGTTCGTGCGTAACGTTGGATTCTCCGTTTATAAGTACCGATAGGTATATTATTCCCGTTCTGCCGATATGCGTGTTGATTGTCTACCGTATTCGTATACGACGTGACGTACGTTTCGATAATAATCTAATTCTTGCTGAAATTAATATCGAACTTCTCCGAGAACCGCAAGTCAATCCTCGTCACGCAACAGGTATAAGTACACATGCATACGACTCTATATGCGTTGATTATTTTTAACTCTTTTTTTGTCTAAGGCTCAAATCGCTGGCAATGTGGGCCTAGTTTCGTTTGTCGGAGTTATATTTCATTGTGTCCACGATTCGACAGATTGCTGGGTTATTCAGCATTTCCGATATGCGTTCGTGTAATCGTGAAGAAACAAGTTTGAAAATAGAAGGAAATGCGATTGTCAAGTTTTTTTTCTCCAGATATCAACGACCTAACAACGTCGATTCTTCCGCGGAATCCTCCGCGGTCCGAATAAATAAAAAGTAGTCCCTGCCCGAGATGGCGTTGATCCGATCGTCAATTGTTCACGGTCATTGTAGTTTGCACCCAGGCACGAAAAAAGGCTCCGATTTTCTCGACCTGATCAAGAAATATCGACGCTGAATCACTCTGGGAGTTTATTCATTCGCGAGTGAAAATCTCGGCGATAGTTTTTAATCTACAGGGAGTTGTTTTGACGACTCGTTTAAATCTTCATCGATGATAATGTCGAAGAATGTACGAGGTAAGAAACGGTTGCATCCCAAGATGGCGCGAGCCTGTTTCTCGAATGTTCGTCTTATCACCGTCGAAGTTGTAAAAAGATGCGAATTGTCGCGAAGAATCTTACAAGTTATTGTTAGCTTGGTTATTCAGTATTCCTGCAAATACAGCGACAGTCACTTTCTCGCCTTACGCGAAAAGTCACGTACAATTGATAATCTGAACAGCATAAGAAAACCTTGAGAGGAAAAAATCGTATTCCTTCTTCATTGTTGTGAAGAATTTCGGAACATTCCGGAACTTCGCATCGTTACTGTTTTTCGTACGTCGAAATCAACATCGAGAATTCTGAATTGCAGATTAACGTTGCAGCTAAGAAGAACGCCTCCGCCTTCTGTTTACACCGTCCCGGGAGCTCCGCATTCGTAAATACGCCACAAAGGGGATTCGATCGGATTTGCTGTGTTTACGTTTGCTGGGTCTGGATTTCGGAAGCCAGTCTGATGTTTGGAGCTCGTCATGTTAATCAGTGTTCGGTGAGCAGTCGTCGTGTGAGTGGTAAGCTCGTAACATTGCTCCGTGATTGACGATTCTTCTTCACATCATAGGTATGGCAATATTGCGTATATTTAGTTTGAGACTACCCGAATAAGAGTCCCCTACAGTGTCTCTATGAGCGCGTCGCGAATAAGATCGCTGCTTCTCGAGTGTGTGTCTGTGAATTTGAGTCGTGCCTTCGTTGCTTCGAGAATCGTCCGTTACGATGATGCAAGCGTGATGAACGGCTTGTAATTCTGGCACTGCGTTACGTAGGTAAGTGCATATTTTTTTCACGTTAAATTCGACAATTTCCGTTGCTTTCGGCTAGATCGCAAGAAAGTGATAATTGATTTGTTAGTGAACAACGATCATACGAGTGACAATTTAGTCGAGTTGAAACCCAACATAAACGAAGAAAACGAAGAAGGAGCAGAAAAAGATGAAGAAACATAAGAAGAAACAGAAGAAAAAGATCAAGTTTTGCCACTGTAAATCCCGGTTGTTTTGTCAGGAATGTTAAGTTTGTTCGAATAACTACCAATCATATTGCAAGTGTTTGTTACAGGGCAACTTCAGCATTAACGTGGGATGACGAATTCTTACGGAGTGGAAGATGAATAAGAAGCTGGAGGGGTTGAAGAAGAAAGAGAAGCAGAAGACGACGCAGTTCCGAACCTGCGATTTCGTGCTATATTGCTAGGAATATTTAATTTTTCGAAATAATCACTAATCATTTTGCGAGAATTTGTTACAGGTCAGCTTCGGCAGCAACAAGGACCAATTATACTCACGGATTATAAGAAACCGAATAAAAAGCCGAGACGTTGGAGAAGAAGAAGGGGAAGGAGAAGCAGAGGAAGCCGGAGTTTCGCAATGACTATTTGTAGTCAGCAATGGTATATTTTGCCAAGAATATCTAGTTTTTCTGTGCAATTGGTAATCAGTAATCATATTACGAGAATTGAATTTTTTTTGCAGGTCAACTTCCGGGCAATTAAAGACGAATGTCAAGGCTTAGAAGTTACCGTCCTGCAATTACTCTCTTCAATACTAGTGCAGTTCAGTGAATTTTCAAACTAGTGTACTAGTGTAAACTAGTGTAGTGTGTGAGTCGTTGTCAGTTCGCGAAACTTATATCCGCGAAATATGGAAACGGACTTTTCGATCGGATCGCGAATCGGGGACACTTCACGTTCGTTCAACTCAACCAATGTTCCAATCTCCAGTGTGTTTCCGGTTTTCCTCAAGCGGATTTCGCTGGGCAGAGTGCAGCGGTAGCTT
The DNA here is from genome assembly GCF_021155775.2 of Neodiprion pinetum. Lineage (NCBI taxonomy): Eukaryota > Metazoa > Arthropoda > Insecta > Hymenoptera > Diprionidae > Neodiprion > Neodiprion pinetum. Next base: position 5,729,382 of record NC_060232.1, read on the forward strand.
GGTGCTGGGTAAGTCGAAATTCAATTTCTTGTTATACCAGCGCGCGAGATTCAACGCCGTATAGGATGCATACATATATTACCTATAATGCTCTTGCAACTTTAGAGCTCTCTAAATCTTTTTTTCTTCCTCATCCGCGCGATCGGTCCGCGCTACGTATTATACCAAGCCAGGTATAGATAATTAGTAATATTTTTTGTTCGTTAACTGCGAATGGTTATACGTTGGGCAGGAGTAGTTAGCCGGCATTGGCATACGTCCGGGTTCACAGAGCCATATTTCATAGCCTGGTACGTATACCTACTCGCGGGTTGTTGGTGCCACGCTCATCGTCAGTCAGTCGCCTCGCGACTCGCGTATGCAGGCATAGTACCCACACCTCGTGTCTCCTCGCTGCAAGCTGCGCGTTAAGCTCCGGGTCCAAGTTCTTATTTCGAGAAGAGGTTGCAACCGTGCGATGTCGACGAAGCTAGCAGCCAAACGTGTTGAACATTTTGGAAATAGATAAATGCATTTCAGTTTTATCCTCATTATTGGGTAAAAGTATTGAGAGTTCGAGGTATTGCACAAAATTTTGATTTTAGGATTTCGTAACCTTATTCGAATGAGCATTAGAACGTTTGGCTGCTAAGTCACGGTTCAAAATAATAGTGATTTTACAACACATTTACTGTATAAAAGAGTTGTCAATTTACGAAATCAGGTTGCAAATTTGGAAATTCGGTGAAGCGATACAAATTACTACGCACTTATCTTAAATTGAGAATGAAATTTTTTGATCTTACTAAAATTTATAGGAAAAATACAAAAAAGTCATTTGAATGTACTCAATTTTGTAGTAAATTTATTGCATTTGTAAATTGAATAAACAGTAAATGTGTGGTGAATTCATTGTGCCGTATCCGAATAAAATTTCTACCATGCAGTGTAGGAAGTTTCATACGAAAATTTTTAACAGTTAAACTTCAGCCTGGTGCGATTTCGAGGTTGCGAAGACCCTCAGATTTCAGAACAAATTAGCCGGAGAGACTTGCTTGTTGTTCTTTCTTCGTGTTAACTTTTCGTTTTCTACCTTCCAAATTACAAAAATTATAACGCGGTGATCGTCCAGCAAATTATGCGTGCGTGAAACAAATATGAAATGAATTAAATAACGGGCAGTATACTTAAGTCTAGGGGGAATTCAGACACGAATTATTATACTATACATATACACTTTAAAATTAGGTGTGAAAAAGCCTCGTATTGCAGTTTTTTCCTCACTCTCTTCATCCTTCCATTCTGCGGGGTAATAATTTAATTTTTGTAACAAGAAGACGGGAGGGATCGAGTGTTGTTGGCCTTTGAAAAAACACGCGGAGCCCACGTCGTTTAAATCGACTGCTCGCACACCCGCGAACTCTGCGTATATAAATTCTCATCCGCGTTAACAAGATACGGGGTTCCTGCCCTGCAGCACGCAGCTCGTAATTATCATGTAATCAGGGGAGGATAAAGCGTTTGGTGTTACCTTTGACCCCCGAACGATTCGCACCTCCACGTCGCATTGTATCCATATACACGAACTCGCCCCCCTCCCGAGTTATTAGACGAATTAAGTAGTTACGCTTTGTTTGATCGGCAACGAAACCCTGAATTAAGTTGTTATCGAGAATTAGCAAATTGCCGGTTTAAGGTGTTCGCTTGATTTGTTGCCTCTCCCTCTCCACTTTGTTTACCTTTCTCTTCGCCTCGGCTCTTGCCGGTTCAGTGATCAAGCCTCCAGACGCCGAACTGCACTCTTTGCACCTTTCCCGTGATCCTCGGCGATGCAAATCGAATTACAATTTCCTCTTTAATAATAGGACGGATAATTAATGAAACATTTTCGTAAACAAGACGACGGAAGTGAACGAATTTCTGAAGCGAATCAAATTAGCGGAAACGGGATAACTTGGGGATCAAGGAAAGGAGGAGGCTGCGGGGCGGGGTTGAAATTCCGAATTTGAAAACTTCCGAAAGCCCCAAATTTCGAACTGTTTGGTGGCGAAACTTGAAGTAAAGAAAACAAACTTTGAAGAAACAAGAAAGTTTGATTTCTTTACGCCAAGTTTTCCCACCAAATGATTCGGACTTGGGCGTTCTCGCGACTTTTCAAATTCGGAACTTCACACGCACACGCGTGCTCCGCATCTTCGCACCGGTCTCACAATCGGCTCTTGGACGGCTGCTAATCGCGAGACCTGCAGGCTGTCGGCCACATCGAATAAATAAGGCCGGTTGTAGCAGGCGGACACAGTTACTCCTTGCAATACCCCGCGATAAACGTATAGTCGTAAAGGCGCGCATTCCGCCTATTACCAACGCAAGGGGCGACCCTCGACCCTAAGTTCTAACCTTGCTGACGAGACTTGCGCCTCGACGACGTCCTTCCTCGGTTTCTGCGACGCGTGATGCCCGGCTCTTGGGTCCGTTGAAACCGATGTCTCGCGATAAATCAATTCCAACAATATTCACCGTCTTGAATTCTAGAGAAGTTCTGCCAGCTTTCTGCTCACTGTACTATACGTACAATTGTGCCGTAAATCCGATGTCTTGAAATTTCAAAACGGAGTTTTAAAAGTTGAAAAAAAAAGAGTTTCTCACCCCGCAGGCGTGGTCATTTTAATTTTTTTAAAAACCTGATACGGTTCACGTCCAAATTGAATTTATGATATATCTAAAAAATTGTTTCTATAACGATAAAACATAAATTTTTCCCCAATTCTCCGATTAATTGTGATAAAATTATTACGTTTGCGACAACGATAGCTTTCAAAATTTATTTCTTTCCGTTAACATCGAATCCGTTTTTTCGAGGTAATTGACGTTGGATTTCCGGAAAATTTCGGCACCACTATCAGTTTCTGGAAAAATTAAAATATGGTCATGACGGTGCAGAAAACTGTTTTTTAAGAATTGATGTTCTATAATTTTTTAATTGCATAGGGACACAAGACTTGCGCCGTAACGCAGCGCAAACCTGGCTGCATAATTCAACACAATTTTCTATATACTATTTTTGAAATTGTAAATGGTCATGCCAACTTCTCTGACACTCATCTTTGCAGTAGATTTTTTTTTTTACGTACACTTATACGTCGATGGATCTAGTAATCAAATTTTCGAGGGTCAGTAGCGCATCGATCTTATTCGTGCCTTAGAACCTCGTGTGAATCGGTAAAAATCGGTAATTGCATGCATGCAGCGCTTGTTGGATACTGAAATCTGCGGAATCGCCGCAGCGGAGTTTAACCTCTGAACTATTGAGGTGCGGGGCGTGGTTATGGTAGCTGCAGTTACTGCTCCTCCTCGGTAATTCTTTGGCAATGTTTTACACGCTGATAAACACCTCGGAGTTTCCTACTTATCGCACCTTTTTCTCCATCTCCTCGCCGTGCAATGCGGAGAGAAAAAACGCACACACGGGCAGTAAGTTGTCTAGACTATCGTAAAGATGTCGATATGTTTGAAGGACCGAGTACGTTGCGTTGAAAATTATTTTTATGATGACGCATAGTAAGGAGGATGAAGTTAGTAACGTTACTGTAACGGTGCGTGTTTAAGAAAAATCCTTACTTGATTCGCATGTTTAGGTATGCCCGAGATTCAGTAAACCATTATAAGTAAAGTATGCTTTAATGTTGAGAAGCCAACTCGTTGAAAGTTATTTTTAAATTACCCAATGATGTTTATTTTTTAACCTGAGGTTCCGTTACGTTAACTTTACTAACTTCACCCTGATTAGTTGGTAGTTGAAGTTTATTATGTACGTTGTGTTTTTACTGCACAATAGCTTTCGTGAGATACGTAATTTTATTTCGACGTATCGGTGTGACCTCAGTCGATACGTTTTCCTTTTGTGCTAACGACATTAGATATGAGATATTCCACGTCAATTCGACGAATGACTTTCCCTCACCATTTTTTTTTTTTTTTCTAACTCCAAACAGCACACCCGAATTATTTCAGATTTTTCTCACCGAACATTATTTTTTATTAATTTTTAAAGAACAAAACGGAATGACATTTTTGAAATTTTCGAAAAAGATCTAAAAAATTCTTCGTTCAAAGATGATGATTTAAGGCCACATCCGAATGTCCAAACTATTTCAAAAAACTCATTTGACTAATTTCAAAAATACAAACACCTCTAACTTGCTTTAATTTGGTATTTTTATTGGTAATTATTCATCCTTATACATGTATAACCATTCGCTTTTTGCATAATGTTTCACAAATGCAAAGAAATTGGTTTTGATCGGTCCAGTACTTTTCGAATTATTTAAATAACAAATGTACAAAAATAAAATAAAAGTGATGATTTCTTGGGAATGGATGACCGGATCCGAATGAAAATCGGTACTCTATGGATTTAGGGTCATTGATCACGAATCTGATGTCAGATTTTCAAAATCCAAAATGGTGAATCGATCACGGCGGGAAAAAATCTAAAAATATTCGGATTTTGATGGAAATTAGTCATAGGCTTAGGTTTTTTGGGTCAACGCTAACGAATCCAAGGTCAGAATTCCAAATCTTATTACGTTGGATCCATTACAGTGGATTAAAATAAAAAAAATCGTAATATTTCCACGCAATGTGTTATCCAAAGTCTTTTCAATCGTTTGAAATCCGAATCGGATATTAACACCTACTTGTTCCGTGAATTTTGAACCTGTAGCGTGAAAACGGGTCACATTTCGTTATCCCATGTATCATAGGTTCGCAGCTTCGAAAATCCGACACCGCGACCCTTCGGGTTCCTGATTTTCTCGCATTTCATCCTATTTTCTCCTACGCAATTCGACGGATGAATTCGGAAGCGTCGAAGGCACTCGGCCGGGTTATAATCGTTAGGTGCCGGCCGGTCCCTCGGCGTCCGAAGTGTCACGTTCAACGCCACGATTCCTCCGCACGTTTAAGGCGAAGAGGTCCCGGAGTCCCGCAGAAGTTGTTGCTTTGGTCACCGCCTCGTTGTCGGCGCGGGGGACATAATTATCCGGGAGAGTCAAGGAACCCGACCGACAACCTGCAACCTGCAACCTGATGCGGCCTCCCGATCGGGCCGAGGCATTATAGGCGATCCGCGGCTCTACTCCATTCGGAATCCCGAATCCTTCGCCCTGCGACATTGTTTCTCTTCTTGTTGTCCGAGCACACGGTCTGGCTGATTCGTCTGCGAGTCGACGTCGTTCCTCGTCAGGATTCGATCGAACCTGCGCGCAGGTTTGTCCGATTCTTTCCTCTTCGAGCGTAACATATCCTCCGATAAACATTGTAGGCATGTTGAATTCCCTTATCCTCTTTTTTTTTTTTTTTTTCATTCCTTTTTTTCTTCTCCTTCTTTTTGAGATTCTCTGAAGTATGTATACTCTATTGTTTCCTTGGCTGATATATGTGAACGACACTAGAGAGCGGCAGAATTAATCTGAATGTGACAAATTTTGGAGAAAAAAACAAAGAAATTTTCATTAGTAATTTAAATTTACTTGATTTCATCAAATCTTGCGCTTTCGATCAAGCCAAGATTTTCACCTCATGAAATCTTTGCTCGTAACTGTATACAATGTGACGAATTTTTTAGTTAGGCTGCCAATAAAACAGTTTACTGGAAACAAATTTTAAAGTTAATCGAACGGAAAGAAATTGATTTGAAGCAACCGACATTTATTGAAGCCGAGTGAATATTCTACGGGTTTAACGTGTATTATTATAAGCTGGAATCAACTAAATATTCCATCGAGTGTAGTGCGCGACGAAAAAGTTTCGTCAGATCGCAATAACTGGCATCTTCTGAATTCAATCGAATAGTTAATCATTTCGTAATTGCAGTTGAAAAATTCCTTCCTCATCGAGACATAAAGTTTATTTAAAATCGAGCCGTAGCGTTGAATCAAATAAATGCAATGACTGAAGGATTTTTTTTTTTTTTTTCACAGCGTATAATCATTATGCGTCAATTAACACCCCAAGATTAAAATTCACCTAATTATCGTTAATTCCGTAAATCTACAAATTTTATATTATGCATTCCGGTACGAAATATGTAATCAACGAGTGAAAGGAGTTGAAAATTTCTAACAATTAATAGTGCGACGGAGAAGTTCTTTCCACTTTTCAATTTCTTTGCACCCGCGAATCATCGATGCGAATAATAGAGCAGAAAAAAATAAAAAAATTGATTCAAAATTAAACTGGAGGGGGATTATGTCCTATACGCAGGAAGAATTGAAGCTGATCGCGTGTCGAGACGAGATATTGTAAGAATCGAGGGGGAAAAAAGCGAACTACGTCTCAAGACGTAGCGCTCGGCGAGAGCCGGGTATTTTGGTGTTTCTTGTCCGTTCGGGTACGCAATTAATTTTTCAATCGTAGTGTAAGCTCAACCAAGGGACTGCTTTTGCACAGGCAGAGGTATAAGGTACGACAATCTCTGCGCGCGAAATTCGCCAGTCAGTGCAAGCTCTGCTTTTGCCGCGCGTACAATTCCGTCGCGTCGACGTGACGGAGTGGCTAATTGCACTCGACAAAGTCAAGCCGCGATCCGATGTCAATGAAAAGCACGACGAGAAAAGAGTTTATGTACCGTTGAGAAACGTATATTTCGACAGGCCGAAATAAATGTTTCGTTATTATTATCGAATTTTAGTCGAGCCGGATAATGGTCGATAGAAATTTGTTAATAGTTGAAAAATCACTTTGGTCCAACTAAAATTTGATTATAATAACGACAACTATATATAACTGGCTCATACTTTCAGGGGTGTTTACTGGCATATTTGTGAGTAAGTATTTTGTATGGCATGGTTTCCCGGCCAATAATATGGACGATTCAACGTAATTAGTCCAACCAGGTAAAATTGGGTTTCACCACCATTTCCACCGAACGGGTAATCCAATCCGGAGTTTATTTGCCTGGAAATCTTTATTGGATCCCTCTCTCCAATCCCCTCTGAAATGTAATCCCCAGAAAATATAGTCCCGATTTCTTCCTAATTTTGCGTTTCTTGGTCGCAATTATTGTCATTTTCGTTCGATTTTAAATTCTTTGTGGGAAAAGGGAGGGGGGGGGGGGGGAGTGAGTCGGTACAGAGGGGCCCAATAAAGATATCCAGACAAAGAAATTCCGGATTGGATTACCCGTTTGGTCGGAATCGTGGTAAAATCCAACAGGTCAAATGACGTTGTACTGTCCATATTATTGACCTGGAAACCATGCCATACGATATAATTACTTGCAAATACGTAAATAAACACCCCTGAAAGTCACGCAAAGTTTAAAAATCTCGAACCTCCTCTACACTCCCCCTTAGGGTTGACTACAGCGTCCTTTTAACCTATAAAGAACGCATGATCGACACTTTACCCATGATAGTTTTAACATATCAGATACCTTTTTTATGCACTTTCCGTAGGAGACCAAGAATCCCAAATCCCCGTCATCTAAAGGTTAATCGGTGTTCGCTTCACGCCATATCGGAAAATGCCCCCGAACAATATCTTCCTCGGCCGGTCGAATCTCACCCCGAATCTCGAATCGGGCGCTCGTGATAATTCCCCGGGGAATGCGAAAGATCAACAAGTCTGTAGGCTTACAGTGCCGTTTGCCCGTTTGCGCGCGGACTGCAGGGGCGCTTCGTTTTTCACTCGGTGGGGCTGATTGCGCGAGATTCCCGCTTTGATCCGTCGCCGCCTGATCTCGGCTCCTGGTTGAGCGGCGTTGCAGAGCATCCAGCATCCTCGCCGCGTTGCTCCGGCTCATCTCGACTCGTTACCGACGACGACGACGACGACGACGACCCGAGTTCGTTCCTCGCCTCGCTCGAGCAGCGACGAACACGTCGCGACACCGCGTTAAGAAGAAGATTTGCCCGCCCCCCGTGGCTGCGCCGCGTCCGCGATAGCGAATCGCGGAAAGTCGCCGAGAAGCCAGCTATCGTGAAGAGCGGATCGCCCGTATCGAAACGCGGCATTTCCCCTCGTACGTTCTGCGGATATCCTTTCTTTCAGCCGGCAATGCGCGCATTAGGTGACGATCGTTCAATCGGTGCGCGGTACAAGCGATTCTCGCGACGGCGAGGACGACGACTCGGGTGCGATTCGTCCCGTCCGTCAGGATCGATCGTTTTTATGTATCGTACAAAGAAAGGCTGCGGGAAAAAAGAATGCAACGAAGTTTTGACGGTGATAACGTTTTTCACTTAAATATATAAAAGGGAAACCGATAATGAACTTGAAGCATGCTCGATCCTTCGTCGAAACTTGGCTCTTATCGATCTATTCAACTCGTCAGTAAGTACCGAGAATTATTACTGCCGCGATAGTATAGCTGTTGTACAAATGTGGTGTAACAGTGTCGAAGTAATTATCATTCCTCGTTCAACATTCTATAATGACACTGGCATGTATAAAAATATAAGTATAATGTATCCGCGTGTAGTCGAGGCGGATAGGTACCTGATCCTCGGTTCGTTTGCACATACTGGTCATGGCCCGTGGGACAGGCATGCGAGTAGGTACGGCAGCCTGAGATGAAATTGATCAGCGGTTCAAGAATTGTTGGAATCCAGTTTGAAATCGAGTTGAAATCGGTCCTGCACCGCACTTTTAATAACGCGCGTCGTCCCTTAATGAGGTAATTAATAATTCTCGCGCTGACTAGCGAGATCTCGAACTTTCAACCAAGTTAATTGTTGTAATTATATGAAAATCGATTCAGAATCCCGCATATAAGACATGTTTCTACGTACAGAGACTTTAGCTATTGTTACGGTACATACCAATTTGTTGTTATTTTTTTTCCATACCCCTTTCCGTTTTTACAGTCTTTGGTAAAGCGACATTACTAAAATTCACCTTACGCAAGACAACGCAACGCGATAATGTCCTTTCTGCACTTACGATCCGGCTCATCAATAATTGCTTACGGACAAACAAGGCGGCGCTCCGTAGAGCCGAGGAAAGTATATATGATATACAATGCAACGGGTAGGTAGTGTGATATATAGCTATACGTTGGTGCTCGTACGCGAATGCGAGGCAGACCCGGGACTCTGCAAAAGAAGGAGCGTAAGGGGTTAGGCAGGTAGCGTAGAGTGTGTAATTTATTGCAGACAACGCCTTGGTCCGTTGTTTGTTCAGGCGTTGGGCATTGACCATTGAATATGGCGGTGGTCAAGGTTGAATATCATTGTAAGGCTGTTTAGGAAGACGAGTTTCAGTTTCTTTGCAATCTATCTACATTTACATCTACGCCTTCTCAATTCCCCGCGCCATTAGATGTACGTACAACCTACCATGGGTATAACAAATTGACTGGCTCGTATATGCTTTGAATAAATTCACAGTAGCTCAGAATTCCCGTTTCGTTCGAAGGAAAGTCTATAACGATGAACGGTCTTGACGCGTTACCCGTGAAATTGTCTTACGACATATTCTTATTATTGTTCTTCTTCTTCTTCAAACGCGTGGGCTTGTCTTAATAAGTATTGAGCGTAGAAAAAACATGGTAAAAATTAGAATGAAAGAAGGCGAGGCTAACGATACAGGTGTTCACGTTCGTTAGGCATATTACACTATCCCGATTGTTCTCTAAATTCGGGGAGTCGGTTATTACCTGCGTACTTGCGACGCACTGCTTCAGCTTCTAGAAAAATCTCTGCCAAATATAAAACCTTGGTATTTCTACCAGTCTTTGCTAATTCTTTTTTCTGAATAATTCTTAGTTTGCTAAAATATTTAATAAGCTGGATCGGTTACTCGAGCGGTATAATTTTGGAGCAAGATGCATGTTTCTGTGTCGTAGTTTCATCCAATTTTCATACACCACGGAATACGGATTATAGTCAGTAGCTGGTAAACCATCTACCCGATTGCTTCTGGGTGGTAATTAGCTTCAATCCTATTAACAGCGTCATATGTTTCGTGAAAATGCTTTTTTCGTCGTCGCCGCGGCGCCTCTCTCAGAGTTAACGCCGTACGTTTGTACGTTTGTACGTATGTACGTAGGCAGTGAACCTAGGGAATATTATAACTCGGGCCGATTACCCGTAGTAGTTGATTTAGCGATAGTTAAACGGTCGTTGTTTCATCTCTGCCTAAACGTACCATCCACAGCAATTTTTATCACCTCGTAACTGACCGCCTGGACGAGCTTACTTACCGCACCGATGCGGTGAAATGTTGATCAGCCTTACCTAATTAAGAAAAATATTACAACACGTAAGAGATGAAGAAAATTGATGCATATAAGAATGTACACTGGAAACAAATTTTCGTCAAAATTAACCGTTGGGTGGACTTGTGTAGAACAATTTTTCGGCTCAATCCGGATGGTGTTGAATTGACGGAAAGTCGTTTTTTCTATATACGTTCGGACGAGAATATTTATACGAGTGTACAGAAACAACAAAATTTATAAAATAAAGAAAAAATAATATTAATGGGGAAATGGAGTTACGGCCGTGCAGGATACGAGAAGCTGAAAAAAAAAATAAAAAAAAGGAAAAACAAGTAAATCGTGAACGCGCGGTTTCGTCCGGCATGAGAAAAATTTAACTCAGGTTCCCGGAGGCGAAATAATCGATCTATAAAAGCCCCGGGAAAGAAACCGTGATAGCTGATGAATGGAGGAAAGAGGTGTGGGAACTGGCGCGTAGTAATACTACGACGGGGCGTCTCTTCGGCGTCTAGTCCATCAATGAACCGGCGCGATGAACGGGGAGAAGGGTATTATATAAGGACGATCGGAGAGTCGGGTAGGGGAAAAAAAAGTGTCGGTCGTACGTGTGTGCGTAGGGAAAAAAAATGCTTATAGAACGGAGCGGTTGTAGCGGTCCATATGTCAGTTCGTATCGTCGGAGGACTTGGTCCTTGGTCGTTGCTGCTGAGCAACAGGTGCAGCGGATCTATTAATTTTCGAATATTGAATATTACGTAGAAAGGGGTGTTTATCCCTCCTTTCGCCCTACTCGGCTGACGCACACGAAACGCTCGACGATTATACTCGGATCTTCGTTTCATTAATAGCAGAGTATACGGATGATTTCCGGCTCTTGTTGCGCACTATCGCGTATATATTATACCGCATGATTCGTCTCTGGATTTACATAAATCAGCGCTCGAGTTTCCTCCGTTTTTGTTCGTCGAAAATGAACGTGAATCGAAGTTTTTAAAACTACACAGCTCGTACATTTTCTCCCCAAACACGAACGTGGGATATATATATATGTATGTATATCTGTATATGGGGCATTCTACGTGAAATTTGCAACTCACGTACCTCACTCCTGTCGATTTTCTCGGATTTTTTGTCAAACTTCTTTAGCCACGAGTGTAAGTGAAAATGAAATTGAGAAATCAATTCGGAAAATGCCGTTCTTTAAAATCAGACAAAATTCACATTGATTACATGATTTAAAATATGATTTTCAAGCATTATATGATAATGTGATCTTAATATTAATTATTTTTTCGCACGTTTTTAGTATTTTCGTGTCGGAATTCGAGCTGATTTAAAATATTTTTATTCCCCAGTCTGAATAGATCACGGGATCATGAAAATAATCTGATTATACAATCTATTTAGATCGAGGTATATAAAAAATAGAAAGGTAAAAACAATCCCGACATGGAAAAACTAAAAAGTTGTGAAAAAAATAGTAAATATTAAGATCCCATTATCGCGTTATGCTTAAAAATTATATTTCATATCATATGTATCATATGTATGTATGTATTTTTTCACATTTTTAAAAATGGCGCATTCGGAATTAGTTTTTGATTTTTTTTTTTTTCTTCAATTTCACCCGCCAGTCTTGACATCATACTAAAAATGGTCAAAATCGACGGAGGTGAGGTGCATGGTTTGCAAATTTCACGTGGAATGCCCCATACGCTTACAATATATAGATGCAGTTATTCTAAAGGAAGCTGCGGATGAGTTGCGAAATTGGTCGGAGGAGGGCAGACGACCTGTCCAAGGTATAATTGAGGTGTCGTTTCCACTTCCCTCGGAGCCTGTTCGACGAGAAACTCCTGAATGACATTCGGTAGTTCGGTAGCCATTATTTCGAACCCCAGGCTAGGCCGCAGCGGCATTGTCGCAAGCGCGTGGTTTCATCTTCTTTCCCCCAATTTTCCTCAACCTTATTAGAATTTTCTCGGCACGAAAGACGAAGACTAGAGTTTTAGAGCGGCCGGATCCGCGTTCTGCCTCCCACGTCGAAATTAATACCACGGACTCGGAGATTCCTTTGATTTGAAAAATACACTCCCGAAGCTACCGTTGCTGGCAGCCATTGTCACTGCCAGACGTTGAATTTCGAATTCGTTTCTCTCTAGACAATTCTTCGACGAGGTGTATAAGGTGTATTGTGCAGGGTTTACACTGTTTTTTATTTTCATCCCGAAGTTAAGAAAACCGTTCACAGAGTAACTCGTGGCAAAAATTCTTGCACACTTTTCGCGAAATTTCATCGATTTGAATGCAGGAAATTTTTCCCACGGGCACCGAGCTCTCAAGTACTTGCAGAATACTTGAGCCTCGGCGGCACGATCACTCGAAACGGTAGTCAACTTGCTGCAGTAGCAGCGTGTTATAAATTAGAGACTAATTTAAGCGTCGTTTTCTAACAGGCAATCAATACACCGCGTCTCGACGCATTGCCAAGTTGCCCACGCAAGTACATTAAACCTGTAACAACTATTCGTAATATAATGCGCATCCTTTTATACCATCATGCTCGGCTCGTGCAGGGAGCTTAATATGTTGCGACGACGATGTGTTGTGTTATTATAGTGCAATAATAACGGTATTACAGTCGGCGATGATCGTAGTTTTACTATTAGTGGAGGTGGTTACCTTTCTCTCTCTCTCTTTCTTCTTTTCTCATTAATTCACCGCTCATACTCACGACCTTCGTCGTATCGCTCGTGTGCTCCATTTTTTTTCTTCACCTTCATTTAATGCATTTAACTCAGTTGTTCCCACTTATTCACTTATTTTTTATTATTATTGTACTATTTATTTCTACGTACTCCTCAAATGGTACTTTGTAGTTGTTTAAAAAACATCTCCAAGTACAACCTACCTCTGTTTTATTTTACTTTAGGTTATTCCTTTTCTTGATTCATATATATTTGCCACTGTAACGCTGCCAGCTACCCTTTGTCCTATTCCTAGGCCAAGATAATCCCTTCGTAATCTCCACTGTAGTCTACTTTAATTTTTTATCTTTTTCTTCATTTTACCTATTTCGAATTAATTTTCTGCCTGCATACTTGCTTTTTCTTCTCCTACTTTATTGTATCCTGTATTCTTTTTCTGCCGCTATGCATTTGTCCAACATCGGTATGAACGTAATAAATCTATCTATTTAGCTATCTCTCTCTTTTCGCCAGACGATGATACGCGTCACGTGTGCGGTGTGAAAAGTTGCGCCGTGCGTCATTTCGTTCCTTCAATTTGACCACCCACGGGTTCTTGGCGTTGGAAAATCGCATTAGCCAACAATAAATCCGTAAGATTGAAGAAACGTCCCGCGAGAATGAAGACAGGAGTGGATAGCCTGGGGTACCGTTTCTATTCTGTGTCACTGCGGGTAGCCTTCCAGGCCTGCCTTTTGCCGCACAATCGCGCTCTCTTGAAAAACGGGCGCGAGTCCACGTTTCTTAACTTCCTTTCTTTCTCTGGCTCTTGTTTTTTCTCGCAAGTGAATTTCCTTCTTTAATAGAATTTTTTTCAAATTTTCCCTCATTTCTTTTTCTATAAATTAATAAAACAACCTGCGCCGAAGAAGTAAATTATACATTTTTTTTCTCGAGTGTCAAGTTGTTCGGTGTTGCCGATGTCGAATTTTTGCTACGGCTTGCCGGGCTGCAGAACAACGGCGAAACCATCCTGAGAGCTTAATCTAGATCTCAGCCTCTCTTAAATCTCCTTCTAACAATTAACCCTTGAAGGTAATTATAATTAAGGAGTCGACTGCTAATTGCTCGCTGTTCAAATACGTATAAGTGAAAATTAGAGGGCGTGGTAGAGGACGGTATATCATTCAAATCCTTGACGCTACGTTACACATACCTACATATGTGTACCTAACCAGATTTCTTTACCCTCTATCTTTTCACCGCATTTTCGATCATCGCTGTTTTCAGACTGCAGCTGAGGTCGTTTCAAGAAAATCAGTCTCACGCTTGAACGAAAACGCGAAAATGAATTTCAGCGGAAAAATCGAGCCGTAGGCGAAAAAGAGAAAGTCCGATGATACGGAGACGGAAAAATTACACGCGAGGCACAATTTCTATGAGATTATCTCGGAATATCGTGGGAGAATAATGCGTCGCACTTGCTGGCATCCGGTTCCACTCGTTCGTCGAGCCTCGCACTGACCACCACACCGAACGAAACGCGTAAGCCGCGAATGCACTTAAATCCGATAAGTGCGCTGAAACGAGCTTCGGACTCGGAGGAGGTAATTAAATATCCGAGGATAGGCGCGACGATTATTTGGTGAATTCTTCTTGCAGAGTAAATCTGCTCCAGTCGGAGCTGATTTTTATTATAAGCTCGTCGTTGATCAGCCACGATAAAACCCCGTGCTGATCAATTTTGTGCAATGCTTTTGTTGTTTTACCTTGCGTTTCGAATCGTGTGAAAAATCGTGGCCGCACGCAGAGAAAGGATTTGTTGACTTTATTGAATACGGTAATGACGTGTCGCGAAAGAAAAGTTTTTACTTTACTCAATAAAAAAAAAATGCTGAGAACGATAATTTGTGCTAGCAAGCGAAAATAAATTTGTTTGAATTTATAAAACAATTCTTTCGCCATATTTGGTAAATTTGACCATTTTTTTTCACGTGCAAATGGTTCACGTTCAAGATTGTACAGTTTTTCTTCACTTCGAAGGCATGACAGATCAGCGAAAAGCAAATGACTTACAATTAAACTATTCAATTACATGCTTTCGAGTAAAAAATGTCGGGCGAATATTTGAGTTAGTATATTTCGACATCGGACACTTTCCCGCGTTGGCACGTTATTGAATTTCCAACGTGGGTGGCAGGGCTGGCAAATTATCCGGGCTTTAGGAGCGCTTAGAATCCTTTTAACCTCAATTAAACAACGCCAAACAAAACCCGGAGCGAGTCTTGGCCGCGTTGTTCGTCCAACCTTTCGAAAAATCCTTTGGCATTGTAGCTTATTAATAACTGGGGTCGCTGCTCGGGGGTTCTTAACGGGGCGAAGAGAGGAGAGATGAGTAAGAATAAGGAGAAACGGAAGGGAAAAAAAGAGGAGAAAAATTGTAAAACGAAGTGACGACGAGGGAGAAATAAAGGAGATAATAGCGAGCAGCGATTTTGCGTGAAATATCTTTATTAGGCGATTTTGATCGAGGGCCTCGTGACTTGCTCTTCTCGTATAGTGAAGTCAGTCCGTCGAAGCCTTCGAGGATTCGAGCTTTGTTCGCGATCCTACACCCTCTGTGTGTGGTCCTCGCGAAGATGCGGCTGTCTGGTTAAGCTGCGCGGACATTTTACGGATAGGTTGGTTCCAATCTTACGAGTCAATCGATCGTGTCGGATTCGCGGATAACCGACATCGATTCGCTCGCCATTTCGGTAACTTATTGCCAGACGCTCTTCATCTTCACGCGGGGATGTTGGTTTAAAGTTCCGCACGGCACGAGTTCGGACAGACCATTTATGCACCGAATGGAAGCTTTTTCCGCATATGCCAAGGTTGCAGGGAACGTTCGCATGGTTTCCGGTGATCTTGGAAGTCCTTAAGGTCCTGGAAATGTCCTTGAATTTTTCTTGTATCCCGGAGATATTCTTTTTTTAAGGTGTGGCTGCGAATGATGTATATTCGTTTGTGCTCATCGAGTAACTGTTTTTAAAAACCGGATTATGTACAGTGCCCTTTGCCCTCTGCCTTCTGCGTTCGTGTATTTTTATTTTTCCTGAATGTCTTTAGATGACCCGAAAATGTCCTTGAATTTGTTACGGATTTTTCACCGGACACCATGGTTCGTCTTTGACCACTTGGAGTTTCGATCGTTTCATTTTTGACCGTTAGAAATTTTCAACATTCGAAGTTTTGAGCATTCGGAATTAATTTCCACTTCGCACCCCTTTGACAGAGCACAAGGGACCACCCTCTGTTACCAACGAATGGCAAACGCATCAAGTATCATTTTATTTGACAATAGATGAACGCTTTGAGATTTTTTGGAATAGCTCTCGAGCGCCGCGACTTCGTGTTGCGTTCAGTTTATCCCCCGATTGTGTGACTCGGCATGTGGAGATAGGAATCGGCGTGGTTTCTTCTCCGTTCAAAGAAAAGCTAATCGAATCGGACGTTGACGCCAGCTGCGCTTCTGGATTTTTATACGGCGTACAAGGATCGTTATGACAAAAGTCAAGGGTCTCGATCCGCCACGTGCACAAGGTTGCAATTTGACGCCGTTACCGCAGGCGTCCCGGCTTTGCTTTTCACGACGACGATGGTTCCTCTCTCTCTTCGAGCGACGCTATAATTTTGCATTACGCATTTGAATATTGTGCACCTATTCGCGTATCACTTGCGTAGTGTACATGCTCAAGCGATATGCACATGTATGTGTATAAATATAAATATAATACAAATGCGCCCGCAGCCTTCTTCCCGACTGCCTACGCAAAATGGAAGAAATAAAGAAGGAAATGGGAATTGCGCCGCTGCAACGGCGTTCGCGATGTCGAATTATCCCCCGTGAGGAGTTCTTCTCTCATTGTCGGCCGAGTCTCGGATGCTGTGCTGCCGCGTGTACGTACACACCGTCTTCGTACACACTTGGGCGTGTAAATAATATTATTATATTATATGCCCGTATGACGTGATGCGGCGTTATAACGGTGACTACTCTCACTTTAAACACTCAGCTTAATCGTTATGCAATGCTTGTATAGGAATAAATTATTCTTTGTTGCTGACCGGTACAAATGGCGACTCATTAAAGTAAAATTGGCCCCACATCGCCGATGATCAAAGTAGGTATCCACTCGCGTTGCCCGAGGATTTTTGTGCCTTTCGATATCCGTATACATATATATACGAGTGTGTGCGCGCGTGTATTAAATGTACATGGAAGCACACGTACGTAGAGGCGTTTCTTAAATTGCATCACTCGAAAGATTATTATTGCATGTTTGGATTTCCGGCAGATTTTCACCTCGGGTGAGACGAGGTGCGAACCCGAATTACACATGTTCGTTCGTGGTTGGGTTTCGTACGCACGAGATAGTTGCTATTCAACGCTCGTCAAACCGCGCGGCTCGCCACTCTTCGGCTGAGTTAACATTTTCGACATTTTATTTTTTACACCGCGCCGCCTCGGCGTATAATAAACCTTTGCATAATTTTTTTCTCCGTATAATAATGTATAAGCGTATGCAGGTATACCGGTATACACCCATACCATGCGGACTAATCAAAATACGATCAAGTTTAAGAGTATACCGATAAGGGTAGGTAATCACGATACAATACGCCGAGTTAATGTCGAGGCGAAAATTAAGAAGGTATAACCGAACGGCCTTGAAAAAAACTCCGACAGGCGGATGATTAAATTCACCTCGTACGTAACTTGTACATGTAAGGGGAGTGAAAACCGCACGTGAAAGTCAAGTCACCGTGTAAGATTGTAATTGTCAAAAATAGTCGTCGTAATATCGCGTTACCGCGATGATATGTATCGGTATTATACACGTGTAATTGTTACGATAATATAATAGCCGGACCTTCGGTTGATCTCAGGATTGGTCAGTCAGCGGTCCTTGTAATTTTCCACATCCTTTCTATTCTTTCTCCCCTCCCCCGTTCCCCCCTTCATCCTCTTCCTCTCTCCGTTCTCCTCATTGTCCTCCTTTCCACAGGTGAATCCCTCAAAGCATCGGCCTAAGATACAAAGAGATCCTCACGCATTTCCGCTTACGCAATATCCTTCCGGTCTCCGTGTCCTACGAGGCGAGCTGCTCTTCCATGTGGCCGTGCCTGTCGCATCGCCGTCGTAAGAAAACGAGAAGAAAAAATTCCAGACCGCGACAAGGCGTGCCGGTCGTGAAATACAATTGCACGCTTCTTTTTTGCAGCGAAGGGTGTTCGATGCATCCCGGCGTAACACGCGCCCGAAAATGTCTCGATTGTTCCCTTCGGGGATTTATATTTTTAACGAACGACTCGCGTAAGCTCGATGTGTAAAATTTTTGAAATACAGGTATTTTGGACTTGAATTGAATTGACTTGACTTAACGCCTAGTCTTTAACGTGCGTACGTACGTACACGTTATACATATATGATACTCCGAAGTGAGAAGGAAGACGCGGCCTTCCTTCTTTACTCGTATCGCTATACGGGCAGCAAGAAACAACCGAAAGACTCGCACGCAAGTTCATAATGGGGATCTACAACGGTATCGCGGAGTTATAGGTGTACGTATAAATGTGCGCATGCATACGAGCGGCTGCATTGTGTTTTCGATAGAGGGATGCTGCGAGCGGTTCGGGGTCCATTCCGCCTGCCTGAAACCGGCACCTGGTGCATCATCATTATTTATAAAGATCAAACGCCTCGGGGAAGAATATCAATGAGCTTCTGAGGTAGACCTGTAACCAAATCAATAACACAACAAAAATTTCACCCCTGTAATATACCCCTGATATATATATATATATATTTTAAATTTATACGTGTATAAATATATTTATATATATTTATTATTTATAAAGGGTATAAAGGGTTTTTAAACGAGCTTTTCGTAACTTGAAAGTTTCCGCCTTTTAGAAAATTTTTCACTACCTTAAAATTAAAAGCTATCGTTGCGACCTTTTTTTAACTTGTAAAAGACACTTGAGTGAATATCCAAATAAAAATATATATGTATGTATATTCGAGTCAAATTAGTAAATTGCTTCGGTTCACGACCCCAAGGTGCCAGCAATGTTATACCGGATAAAGGTTAATAAATCGCAATCTCGACTCGCGAATAATTTCCCGTAATTCATATCGTATTTATATCTCAACTGATTGTGCAGCTAGCCGCATGTATTCTTCTTTCCCCGGCAACGCGTGTACGATGTAAAGCGAATAGGACGCTTAACTTATGAACTCGGGGTCTTTTTTCCGTCTCCCTATTTCTCCGCTTCTCTTCCTTCCGTGTGAGGCGAATGACGTAACCTGCCTCACACAGGGGATCCACCCCCTCTTCTCTCCCGTGCTTTCGAATAGGAAGGAACAACGGAACGATCAACGTCTCTTACAGATCCAACCGTGCATCGCACAGGCATTAAGAGACCTCTTTGTGCGAGCCTTTCGAAATAGCATGGGTTTGCGGTATGAATGGAGACAGTAACCATCGTTTCCTGAATCCACCGCAGCCGATGACTGCGAAGCTCTTAATCAATCCTCGCTCCTCCCTTTTGTCATCCTCGTTCCTCGATGCTTCCCTTCCACTCGGTTCTCCCTTTTATTAATCGCTCCTACGGTTCATGGGGCAGCGCCAGGGACGCTGTTAATTGGTCGCATCGTCGCCTGACGATTTGTTCAGTTTCTTAAACGGTGTAGAAGGAGAGGCTATACCACTGTGTTATCCAAGCATGGCTCAACTATGGTCCGGACTCTGGACTAGCAGCTTCTGCGACTGCACTGATGAATATTCGCGCTCCGCTAATTGCGCCCGTTCTTTACCCGCCTCGGAAGTCTACCTCTATATACCTACATAGCCGTAGAATTAACCCTGCTATTTTATCTTATACCGCGGGAAAATACTCCGCGGCCATTTGTCTACGGCCACAAACGACCTTGCGCTTCTTCGCTAACTTCTGCGGGAGCTCGTTGAACGGAATTCTTCTGCCTTCGTGCATCTTGTTTACGTTTGCTGTGTGGGATGGAAAATTTTCATTTTCGAACAGATGCGGAAGTAGTGACCAATTTTTTCATCTATATTATCATAATGCCAACGCAATTATTCATTTGTTTGAAAACGAGTGTTCCCTCAGAGATCGGAGGAAAGGAATTATTTTGTTTTTAGATTCTTTTTTTTTTTTTTATTCAAAAAACGGTGTTTTTGTTTCGAATGTTTCGTATGTATATCACATACAAGACGGCATTATAGACGATAATTGCAAATACACCGGGTACGATGACTCGTTGCATTTCGACCAATTTTCACAACCGATGCATCGTTAACTCGTATAGGGTTGATCGTGGTGGATTGTGAACCGAAGTGGAAGGGATGAAGGAGACGATGGAAACCCGAGATCGGTGTAATAACAGGTCAAGATATTAAATGTAGATTTAGAACGACCTGAATCAGAGTAGCCCTGTATCTGTACATCTGTATCATATAACACACGTATAACAATACGTTAGGGTTGATCGTGAAATTCGTGTTGGTATCGCACTTGAGCTCGATCGGCTAATGACAAGGCATACGTATGTGTACGTATATCGAGAGGAGGGCCGTCCTATCTGGACGCGGAATCAGATTGCCGTCCTGACTATAAATACTCCCCGTCTTACCGGGGAGGTAATAACAGATTCTTCCCTAAGGTTTTGCCGTCGATCTGTATCGACGAACGTGCGTCGAGTCGGCGTCCCGCGCGCGTGTGATAATTAAATAGCCGCGCCGCGGTGCCTGGATAGAGACATTGGAAATTGCCCACCACCCTCCCTCTTTTTCTCTCTCTTTTTCTCTCTTTCTCTCTTTCTCTCTCTCCGATGCTGCCGTTGCGTTGCGTTGCGTTAAGCCCGGGGCTTGCGGAGTGATCGAGACGTTACGTCATAAAGCATCGGGATGTAGGTACTCGCGTGCGCTGCAAAGCTCGGAGACCGATATCGACGAAGAGAAAGAGAGAGAGAGAGAGAGGGAGAGGGAGGGAGGGAGGGAGGGAGGGAGGGAGGGAGGGAGAGAGGGAGAGCCAGAAATCTTCCTCTCGTTAACGATCGTTGGTTTCGCGCTCTCCGGCTCTCTTTGAAGCCTTAAATATTTCCTAATTGGGTCGAACCTACGCTTCGTTGATTGAAGGAACCGATTCGCTGGACTTTTAGAAGTGTACACTCCTATATATGTATATTCGTATAACTATCTCGCCGTATGGTATTTAGAAATATCTGTAACGATATCTTTGGCTTGCCGAGACGTTATATCCACGTATAGTCACGCGTTTGATTTCTTTTCAAGATTTTATTCTTCAATCTGTACTTACGGTAATATCTGATATTTGAATTCTGTAATATAACTGCGGTCAAATATCGAGATCTGCTTCCGAGGTTTATGGGCGAGAATTGCTGCACCTGAAAGCGTCTGGTTAAACTCGTTAGATTAATGCGTCAAAGCGGGTGATCGTAGATAAGGATTGTCGGGTTTGCGGCTCAGAGCTGTATCAGATTTTCAAGGGGATTACACCAGAGTCACGAACTTGGCAGTTGGCCGTTTGCGCCGGGATTACGGAAGCTAGACTGCCTCGGGAATTCTTGCACTTTGCTGTTTCTACAATTACTGCTATCGCTAACTTGAAAATCTTCCTAATAGGCGTAACAGCGTCTGGTAATAATCATTCCTTTTTTAGGGTTTGTTCGTTTCGTTATGTAACCCGACAGGATTTACTGTAATTCTTGTTTTCGTCGACCTATTGATGAGAGGTCAGACAACGTAGGTACTACCAGGGTGATGGTAAAAATACAGAATGTTCAAAGAAGCGAAAACTTGATTTGTAGAATTTATAAAATTTTTAATGTCGAAGTATGGAGAAGTAAAATAATAAAAAGTTCAGAGCACAGAATGCCAAACTACAGAATCGTCAGAATTCCTGTCGATAATATGGAATAGTACATAGATTCTCGATTTTGCGGTTATACATTTTGTCTTTCTGTATTTCGACTTTTTATATTTTCACTTCTCTGTACTCGGACTTTCTACATTTCTCAATTCAATATGCTGATGATTCTACAAAGTGGTAATACTAGTTTTGCACCTCCTACTCCGCGTGTGTACGTAGAAACTCTTGCGATCATATACGAATCGCGAATAAATTGTACTTCATCGGCTCGGAAGGGTCGGCGTTATGCGTTTTTTATTTCAAGATTTTTTAATTTCATTGCCCGACGAAAACGCCGCTGGTCAATTCGCATTGATTCTGCTAACGAACCCGGCAATTTATCGTGGTAATTATTACGCCGTGTTATACACACATACACACATATATATATAGATGGACTCGACGGTTTAAATTGCGCTGCAAGTGGATGGAAATTTTTTTATACGGTGCAGGTACAGTACAATTGGGAACTAACATCACCGCAAAGGTTAATAAAACGATCGGGGTGAAAGAGGAATTCACGCGATTCGTCGACGAAATTATCATTCTTTGTTGCATAAAGTATAGTATAATACAAGTTGTATAAAGATGTAGATTCTAAGGTGAGCAAAATAATTCAAGATAAAATAAGATTCGTTATTTTACATCGGGAACGATACGGATTGCCGATTTGCAGATTAATTAACCTCTTTCTTGATTTTTATTTCAACTTGTTCTTATATTATCTTCTTGCTCTCGGACTTGATGATTAACTACCTGTCTTTTTTTCTCCCACAATTTATTGTGTACACAAACGCGATTCAGCCTCTCTCTCTATCTCTCTCCCTCTCTGGTTTTCTCTCTCGAGCTGTATTCTAATTTGAATATCATTCGATCATAGTCAAAATCGCGATGTAGATGTAAGGAAAAGATTTTTCAACAAACGCCAGCCGCATATTCCGCCCGAGGAGTTGGAGTGAAATCAGATCGATATATTATCGGCCCGATTGGTTGCATCGTTGGCTAGAGTCTCCTGCCTACCTCACTCGCTGATTTGTTGTTTAGACACGCCGTTAGCGCAACTTATCACCTCTTCGAATCTTGTATACTACAACCGATCCCAGCCCCGATTCACTCGATCGACGAACGATGAACCTTACAAAATCAGACAATTATTTCGCGGATGATGTAAAATTAACGATCATGTTTCAATTTGTGTATAACGAGAGAACAGAGAGAGTGAAAAAAAACAAAATAAATAAAGAAAACAAAAATAAAGGAATAAATATTGAAGAAAACTATTTTGGAACGAAGTAAGATCTACGTTCAATCGTTCGACGTTATACGGCGTTTCATCGAACTCGTTCAACCCATTCGCTTTCTCTTACACTATGATGTACAATCTTGATTTTCGTTTTTTACGATTTTATCGAGATATACTGCATATTAAATAATTGTCAAGTATTTTAAATAGGCGTAAAATTTTCTAAAAAATCGATTGCCGATATGTATTTTGTCAAATTATTCTCACATTGCGAGAAAGATGTAAATTTTGAAGAAAAAAAAAAAAAAAATCAATCTCCGAAACATGTCCAAAACAACACAAAATTGTTGAAAAAGTGTTTCTTTACTCAAATAAAGGCATTTTGAGTCAATATATTAATTTATTTCGATCAAAGCGAACGGGTTAATCCAAAGACTCGGTGTTTCACTTTTTTCGATTTCGAACGGTTCTCAATGCGAGACGGCAACGTGTTTCGGGATTCGCATGATCGAGATTAGCTCGTTGTGATATCGGTGGAGGTAGACGAGACGCCTTGAGTATCGGAGTTGAGGCAGGTCTGGGCGTTGCTGGTGAGTCGATAACTTCTCGACTCCCACAACGAACGAGAAGAAGAACGGCGTTTGTGCAGAGATTTGCCGGTTAGGTTATACGTGTACCGCATGCGTGCACAATGCGCGTGGGCCGGATTGATGTATCGCCGCATGCACGAGTTTCCTTGGAGGATTTTGTTGCAGAGGCGTTCGCGTATCGATTTCTTAATATACATATAAATGGCGAATCGACGGGATCGCGTCGCAGCTTTTTTTTAAATCCGTCAACGCGCAACGGTTCAATCGGGTTGACGAAAATCAATGCGGAAAATTAATGTTAAAATGCGGATGGACCGCGACTGTATCTTTCGAAATGCGAAAGGCGATCGAAATATATTATGTAACACGGGTCTCGAATTTATATTTATATAAATAAATGTTCGTTCTATTATACATCGAGTAATTATCAAAATCTTCATTTATTACTTTGGTAGATTCTATTTTTTTAACTTTTCTTAAAATCCGAAACATAGTTCTGGTATCCACAAAAGTAAACTTTATCTAATAAAACAATTTTTTCTTTTACTAGTTACGTGGAAGAAATCAAAATTGACATCTAGAAGGCAAACTCAAAATTCGTGTATACCGGTGTAACATGCAAAATCATCAGAATTTCTGTAATTATATAGTTTTTTTGTACTTTTGTACATTTATTTGGACGATTTTTACACTTTCTTCTTTCTATATTCCGATCATACACGTTTTTACTCCCTTGTACGTTTTAGAATGATGCTGCGGTCTTTCTATTAGCTGTGACCATTATGCGTAATTTCTGAGATTTGAATTTCCCCATACACCGCGAATAAAAAGAATGCGACGCTCGTTTTGTAAAAACTAACGGATCGCGTTGCTCGATCGAGAATCCTCAGAGTTCGGTTCCACTTGGCCCCTCTCTTGTTGTCGATACTCTTCACTTTTCGCCTGCCCCCCGATTGTTCGAATTGGTTCGGTCAAACGCCGGGGATCGGGTTAGCCGACGGTAAGTAAGGAAGAAAGGGAGAAAGAGAGAAATAAGGAAATAATAGGGAGAACAACGAGGGGAGGAAGACGAAGCCGGACCGACCAGCCTCGCCGCTCAGTTTCGTCGTTCGTGTGGCACGAGACAGAATTCTAAGCCCCCGGCGAAATCGAAGCCCGTGCCAGTTTCTAATACCGGCGTGTCTGCCTGCCTGGCTGCGTACAATTTGCAGCGCCATTCACGTACGAACGAAGGAACCAAACTTTCGAATAACCGATCGTTTAGTCGCTCCTTATTACGATCCTTGATCCAGCACTGCGGCTAAGGAGGATTCAAAACACGACGACTTGCTCAGATTTTTACCCGCAATAAAATCGCGATTGAGATGATCTCGCTTGAAATCTTGGGGCGTGAGATGAAAACTAATATCGTATAAAAAATTTTTGATATTCTAACGCGGACTGATAGCTGTATAATGTATAATATATATACCTGTAATGCGGGGGAATATTAATCGGACAGAAATTAATCATTCGCGTTCCCGAGTGGATGTGTACGAATACATGTATAACCGTGTGGTAAAGTGGTAATGGATTTGGACGGAAGAAAAAATAAAATGGAATAAAAATTAGAAACAAAAAAAAAAAAAAAAATGGAACGGTAATAATTTTTCTAGACAGGTCAGGACCCTCGAAAAGAGACGAGGATAATTCTCGGAAGACATTTGCGGCGCGAGTCACGAAGGACACGATTATACGTGTGTTTATGTGCGTTTGCGTTTGTATGCGTGGTATCGGCGTCGGATCCTCGGGCAAAATTTCAAATTGGGCCAATGGTCAGTGTCCGTTGAAATGACGCCGAATTCGGCCTCCGGTACCGGAGCCTCGAGTGAGGCCTCACCTGTGGCCATTTTTCGGGTCTGCGGAGGAATTTCTATGGAACTGCAGCGGAGAGCGAAGAAGACGAAGAGGAAGAAGGGGAAGAAAATTGTGCCCCGAAAACAATTCTCTTAAATCTCGGGGCGCTATACCTTATATTGCCCGCAGAGTTCAGTGTCGCTGATTCGTGTGTCGTTTCACGTTTCTTCTTCTTGTTCTCCTTCTTCTTCTTCTTCTTCTTCTTCGTCTTTTTCAAGTCAGCTCCGTAGATCTAAGGACTTTATTATCCTGTACCCCTTACTTACCAGTGCAGCTTGAGACCTTTCGGTACAAGGTGCTTGTATACATATACCCGCTCTCGCATATTTCTAAATTTTAACGCTTATAACTACACGCCGCTTGTGAAGTATTTCGTATACGTCGATTATTATACTGTCAATTTTACAACTCTTTAATTATTTTTAGTCACTGAAGCAAATTACACGTAGAGAGAAGAGAAGAATTTCAATTGCTGATCTTTTTTCGTATTTTTCTTCACTCTTCACTCTTCACTTTCAGAGTTACCTATAATCCTTGTTCGTTGCTCCCTTGTTATAGGATACAAGTATTTATATTGCACCGGAAATTCGTCTCGACAGTCGGCAGGATGTAGTTACGATTTCAGGTACATATATTAACGTCAAGTTTCATTTATTCTCAGGTATTTTCTTATCCCTCGAGCTTGCAAGCTGCAGGAGAATAGGAAAAACGACCCGCCGTCTCTTGCGAGTAATTACGAACGGAGTGAACGATCATAAGCCAAAGTATTCGTACACATATAGAGTACAAACAGCTGAGCGTATATTTGTTAGTCCCTCTCGCATTTCTTCTTTCCCTTGTTTGTTTCTTTTTTCTTCTAGTTTTTCCTTACCTCAGCTTTCAACTTTTTTTTTTTTTTCGTTTACCGCTGATCGCGGAACCGACTTCCGCATCGCTTGAAGGATTTACTACACGGTTGAACTTGAATTAATATATCGACACTGTACGATATACGGTACATACCCGTCTATTCATATATGTATATTGTCTGGGACCGAGAGAGCGTTGCGAACGGTTATACAGTGACATTGCTAAAATCCTGAATGTATGACGCGATGCGGCGAATGAATTAGACGGAGACGGTAAGTGTCCGTCAAAATGACGTTATTTACCAACCAAGCGGCTCTCAACCCCTTTCGATCAATATAAATATTCCGTTATTCGAAAAGCTTTACCCTCGCTACACTCGCATCATTAAGATTTCCGTAAGAGAATCAAACGGTCGATTTAGAAATTTGCCACGCGTATGCGGATTGTAGATGCTTTGCAGCGTTCCGAAAAATATATATATGTATTTTAAACGCGCATCATATTTCGGTAGAGCATTTCAAATTGTGTATCTCAGCCAAATGTGAGCTCTTAGTATTGATATTCAGAGGTACTTATTTTAGTTTTTCCAATGTCCGTGTAATAATTATATGTATAAAAAAAAATCGATACATTTTCGAATTTTTGTTTTCTCATAAACGGTTTTACTTATAAACTATCTAAATTTATACATGTTCTCGTAGGAAATTTCATGCTTTATAAAAAAAGTATTGAAACAGAATTTTCCTAACTATAATCGGTTAGCGATAGGAAAATTATTCTTTTTTTTTGTTCGTTTTGAACACCCCAAGATACCTGTTACATAAATTTCAGAACTTTGCGGTAAAAGTTCATCGATCGCCGCCTTCACAGAAGATGTGAAAAAATAATTTCCTCTTTATATCCGCGTCGCGTTATTTGAATGTAATTGTTGCGGTTAAAGCTGATCCGT
The DNA here is from genome assembly GCF_021155775.2 of Neodiprion pinetum. NCBI lineage: Eukaryota > Metazoa > Arthropoda > Insecta > Hymenoptera > Diprionidae > Neodiprion > Neodiprion pinetum. The sequence goes on from NC_060232.1 coordinate 5,756,791, forward strand.
TTAGCTTTATGCAACGATTAATCAATTGTTCGTCGAGATGCTAGGGCTGATCCTGCGCTGGCGCAATGATGAGCACCCTACCGTAGTTCAGAGGACGCGTTAGTCCAGCAGCGGTATTCAGGACATTCCAGCATGGCAGTGAGCTCTGTGAACTCGGTGAGGAAAGAGCGCAGCCTATGAGAGTACCTGTCATCTAAGTATTTCTCTGTCATCTTCGCGCCATTCAATTTGTCACGCGAAATATGCAGTTACAGGGGATATTTCGTTGGTATTCGAAGCTAATTTCATCCCGGATCGAGATCGATTCTGCTACATCGTATATCAAGAAACTATTCTTTTCTGTTATGTAATATACGACATGCGAGTTCATCCGTAGAGTGTGTTATAGATTTTCGGTAACTTTGAATTTGTTCAACGTTAAAAACATCAACCATCTTTTACGTGTTTAACACTTTAACGCCCAAGCATCTTTACCGCTGAAAAAAATTATTTTTCTTAATCAAATCGTTTGAAAAATTACACTTTTAAATAATAAAGTCTTTCAATTTTCTAACCTAAATAAAAAATTGTAGCAAATATGCTAGAATGGCAGTCAAAGGGTTAAGCTGATGAAAAGTTCTCGAGGTACGATTCGGTTCAATTTGTGAAATAGATTCAATGATCTGAACTCAGTTTTGCATCCGGCTTGGTAATTAGCACGAAGAAAGTACGTTGTCTTACGTTAGAATTGTAAGAATCGACGAATCGAATCTCTTTCGCGATAGCTATTGAAAAATTGGCCAACGCGATACGGCGTAAGATTGGGAATTCGAGAATTGGGGAGGCGGACTAATCGCTAGGTTACAGGAACGGGCCGAGGAGAGGAAGGAGAGCGAAGACTTGTAGAGTTATGCCGGAGAGACTCAACTCCGAGCTTCTTCGACTAAAAAGATATCGACAATCGAGCCGTAGAAGCTTCGTATCAATTTGTCCGACGGAATCTGGCTTTGTACAAGCCGCTATCTGCCATTATATCAAACTATACGAGCAACGATCGATTTATCCGACATTCGAGTAAGATACCAATTATATGCTGCCGCGACGCCGGTTTGGAACGAGAACGTTGTTGTTCGTGGTTTTTGTTTTTTTTTGAAAAAACATTAACTGACCGAAACTACGAGCACGTGAAATATTATGTGTATGTAATTCTATATACCTAATTGGCTACAATTTTGAGTTACGATTAATTTTAAAAAAAAGAGAGGAAAAAAATCGGATAGATAATCATTTGATCAAAACTGCTGTTTCTTTATTTTTTTTCTATTCTTTTTTTCGAGGTGAAGTAAATCGAAGAACATATTATATATAGATACTTACATAAGTCATTTGATGTCAACGGTTGATGTATAACAGGTATATATAATATAAAGGGTAAATAAATTTTATGATACAAGATGAAACAGTGTGTATACGTGTACGATTCTTTGAAGGTTTTTTTTTTTTAATTTTTTTTATTAACATTGCACTTGCTTAAATACATTTGGTCTCAATAAAGGAACATAATTGGTGGGAATTCGTTTTTGCATGTGTAACATATCGATGTATGTATGTCACTAATTGCGGTATGTATATTTATATACACATATAAGAGACAGATGCTCGTTTATACTTACAGTTGTAGGGCTAGATTTACGCGAGTATAATAATATGTATAAAAAATAGTATAGATATTTACAAAGGTACTCGGCGATAGATTGTTAATTATTTGTAAAAAGAGAAAAAAAAAAGAAGAATAAAGAGAAAACGAAGAAGAGAAATTTCTTTTCTTTTTCTTCTCGTCTCCTCTTCAATTCTCTTCGTGTTAAATTAACCTTGTATACGTTTGCAGTACGCTAAAGGCATGAAAGAAAGATTTTTATTACTTGACCCGCTTTCCTCGCAGCGATTGCTTATATTTAATATTTCGTCAAGGTATAACCGGAGACAAATGTGCATTCCCGCGTTACGACAAAGTGGATGAAATTCAACGACGTGTAGTCCATAAAGAGGAGGCCTACTTCTCTTCGTGCGGAGATAAAGACGTCGGCTTGCAACGACGAGCGGCAAAAAGCAGACCGGCGTTATAAAATTCGCTTCTTGTATTCGAATCGTTGTTACACGCAGGGGCCGTCGGGGTGAAAAATTTCTATCGATTAGCCCGACGTTGTTTTCAGATCTTTCAAGTCTGCAACCTCTAACGCTGTTATAAATATACTCGAATTAACGCTCCTCGGAGATGAATCGCTTTTCACCGAATCTATTCGTCCTTCGTCGCCCTGCACAATCGGCGATAAATTGCGGGATATGCAGAAACCTTTCGGTTGCAGGTATGGTGTACACCTATAATGGATCGCGTTCGGCTGAAAGAGCTTTTTGCATTTTCATACGACACTCGGACGCCGCGCCGCGCGCGCCAACCTCAAGTGTGCGAACCTCGTTTCGCATTTATCATTCTGTCAGCTAGAAGATTTCAATTTGCTCTCTTTTTGCCCCATTACCGCCGGCCCCACAGCCTGCAAAATTGTATTTAATTGTGATTGACTGCTAAGTAGAGGCGCGACGAGCGACGTCGGCTTCATTTGCAAACACATTTTTACAGGGTTTTTTCTTTTTTTCATCCATCTAACACTTAATTACAATAGAAATACTACCGATACTTTTACCACCACCACCACTACTACTAATACTACTACTAATGCTGTATCGCTCGGTGCTCGATCTCATTTTAAATAGTCTTATATTCAAATTTTGCCCGTAATACGCGATCGCTTAACACTTTCTCGTTTTGCCAAACCTCCACTTTGCCGATTCTTTTCTTTCTACATGCCGCCCTTTTAACTAATATTTTTGACCAAACATTTTACGACATAATTGGTCCGCAACTTATACGTTTGTATTATTACCACTACTATTATCGATGTTATTATTATTGTTAGTATATTTACAAAATTACATACAAAATATATTTACAAAAGTGTTCAAATTACCGTTCTATACAATAATGTATGTACAAATATCCGTTACAAAAATATATGTTTTTTTTTTGTTTTGTTTTTTGTTTTTCACTCTTTGAAATATCAGTTCAAAAGTATGCTAATTCATTATTATTGTCGTCGTTATTGTTACTGGTACCATTGTTATCATTATCATTATTATTATTATTTTTTTTTTTTCACGCAGCGCGTGTTCAGAAATTTTGCAACTTGCGAAAATCATTCGACTCGTTCGACGAACGTTACTCTTATCAGAAGAATTATAAATTCAACGCGTCTATTCGCGCTGAAGTAATTCGTAGAGGGCCGATATGTAGGTCTGAGCCATTTGCAGGGTTTCGAACTTGCTGAGTTTCCTGTCGTTACCCAGACTGGGCACAACGTCCCTAAGTCTGTCAAACGCGTCGTTTAAACTGTTCATCCTCCTTCTCTCCCTCGCGTTCGCGGCTAGGCGTCGTTTTTTCAATACCTCGACTCCCGGCGCGCCGGACTTAACTTTATGCAAATTGTCCTTCTCGTTAAGCTCGTCGTCCTCGAATTCGATGCGAAAATCACCGTCCTCGTATCTCGTTGTCGAGAACTGCTCGTGCGGGTGATGATTATGATTATGATTGTGATTGTGATTGTGATTGTGATTATGATTACGGTGATGGCGACGATGGTCGCCGATTTTCATCGACGGTTCAACAGCCTCGCTTTCCGAAGTTTTCGAGCTCGAATTGTTCAATTCCGCGCACTGGATCTGATCCTGAACGCGAGTCTCGATACCCGCGTATAACAAGCCGTCTGAACTTCGTCCGAAATTGCTACCGTAAACCGCGGTACCGATTTTTTGCGAAAACTGTTCCCCCGCACACTTGACGATACCACCGGTGTAGGATGACGCGGTTGCAGTCAACGTCGTCACGGTCCTCGAAGCGTTGTCGATGTTGTTGTTGTTGTTGTTGTTGCTGGTGTTGTTGTTGTTATTGTTGTTATTGTTGTACAAACCGTCGAGAGCGAGGTAAACGTTATCGGATTTTTGAAACTGAGCTTCACCGCAACCGGGAAAATTTCCTCGGGACGAGAAGCTCCCGATGTTTTCTTGAAAATCCTGCTGCTGGCTTTGATTTCCGGATTTTCCGTTACCGATCCCTCTGCAATAATCGTTCTGACGGCTGGGATTGTAACCCTTGTACAAACTGATCTCGGCGAGGCTGCTCGCGCAGTTCGCCTCGAAACTCGCCGGACCGCATAACGACGGATTTCCCGGGAAATTATCGCCAACCGTAAAGGCGGTCAGCTCCTGGTACTCGTGATTACGACTGTCGACCGAACTGACGCTGTCGCAGCTGCTTCCTCTGGATCTCGGTGGCTGCGGGTAGCCGAGTATCAGAGATTCCGGGGCCGGCCAACAGCTTCGCGGATTCGTTGATTCGGGGCTGCTGGCAGAACCGTAACCCTCGGAATCGAGGATCTCGTATCGCTGCGGCGTAGCGTAGGTGTTCATATTGTCCGCAACAGTGGTTGGCTTGTGCCTGCCGATCCTTGCTAGTCGCTGCTGCTGCTGCTGCTTCCCTTTTCAACGTCAGATCATAATACGCGAGTTTCGATTCGCGCCGCTTCGTTTGTTACGATCATTTGTTCGTAAAACACCAAGGGGGAGAGATTCGAACGCGTTTCGGCACCAGGTTCTTCTATCGAGCCGATGTTACGCCGGCTTTATTACGGACAGAGTGTTTTGCGAGAAGTGCGATTGATGGGATCGTTTGTCGTTTATCGTCGATCGTCTTTACGCGCGTCGTGCTCGGATGGGAGCGTTGCGTAAACTGAGACCGAGTTTACCTGATGATCGAAAGCTGGACCACGTTGCCCGGTTTTCTTCAGATCTCGGGGTGGGGGGTTTCGCCTCACGGGAAGGGGGAAAAGCTGTGGCTGGCTTCTTGGCGCCTTTGTAGAAGCCGCTGTAAGAACCACGCCTCCTTTGCTGGGGGCGAAAGAGTCAATGGTCCTGCCTGCAGCCGACTCTGTCAGGCTTCAGGTATACATCGGCTTGTTTAGAATACCAAGTCGACCGTTGCGCGAAATCGGATCCGACGAGTCAAGATGGAGGCCCGAGAACTCTCTTGACCGGGACGATCTGCACGGCGAAGGGGAGGGAACCGGTGAAGAGGTCCTTAATTTTAATCGCTGCAACAGGCGTGGTTATTCGAAAATTGGTAATTTCAATTTCGATACTCGTTGCCAGAAGACGAGACAAGTCTCTCGGTGTTCGTTTCCTTCAATTTACAAGCCTCGAATCGTGCAGGCTTGAAGCTTATCGGCTTGGTTACTCGCGACTCAAAATTTTTAAAGAAATTAATTTTTATCTTTATTTTGTTAATACGCCGATGCATACGAATTAGGCTGGTCGTTCCAAAAAATGTTTATGCTCCGAGTTGAAAAATCTCGAGTTAACCTTGAAAAGAGAAGATCCTCAAAGTGTCAATGCTCTATCTCACTGTTGAGGGGTGTTGGTAATTTTTTTATTCTATTTTTGTAAATTTACTATAGCCTAATTTCTGGGCGATATTTTTTTGGACGCCATGTTGAATGTACCGTCATGAGAAGTTGACAATGTTTGAGTAAACAGTATTTTTAATCCCAGATTTATTTGTCTACCGTATGATTTCATTTTGAATCGTTATAAAAATCAAAAAAATCAAACTCTGAAAACAAATAAAATCATATTTTATAAGTGATAAAAATTTTCTTTTCAAATTGCCGACATCCCTTAATAGTTGGATGCAGCATTGAAACTTTGAGGATCTTCGTTTCTCAAGGTTAACTTGAGATTATTCCGCGATACGCGCATAGGTCAATGGCAAAAAAGCATTTGCCAAGGTAGAAAAATTGCCCTCTGTCGAATGACGATGAAAGAGAAAAAACGTTGAAAATTGTCCGTCGTAAATTTTTTATTGAAACAACATAGAGAAGTCGAGGAAAAGGGAAGCGGCGATCCTTAAACCGATGTCCTGCGTGCAGGTATAAAGAAAATCGTTAGGGATAAAATGTCCTCCTCGTCCGCACGCGCCGACTATAAATATTCTATATACCACGGTGAAAGGGTGTTAGGTGAGGCGAGGGCTCGTAAAGCAGTCAAATTTGTCGAGATGGTTTAGAGTTTGGGTCTCTCGGCTGACCGAAGGTATTTAAAATCTCGTAAAGTAGCTATACGACCCGGACTCGACGTCGTTGGGCGGGGGTCCGGAGCCTTTGCTGGTAGCAACAAGTTTTCGGCTCTATTTGCACCTCGTAAACCACACGAGGCTGCCTGCGACGCGTCGACCTGCGATTCCTGCAATATCGAGAAAACTGCGAGTATAAGTAGGATTGTTGAAAAATTTATTTGCCATTTTTTCGACTCTCATCGGCTTTTTCTTGTATTAATTGAAATTGGTGTGTCATTGACGGTATTTTATTGGGCCTGACACACCGAGAACCTAACCTACACTCCCGTAATTGGATAAGGTCGAAAAACAAAAAACGAAAAACGAAAAAAAAAGAAAAAAAAAAAAACACTTTGAAACTGCAGGGAATACCGAGTTGCGTTTTCTTTCTATTTACTCGCGACTCGTCGCTGTTGCGTCAACAGCTCGATCATTCCACGTGTCAATTTTTACCGCGAATACACCATTGCCGCATCAGATTCGATGCAGCTTGTATATTTACTTACGAATCTACGCCGGAACAACACGATCTCTGCATGTCAGAGTGTCTACTTTGCTCGGCTGGTGAGATCCTTCCACTAATTGTTTGCCGTTCAGTTTTTCACCACATTCAAAAGTCTATTTTAGCAGCACTTAACAACGGTCAACAGAACCTGACAACCAGATAATCAATCGTCAGTTCGAACCGTTGAATAGATATTCTTGTTCGATCAATTTTTTTAAGAATGAATTTCGAAATCTGCGATTGGAATGTCTCGTAATTTCGCTTGGTCCCGTTGAGTAGATTCTGGGATTAGGCCGCTATTTGACAATTTTGCGCAACCGTGTTGCTCGATGGGTTTACGGGCATGAGAGCAGCTGCTCTGTTTGCAGAATCCAATTAGAATCTTCGTCGTGTAACCGCCTAATGGCTGACAGTGGCTATTCTTAGTTGTTTTGCTCAACAAACAGACACCAGCGGTACAAAACGTTTAAGATGAATATCACGCGGTGATCTTGAGGCGACCTTTTTCACGGCAATGTCACATTTTGCTTTTCCTTTTCATCTTGTTAACGCTACGAGTGAAATTCAACAAGTTAACTTTATATTTACGATTAGTTTCGAAGCAATTGATTTTTTAAGGGATAAGACAAATTTGCTGCGCAAATTGCTTGGAGGATGTGTTGAAAAACTGCAGTGCGAATTGCGATAGGTTCTCGACTTGAACTTTAGAAATGAATTTCTTGCGTATCGATCAGGGTGTATCCTGGAATTTTTGTAGTCACTTTCTCACTAGTGTAAGATTCCTTGAAATTTAGGAAATTACTCTCCGCGAGACAATTGAAGGAGTCGGTGTGAAAAGGGTACGAGTGACGAAAAATATGGTTTTTGGAGGAGTTTGAAGAATTGATAAATCGATGTTGAGCATCTTGTAAAACTTATGCAAAATAGAAACAAGTGCTAAAAACAGTTGATACTCTCAGATCGATGTTTCTACCCTCATTGTTTTGAAAGAAGCGCTGATTCTAATCATCCGTTAGTTTCTTGAGATTGGAACGTTTATTGATGTATTTGTTATAAATTTAGTTCGAGCAAAATTGAACCGAAAGAAGAATCGGACTATATTAACATGCGATGGAGACATCTGATGTCTAAGTTTTAACTAATTTGCAAGAAAACGGTGAGTTTGTCAGTAAAGTTAGATTGAAACGAATCCTGGAAAATATCTATTTTCGTTTTTAAAACCGAGAAATGTCAGGGAATTTCATACCTCGATGTATTATCGTGATATATATGAATTTTTTTGGTACACTCCGAGAATTTTGCATACACAACATTCGACTCGCAAACTTTGCACATTGGTTTAGATCCTCTCAATTAACAACATGCCGCCAGTTCGCGGGGTGGCTATTTTTTTATCAAACATCGTTCCCAAACGTAGGCGCGTCATTCGCAGCTTAGAACCATTGCCGATGTATCAATATTAGTGAGCCGGTTTCACACGACGCGGAACACCATCGGTACAAGGGGAATGTAGATATTCGCATCCGACGTTCGTTATCATAAAATGCAATCTTTACATCCAATTTTTTGACAATTCTTTCAAACATAAGCCTAATAATTGATCTTTACGTCGAATTCCTTCGTAAAACCAGCTCTAACCGATCTCGCCATCCTCCCTCCGATGAAAGTTCTGCTCGACTTGAAACGAACCTTTGTCATTTGTCTTTCTCGTACCGTTTTTCTCTCTCTTCCGCGGAGGCGGGATCGAGAAGGGTCGAGACTAATTTAGCGAAATTTCGCAGAGGATAACGAGTTTGGAGATGCGGTATCTTTTGCTTCGACCTGCACGTGCTCACATTTTACTCAAAATAGGAAACGCCTCCGGGTTCGAATTGCTTTTCGACTCGGAAATTTAGTGCCGGGATTTATTTTTGCCAACGAAATATGACCGAACGATTCATTCGAGAAGCTGCACTCGGACGGAAATACCGATTATAGCTTTGACACTCGGCTGACAACGAGTAAGTTAAGTCTACCAGTTATCGACACGTTTAGACCCAATTATCGATCTTTTTATTTTACAAACTTAGAAAATTTACGGCATAAATTGTGAATTTCTCGATGACTAAAACCAATTGCTGGAGGTTAGACGCTAAAAATGTATTTTTTGTGGTTATTTTAGAACTAAGGATCGAACGGATGCAACCAAATAGGTCAATAACTGCTACACTTACCTTAATTGACATCGGAAAAAATTATGTTCAAACTTTTTTCCGAAAAGTGGAGAGACAGAAATGCAGAAATGAATTTCAAGCGGCGCTGCTCGCCAGCAGATGCGGAGACCTCGAAGATCTCGTTCGCCGGACCCACGCCACTCGGCATTTAGCGCCGGCGCGTCGTAATTAGGGATTATATACGGAAGAAAAAAATTAGCAAATTTACTCCATTTGACTTAAGCAAAATACCGAGGTTTCGAAGGACGAGCCGTATCCTAACCTCCAATTAGAACACCCCGGGTGTGATTTTAATTGAGGGTTTCCTCGCTCATAAATCTCCGACGATTTTTCAAGCTGTATGCCACAACGATCCAACTCCAGGGGTCAGCAGCTCGGCATTTCATAAAGTTACTTTCCAGTCATTTTAACAAGTCCCTCCGTAACTCCTCGTCTAAACTTGCGGAAAATGGTTCCTTTCCATATTCGAGGTATGCGGAGCTCGCTGATCGCACCTGCGTAATCCGAGTGATTCTCGATATGCAAGAAATGTCGCCTGTCCACGGAAAAGAAACCATACTATGAAAGAAAGGTTGTTCATTCCAAAGGATGCCCGAAGGCTGTACTCGAGCCTCTTGATGATAACTGAGATCGTCGTTAAACCCCGTCCGAGCTTCTCGAAAGCAGGGACTACTCGTAAAAGCGCGACGACACCTCTTCGCCTCGAGCAAACCTTACAACCGCGTGCAAAAACCTTGCTAATAGCTCGTATGTAAATTCCTGATTTGTGCGTACGGGTCTGCGGCATAATGATGTTCGTTATTAAATTCATTACGGGGATGAACTTGAGCTCGCACCGAGACTCCGTAGTCCCGATTAGGTGCATCATCTCGTCCGTCCGTCCGATCCGTAAGCTGGCAACGGACACTGGCAACGTGGCGGTGTTAAAACCGATGAAAATTAGTCCATTCGGAAATTCGACATCAGGTATTTGACGTAAGCAGAGTTGTGATTAACGCGTTCAATTTTTCAATGTATCGACATTTCCATCGGTCACTAAATTTAGTTATTATTTATTGGGAGAAATTTCCGTTAAAAAATTTAATTTAACGGTCGATGTATTATTTTGTCAGTGAAAATTTTACAACTCTGCACGTAAGTCTGTAGAAGTCGTCGCTGCGCTTCTTTTATTACATATTTATGAAGATGAAGTTATCGTAACGTTATCACAGCGATGCATCTTTCGGAAGAATCGTTACTTTGCTTCTTTAGCGTTACCGACGCATGTTTTTAAACGTCAACTCCTCGAAAGTCATTCGGAAATTGTACAGTAATAATTTTTCTTCTTGTGTTTCGTCACGTTCAAGTTACACACTTTAGCCTCCTTGGTATTCGCTCTACTTTCTCGCCGATGCAGGCCATTCCCGACAATGACCAGCTTGATTTCATTCCCATCTCGACCCCTCGGCGAGGAACGAAGTGTTTCAGGTCGCTACCGATCACTGTACGGTATCCGATAAATTACTCTTCAGTCTTTGTACACTCGGGCTATTCGTTTGTTTGTACGAAACGGTTACCCAGCTTGGAATCGTAGGCTGAAAGCTATCAGAGACAGGGACTGGAAGAGTTCCTACGTAACGGCAAACCACATGGTGCACCACCTAGGAAGTGACTCTCTGGCACCTGCCTCGTCATCCTGCCCAGAACCGGGCGGCGGGATAGATAAAGCGAGCGAGAGAGAGAGAGAGAGAGAGAAAGGAGAAAATGGCGACGGGGCTAATTTATGCCTCATTTACACCGTTTGATTGAACCGCGCTTGTGTGCTTCGAGGTGCACGATTTTACGCCATTGAAGATCCTCATCTCTTCGGCTAACGCGTAACGAGTTGGAAATTTGCGCTTGCATGAAAAATCTCAACCTTGACCTTCTCCACCTCCTCCTCCTCCTTCACGCCCTACTTGACTGGATGTCAAAGTATCGCCTCCACCTATGATTGCCGGTAGGAATTTGCCAGCGTTGACTCGGCGCTCTCACGACTAATTATCATTTAATTCAAATTGCGAATCAAGAACACCCGGGATCAATTTCCTATTCATTACTCTATTACCGTACGCAGCGGAGATTATTTATACCTCGTACCTGTAACGTGTAAGCGTAATTCGTACTGCAATTGCGTAATAACGCATCGTATGGTATATACATATATTAGTCATTCATTTCGAGTACTCGCAACAAACTTTTCTGCTCAATAGAGTCGAGTTACCTTTTTACCGTGTCATCGCGGTGTGCGGGTCTCTTCTTCGTCGCAAATTGTGTTTACTGCAATTCCACCGCGCGGCGAGTCGAACCGCTTGTATTACACTTCCTGGAGTGATTTTAGATAACTGAGGTGAGATTCCTTGCGTCTGCAACATAAAACGAGATGAAAATTACTTGGCGTACCTAACCGCGTGCTTTTTGAATACGGTAATTCCGTTTTGTTTTGTTGTTTTTTTTTTCCTCACAACACGATCCCGGATTGAATTCCGGTGCGACTTCGAACGAACTTTGACGATTACGAATGAAAAATGTAATTGTAAAAACGTGCAATGTCGGTGAATTCTTGTAAAATTGAGCTAACTGTATCTATACGGTATAAATATAACATACGCGTGAGGCGGCAACGTATCGCAGTATTTTACCTTCACAGTCGGACGAGCCCACCTTGCCGCATGTCGCGCGATATCTCGGGCGGGTAATTTTCATCAAAATTACAGATAGTTTGGCGCCCTTCGGAAGTTCAGGGCCTGGAGGGGCAGCGAGTAAGCGAGGATGTGCAAGCGCCTTGGTATACCTTTTGCCATCCCTCCCTTTCCTCACGAAAGGAGAATCGTTGCCGCAGCTCACGCGCCTCAGCGTTCCGCACGGCTTGCGGCACACGCCGAAAACCCGGCAGGTTCCTCCGCAGGATACGTTATTAGACCGATTAACATACTCAACCGTGTTCCCTGCCCTTTCCCCCCTAATTAACCGGCGAACTGCACGAGCGTGTATCGCGTTTATTTCTCGGCCACGCGAGTTGGAAGTTTTATTTTTTTTATTCTCTCTCGCTTTTTTTTTTGCTCCACCTCCGTAAAAAATTCGTCAGTAAGTTAACGAAGGAATCGATTTAACGAGAGACGGATACGAGACGATCAAGTGAGATGGAGCTTGCTTGCATGGCGGATGTGATCTTCTCTTGAAGTGTTTTTTTTTTTTTAATTGTTTTCAGAATTCTTACCGTAACAAGTCTTTTTTCGACACTGCCATCGACGCCCCGACGCGTGTTCAACGTGTGTTGGATAATAATAAAATTCCCCCTCTCGAAATTCTAATGAGCCTTGGTGCGTCGCGTTTTGACCGTTACATTTACGCGCGCCCTACTGCAGTTCGTTTTGAACGACGAGTCGAGGGCACAGACGTTGTTTTATTTTATCATATACGGTAGCCGTTTTTCATTTATCTCAGAAAATCTACCCCTCACGTACTTAATGCACACACAGGCTCTATACGGCAAATTACACCTTCTCTAGGCGCGTTCACGGGGAAATGGGAGAACGGAGAAACGAAGTTGGAAAAAAAAAAAAAAAAAAAACGAAAAGAAACGTGCGAGTCACGCGGGCGGAAAAGACGCATTATGTTTTTCTGACCATGCGGATTATTATGATTATTGTTATTGTTATTATCATCATCATCATCATCATCATCATCATCATCATTATCTTCATCTTCGAAAAGGCAGCTAGAAAATATTGACTTCCACAACAGCGGAGGATTTGCTCAGCGAAAAAATTTATGTTCGCAGCGAAGCGCCCAGTCACTCGGGTGTAACAGGCCGATTGTTTCGGTGTAATATGACTGCAATTTATACGAACGGTAAGCCGAACAGAGACCATGCAAGAGCTTTTCTTTTCCGGAAATAAATTTATCCCCCGGCACGTGCTGCTCTTATACGTAGACCTATATGTTTGCGAGGCATTCCACCCCTGACCGACCCACGTCTGACCCTCACCATTGGCAATTTTATTGGTTTTTAAGTACGGAGTAGAGTGTAAGAAAAAATAAATCGTCTTTCACCGAGCTTTAGAATCTTTGGCGGACTACGGGTTTGATTTTTACGGCTTCTAAAAATACAAAAACCCAGTTATCGAATAAATTAAGCCTTAATTGATTAGCGTTGAATTTTTTTTTTATGAATTCTTTGTTAGAAGACAAAAATTTTGATACCAAGATGGTTGCGAGGCGAGTTTCCAGGTGAAGCGAGTAGTTTAACAGTGATAAAAATTGAATTATATATAAATTTCAAAAATTCAATAACATTGAATTCGTTAGAAAAATTTCAAGTTAATCGATTTGGGCTGTTCGTTTTAAAATTAGGTTTTCAAGTTATTGGAACCAGTAAAAATCAAACCTATTGTTCAAAAAATCTAAAACCCAGTGATAGATGTTTATTTTGTACGCCATACCACACCGTACTTGAAAATAAAAAAATCCCCTCATACGTATATTGCATACCTCGGCAAAATGAAAATGAAAAAATCAGATATCGGGCCTGACGAACCTCTCCGGTTAGCGGGTTTTTTCCTGGCACCCGGTGCAGTCCGCGAGCCAAGAGCTTAGGTAGGTATGTGTCGAAATACCTCGTGGAAATGTTTACGAGCCTCTCGGCACCGTAACCGACCTTTGAAGGGTCGGCGGTCCTGCACCCCGATCGATTTCAAAGTACCATTTCGGTCCAGTTAACCGCCACCCAGGCGTGGCTAATGACTCGTAAATTGGTTGCCCCTCGCCCTTGGCGCCCCCTCGCTCCAATTCCTGAATATCAAATTCACGGGGGAGCGGGGGGAAAACAATAAAACAAACTATTCTCTTTTTTGTCCCATCGTTTATCCTTTATTATATTCGTTTCTTTTCTTTCTTTATTCCCTTTTATTCTCTGTTCGGTAGTTACCGTCAATTTTGAGTAACTAGACACATAGCACTTGATTGCTTTCCGCACAACTTGTATCGTAGGTACGTCGACGTACACGGTGTGCAGGCGTCAATTTGCCAACCATATTTACAACCCGATCGATTGCTTTGATTTTTCCCTATTAATACAAAGTTGTGCGAAATTTTTTTGCAATTAGTACTCGCAGATCCGACGCCTGGTGTATGGTTAATAATAAAAATGACAAATCGGCGAGCGTTATTCTCGCGCAGGGAACGAAGACGCGCGCAGCGTAATGAATGTGAAATGCGAAGTATGAAATATGAGCGAAGGTTAATCGATAACCTGTCAGTAAATTCCCCGTGCGATTCCGTATCTAAACCTGTACATTTATACACACGCCTATACGTACGATCACATGTACGGTACACAAATGGAGAAACCGATGTGACGTAGATTATTTCCATTCTCGATGACTAACAGTACATAACGGTCTGTCTTAAGAAGCTTCCTAGGCAGTGCGGCAGGTAAACATTACCGCCAACTGCCGACCCATCGAATGTAATAATCCGTTGTAGATATCCTGGCTTGCGGTATTGCAAGGATACGATATTTTTCTCGAGTTTATCATCTCGAATTGCGAGGAAAGAAAAATAGCTCCAAAAATCGAAAGAATTCTCACCTGCGGGTTACTTTTTGTTTGGATCAACCACTTACCTGCCAATCGAATATAGATATGTATTTTTGAAAGCACGCGATTCAAGTAACTTTGGTCAAGAGGAATCCGATTACTACCCACAAAAAGTTCTTTTTCCCGCGCATTCGTACAGTTTTGAGCCCTTGAAGTTGACGGATTTTTCATCATTTTCTCAAATGGTGTCATAGAACAAACCATCTTCCGTCTTTGGGTTAAATTTTTCTTTCGAAAAACATGGAACGATGATATTTTTCAGTCCAAATGCGCAGTTTCAAGAATTACAGAGTAATTTTTCTAATATAAGTTATAGTTACACTGTATGATAAATTGCGTAATTTGGCAGAAAAATAGTATTTTTCAGTAGTTTTTAAAAGAAAAATGCATCCCGAATAAAGAAAGTGATAGTTTGTTCTAAGACGCAATTTTAGAAAATTATCAAAAATTCGTCAACCTCGAGGGTTCAAAACTGTAGAATGAGTGCAAGGTATAATTTTTTATGGTCACAATCGGATTTTTTGACTTAAAAAATACTTGGAACACGTGCTTTAAAAAGTAGATATTCACCTGAGACACCCAGAAACATTGCATCACTTTATGACGCCATTTCGCGACTTGTGGCAGTTACGGAACCGGTGCTTGATGCCGCTATGATGCCTGGGCAGTTTTAAAAAAAATCACCTTAACGTGCTGTGAAAGTTATTTAAAAATACTTTTGTTTTTTACAATTTTCATAGTTCACCCACAAGAAAAATATATGATAATTCGAATTTTTATAGTTTTTTCGATTCACACATGAATTACAAAATGTGTCTTTCCCGCCAATTGGAAACTACAGTGGCAGAACGCTCACGGAAAGGGCTCGTTGCTCCGCAGTTTATCGTTGCATCTACTTAAAAAAAAAAAAAAAAGAAAAAACTTATTCTTACAGTTTTAAAATATACCCTAACGTTCGTTGAGCTAACATTAAGTTGTTTTTTTCCCTTTGAAAAAAATCCTCGAAAAAAGCTTGTTTCTACCTCAAGTGGTTAAATCCGACCGTTGGAAATACATCGGTGCCCCTTTCCGGCTTGAATGTCTCCTCCTTTCGCCTAAATTCTTACTCCTAACGCGCCCTTTATCGGTACAAGTAGAACGAGAAATGAGCGTATAGGCTATACCTACGTAAGCACGAAGGTATGTAGAACACGCGTGCACGGGGATAATAGATGGACATGGATGTAATGCAGGGGTTGAGGAGTGCCGCCTGTATAGTCACGACGACGCGCAACGGGCCGAAGTGCGAGGGACCATCGAGAGGTTGTGTCGCGTGCCGTTTTGCTCCGGTGCTTTTAAAGAGGGCCAACCATTTCCTCGCACATGACTCTCTCTCGACCGCTGCCGTTGCTGTTGCTGTTGCTGCTGCTGCTGCTGCTGCTGCTGCTTACCATTCCAACGCGAGTCCTGCACGGCACGCGGCATGAAACGGGAAACGGGGAGGCGCCGGATCCTCTCGCTTCTCTTGACTCCCCTCCCCATGGATATGCATTATACACCTAGCTTATATGTAACGTACCTACGAACCAACACGTATCGCGATATGTATACCTGTGTACCTGTCTGCCGGTTTGCCTGTAGCGCGGCACACGCTTTCGGTACGAAACGTCGAGACCGTAAACCGAATCCCACCTCGGGGTGACACGTGCCGCCACGCGACCGGATTCGAGGGAGTTGACGGGCTGGAGGGAAGACTCTGTTCTTTATTCTCACCTTGATTGTTAATTGCGAAATAACGCTGGGGGGGTGGCAAATTTCTCTACGTCAATTTTCGAGGTTTTTCTTCTTTTTTTTTTCGTTTTCCAAACCTCGTCTCGTCTGACGGAATTTAACGTTAATACCGTTCATCTAACAGGGAACGTATCCCAGGTCGATCTCTTCGATTTGATTTCTTTTGTAATATGTCGTAGTAAAGTAAAAATCAAACGATACGTACTTTGTTTTAATTTGCCATTAAACACTTTAACGGGGTGAAATCAATCTCCGAAGTAAGGTGTGTCGGGATGCGAATTGGCAGTTTTTTTTTTTTTTTTGTAATTAATATAATTACATTTCTCAATTCTGGTTATGATTGAAATTTTTCAGTTGGATTGGTTAAAAAGTATTGTATTGTTGTGGGTGAAACTGCCGAATCAACACTTCATATGCCTTACTTTGGAGGGTGGTTTCACCCCCTTAATATGTTTAATGGCAGATGAAAAAAGAAAAATACTTGTCACTCAGTCTTTAGTCTACTGTAACATGTTACAAAAGAAATCAAATCGGAGGAATTGACTTGAGATTGCTTTCTTGTTAGTTTCAAGTGGTAAATAAAATTATGCATATTATTCGTTTAAAGGGCGTGATCGTGTTACGAGAAATTAAGTTGAACAGGAAGTGGCGTTCACTTTACAGAGAAGTGAAAAAATCGCACAAATTGTTTCTCATCCTGTTTAATCGAGCCCTCCTACGCCCTCTCTCGAATGATAAATTTCATCTGCTAAATGCGGGGTGAACTGACGGGGAGCACGTGCGGTCGTATTGAGATATGATACTTTCAGAGGCCGGTATATACAAACAATTATTGTTAAAACAATTTTCCGGTTCGTTGCCGCCGGCGTAAGTCGAGAAATTTAGCCGTTTGTCTCGCAACTGGTAATTATACAGAGAGTTGGAAAAAGCTGGACAGACTTTTGATCGATGCGGCTCGGGGTAAATGAGTCGTAGCTTTTTTCACCCGACGTTGTACGCGGTGTATGATCCAGCAATGGAAACGAAGAAGCAAAAATCTATACCTCCGTTGTACGATCGATCGCAAAAATAATCGCATTGATTTCTGTGCGTCGTTCTTCAACTCTATATCGGTGATTGTCGATTTATATCGTCGCAACAATGTACCATAGATTATGGAAAAATAGGAGTTGAAAAGTGGACCAACTTTAACCTTAATCTTTCAAACATGTCCTGTATTTAATTAATGGGGGTTTTCATAACCATTCGAAAAGAAAAGCAAAGTAAAGCAAAAAGGAAAACAAAATTGGACCCATAATTTTTGACGTTTTGTTGTTTGCCTGTAGTTTTGAGAACTGATACTGAACCTTTTTCTCGCTCGACTAATGGAACTTCGGTGTAAATTTCCCCGACAATTCTCTTGGCGACAACATTACCGATATTTACGATGGAAGGAGACTTTGGTTCGAGGCGTCAACGAAACTGTTTCAGCTTTGTCAGAAGCGCCTTCAGGACTCGATCCGCTTGTCTCCGGTAAATTGTACTCGTCTCCAATTATCGTCGGAACAAAGTGAAGGTAACGGAGATGCGGAATCTGAGGTTGCGTTGCAGGGCTGGTAGTCGGTCACTCTTCTCGCTATAAGTCACTTTTTGTAACATTTTTCAAGAAACGATCACTCGAGTCACTTTTTCGGTCGTCATCAGTTGGTATTGAGTCACCTTTTTAGGTCCGAAACTTACTTTTCTCAACCGTTTGTATAAGCATCTACCGACAGAAAGGATATTTTTCGCAGACTCGAACGCTGATCGTAGCTCTGCATATCCGGTACTTTCTAACGTCGGAAAAAGAACTTGTCCATCTTTTTGTTTTCAATTGTTTTTACCGCAGGCCTGTACAGCCAATAAAACAGTAAATTGATGATTACGGGCGGTAGATTCTTGATTCAGACCCGTAAATTAGAGGGCTCGATGACGTGTCTGAGGGTGGTTACCGCCGCTTAGGGGTCGGTCCTGCCGCCACATGGCACGAGGCCGGAGTCAGCCGCCTCCTTAACAAGCGAACCGTGGATTCCGGATTGGCCGGCTTTCGGTGTGCCTCCGGAAACCTCCGTGCACGCATTCGAACCCACACAAACGGGACCGACGAACAAAAGTGTCATCTGTTGCATCGGTTACGTTTCGCCCTCGATGCCTCTGCCGTGCCGGGGTTCGCGGCTAATGTTAATCGCGCTTTTACGGGGGTCGAGACACCGGGGGTGGGGAAAAAGCTCAGGGCTCCTATGAGCTATCAATTGCACGGCAAATGCAACTTACGATACGCGTACAATCGCGCAGGACGAGGGACGAAGGAATGGATAAAGGGTGTCAGCTTTTGGTCGTGAAACGATTGCCTCGTCGGTTTCGGGACCCCGTGGAGAATTAGAAATCAATCATTTTTTTTCCTCACTTTCATTACACGAACGGTCGTAGTCGTCCACCGAGTAGTTGTCGAAACGTGTAAAACGAGGTAGCTCGAGCAGCGATTTTTTTTATCCCATTGTACGTGTCGATATCGGATTGACGAGAATGCGTTGATATTTTCATCGCGAATAACGTGTCGTACTCTTCATTTTAAGGGATAAAAGTCGGACAAAATTGCGAATAGAACTCGCGCTCTGAGAGTTCTGTACAAACTTGATTCTTTTTTCTTTTTTTCTTTTTTTGATGTGATATAAATAAAAATTAACTATTTTCGGACTTTTGCCTTTACTTGGGTTGCGAGATTTAGCTTATCTCCGAATATCATGATTCTAGGTCAACGGGACGTATCTTATATTCGGTTTCGATAAATGGGTTTGCGAGTATGTAAAATATGCCACACAAATGATCGTATCTGTTAATTGCTTTGACTTAGAAACTTGAGCTTCTTAGACGTCCTTAGTATTTGATATTAATTTCAACTCGATATCTTTACCCGTTCCCGAGGAAAAGGATCTCGAATAAACGGACAGACGGACGGAGAACAAAGTGATCCTACAAGGGTTTCGTCTTTTCCTTTTTGAGGTACCGAACCCTAAAAAGTAGTAAGCGGTACGTATACGTATACCACGTACCTATAGAAATAATACATTTGCTGAAATAATTTCACAAACTTTTCGTCGGTTTTGCAACCAGCACTGAAAGGCTGCGGTCGCGAGTTTGGGTCGAGAAGTGCAACGATTTTAGTAAATGTTGTACTAATTGTAAGCTTGGCACGTTGGCACATGGACCGCATTCAAAATAGTGCATCGTACCTCGTCGTTGGTGAAAATGGCGTTATTATTTCTCCCGGAGTAGGTATTACGATCGACTGCACGCGTTGTGCATTTCATGCGATGATCTACGGTGCAGGGTGAAAAACTTCTATCGGCCGCGAAGCTCAGACCTTCAGAATATCACATGCAACATATCCTTTTCACAAAAGTTTCGGATGCGGACGATTAAATGGTGCAACTTCCGAGAATCTTACAACCCATACAACGTTGATATAACAAAAGTTTGCCTCGTATATGGTCGTATGAAAGGGATAGGGTTTTTTTCACCTCGTATAATTCTTTCCTCGCGTTATACAATCACGTAAATCTAATTTAGTCGTTGCGGCACGATCCGATTCTCTAACCTAACTCTTTTTCGGAATTCCCCCCATCTCTGTCTCCCCCCCCCCCCCCCCCCCCCCCCCCCTCTCTCTTCTTCTCTCTCACCGCACCTGTGTTCTAAAACTACCCCGCAGTACGCGTCTCGCCCCTCGATCCGGCAATGATACTCGATTCTCGTTCCGCTTCTCAAGTCACGAAGGTCTGCGCAGCTACCGAAACATGACAATGAGATTAATCGTTGTAGGTAGATATTATTGTCTTCTTTGGAAACCTCCATGCCAATGGCAAACTTGCTTCGCCATTGCCGACGCCTCGAAGATGCGGTATCAAGGTATCAAAGGAAAGAACCGCAATTTTCTCAACTTCGACTCCAACTCCACACCTGTTCAGCATATTTCTGACGGGACGCGTGCCCAGTGATAATATACTATTACGCAATGGAACGATACGCTCGTCATACTGCAGCCACGCCGGAATAGCGAAAGGCTCGCGAACACGGCAACGTTACTTCAATTACGTCACGTATATACATTATATGTACTGTAATGTTCGTTAATGCCTTTCCCATTCGGACTAACTTTTTTTCCGTTCGAAACAAAATGCTCGTTCGATTCTGTACGAATTATGCGACGGTGACTGGCGGTTAATAATTTAGTTTACGTGAGAGAATGGAAATCGATGTCACATAATTCGTACAGAATAAAATTAATGAAAACTATTGTACGTATAATATGTGGGAGGGTACGGAGGGTGTTTTGGTAAAAATCCGTCGGCGAGTTGATAACTTCGTTCGAAGACGATAGCTACGTTTCGTTTCATTATTTTTTACTTTTTTTTTTTTACGATCAACTCTATTACTCTGTTTCATACGTTATCGCTGTTTAATTTGGTCCTCTCTCTAATTTTTTTTTTTTTTTCAGTGAAACTGTTTTCCTTCGGCACGAAGTCTTTGGATCTCAGGGCTCTTTGTTTCTGCTACTCGGACGGATTGACGTGACCTTGTAAATATGGAAATGCAGGTAAATCCGAAGTATCCTGTATTTATAGAATATATCGAATGTACGGATATGTTTATTATCTCCCATAAGGCGCTGGAAGATGATAATCCGTATTTTACATATCGTACGTACATATGTATATATATATATACAACGAACCACAGCCATATGTGTGTTACACCGCACGGTGTTGCATACCTATCAATTGACTTGTACACAATATGCGGCATATGTTCCATAGTTCTTTTGTCGGTGACTTTTTATCACGCGCATTAAAAGAAAATAAGAAAGGAACTAACTCCTTGTTCAGAGGTGTTATTAGGCTAATATAAGGTTTCCCCCTATGCAACTTCACATGCTGCACTTTTATTCTATCGTATACACAATACGCGTACGTCGTATAGTATACATGTATAGTATATACGCACACGCATGACACATATGCGTATAGATATTGCAATATAATTTGAAGGATTATTTCGCAGCTGAGACCGACTCTCAAATACTATAAATAAATAGAAGGCATTCGTATTAGGTATATTTTGTCAGATCTGAAACGAAAATGCGTCTAGGTGTAACAATCGTATGCATATTAAAATGCGACGAACTTTTGTCGGGATTTCCTCGCGTCGGTACGCAAGTGTGACTTGTCTTGGTCTTTTTCTCTCTCTCTGTCCGCTGCATACGTCATCGGCGCCGTTCGCAAAATTCCGGCGAGACGTCGCAGTCGCGTATGTAGTCCTGGCGGGCGTTATCCCCCGAGGAAGAGACGCGTTTCACTCCTAATTCGAGCCCCACTTACCCTAGAGAAGTCCACCCACGTCTCAATTATTTTCAACACGCAACCGTGGAATGCTCGGGAAACCGTATTACGGTTGTCTCCTTACGGCTTATACATATACACTACCGTATTTAGCAGACGACGCATAAATTGAACGTTTTTTGCTTCTCGTTCTCCTTTTTCAAAAAATTATTCGAGATTTGCGGAATCGGATTTATTCCGGGAAAATATAACGAGACTCTCGGAACGAAAGGAAATTATACGTGGAATACCGTTACCGACAAACCGCTTATAAATGATTATCGATCAACGAATGAGCAATTTTAATTTCACGACAGAATTTTTTGAGCGCAACGGTCTGACGATCCGCACCTGAAAGTTGGGTGATCAAAATTCATAGCGTGGATTGAAACGATTTGAATGATCGTCGTTCACCGCGGTTAATTGGCCGAAGTTGGCCTCTGGGGATCGCGGGGTTTATATATATATATATATACATATATATGCAGGCGATAATAGTCGCCGATCGATAGATAAAAATTGAAAGTAATACCTGCCTGCCTGCCTACCTACCGGTATTATTTCCTTGGTTAGCCGATCACGTCAGATCACGTTTTCTCCGATGTTTATAAGTTGAAAAGAACGCGTTCCGTAAGCGTTGGCCCTTAGAGAGTCATTATATACCGCATGAATCAACTTTATTTCAATTTCCTATAATGCACGTCAAAGCTCGTATTCGCTCCGTTTACTCGTATCACCGAGACATGATTTATCGGGCTTCAGGTTCACTCCGCAATGTTTTTCTCTTTCATCGATACACCGTATTAATTACGATATTATTGTATGTAGCGAATTTTTGCCCGGAAAATTCCCGGTCAAACTAGATCGTTATATTAATTATTGTATGTACCTTATAAACCGTGTTTTGCGTTCTCCTGTAGGTGTGTAAAAAATTCAGTACACCCGAAGCATGTACGTATTATAAACAAATGCAATTAATTTTGTAAACTCGTGTACCAACGGATCTCAGATTGAGCCATCAGGCGAAGCAGGGGGAGAAGGCAAACAGCCGAAAGGAAAATCTGTTGGAATTTTCGGGTGATCGGCGACCCGAAATAATTAAATTCCTACTGGATGAGCCGGATCGTTTCGGCTCTTCCGCTTGGCTCCGATATTTTGCCCCTTGGCACGGAAGTGGGGAGCCTAGATTGGGGGTAATTAAGTTTTTGATTGATTCGTGTAGCTTACGACCTGTCGCAGTAGGGGGAATTCGGGTAAAAACGATTAAAAAACAAGATACGAAACGCAAGAAACTTGATCCGTACGATATATTATGATAGATACGTACGGAATATATGTATTATATACCGGGCGCAATTTTTCTTCTTCTCATTTAATGATAAATTATGAAGGTGGGCGAAACAGAGAGGCTGCACTTCGGCGCCGTAATTCTGAAGGATGAAGGAAACCGATAATGACCCTCATAAAATTGCGCTGCGTTGTTTTTTTTTTCTTCCTAGTCTCTTTCTCGTTTTGTCCCCGAGGATCTCGAGTATAAATTCTAAAGAGACCTTTGCTGCGACCAAGGTCCTTAAGGCCATCGTTAATTGCTCGAAAAGATAAAGTGAGAAACGTCGAACAGGCTTCTGGATGTTTGTTCGAAGACTTATTGACAGAAAACGGTAGCCTGTGTCGTTTTTTTTTTTTCTTTCCTCTTTTCGTTTTCCCTGGACGGAAAAAACAGCGACAGAACAATGCGTGGTTCTACGGAAACAGATATATTGGCACCGTTGTAAATGGAAAAGAGAGAGAGAGGAAAAAAAATAGGAGCAGAAAGTCTTCAAAGATTTTTTCTTCTTTATACGATACGTGAGTAAAATTTTGACGACGAAAAGCGAGACAATTATACGAAATCGTTTCGAAAATTGATCAGGTACTATTTGGTTGGTCATCCTCGTATATTTTATTATATATATATATACATGCGATATATTTGTAGAAGCGCCACGATCACGGACGTCAGAAATTTACGACGATTTTTCTCTTCCGTTCCCCTTCGCATCGAAAAGTCGGCTTCCCTCTAACGCTAACCTAATAACCAATAATATAATCGTACAAAAGATAATCGGCCGGCGTATCGAATCGACGCCTTTTTACGAGGAGCCGCGTGACTAGTGAAATTTAGCCAACACGTTCGAGTCGCCTCATTTACCTTCGCCCTCATCCCTCCCGGGATTACAATTCTAGAGAGAGAGAGAGAGAGAGAGAGGGGAAAAAAGGTAAAAGAACTTGCACTGCTGTCTTTGAACAAAAATTGACGCGTGCAATTAAACTACTTATTGGCGTTGGAGGTGAAAATAATTGGCCAAGGCTTGAAATTTTTGTTTTATTCTTTCACACGCACACGCGCGTGCGCGATTTCACCGCCGGCGATCAGTCTTCCTGAAATCCGAAAAGTATTTTTGACTCGTAGGGTGGCTGCCCGACAGTTTCTGCCTGTGAATTATCCTTTTATTTCTGCACGAATCGTTTAGGAATGTCTCTGCATCCTTAAATGTGAAAGAATTCTTGTATAATTCGCAGACGCCTGCAGATCTGTGTTATACGTAATGTGTATATGTATACTGTCTTGGTGGAGGTGCGCGATTTAGATGGAGATATGTTGAAAGGAATTTTGAAAAGTAAAAGGTAAGCAATAATCTTCGTGATAGTTCGATGCCTCGGTCGCCCGAAGAGCCGAAAAGAGCCGGAGGTGTCGCACGCGAGATTCGAGTAGGACGAAATTGAAGAGTGATAAAAGGAAGAAGACGAAGAAGAAGTAGAGGAACGGAGCGAAATAGCTTGTCGTTAAAGTACAATATATAATGTTTCTCATCCGAAGCGCGGTTCGTCCAGTTTTGTTATGATAATTGTAGCGAAGGAAGGGTTTCGCCCTTAAGCATTATTTCAAACTACCCCAAAACGTTTATAATCCTTTCTACGGCTCTCCTCTCATATTCGGACCGAAAAACTGCACTGCGGAGGATAAGAATTGACCGGCAATCGATACGGCCGTTTTATCCCTCCAGGAATTACGATTTTCCGCGTCCAATACGCACCGGATAATTACATCAGCAAATTTATGAAGCCTATTCTCAACTACACCGGTCAGCAACTACCACGAGTCGTTGAAATGATCATCTCGACGCGATACAGAGATGTACCCGTTTAATTATCCTATCATGATCATAAATATATCCACGCTATGATTATAATATTTCGCTTATTTAACGACCGCTAATTCGCTTCTTTTTTTCTTTCTTTCCTTTTTTTTTTTTTTTTTTGTCATGTTCCCTCATCTTCTTCTTACAGGCACTCGGTAACCAAGCCTGCACTTTATTTTATGCGACAAGGAAGGATAAGGTCCAGTCGTGATTGCCGGTTTGGTACAACCGTACTTTGTATAATTGCCGGATAAATTTTATGTCTCGTCGCTGTCGCGTTTACTAATTATTATTTAAGAATAAAAAATCCATCACCGCAACGCGTTTCACACTCGGTCCGTTATACCCGATTCATTTTTCCTCCAACGTTACCTACTTCGGGCTCTGCAGTTTTTGGAATATCGTAGACCTTGGCGTTTTCCCAAAGTTGCCTCGTTCGTCTCTCTCGCCTCTCGGCGGCCGAAGTCTGGGCGCCAGCTTCGGGAGTCCGTGAGACGAATTTTGGCGGCATCTCTGATGTACCCAATCACCTCAAGCGACTCGAGGAGGGGTAATGAGTTTTTTTTCTCTCCTTCCCAACCTCGTCTTCTCTGCTCTGGTTGGTGAATGAAGGAGAGAAACATCCCTGTTTAATCAATGGGTTAACAAGTGACTATACGACCACACCTTCGGCCGAGTCGCGCAGAGTTCGACGTGTTAACCCTGATGGCGAAAAAGGTCCTTTAGACACGGAGTCAGTTGGGTGTAATCATAATCTCGTGAAGGGGTTGGCTTTGACACCATAAGGAGAGCGATATTATGAATTTTCGGTCTACTCGGCCGCACCATCCATTCCCCGTAACGCATCCCATCGATTCCCTCCGGCTTGGCTTCGTTATTATACCTGGCTTTTTTCTTGCCCCCCCCCCCCCTCCCCCTTTTTTCAACGTATACTTCAAGTTACTCAAAGTCTGTCCGCGTGGAGAATCTAATGAAAAGGACAAAGTTCCGCCATTCACTGATTTGTTCGTTCGATTGTCAATATTACTCGTTCTTTCACGTTATACGCGTAGATGAGAGGAAAACTCTGACATCCGTATTTTTCATCCTTCGTTAGAAGGTTCGCCAAAAATGGTCGTAGTTTTTACTCCTCTGTATGTATGTATGCGTAAGCTATACATGTTTCTGGGTGGAGTCACATGGTCCCGATGGTAAATTAGGCCTGAAATCGATTTCAGACCGGGTGGAATCTAGTCTTTGAAAGCTTGACCACTCTAGGTACACGCCCAGCCGGCTCCTTCCTTCCTTTCCATATTTTCGCCTTTCGATTCATCTCGGAGCGACCCAAGCTGAACGCAGTCGCACGCCTTCTTCTTTCTCCCTAATTTCGTATTACAATAATACGGAGAATTCTCGGGACTCGTTGACATTCGGACAATGGATCTCGTTTAACCGGCCATTGTGCCGTGTGACAAGTTTACGTGATCGGTCAATCCTTTGCTTCAATTTTTCCCACCGATGCTGGAAAATCTACAGGGTGAAGAAGGTTCGAGTTTTGGGAATCGGTTTTCGATATATTTACACGCGCAGTTTTTCCCATAATATATCGTATATTTCGTAGTTTATATTTCCGGGAATTAATTAGTCCCCGTCCCAATTGTCGCTCGTCGAGCAAGGCCTTCCTCGTGTCGTCGAATACTCGCTTCGCTCCGCCTTCTCGGTTAACCGGCGTGAAATCTTCTCTTCGACTAACCGTCCAAGCGTGCGACGACTCGCCGCCGTGGCGATGCCTCATTTTCCAAAGCTTGCCGAGACACCGTGATGCAACATCCATCGCCCACGCGCCTCTGAAACCCATGTGCGCCGAAGGAAATTAAAAACTTGGAATATCGTCTTCCTGGAATATTGAATTTCTCGTCGGAATCTTGGCTCAGAAATCTGCTTCACAAAGTACTTATATGGATGTATACATGTGTGTTCAGGAAGTCGCAAACGTTAACACTCGTCGAAGTATACTCGTTTAAATAACAAATAATAAAATATAAAATCCTAATATTCGACACGTTACCTTCACACTGCATTTATAGAACTTCTTAACTTGTTTGATTCTTCCTAGATTGTTTATACGTGATTTTGAAAAATTATTCATTTCTTTTAAAACTCCTTTAACGTAATTGCTGTATTTGATTCGATGAAAAATACAACACGCAATTATTGGGATCGCTTCGTTAATTTCTCAACGATTCCTCTATCAAAATGACGCTAAAGCCTACATCGATAATATCTCCACAGGGGCGAGACTGTCGATCTTGCAAGGCGAGGCAGATCTTATCCTTGGCTCGTTGCGTGCTTGATTGGTCCCTACTTTGGTCAGCGCTTCCTGTCCGATTTGACAGTTACAAGAGGGGCGAAAGGGTTCGTCAGCACAGAGTCGCGAGGTTTGATTCCCGCATTTTGTGCCCCAGGTGTGATTAATCAAACGATTATTGCGACCTTTGAGATCGGAGGCATTTTTCCCTCCTCTCCTGACAACGAACGCAATTTAATTTTCAAATTTCTCTCTCGAGGCTGCAGTCAACTCTATACAAATTAAAGTCAATTTTGACCCATTTCTTTTTTACATTTGATTCTCTTTTTCGTTTTGCCTAATTCGGCAGAGTGCTAACCCACTTTGTGATCCGCTCTGAAATTTTCTCGAAAGGTATACAATTTGCGGTTGTCACAGTCATGGGACTCGACCTGACGTTTTTTCTCGCCTTTGGAAATTCGCATTTCATTCCCGCGCTCATTGTTAGATTACGATGATTATCGCTAAATCGACACGGTTTCTTGGGTGGGCTTGTTAACCGAAATGACCGGTCTATTCGACCACCTTGGTCACCTCCGTCGTTGCTGCATCCCGGAAACACGCCCTCTTGGTATTTACGCGTGTTTTGCGACCGCAAAGATCTTTCATTAAAATTCGCTTAAGGTGAGAAAATAAGGCGCGGAACGAACGCGGAGAAGTCCGAATTTCGGTAAATGAACGGGCCATTAAAACCCGATCAGCCAATTCTGAAGGTCCAAAAAAAAAAAAAAAGAACGAATTGCTCCGCTTCGATATCTTCGGATAATTTATTTCCAATTTGCCACTCGGAAGAAATCTCGGGAAAGCGTAATTTCTCTAAAGCCGTCGTTTCCTTCGGTGATAATTATTAAATATCCCGAGAGAAGAGTAAATCTTTCACCGTTAATCACAAGGAACAAAACTTTGTTGCAATTGCCCTTGTTCGAATTTTTCACACATGCCCGTAACGATTTTGTTTTCATTTACCAGACGAATTAATTCCGATTGCCTCGAATTGGCAAGTCTTCCCGTTCGCGCTAGACATTTTTCACTCCAGCGTTGTCTAAATTTTCCCACACGATCGAAAGTTTCGTAAAATTTTCTCTACTCGAATTTCGAGCGATCCGAGGGACAATCAATGGCCTGAAATACGCGCGCACCGGTCAATGACCGAAAGCTGAAGACTTCCACCCTCGCAGATCTTGCCGGCGATGAGTCGAGACACCTGCTTCTGTACGCATACTGCAGCGACTGCATC
Organism: Neodiprion pinetum; assembly: GCF_021155775.2. Classification (NCBI taxonomy): domain Eukaryota; kingdom Metazoa; phylum Arthropoda; class Insecta; order Hymenoptera; family Diprionidae; genus Neodiprion; species Neodiprion pinetum. Next base: position 5,785,234 of record NC_060232.1, read on the forward strand.
TCGGAGAGTCGCGACGGCCGTCGGAACGCCGGGGTGAACCAGCTCCACCTGCCGAGATACCGATAACATTAACATATCTAACCCGTTAATAACCATAGCTGTGAAAAAAGTACTCGACACTGTATACATTTTACGCAACCGACTACTCGCGGTCCGTGGTGGCGGAAACTTATTTAATTTCCTACGTAACGACGGAGACCTTACTCGTGATATTTGATTGGACACGTAACCGCGCGGAAGACGGCAAATATATAATGTGAGGGAGAATTTATCACTGGAAAAATTAATTGAACGCTTCGTTTAAGGATTCTTTCGTATATGTATAAGGCGGCGGTTGTGTTCGACTAATGACCGTTAATTACAAGACGTCAAAGTGGAAAAACATTATTTACCCTATGGGCGAAAAAATATTTCGAACCGCTTTGGCAGCTATAACGAAAATGCGAAATCGCTAACAAGATCCATTGTTGTACCGACACGCGCTGGACCGAATTCTGCCCCGCCTTTTGGTCCGTGCCTCGAACTGCCCATTCGCTTTTTTCCTCTCATCTCTCTTCCAGAGGGTATAAAAGGCTAACGTGTCTCGCCGGAAGGGCAGCTGACAATGACTGGACCATCTTCTTTCCTGTCTGCACCAATTTAGGAAAGAGTCAACTCTTTGCTCCGAGGATAACGGTGATCGCCGAAAACGCGGTATTCTTCACGCCGACGATTGACGATAAACGTCGCGTGAAGGACGCGTTCGAAATCGGGCTTTCGAAAACTCATGAATCCAGTCAGTATCGCAGTTAGATATGGTTTTAAATACAAAAGGATCGAGGTGGAAGTACCGGTCCGATTTAATCGGTACTTCTCAGGGCTTCCAACTGATCCTCAGAAAAGGATCTCGACGCCTTGTTGCAAAAAAATCTTTCCATTTTCGGATTAAGCTCTGATTGTGAGCGATGTCTCGCCGACGCCCTTAATTTGTACCCTGTACCTCGGATACGTACTTCCGTGAACGTGTTTCTTGTTGTTCTTCGGCCGGGATTGTTGTACCGATACCGAGGCGCGTATTCGCGGTTGAAAAGCAATTCGCGCACGGTTTGCGATCGCGGTGCAGAACGCGACTCGGGTACGATTTAGCCCAGCGTTAATTGATCGTTCCACGAGATCGATTAAGAGAGTTCGCGTGGTTCCTTTTAAGGGCCATCTCACCCCGACATAGCATCACGCTTCGCTCGATCCGCGAGGATCGTCGACGACTCACTTCGCTTGTCGAACGATTCGTCCGTGTGTAAGCTGTATACTCGTCTGTACGGTGTAGGTATAGGTATAAAAGCGTCACCCTCTATCCCCCAGCTGTTGCTCGATCGCGGAGAGAATGTTGTCCGATCGTTGTACGATGTCAAAGCGTTCGGATCTGTCTTAGATGTGTTAGTTCGACGCAAATTCCTCCGATACTTTTTGCAACATCAATTATTATTTTAATTTCTAAGAATCCGTAAGTTCACCTCTCTCGCCACCGGGGTAACATTATTATACATACCTGCAACCTCTACGTGGTTATTCGCAAGTGAAAAGCCGCTCTCTGCACACCCGAATGAAGTTTAAAGGAAAAAGGTGGAATCTCGTACCATCAGATTTCTAAAACTTCTCTTGCCCATTTTCTTCTTTTTCTTCTTCTTCTTCTTCTTCTTCTTCATCTTCTTCATCTTCCCTTTTCGCGTTAGAATTGAATTTGAAGAGGTGGCCGATCGAAATGACAGTAATTTTCGACATCTGGTGTCACCTTTTCTTCCTGGAACCTCAATTAACATTTCTGCCGACGTTAAATCCTGAGGGACTCATCTCGGCGGAACGACCCGGATTCGTGTCAGGTTCCGCAGGATGCCGCTGCTTTGGGACAAACTCGTCCTGCTTCGGGACCCAGAAGAACTCGGCGGGCAAGGGACGCACCTCGGATAGGAATTAGGATACGCAGGACCTACGACTAGCAGGACTTCCAGAGCCATATGGCAGTGGAACCGAGAGGCTCGTGCCACCGCAGCGGAAGTCATATTTTTATCTCTTGACCAATTATGTTTAGTCATTGTGATGGAACACTGAAACAACTACTGCAGGCACACGCCATACCTTATGGTGGCCAATTCCGAAACGGCGATGACGGCAACGCGAGTCGAATGGTAAACGAGAACTAGGACTCGTACTCGCCCTCGTTCTTTACCTATTTTCTACCATTTTTTTTTATACTCGTTAATTCGATCTTTCTTATTATTATTATTGTTATTTTTTGGCTTCGTCATTTCGAGTCCAAAACGTTTCTTTGCGCAAAAAATAACGATGGTAAAATAGTTCTCGTTGAGAAGTGAATTGTTGATTTTCATCCTCGTTGTACAGTTTTACAAAATTATCCTTTATTTACAAAATCTTGGAAAAATACAATGCGACACAATCGTACATCGTGGTTCGAGCACAATGGGTGTACAATAAATGATGAATTCTTTGGTACTTGGAATGATTTATAATATTAGAAAACTAATTAGTCAGATTCGTAATACTTGAGGTTAGTGGATATTTCGATAGTTACATTATATGTTGTGGATCTCGTGGTCTTTGGTAATTTCAATAAAATAAGGTTTTCGTCGATTTAAGGGTAATAGAATATATTTAATAGTTCCTATAGTTACATAGTCAGTAGAAATAAATTGTTCATGTCGTGACTCTGCGTGTTGTTCGGGTATCTAAGTTAATCAAGTCTGTTTTCGATGGCTGATTTGAAAAGAGTTTCAAAATTGTAGTTCGCTATTAATTTGTAGTACACGTACACGGGGAAAATCCGAGCCGTTGAATAAAACTTTTGACTAGACACGAAAGGGTTGAGAACACTTAACCCTAGGACAAGAAGTAATGCAATTCTTTGAAATATTATTACGCAAAGATAAAGAGTATTGGTCAAGTAGAGAAATTTTCCAGCACGTTGCACTGACGTGATGTTCGTTCATTTAATCATAGCGATCAATTTTTAACATTACGAATCATTGATTTTTTTATTCAACCGTACGTGACGTGGAACTTATGTACAAAAAACTGAGATCATAAAGCTTGTCCGAATAAGGCACGGAATTCACGCTAATTCTAGTTACAGGTTAGAAGAAAACTAAACGATATAATAAGTAATTGTGTACTAGGCTTTTAACATCATAAAAAATAAGAAAATTACCACATTATATAATCTTTGGATTGTTAGCTGTCTCTTTGTGCGTCGGTAATGAATGACGCATAAAACTGTACGCTAATTGATTTATAACTACGTATAAAAATTAATCTAGAATCTTTGCACACATTTTCGCACACATTCGAACTTATACGTTACACAATATACTATATATAATACTTTTCGCACAATATATGGTGTCGAGTGAACCCAATTCTTTGTTCATAAATTCGGCCATTGACCCTGGAGTAAAAATTGAATCGACCTCGATGCGTCAATTTTCAGCGTCCACCGATACAACTTCCAATTTCCCATCATCGTTTCCCGTCGTGTCTCTCGAGCAAATCGCAAAGTGCGGCGATGTAAGTCTGAGCCATTTGCAGGGTTTCGAATTTGCTCAGCTTGTGATCAGCCCCCAGACTCGGGACGACTTCCCTCAGTTTATCGAATGCGTCGTTCAGCCCGTTCATCCGTCTTCTTTCCCGCGCGTTGGCCGCGAGCCTTCGTCTCTTCAAAACGTTCGGCGAGGGCGGCACGTCGCGAGATCGTCGTCGTCCTCTCCTCGGGCTTGACGTAGGCGAGGTTTGGACTTTCTGAGGAATCAAAAAACGCCAACTTTCTTTGACCTCGCCGAACAAACTCTCCCTCTCAATTGCGGATCGAGCTAAACCCTTTCCCGAGTGTCCTTGAAGCACGGGAAGAAGGATACGCGATCGTTGCGCAATCGTTCGAACGGCGTTGCATGTCTGCTTGGGGTAGATAAAAGACTCGCACTCACCTGAGTCGACGAGACTGGATCCCAGCACAACGATCTCATTTCCGTTTCCGTTTGAAACGAGGTCGACTCACCGGGATGAAATCTTGGCTCTTGGGGCGGGGTTTCGTAACAATAAGTCGGTGGCTGATAATCCGTCGAATTCTCCTCGTAAAAAGTTGACCTCGGTGACGTCAGGTTCTGCTCCGTAGCATTGGTGGCTCGCTGCGACTCAAACCTGAGATCATCCGGATGCGTGTCGTGAGAGAACGGAACACTAAAGTGGTCTTTGATATTTTATCAGATTTTTTCGGAAAATATCTGAACAGCCGGAACGGTCATTTTAAAACATTTGTGTAAGTTTTTTCCAACTCATCAGCGCATCTCACAATTTGTACAAATTATACAACGTTAGGAGAGAGAAATAAGGTGAAGTGTAAATTTAGAAATCTTAAAATATTCGGACAATGTTAAATTCAACTATTGGTACCGTGTCAAAGTGAGGAAGCTAAAAATGAACCGGACAGCTGTATTTGTTTGCTAAAAAATGACTAGAATATTGCAATACAAGACCGTCGATGGGAAACTCGACTCACCGTTGCGGGGTTAAAGGAGTTAGTACACCATAGGGTCCTCTCTCGTATCCTTCCGGTGTCCTGGGATGAAAGTCCGCGGGCTCCCTGTGATAGTCCGAAAATTCGAGATCTCTTCTCGGTGTAACATCGCCGTCAGGTTGATAGGCATCTCTGTAGGGTCCTCGCATAGTTTCGTAGCTCGGCGAGGTGTAGGGTGATTGATAATTAACAGGATCGAACGAGCGGTTCGGGGTCGGGTAAATCGGCGTGAGCATTTCGGAGGACGACTGATTGTAACCGCTGCTACTGTGGTGGTTCGACAGGAGGGCCATTTTCTTAGCCGTCTTTGAAAGTCCCAGCTGATTAGAAAGTGTCAAATGTCCGGGCTGCTCCTCCTCCGAAAGGATCGCCCCGGATCATCACCTTCCCGCGGTTTTTCCTCACCGTTCGATTCTCATCGCGATTCGGACGGATTGCGACGACGCGAACCGCCAACCGACACTTTAACGAACCACCCGTGCTTGCCGATTTACTTACTCTCAGCGACCGGAGTCGAGGCGATTATACTAGACCAAGTAAACCACTGTGACCATCACCAACACCTGTGGAATCCTGCGTCGGGCTGCAGTCCGATCGACAGAGAGGTTGCCGGTTGAATGTGGCGCGTGCCAGGGCGGCACTTCACCACGTTAACATATGGCCATACGAACGGAGCTCATCCCTAGATACCTATGCACCTGGTGCATGCCACCTTCTTCCCTACGCCAAACTTATCCGGGGCATCGCTTCGGGAGAAGCCCCTGTTTACCTTCCTACATTCTCGATTCTGATGTGTTGGTGTCCAGTTTACGTGCTGGAAGTGTTTTTTCCCCTCCCTTTCTCTCTGCAATACATGTATACGATGTAAGTCGCCTCTTTTAATATTGTTTAAAGAGACCAACTTTGACTACTGGACAGCTGATGCGGCGGTTCAACCGCTCGAAAGCGGACCCGGACTTATATTTATACGTTTGTCGTGCGGATTCATTCTCAACTTATGATTGGAAAGCATTAACGAGTGTACGTTTCTTCAAGTGGACCAATTTTTTTCACTTGTCACAATCCCAATGCCAATATATCACGACTTGTAACAATAAATTAAATAAAATCAGGTCTGCATTATCACTCTCAATTCGAATGTCATGTCACGATCCGTAACACTTGGAAAGACACTGACACACCCGAGTCAGATGACTAGACAACTTTTACTGAACGCTGGAAGTAGGAATCTCTCGAGTTTTTTTGATTTGCTTCGACATTTTTCGCCCCCCCCCCCTTTTCATTTTACTAGTCAAAATATTGCGATATCAAAAAATCACCTTTCCAACGCTAAAAGCTTAATTAAAAACCCTGTCTCTTTCTTGATTTTACTCAAGTATATTTGCTATCGATACACGAAGAAAATCATAGGCAGACTTGACTGAAATGTTTCGATGGATTTACGGTCGCGATTTCTGAATCCAATGGTTGTTATTTTTGCCTTCCCGTCTATTTTGCAAGGATTCCTATCGATGTGGTATAAATACTTCGAAGTCATTGACGAAAACTTTCCCTCTCTGTTACGCTATTAGTTTTCTCTATCCGTCATAGTTCCGCCTGCCCTAAGTCAGGCTCACGTGCCGCTCGCTGTGGTCTCCATTGAAAATTAATTTCCAATTTTCAATTTCCGATTTATTTGTGGTGGCGGCGGTGGTGGTGGTAAATTTTCGAAGCCGCTTTCAAGAGCGGTCGTCGACGACAGATGCGCGAACAATGGAACCCGCAACGGGACAGAGACCGGCCATAATGAGGTTAAGAACAATAAAGGATACCGAAAAGGCGGGAGAGACGGAGAGAAGGAGCACGAGAGAGAGCGAAAGAAGAAACCAACCCACCAACGAGGTACCCGACGGCACGCGACCAGACGACCCGGTCCTTTCCGCACTTCAGACTCCAAGTTTTCAGGATTAGACGATCCGCGGGAAACCAGGGAGAGGAATCACGCCAAAGAGGTTCATCAATATTCGAAGATTCAATTCGAGGAGCGTTTTGCCAAGAGATCTTCTCGTAGGTACGTTCTTTCGGCATTAATTGCCGAGCAGACATCGGGACATGGGGCTGCTTGTTATTCGTGGGTTATGCACACCGTAGGTACGGTGTTTAGCGCAAGTTGGCGCTGATCGTAGGGGATAATTAGCCCCGTCTTGGGTTAGTTCCTGTACTCCGTCTCCGAGCCCTCCTCGCTGAAAGGAAGTAGACGCGGGGTATTCCCAACGACAATTGGTTCTTGAGGAAAAAGGCAAGGTGCAAGAAGGCAGATCTTGGCTCGATACCGTGCAGTCGGTACCGGTACCCACCTCGTATGCCTACGCGCACGTTGAACCGTGGGAGTAACGCTGAGAACAATTTCATTTGTTACAGTAACTGGAAAAATTGAGTAAAATGGTTATCGTTAAAAAAACTGTTTGAATATTGTTGGAATTACGAAAAACGAGGTACGCCTAACCATTTTGCTCTATTGTCGATCCTTTTTTGGTAATTGCAACGCAAAATCTACTTTTTTAGTTAAATAAGGCTTTAACGTCGGTTTATCGTTGCGCAAGCGTTAAATTTTCGCAACAGTTAGAAGAAAATATAGGTAAGAGAGATCGTAATGAGAAAGAATAGTAACGGATACTAGACTTTCCGGTAACAGCTAGAAAACTAACTTTCTTTTTGTACCTATAACTATATTCTTCGACTGTGGTAAAAGATAAAAATAGTTGAGGACTGAGCGGTAACCGGAATTAGCCTTATTTTTATTGAATCGGTTAGTCAACAACAACTTTTTTGGGGAAAAAAGAAACGAATTTGAAGTAATTAGTTTTTCACTTGAAGTGTACTATGATTGCAATAATTAGTAGCCTACCAAATTGCTCCCTCGCCTACAATTTGATTCTTATTTTCACTCAACGCATACATGAGAAGCGAACCTGCAGGCATCGGCTGCTGCGCCTTTGAAAAATTGTACTTTAGCTCGTCCTATCCAATTATCGGATTCCGAATGGGGTGGGGATTCGCCCACGCCCGATGAAAGCATGTGATGAGTGTATGATAGATGTTGTTTTCTGTTTCGACAATCTGTAGACTCGGCGTTGAGCCCTGCACCCGTGCTCCTTTCGGATACATTCGTCCTAGTCCGCAGTTTGTACCACCGGTCACTGACTAACTGACTGACGGACTGACTGAGTGAGTGAATGAGTGAGTGAGCGACTGGGTCGGTTGCCATATGGTATTGAATTCAACGAGAGATTGGTTCAGCTATTCCTCTCTCTGACCATTGAATAGCATTTTTCAGGAAAATTTACCGCGAAACTCGCGAATCACTTGTGACTTGGAACTGATGAGACACGGGAGAAGGCAAGATTGCTGGAACGGTATCTTTCCGAAGGGCTGTGATTTTTATTCGACAATTTTTACAGTGCTGTGTATAACGTTTTCATGTTTCATTTGATCCGGCTATTCTTGCATCGATGAGAGTAGAGTAAAGTACGACATCGAGTTGCTCAGAATCTGTAACGCGAAACATTGCTGTTAAATATCGCGTGAAATCCTTTCAGACTTGTTTCCAATTCTTGTAACAGGATTGACAGGACGAAAGAAAAGAAAAAACGAATAACGAAGACTCGTGAGATTACTCACACTACAGTAGTTTTCCATCGACATGAGACAAAATTTTCCCGCAGTGATTTTGCACACCTCAAGACTTCTCGCCATCATTTGAAGCAGCAGCTTTCGGGTGCGAATGGAAACGCGAAACCATTCGATTTCATAACTGGAAATAAGAGACAAGGACATTGACGCGAGTCGATAGAGTGGCAAAAGGAGCAGAAGATCCTCGCACCGTTGATTCGTCATCGAGTTTTGGCCTCGTCAACGAGTGACATCGTCCTCGTACTTCCTCCTATTCCCAGCCGTATTATAAGCCGTCGCTACGGGGCAAGAACTAAATGCTGATTTACAGAGCACTAGGCATTAAGTAAGACGTACTGCAAAGTGAGTCGGAGGACAAGAAACCGGCTAATAGCTAGGGGATAACGGTTGCCGTTCACTCGGGCATTAGACACGGAGAAGGAGAAGGTGGGGAAAAAGTGTTACCCACGTTGCTCGGTGGACGCTTAAGCTCTGGTCCATCAGCTCGTGCGACGGCCAACTGTACGATAATAGATGCAGCATTAATAACAATATCACCGCGAAGTACCTGACCAGTTCCTCGGGCTTCGCCAGTTTCGTTACCGCCTGAAAGGTGATCGATAATAATTTGACGAAATCACAGCAATTCTTCGTCTCTTATTATTTGATTCGTTAATTGTTTCATTTTAATGATTACGTGTAGGCCGGTGATACTCATAAGCAGACAGCAGGCACCGACTTGAAATAATTGGGCTGTCGTGTAAGCTGACTCGATCTCACATGCGTACCTGAAAATTTAATTCCCGTCCAATACAAAAGTTTGAAACACCTTCAGTTTTAACGAATCATTGCGGAAAAACAGAGCATTAACGCAGTAGGTGCTAATTAAGAATATTATCGAACAGATATTTGCAGGACGTTCAGTTGCGTTGGAATTCTTCCCGAATATGGATCCTTTGGGGCTTTTTGGATCCGTCTGTTTCTAAATGTTGCTCGAAACTTTTTGCAAGACTCAAAAAGGAGAGCCAGGAGATCAATGCACGTTATATATATATAAAACAAGGTTTGTTTTTATGAACAAACTTTGAAAGTGCCAATTTTCAACGCGGTACTTGATTAGCGTAAATACAGAGCGTTTTGACACTGCTATACCGTCGTAACGTCGCGCGCATTAGCAGAGTAATATGACAACAAAGTGTTTTGATGAAAAAATTAAGCACCGAAGTTTTGATCAAGGCACGCAATTAGCACCTAAGGAGCAGCTAATCTTTTTTGACTCGGCTCTGCCGGTGCATCATCCATGCTTCAGTTTCACGAATCGTATGTCGAAAGTTTAAAAATATTGTCGCAACTTGTGGAGTACACAATTTTCTAATGACGGGTAAAACGTATCCCTAGCTCTGATTGAGACAAACCGTATAGCTTCCTTGTGAAGATAGATGCATAGTTTAGTCCTCTTGTATACAAAATCATCGATTTCAGGAGGATTCAAATCGACGTCGAGATTTCCCGGCTCGATTATACGCGTCAATCGATACCTACGGATGTATCAATTATATGACACAAGTAGGTAAATTATAAGCTTGCGTAGCACACTTGCCTCAATATTGCAAATTTGGCACAACCGTGCTGCTGATAAACGGTGAACGTCGAGTCAACGCCGATAATTATTGTCACGAAGAAAACCGTCGCGACGTAGGCGTGGAGCGTCATCAAGTAAAAGTACTTCTCCGTGTCGATGTAATCCGCCGCTATGTAAGGCAGACGTCTACGCGTTTCGGTCTTATTCTCTGACGAATTCGCTAGTTGAAGGTTTGATAAAATTGGCGGTAATATGAAGAAAGACATGCCGGTATACATGACGTCTGAAAATATCGACAAGCGGAATTTTACGAGAACTTTTAAGTTTTTTTTTTTTATTCTCCTCTATTTCTCTTCTCCAGCGAGAATCGAGCGAAAAAATTTGTCAATTCATCCACGGGAGAAACGTAAGTCGATTTACTCACATGCGTACATCTTCGTCAACTTGACACCTTCTTCGGCGTATCGTTTCACGATCGTCGTTTCTTGGTCAGAAACGACGGATACGTCCCAGTCTTTCTGGATCTTTGTCAGCAAGTTTTTCATCTTGTCAGAAATATTTTTCTGTTAATATACTTATTTCCAATTCACAATTATACAAACTGATGTTACGTTTCTAGATAATTGTCACACCTAATGGCTTATCATCAATCGATTGTCATTATCGTTACCTTATCGCTATTTGTAACCGCATTGACCACTTTTATTCCGCACAATATCGCAACACCGAGAGGGGACAGACATTCTATAACATCGTCCATGTTGTTTCTCACCTCGAGCATACCTAAAAACTGTAAAAATTGTGCTCACAGAATCGGAGCTGTTAGTTTATATTTTCAGGGAGCGTGAGAAATGTAGGTGGTCATAGTTTTGGTGTTATTTTCTTCGTTTCTTTTCTTTTCTCTCTCTTTCCCTTTTACCTGCATGAAGAACAAACTTGACGTAAAAGCGAACAGAACGCTCAAACCCAATCGACTTTCCCAAGGCGTTTGATAGGGCCAAAGGCCAATCGATGACAGAAAGAATCTGTTCAGTTTAAAGTAAGTTTCAACGTGATCCGAGACTCGCGACATTTTCCGAACGCTTTCAAGAAAATGGGACGAACGTGTGAGGAAAAATACACCCATGAACGACGATTATATCGAACTGTGCCAATTTTACGAATTCTCTCAGAGGGTAAGTTAATTGGGATAATTTATATCGTGTAACGTCCGCATATCGATTATCGACTGGTAGATATACGTAGATAATTCGCGTTAGCTTAGGCTAATTCATCGTATAAGTAAATTTGCAAATGAAGGAATAGCTAATTGCGCCGAGTTGAAAGAAATTCGTCCTCTCACTTTTGTATCAGATCACGCGATATCCGCGATAATAAAAATATTGCGCTTGGAGGATTTCAATTTTTAAAACAAATATGAAACAACTCGCCCGACATCTTGCTCGAAGTACGGTTTTTATCGATGAATGTAATCAACTGCGAGGTCTGTATAATCGAATCACATTAACGATACCGATAAGTTGACGACTATGGTTACGAGGTTAGCATTTCAGAAATAAAGGTTTTCGAGGAAAATGTCTGTCACTGCTTGAGGAGACACACAGATTGAATATGAAATCCAACAAAACAGACAATTTATTGAACGACGTAAAAATCACAAAATTTATAGCACAAACAAATTAGTGAAACATGAGTTCATTTAATTATTATTATCATTATCATCATCATTATTATTATTATTATTGTTAATAATTTTTTTCTTCTTTTTTTTTTCTCTTTTCTTCGTACACGAATATGTGAAATTGGAAACGTATCTCGGAGGGATAGAATAGGGCCCAATTAATTACCTAAGAGGTACGGCACCGACAAACAAAAATACTAGTTCGTTGGTTCGAATGAAGTTTTCTCTTTTCTCGTTTACGTATCTTTTCTTTTCTTTCCATTTAATTCCGTCTTACATTTCATGTCACTTCTTCTTCGTCATTCATACTTATCATTTTCATTTTCTCGTACTAGTGCTTTTGCCTCACGGTGTTCGTTAAGTCTAAGAGAAAGGCTATGGGTTTCCCCAGTCATCATATGCTTAATCATTATTATACAAGATTTTTCTATTAATGTCAAAATGAATGCTTCGTTTCAACGTCGAGTCTTCGTCGGTCTCCAAGCAACTCCCCGAGTCCTTTCGGTATATGTATGTATACAGACATACATATGTATATGTACAGACGTACGCATAGATGGATCGCTGAGCAAATACTTTTGGCTCTTTGGTTCCTCCAGGTTTGTTAGAATTTTCAGTGCAACGACACAATCATTATGTTATGTATCATAGATAAAACTGCGACGCGTTTACCCTTCGATTTCGAATATTCTCGTACCTAGATACCTTTATATATTTATGCAAGGGTCTATGCATGTATTCACGTGTGTGCATATGTCTGTATGCATACATCTGTGTCGGGTAGCTCTATGTGTTATCGCACAGCGCATTCATTTTGCCCTTAACAATTGGCGTCTTAAATATTTAGTATACAGGGAAGGGAATTATATTTTATATTATACATATATATGTATATATACATATATGTATGTATAGATAATGTATGATTTGACGATAGAATGAAAACTCTTCAAGCTACTCACGCTTTCATATATTTTATGTGTATATACATGTATATATATATATATATATATATACATATATATATATATTTGTTTTTTTTTCCGTAAGCTTATGTACCTCTTACTCAACACTTATCTAAACATGTTTACAAGTAGTCGTACGTACGTATCATGCTATTGTTACGGTTTTTACTTTCTTTGTTCAAATTGTCTGATTGTATTGCGGCAACTTTAACCGAGAAGGTACGATTTGTTTCGTTTTTTTTTTTTTCTTTTCTTTTCTTTTCTTAGTCTCTTTTTACGATGTTATCAGAAATTCAGATACTATCTCGATATATTACAACGTCGATATATTAGAATTAGACAGTATTTGCGTGCCTTTTTTTTTTTTCTTTCTTTTTATCTTTCTATTCTTTTTTCCCCTAAGTTCAGTCATGGTTGTTTAATTCTTTCTATCTTTTTAACGTTTTTCTTTTTCTGCTCTTCTTTGAATCTTCTTACGCGACCGTTGCAGTAGACGATAATATACCTTGTTCCGTCGAACGTTATGCACAATACCTACAACACATCGTGACAAAACCGGAAATAATACACAACACACCGTTGGACGACATTGTTTTCTTTTTTTTTCCATTTTTTTTTTTTTTTTTCTTTTGTTTCCTCATCTTTTGCAATACAAATCACTATTCATCATCGTCCTCAATGTCGCTGTTAATTTTCTTCCCTTATTCAATATCCCGCCATGATATTATACAGGTATGCATTACGTTTACAAAGGAATAGAAAAGAGATTTGGAATTATTATTTCCATTTATATAGCTTATATATATATATATATATGTATACATAGATATACAGCCTTGAACTTCAACGCGTATTCACTGCACTATTACATCAATAACTTCGCAGGTATTTTTAATTTTAGTTTTTATTCTTTCCTTCGCCTTCGTTCATCTTTGTTGGCATTTCAAAGACGAAGTTCTTGGCGACAGTCGAAAATAAAAAAAAAAAAAGAAAAAGAAATGTGAAGGAAGTGAGATTTGTGGTGCAGAGTTTGGAGGTTTCGACTCTTTTTTTCTTTCTTGGATAGAGAGAAAGAGAGTGGGAGAGAGAAAGAGTGTGAGAGAGATAGTGAGAGAGAGTGAGAGAGAGAGAGAGAGAGATAAAGAGTTGGGTATATGGATTTAAAATTGAATTATTATTATTACAAGATGATGTGTTAACAAGTCAGTGATGTCGATTAGTTGGTTTCCTTTTTTCATCGCTTTTCTTTTAAATTGAAATTTTACAGCGTGATAAAGTATATGGAATTATCGGAATATTCCACATATTATATGTAAACAATTCACCTATCTAGAATTCATGACGTTTATCGCATAATTGCATTAAAGTCGTTTGAATAATATTTATATATACAATATACTAGTAAATCAATTGCTTAGATCAAATCAGGATTTTATCATATACGTATAATAATAATAATAATAATAATTTATATATAATCTCGTACGCGTGGCAAGATTTATTTTTACTTCTTATTATCTTATTTAATTTTCTTTCTTTCCTTCTTAATAAATCTTTTCTTTTTTTCCGTTCATTATCCGTATACACCTTTTTTTTTTTCGTTTTTTTTTTTTTTGTCAATTAACACTAGAACTACCAGTACCGGTTAATATGACTGCGTTTACTACTTCACGTTACATTTGTTTCTCGCAATGATGTACATTGACTTTTACACCGATAACAAGAGGAGTAATACAATGAATTTTATTTTTATTTCATTAGACTGGTTTTACAATGTCATTTTTAAATTCTTACGTCATGTTGTACTTTTACCTCGGTAGTTCTAACGTTAAAATCCAAGTTTTGCCGTCAGGTGTTACGCATATCATGTACAGAGTTATACCGTGGAGCAGATTCGATCATTCTAACAGTCATATAAGTTTTATTCCAATTACAAAAATGTTGTCTGGATGAGATAATGGATAATCGTGTCTTGCAGCGAGTACATTTGTTCTATGTCTCTTTACTTGTACATAGTTTCGATTACTCGTCCGCGTGAATTAAAAATTCTTCCTTCGTCCAAAATTATTATACGGTTTGACGTTTCGGTGATCGGTTGTTACTTATACGATTCAATACGTATTATTGTATCGTATACGGATATGACGGATATACGTAATAGGTACAATGATGGCGATTACGATGACGCGATAGAAATAAAACTACCAAATACTTACTTGAAATTGAATTACAGGTATGGTAAATTATCAGTTGAGAAGTAAGATTCGTAGGTAGTACAAGGTTTTGATATTTTGGTTAAACGGGTTTATAAATTTACAGGAATCAAAGATATCATGTGAATAAGCTGCTCGTGCTGTTGTACTAAACGAGGTATAGAAGATATGTTTACTGCCCATTTTTGCATATCCCGCAGTCGATTGCACTACTTATTGACGAATAAGCTTTTTTCAAATTGTCAAATCTTGGCCACTGGATTTCGTATTCAAATATCAATTCACATTAATTTCGCGTAACGAGCTGCGCGCAAAATTTTTTCCGCGGCTTTTCGAACAAATAAAAATAATAGGTTAAATAATAACAATCAAACGCATCGCATCAGTACAGATCATCCGTTAGATTTCTTTATCACTCTTATTTTATGCTCACATGATATCTTCATTTTATAGGACAAGGGGGTGAGAGTGGTTCGCAAGGTGTTAAAAATGTTGCACAAACTCATCGCAAACAACCTACAATGCGGGTTATTTAATTTAAAATGTATTATATTACTTTTATAGTAATCGGCTGAATGCCGAATGAATGAATAATTTTAATTTTACATATGCGGGATAATTTATTGAACAAGACGAGAAACGTAGAATGATAATACAGGCTACCCCGATTGAATAGTTTTTGCTCACTCGCGAAATTGCATGTATCAGGTGAATTGAATTTAGATAACAGTATTTACAAATTTTCACAACTACTCCTTTCGTTATTATTATTATTGTTGTTGTTGTTGTTGTTGTTGTTGTTTAGATTAATATACTAAATTATTATTATATTACCGCTGTCGTTGATATTGATGTATTTATGTTGTTGTTGTTGTTTTTGATGTCATTATTGTTATTAGAATAATTATAATTTCACGCGCGTCTCTCAAGCATCCGAACGATACGGAAACGCGATAGCGAATGGAAACCACGGAGGTTATAAAAAGTTCTTAAAATAAGAGTTGTGCAACATTGGGCAGTCAGACGATGGAATTAAAATACGATGGATAATATAATAGGATCCAGATAAAAGGACTATATAATTAGAGAAAGATATTCAGATATTTTATAGGAGAAAACTTGTATGACGCATCATTCATGCAATGCCTATTATAATATAAACAAACAGATCTATGTATCCATTTTAGCATATACAAACTTTGTATGTATATAGATATATATGTATATCGGTTTATTTCACATTTCTTTTATCTTTTTCTTATTCTTTAAATTTTTACTTCGTCATATATCGTCGTAGTGTTTTTTTTTTCTTTTTTCTTTTTCTTCCTCGTTTATTTATTATTTTTTTTTTTTTTTTTTTTCAATATTTTTATTCAAATGACTTTAGATTAACTTTACACACGGCAGAAAATTGCCTAAATTTCATAATAATAATAAGTTGTTCTTCTTTCTTTACCTCGTAACTTGGATAATGTTAGGTTTGTTTTTTTTTTCGAGAATTCATTCACACCCCTGTTGTATTGTATATATATATATATATATTTTTTTTTTTATATATGTAATATATGTTTGTGTTGTCTCCGTTATTCATTCTCTTATTTCTTTCTTTGTTTTTCTTCCGCTCCTAACATTCATTTATATTTTCCTCCTCGTTTCTCTTTGACTTTTTTCATCTTTCTTTGAAATAGTAATAATAATAATTTTATTATTAATAGTAGGTAATTAATATTATTATAAGATATATATAATATGCATTATTTATAATTGTATATTATATTATATATTTATTTAACACATTTTTGTACAAGTAAATTAATTAAGAATAAGTACAACTTGGTAGCAAAGAGAGATAGAATTATTATTCATTATATATTATCATAGTGAAGAGAGAGATATAATTTTTTATTTTTTATTCATTTAAATTCTTTCATAATTTTATTATATATTTCCGTTATCCGACCGTTGGTTGTATTGGCGCCGGATTTGGCTTGAAAGTGGTTTTTTCTATCATTCGTTTTTCTGCATCGTAGAATATTCTGCAACTATATACTACTCTCTTCTCTTGCAAAGTGTATCACCACGAGAAGAATGTCATCGATACTAAGGCAGGAAAAAAGTAGAAATTGCAGGAAAAAAAAGAGCGTATAGAATTTGCCGTCTAATTGCAAAAATACGAAAAAAAAAAAAAAAAAAAAACCGAAGAGAATGAAAGAGGTAAAGTTGAAGCGAAACAAATATTATCCCATTCTTGTCGTTGCTGTAAAAATGACACAATTGGACAGAAATGAGGTTACAACGTGTGGCGATAACAACGATTGATAAGGATAAAAGTTTTTACGAACGCAGAGAAAATCACCGTCAAGTCAAAAGGTGAACGGCACTGGCCCAGACTTAATTTTTCTGATAGCAAGGACACACATTAGAATCATTAGAAGACGAACGGTATTAGGTGTTGTACGCAATAATTTATAATTGGTATTTTGTTTGTTTGTTAAAATCGTCCCACGATCGAATTCATCGTCGTTTCCTTTACTTTTATTCTCCTGCATATTACAGTACACGTATCATCGTTCTCCTCCGCTTTTAAATTCTTATTTTCCTCTCAACTCACTGCATTTCCACGATGTTTTTCCGTCGTCTTTTCTCATCAACTTGAATTTAACCCTATGAAATACGAAGAGTTACCGCTGCAGGAGCAAGCTTACCGATGGAATAGAATACGCTTACAATATTACGTTTCCCGTACATAACATCTTCTTTCGTCTTTACTTTATTTCTGTTTCTCTCCGAATTTAACGTGTGTGTATTCGGGTAATATATGTATGTATGTATATATATACACACATGCATATATTTATGTATAGTATACAGTTTGTTTGTTTCTCGTTATATTTTTCAAACAAATTTACCTCACTCGCCGCGACGCGGCGGCAAACGTATAATTGCCGCGGGGACGTGTCATGGCTTTGATATACCTATAATATTAGATCTTGTCTCTGTTACACGCTTCAAATTGTCAATTTATCGAGATTTCTTCATTACATATGATCTATACTCTGCCGAACGTAACGTCGTCGGGCGGATATTTAAACAATCAAAAGTAACGTGCCATTCTATAACAAATATAATGTACTCGAGCAAATATTTGATATTTTTTTCGTTCGTACCTTTCGACACGTTCTATCAAAGATATAACACGGTACACTCGCATTCTCAGTGTTTTTATGAAGGAAAAAAAAAAAAGAGAGAAAGAGTAATTTTTTAAAAAATTACCACACAAAAATACTGCTGGTGACAATTAAGTAAAATATTCTTGAAAATTTTAAACCACCTTTATTTAATATATGAATAATAAAATTTGTATAGAATATATCGTAATATAGAACGGCGACACGTTCTGCAAAATTTATAAGTTACAAGCTTAAGCCGGTTGTTTTTTGTTTCGTTTTGTTATTATGTTTATTTATTTTTTTTTTTTATACTAATTTTCTTTGTTTTCGTTCTTCAACATTATCAGGGGGATACGCATATATACACACACATATATATGTACATATATATATATATAGGAATTATAAAATATAATCGATATATATATATATATATGTGCATATGCATTGTGTAGACACACCTATATAGCGAAGTTAGAATTTGTATTTCATGTACCAGCTCGACGTTAGCTCGACTTGATTAACTGTTACAAGTTGTCCCCGTGGACAATTCATGCCGTTGCAGCACCGTCGGGCGTGCCGAGATGTCTAATTGTAAATTCCCTAACCAGACAAACGCTCTCTACGCGGCATCGCGACAGACCAGCTGCTGCAGCCGGGTAAGGCGCCTTTTTGCGTGACGTGCGTGAATCCATTCTTCATTTCTGTATATTATCGTGGAGGTACGCGGGGCTCTCGTGTGTAGTTCGTATTATCAATATTATCGTTATCGTTATTAATTATTAACATTATCATTATCATTATCATTATCGTTATCAATATTATTATTATTATTATTAATTTAATTATAGATTTTTTTTTTTCGTTTTTCTCTCTTGATTTTTTACTCTCAATAATAATAATATATTCTTGTGTGTGAGTTGGTTTTTTGTTTGTTTGTTTGTTTTTTTTGTGGATTTTTTTTTTTTGTTTTCGTGTTTTTTTTTTTTTTTGGTGTGTGTATTTTCTTTTAAATGTTTTGTTACATTTTCTCTGTTTGCTTGTTCGTATTGTTGTTGTTGTTGTTGTTGTTGTTGTTATTATTACAATTATTATTATTATTGTTATTATTATTATTGTTATTGTTATTATTATTATTATTATTATTATGTGTATTATGTATATGTTTGCGGATCGTATAATATATGACAGTGGTTGTAATGCCGTGGGGTGATGCGTTTGATGATTTCAATGATTTTCTTTATTTTTTTTTTTTTGTTGTTTTGGTTGTTTTTTTTTTCTGTTTTAGTTTCTTCTCCTCGACTTCTTCCGCTTTCTCTTCTTCTTACATACTCATGACCGTTTCTTCACTCGATGACGATTTACTCGATGAACGTATTCTATTCTACCGGCTAGGGAGAGACGAGCAATGGTTGGTTGTTTTTGTGGCGACCACTAAGGGACAAAGGTCCCACACTTGTCACCTGCGAGGAGGAAAAGAGATTATAAATAAATTTGATCGTTGCATGATCGTGTGATTGATTAATATTGATCGGATAAAGAAAAATAAAGAAATTGCACGGATTCTACGAAATAGCAAACAGTCAATTCGTAAAATTCATTCAATTTTTTTACTTATGCGTTGAATGAAAATGAATTCGAGTGTTTTTCTTCAGAATTGCGTATAGAATGGGGGTGTTGGGACCTTGTCCGCGTTTGAGTTACGTGGACTTCGATATTTGAAGACATATACGACTACGTCGAAATCGACCAGTACTCCCCCCTTAAGCCACGAGGATCTCTTCAAAAGTTCGAAAGAAAAGATACGGGAATTAGAAATGAAAGTTTTCATATCGCACCTTTATTTCAAATCGCTTGAAAATTCTTGAAAATGTAGTAGATTCGTTCGATATTATCCTACGATTGCACATCTTGATGGAAAATGATTTTTTTCAAATTCACTAGTTCCGATATTGACGTTTGTCAGTGCTACCTAATTAATATCGGCGCAACGTTGTAAAATTAAACGTTCAACCTTTTAGTGTTTCAGTGAATTTCTAAAGAATACGTAGAATGTTCCGATTAAAATTTTAACGAGCGCCCCTTTGTAGAGCAAAATCGAGCTCAATCTACTCGATTTTGAAGAATTCCGAGGCGATTTGCAACGAATAACCTTTAAATCCGACCCTCTTTTCTGCAATTCCAGTAGGTATCTTTTTCTTCGTTGTATTTTCTTAGAGATCTTAGTTGGTGCATGTAATAGGAAACCAGGTATAACATTGATTCGATAAATAGTAAATGTACGGTTGTTGGGTAAATAAAATCAAAAAAAAAAATTAAAATATTATAACGTCGATTTCAGATGACGCGAATTCCGTAAAAATGGAGTAAAATATGTTTGAAAAAATTGACTCGAAGCGCGACGATTCGCCGAAGAAACTGACCTCAGTCGGAAGATTTCGAGGCTCACGAATGTGGCTGCGGCGTGCTAGTGTCGCGTTTATCGCTTGGACCCGCTGGCGGCTGTATGACGGGCTTTTCCTCGGCCGCGGGTGTCGGCGGGGCGTCTTTCCTGGGTGGCATCCTCTCGTTTATCGCGTCAAGGCCCTTCGCCTCGGCGAACGACGTGATCTTGTGATTCGGCGAGAATCCTTGTAACGCTGGAAAATCGTTCGAATCGTCTCAGTAACGTGTGACGGTTAAATAAATATGGATCGAAATGAATCTTAGCGATCCGATCGATCGTTCGAACAACGTGTGTCTGTAATTCACCATTTTTCAGAGACGTCTTTCCGCCCGATAATGCACCCAGAGGCAGCGCACCGGTTGGCGTGAGTCCCTTGAGTTGCAGCACGCTTTCGCTTTCCTCTCTGTAAATAATAATAATAATAATAATGATAATAATCCTAGAACAGGACTCAATTTTCAATGCGCGCTAGCGATGCCCGCTGAGCTAAAAATAATCGATACGTCGATTAATCGAGTCCAAAAAAGTAATCGAACACGACTCTCGATTGAATCAGTGAAAATTTCATCGATTCATCGATTATTTCGTATTTTTTTTTTTTTTTTTTTTTTGACACGGTGACACGTGAAACGAAAATTGCGTAAATTTTCGTATGTAGTCTTGATAGCGGAAAAGATTTTTGATGATTTTTCGATTCGTTGAAAATATTTTTCAACATCAGGTGAAAATATTCATGTTATCTTTCACTTGTTATATCCAATAGGTACTCGTTGTCTGTGAGTAAGACAATGATTATAACGGATACTGTAATCGCGTAAATCGATGTTGTATTGCGGCGTTTATGGGAGTAAAAAACAATAATCGACTGTACTCGATTAATAGGGAAAGAATAGCCGATTTAATCGAAAATCGATTAATTTTGGAAATTCTTAATTAACTCACCTAAGTACAGAGAAAACTCGTGCCATTTTTCCGATCGCCCTGATTTTATTCCTTATAACTTCTTTGCGAAGATTAGCTGCTGTACCTATAAGAGAAATCGTTTGATTTAGAGCAAGAAGTTATAATCGAGAGAGCGAAAAGCGCGTTCACCGGATGTTAAATCGAGCGAGGAAAGCGGATTTACTGTACAGGTATACCGGCTTTAAAAATTTGTCTACGATAAGTTTTGCTCTCCTCGTGGTGTTGTTATATCGTATTGTTTATCCGCAGTTGAGTTGAAACCCGTTGACGAATAATTCGCTACATTATCGCGAATTTTGAATAATCGATGACGACGTTCAAGCAGTTGCCGGAGTTCGAGTTTTAAAACTGAATTCATTATCATATAGTTATAAACGAATTTTAGGTGAGATTTTGAAAGCGGATGAGACGTTTACTTATCATATACGTTACATACTTCGAGATACACTTGTTTCGTAGATATGTGTACTGCGTCTTGCGATTTTTTCTTTTTGTTCATTTTTTAGCTTCGAGATTCTGTACAAAATTCTAGACAAACGTACATTACATAAACAGCGACACTACGATATATTGTACATCATGATTCGTCTACACGTGTTTTATAACTATACAGTTATGAGTAAGAACGTGTGTTAAATGAATAGTAAAGAAAAACAAAAATAAAAATATAAAAAAAAAAAGAAGAAAAAAAAAACAACAACAGAAAACCACTTCGTAAGCAAGACAATTCATACGTGTATTATACGTTCACATTACAGATAAGCGCAAACCATGCCCATGCGAGCTATTTAAAGTGTGGATAATAAGTTTGTGGCTGCGTTTTCCTAGTTATACTGTAATAATAATAACAATAGCAACAAAAACAACAACAACAAGATTAATAATATTGTATTAGGACACGATTTGAAAAAATACAAAATTCAAATTGAAATCATCAACAGTGCACTTCTTATATTTCTGTAATATCCGAAGTTTGGAAGTTTCTGCAGCGTGTTGCCTTGTATTTTTTGCTTCTTGAAAACATTCGAATATATGCATCTACATACGCGTATTGTGTTCAATGTCTTATATCGAATGGAATGCAGATTACATGTATACGAACGTTGAACCTCGATATTTTTTATTGCGAGTCGACATGTCGTGTGGAATTTGATTTTGAGTAACCGAATATTGCTGCGAATTGCCCGATGCGATTTAAACGAGTACACAAGGATTCAGAATAACAATGATGATAATAATAATAATAATAATAATAATAATAATAAATAAAAAACATTTCAAGATTTCAACGACTCTTTACTCGTGAAGTACAATAATCGAGATAAAAAAGTAATGAAACAATAATGGAAGAATAAAAAACAACTACGTCATCGTAATATTTAGTAGAATGTCTGAAAAATGCTCAATTTTCGTCATACTTGTGCAGTCAGGCAGGCTTGCTAGTGTACTAGAAAATAATTGAATTTTCTTTCGTTGTATAGAATATACAAATGTTTAAGAAACAAGAACTACAATAGCAGACGATCCACTGCGGCGAAATTAAGGTTATTCGATCGCGGACGCCAACTACGCGATTATTATACGTGCGTTCCTATTCGTATGTGTGTGAGCGTGTGGCAAGGTAACCGTGTGTTACAGAGTGTTGATTCTAGAAGGGAAAATTGAGGAAGAAAAAAAGAAAGAAAAAAAAAAAAAACGTGGGAATGTGTTCGAAAATAAAAATAAAAATGTTGCAGCATCGTCGACCGAAGTGTGCTGCAGGTATATACCAGTATACAGTGTAGGCACACACGGTACAGGTTTACTACTCACCTGATACAACATCTACGTCGTGTGTACGTGTAAATTACGTCTACCTATACTACTCGAGGCACGATTCTCTGTATGGCATGTGTATATATATACACATACATACACACATATACAGGTATATACACACACGGGTCGTGGAAACGCTCGCGATTCGTTCGTTTTCTTTTTTTCTTTCTTCCTCTTGTACTTTCGGAACTCTAACGAACTCACTGTACGAGGGAAAAACCGTAAAAGTGGAAAAAAATACGAGGGAATAAGGTTTGTAACGATGTACCTGCGTTTCGAACCCCCCTCCCATCATCATATTATACTTTGCGATATAAAGATCTTCTTCGCGCAAGCTTCAGGATGTATTCGTATCTCGTAGGATTTCTAAAGGTTTACCAACTTCTCCGGAATTTACGATCGGTGTGTAATGTACCATTTTCTTTTTTTTTTTTTTTTTTTTTATTGGTCATCCACCGTCTTTTCGCACCACGGCATTTATCCTTTCACGATTTTTCTTCTTGTTTTTCCTACAGAACTTTTATCCTCCGAGCGTTTCCTCGACCAAAACGAAAAACACAGCCCATAGGTATGCAGATTTTTTTTTTCTTTTTGTTCTTCAAGTACGGGTAGTCGAACGAATATTCGTTATTCTGTGACCAATTGGGCTGTACGATTCGCTCGTAATTATACTATATACACACATAATGTACATACGATATTTTTCTTTTGTCTACAAAGATGAGAAAATCTTTGAAGAGCTAATAAATTTTGATAACATATTTCTGTCTAGCTGTATGCGTGATTTTGATTTTGATTTTTTTTCTTTGTTTTTTTTTCTTTTTTTTTTCTTTTCTTGCATTGCTTATTATACTCGCGAGGATCTTGCAAGTCTAAATGTGAATAAACGAAAGATTGAGAAAAAATTTTTAAAAAATTTAACATACGAACTAGAAATGACCCGAATTTTGATGTCAATATTATGTATTATTATATAGTTTTACCAACTCATTCGTCTACTCAACGATAGATACAAGTAGGTATGTGTTTAACTACCGAATGGCATAATGCAGCTTTTTACTATTCTGCATCACGCGGTTAATCTTTTCGTATCGACGTGGACAGACAAGCGAAAAAAAAAGTTTGAACACCGGTGTAAAATTTGTACTTGAAATTTTTTTTTTCCCCAATCGCCGCGAGTGTTTTTATTAGATGGGATACTTCTGCAATTAAGTTTGAGGTTGTCTCGCGAAATGAATGAGTTATACGTATAAAACGTTAATCGATACAGTATATACATAAATTAACACACATCGGTGGTTAATTTGAAAGGATTTAATCGAACGAAGAGTTGAAAATTTTCGATCGCAATGCAATTTTACGGTTCGTATCAATTGATCGAGATTTAATTTGCGAAAGGAAGATTATTCCGAGCAACATTTTATCCGTAGATTTCTTTCCTAATTAGGTATCCTCGAGTGATGCAGAATCGTTAAATGATAACAGCAATAATAATAATAATAATAATAACAACAACAACAATGAGAACAACAACTTTTCATCGACATTTCTACCAATTTACGACACAATATCAAGCTGTTCTATGTGTCGTATCTTGTTTATTTACATAGTAATATCATATCATTAACACTCAAGTGTGTATATCGTTATATTTGTATGTACGTCATGAAGGAATCGTGTATCATTTATATTCCTTTCGATCAGCGTGGCAAGCGAATCGACGCGTGAAAATGACAACCGTCGCGAGTTGGTTATAAATTTTTATTCATTCGCTTAAGAAAGCGTCGATCGGTCGTTCAGCTGCCACCCCGTTTCCTAATCGTCAGTTCGCGCAAACTTGAAGAGGAAGAACCTCGGCATGACACGAAGATCGACCAAATCACGCGAATTTACGATCAGACTCGCCAACTTTCACCGAGAAAACTCTCGGTCAGTAAGATTATAGTTTTCACATATAATATTGCATATTATCATCATTGTTATTAAAAATCGGTACAGGTCTTAACCCGAAAAGTTTTCTCACTCGAGGAAGAAAATATTTTTGCCATACGTACGTTTGGAATAACGGACTTGTTCTTTGAGTTGATACGTGCGTATTGTTTATTTATTTTTTTTTTTATTTTGTTTTTTAATTTTTTTATTTTTAAAAAGAACGGGAATATTGCGAAATTCTGATCGAACGTATCGTATCGTAAATCGTGTGAAGTTTGTCGAAACGAAACGACGATATGAATCAATGTGAACGTAGAAATGCCGAGGCTGATATGCAAATTGGAGCTGCCGTTGTTACCAGACAGAAAATGATAACGTTAATGCGAACGAAATATTGAAACTGAAATCATTGTTTTGAACATTTAGAACGTCTTTAAACGAGTTTTATTTCCAGAATCTGAATTCAATTTGCTTCTCGAAAATAGGTTACTCAATTTGAGACGATCCTAGAGTTACGAAGTAATGATTTTTCTTAAAATTTAATCGTTACATCAACGTCGCGAACTCGACTCTCTTTCGTTATTCCATAATTAAGTGATATTGTAATATTGTGGGTATAGGTAGACGTTTTCGCATATTTAGAACGCAGTTTTCGGCCACCGAGTAACAGAGAGACGAATGAATGAATGAATAAATAAATAAAATAAAGCCTCGATCTCCGGCAACGGACCGAGCGTCGTGACTCTCATCCCGTCTCTCTGTTCGCCTCGGAGCCCGTTCGCCAACGTTTCTCATTGTCAATCGCAGAGTTTTAAGCACTCACCGTACGCAAGGTGCAAAGACGGCGTCATCCACGAAGACCGAGCGAGGTGTTGGCACGTAGGCGTAGAATTGGCGAAGGCGTGGGCGAAGAAGCGTTAGGAAAAGGACAGAAGTATACCAACAATGTGAGAGCAGCGTCATTTGCGGCCATTTTCATTCATGGTTGGTCGTGATTGTGGTGGTTGGTGGTGGTGGTGGTTGTGGTGGTGGTGGTGGTTGGTATAGTTGGTGAGGTATCGATTCGGGTATATTGTGGCGCAATTGTGGCGGTGGATCAGTGATAATAATATTATCGTAGTTTTCGTGGTAGTGGAAACAAAAGAGCACATAGAACAGACGTAAAAAAAAGAAACAACAGAGTGCACGTCGTCAGTGGCATTCTCAAGCATGTGCGACAAGACAATTTTCATTTTCATTTTTTTTTTTTTTTCATAAACTTTGTCTTTTCACCTTCTCACCGTTTCAACGCAATAATCATTGTTATAACATAGGTGTACACCGTCATTTTCCGGCTGGCTTGGCTTCACGATCGGCATCCTTCACATCGCACACCGATTTTCATGTCCTCCCGCGTAGATAGCTGTACGAAAGTAACGAAAAATTGGAAAAACACGCGCGCGGTCACAGCTGTTGTACGTATGTGCGGTAATTTGTTCATTCCCATGATCTATAACCGTGTTCATCGAATTCAAAAAACAAACTCGAGCCTCCGATCTTGTTTAACTGATTTTTATCGTCAATTTGTAAAAAATTGGAGGATTTTTCAAAAGTCGTTGCAACATCACCGAATTTATATTCTGTACGTGTATGATATAAGTACCTGTGATTTCATCTCTTATTTGTCGAGGTTTTTTAGAGTGCCGCTGCTTACCGTTCAACTTTTATACACGCGTGATTCCTACTTTTATTGCTTTTTACGCGTCGAACGCGTATAAAACGTATAAAATTTTTCGTACATAGCCAATACCGTATGTAATATTATGTAAGTCGTAAAATTTGAGGACCGGACGAATATTTTTCGCGATAAAATTGAAACCGTGAGTGGAATAAAGCCGGAAGTGGAATTTATTGTGTATCTATGATCTTTGGCGAAGGGTGAAACTATAACTTAGGCGTAAATTTGCTGAAGGGCGGTGAGTGTGAATTGCCAGAAATATAAAAGAGTACAATCGGTCTTTCGGCAAGTTTGCGACGGTAGAACGTCCCATGCAGGACTGTGATTCAAATATTGACGGGTGATGGTTTATTGGCCGCAGTCGGTGACTGGTTTATTTTCATTGCCCGGGGTTTTCTCGAGTTTATTAACTCGCGTTTTATCGGTATTTACAACCCGAGCCGAGAATTATGACCGTTAATTAAACTCTCGAGGATCGAGTTTTCGATGAAAAAGAAAAATAATAAATTTAACAACGACACCGCAACGGATCGCAAATTTTGATCGACGATCGCGTCCCGCGAGTTTCACCTCCGAGATTCGATTTCGAAACTTGGGAAATTCCCAGTTATTACAGTTATACGCAATGCGTGCAATTTCCTATTCACGTGATTCTACGTGTATTACACGTTACACAGGTTAAACCTTTTCGATATTTTCAAACGATCTCGTTTCGTTTATTCATTTCCCTCGCCTACACTTAAATAAATCATAAACGTCAAATGGCACAAGATTTGGCCGACAGCCAGCCAGCCAGCCGGCAATCACGGATCATCGTACGAGAAAAGTATGTTTATGTGATATGGAACTGTCAACGAAATATACTGAAAGCATAAGAATAATCAATTATTAGTAAGTAGTAAGTAAAATATTCCGATAATTGCAGCGATTATTGCGGTTCAAATTTGATCATCAATAATTTTCCGACCTGTGTCATTTTTATTTTTTTTTTTACATTCTCTTTTTCTGTCCATTAATTTTCCAAGATTGACAGTTGGTATATAACTTTACGTTCTCTCTCTTGCTTTGCATCGCTGCAAACATTGGTAATAATACGGTATTAAAATTGCATACAAATTGATGTAAGAATAAAGATATTATTTCTGAATGTATATGTATTATATAATATATAGCATAAAACACGAAAGCTTTTCTCTTTCCGTTTGCAATACATCGAGGCCTTTACGAGTTTTATCGATATCGCATTGTAATAATCGCGGGTCAATAATCACTTGATTTTAAATCATTGTTTGTCGCCATTCGTATGTAATGAACTTCGATTTGAACACTGATGCGAATAAGTCAAATATTACAAATCGCTAGCGTAGAAACAGTTTTCTTTTATTGCAGACAAAAACCGTTCACTGATCAAAGGCAGTGTATATAGTATATGAAATTGAAAACTCGACAACTATAAGCGTGATAATAAATTGCGGATGTAAAAGAATTGGAAGAAGTCTTATTTGCTTTCTTGTTTTCAACTGGACGTAATATTTCGAATTTCTATTGTTGCACGTTTATAGAAGCTGATCCTGAAAACTTGTAAACATTACCGTTAATAAAATTTCAGTAGATCCGGTAGAATGCAGTTTTTTTTTTTTTTTTTTATAAATCTCTTAAAAAATTTTGAAAATTACCATAGCACATTATTGCTAAAACATACAGAAAAAATACTGCTTTCACCGCTAAACATAGTCGTGTAATAATAATTAGCATATCTTACGATTAACATGCGCAAATGAAATCTCTACGCAAGCATATATACGTATGTAATAAACACGCAAAATGATTAAACAAAAACATAACGCAACTTGTCAATATAAATATACATCAAGATAATGCGTGTGAAAAAGGAAACGAAACCAGACAAGAAACAAACATCGAACAAAAAAAAAAAAAACTGTAACTCAAAAAAGGTAAAGAAAAAAAAATAAACAAATGAATAAATAAAAACAAAAGGGTCGAAAGAATAACTCTAACGGGTCAAATTGTGTCAACGTAAAATCCACGAAATAATAAAAATGTGAAGAACGTCAAGTCCGATAGGGATTGATGGCAAGTGTCGTGTCAGTCCTCTCGTCGCACGCGAACGATATTGTGCTAATCGTAAATTCATTGTATGCAGGGTTATGCTTCTTCGCTAAGTTTTTCGCTAAAAGAGCTTTGCAAAAATCGTATAACAAATTGTCGCCAGCCATGAATTTTCGAACGGATGATTTAGGAAATCGGAGCCAACTATTTTCTGCCTGTATTAAATAGGTACATGTATTATTTCAGTATATTTGGGGAGTGAATAATCGATGTAACCTTTTCTCATTTTACGAATCATGGTTATTTCGTATCGCAGAATAACCGAGCATTATAAGTCAGCAATAAGTTCGGTTAAACCTGGGCTTCTTGGATTTAATATTATTTCAGCTTATCAAGATACGATATCAACTTTCATTACATAAATTCCACCGCTTATTGGATCGAAGAAACAAAAGAACCGGAAAATTTTCAGTTTAAATCAGCAGGGCGAATGTGAATAACGAGGTACGGGGTTAAGATCGATTTTGCAGGGAAATTTTTACGATTTGGTAAGAAATTATTTACATCTTCCTCGAATTTGGAATACGTGTTTTCGTTATTTTCTCATTTAAGCGATATGTAATTTTAACCGGAAAATTTTACATTTCATCCTACATACTTCCATTATCGTCGAGAGTTATCCTGATGTGAAATGAAAATTAGGAAATGCTCGGCAGAATCGAAGAATACTACTCACTTATACCGGAAGCAAATTATAGTGACAAACAGATAAGAAATGATACATGAATGCATAAACAATAAAAAATAAAATAAAATCATAAAGAAAGGAATTACTGTAACTTAACTGTCGAAGTCAAAGATATAATAATGGAAATGAAATTCAATGATCGATTGCTGGTTATTTTGAAAGTAAAGGCACTCCAAACGGTTT
This sequence comes from Neodiprion pinetum, assembly GCF_021155775.2. Lineage (NCBI taxonomy): Eukaryota > Metazoa > Arthropoda > Insecta > Hymenoptera > Diprionidae > Neodiprion > Neodiprion pinetum. Next base: position 5,814,937 of record NC_060232.1, read on the forward strand.
CAATATTATCAATTATTCGCTCTGTTATTATATGCATATGTATGTATTATACAAACGGGAATCACACGGTTATAAACACAATGACGCGAATCGGAAAACCAATTTTTCAAACAAACCAAACGAAAATCAAATCTCAAACAAACGTGATGAAACTTTCGGTTATTTTGAACACTTGGGGACGAATGGTAAAGGAAAAAAAAAAGTTGTGCCTATACATTTCTTGTTCTGAATGAAAATTGAAAATGGAGATAATTGCAGAGTTGCGTCCGAAGGACTTTCGAGTATAACAAATGCATTAAGCGTGAATAAGATTTTAAAAACTCGCGATATGCCAGTCGAGAAAATATACGTCATCAGCTAAAGGATTGAAAGTAATTGAACTTCCAAAAATAGTATACGGAATTTATTTTCGATTAGCAATTATGCGACAAGTGAATAAAAGAAAAAGATGCAAAACCTGAACGAAAATTATTGCAGGTGTTAAACTTCTCGCCTTGTACATTATACACGTTTATACACGTTGCATAAAGTCGGAGGCTGATCGGCTGCACGGCAGAAATGAAAATCGAACGCTAGTTATTTATGAATTAATTATCGCCCAGCCTTCTGCAGGAAGTTGTTAACGTGCAATCAACGGTATCAAATACGGTGTATTAGGTAGGCGGGCTGATAGGTAATACGTATCATACGTAGGTACGTATATACGTGTACCAAGTGGGTGTACGTAGGTACGTACACACATATCGTATGCACAAGTGGAGGTGTAAAGGAAAGCGAAATCGTTCATTTACTCGACTGGCAATTAACGAATTGATTAAACCAAGAATATACATGTACGTATACATGTATATGTGTGTAACGGTATACGGAGCAGTTGAAAATTATAGCTCGGCTGTTTATGCCGCGAAAAAGTCAACACGGACGCCACTCTGCCTCCGGTCCAGAAAACGCACCGTCGTTCGCCTGTGACTCTTTTCCATCGATCGATTCCCTCGCGCGTCAATTCGGAAATTAATTTAACAAGCGGAGATTCGAAACCGAAATAATGTTGATGAAACGAAGAATAAACGGAGAAGTATAAACAAAGAACAAAAAAAAAAAAGAAAGAAACTAACGCAGCTGGAAAAGCGTGTGTAATTTAATCGCGTGTTAATAATATGTATCGCTGTTTTTCTCACATCCGCAAGACGAAGTGTTAATTAATGCAAGTAAACGAGTGTATAATTTTTTCGGAATATCAATACGGTGACGGAGGATAATCAGATTCCTCGTCATCGTACCTGAATTTTTATTTTTTTTATTTTGCACGTCGAAAGAATTCGATGAGAAGCTGAATAGCTCGACAGACGAAGAAGAATAAGAAGATGACGAAGATTATGCCGCACACGGTATAAATTGCTGTTAATCCGATGATGATTTCGGTCGAATTTGAATGAATCTGTAGAAAAGATATGAAGAAAAACCGTCTCGAATGAAAAAGTCCATCTATTCTTTTTTTTTTTTTCTCTCTCTTTTACTACGTTATATACATATATTGTATAAGTCTAATTATATCGTGATAGAAAATATATAACGTATACTTCGACGCATGCGAGTAAAATTAACGATCAATAATAAAAACAAAGCGTTATTATTATTATATATATATATATATTCGAATCTAATAAATTGACCGACACTCAGCACGGCGCCCATGTGTGCGTGTTTGTATTTGCGTGTGTGTATGTGCGTGTGCGTATGATCGGCTTTCTACATCGTACGTGAATCTATGGAAACACATCTGCGGATTAAACCATCGGCGTCCATTTTAGGTGTACAATTTTTTACACGTTTTTCCCCCCATTTTGTGCAAATATTTCGAGCAATCGGGTAACATAACACTAAAGTTAACGGACCGGTTTACATATGACGAATACAAATGAAAATGCGACCAAATGTCACGTCGCAGCACAGAGAAATCATTACTCAATGTTTCGTGAAATTTTCTTTAAAGATTCTTCGTCTCGAAATGTTTTCGTATGTAAGGTTTTTTACATTTTTCTTACTTCCGCAAAAATGTAATTGACGCGCGAGGCGTGGAATGACGTTGCAGAAACGCGCGGTGGATTCTGGGTATAACAATGAGAGTAATAATAAGAATCATAATAATGACAACGATAATAATGATACTGATAATGATAATAATAATGACAACGGCGACAATAATAGTAATAATAATAATAATAACAATAATAATAATAATGGCTAAAAGTTAATACGTATACAAGGTGGGTAAAGTATTAGACGCCGAGTAGCATCGGCCCAATTATAATTCGCAACACTCCACAAAATGTTACAATTGTTACTTGCGGACAAGTAAGTCTTTGGTCGGACTTACCGTTCCTTTTTTGAATAACGATTTTGGCTGCGACTAACGGAGTTTTGAGTAGTTGTAGTAGTAGTAGTAGTAGTAGAGTAGTAGTAGTAGAAGAGGTGGTAGAGGTGGTAGAAGTAGTGTCGTGCCAAGAGAGGAGAAGTCCAACAAGGCCAGTGTGATTGATACAAATATAATAGAGAAGGCTCACGATAAAAGACAGTCAAGTGCATCATGGCGGGGGTGGGGGTGGGGGGAGATTTATTTTATATTTCATCTTTTATATTCTTCCCTTGCTTTGGGGGGGGGGGGGGGGGGTCGATTTTACAATCTACCATCGATATGCGAGAATGCTATCTGTTGCTTTTATCCTTCGTCCGGACGAATCGATTTTATATAAATACGGTTCATGGGGGTGGGGGGGGGGGGGGGAGTAGGGTGGGTGATTAGATAACGAAGAGGGTTCCGTTCTCCGAATATACCATTATTATACCGATCGACAAATTTCCAACCTCAAGTCGTACCAAATTTATTTACGTATATTATTCGACTTTCTCTGGTACTGACTCTGTATACTACAATATATATATATACACACACACACATACATATGTACGTATGTTACCTCAAACGAGATAAATTTTCTGCACGAGCAAAGTTCGCAAGTTTCTGTTTTTTTTTTTTTTTCTTTTTCTTTCATTATTATTTTTTACTTTCATCATTCGAAATAAGCGCGTGTACGAAAAGTGTAATTTTGTGATAAAAATTTTTTTTTTACACGAACGTCGAATATTACAATCTTGCTAATGAGATTCTCTCGATCGTGTTTTAACCTGAGGCTAATTTCGCGATATTATAACGAAACAGAATTCGTACATCAGAGGATTTCGGAGAACATTACGCTCTTGGGCAACCGCAGGTTTGTAACGGAAAGAAAATATTTCCGAGGTCAGCGATGTATAAGAAGGTTATTAATTAATTGACTCAGGTCAATTTGGCATATTAAGATAAATAATATGACAACGATAGTAAAAAAAAGAAAAACATATTTTTTCCCTAATTTGACACATCTATACATACATTCGACCAAATATGGACAGGGTAATTTTTTTTCTTTACTCTTTCGTGAGTCTTCAATTTATTATGTTTAAACTTTATAACGTACTTGCTTATTTCCTTTTTCCTTTTTCCTTTTTTCATTTTCCATTTTCTCACGAAACGATATATACATACATTATCCTGTTCGTTCAATCGGATCCGCAAAAATTTTTCGAGACACTGTCTATGTTTGGCGACACGCGGCATGTCGAACGCATCCAAGAGTGTGAGGTTTGTTGAAATCTAGTATTTTGTTGCTTTTGATTTTTACGTTGAAACGTGCTCACGCTCGAGCGTATTAAATCACAATCTTGGATATCGTTGCAAAGTAATTTTCGAACCGAAGTTACTCGAAAAAATTCATAAATTACAGGGACAAAGAATAACAGGTACCTATGAAAGTATACTAATGGAAGAAGAACAAAAAATTTATGCAAAATCAAATGGTTCTACTGTGGCTATAAGAATGCAGGCTTTGTGCCGTGTTTTGAGAGAGAGAGAGAGATAGAGAGAGAGAGAGACAAAGAGAGAAAAAATAATATCACACACGTAATGTAATATATAATAATATTATATATTACACATATGTCTAAATATGCTTATATATATTATAAATGTATATAATATATATAATATATTTAACGAGATGAGAAAGACATAATTTTCCATTACCTTAAACAACGTGTCTTCACAGGTATAATCATAATAGTAATAAGAAAAATAGTAGTAATAATGCGATCGAAGGATGGAAAAGTAATGTGGGCAGTATAATATAATGTAAAACGAAGATTGACACATCGACGATACTATCTATTGAGCCGAGCCAAAAAAATGATAATTGAAGCTGAAATTTTGGCTAAGAGAAAGAAAAAAAGTAAAAAAGAAATATAATAAATCTAAATGATAATGATTATAAAGTAAGTACGTAGTTTTCTTACCATCTATCCAGGCAGCCAAAAGTAGAAAATTTCCAATTTATGAAAAAGAATTTGGCAGAATATTTAAACATATTATTTCTATTTCGTTACTGTAGTCAGTGTCTGTAATTTTTTTATTTATTTATTTTTTTTTTGTATATAAAACTGGAATGATCCGCGACGTCAACTAACATTTTCATATCCATTTGTACGTATTCAAAAATTTCGTACATACTTCTCACGATTTCGCGACTCGAAATGTCGAAATTTTATCGTTAGAAATACAAAACGTGAATTTTGCTTTGAAATAAAATTCGATCAGATTTGATAATCCTTGGCAAAAAATAATGCCTCAAAAAAGTTTCACGTACTAGTTAAAAAAATTTTGGTACGGTGCTTTCACCTTGAAAGAAAAAACATCATGTTCGAGAATCGAGTTCTGTAAGTGGTATGTTGAAAGAAAAGGAGAGATAAAAAAAGAATATATATATATATTATATATACATATTTAATTGTAAGTAATTGTTCAAGTTCTAGAAAATTTCGAATAATTTTTTATAACTTCGAAAATAATCACGTGAAACTGCTACGACAAAAAGTGAAAAAAAAAGAGCTCATATCGAAAGATGCTCTCTCTTTATAGGTGAAACCACTCGATTGTTGGAAACTTTTGGCGGTGTTTTTATTTAACGATGAAAAATTTAAGTTCACTCGGCCATAAGCGGTAAGCCGCTAAACTCTGACACCGGAGTATCGGGGATCCGATACAAGATGCAAAAGAGGCGGAATACGATCCTCGTAGCTTTCCCCGCGGATTCACAGACGCAACGCTTTAGCGTTCCAAGTTCAGATCGGTGCCTGTAAACTGTTCGACGAGTAGGAAGTTTCGACATGGTAGTTTTCCTATCTCAAATCAGGGACAGAAAGGGGCTGTTAAACAGTCGTACGAAAAATTGATAGATTTTACCTTCCTCCAGGGCGTCGTCGCCGTCGTTCATCAGCTCGTCGTCCGAGCAAATGTTGAGAACGTTGACCAGCATTTCCGTGACTGCGAGGAATAAGTCAATTCAAAAGATACACGTCACATTTCTCGCCGCGAGTGTGCGAACGTATGTCGAGAGAAAAATAATTTGCGATTTTCCATAGGGTACCGCATAAAAAGTTTGTTTCGGTTAGAAGAAAGGTTCTGGCAAAATATGAGCGTTCCACGTTACGTGGAAGATCGCGCTTGGTTGTTGTTTCACTTTTACACATTTTTTTTTTCAAATTTGTGAAGAATCGTGAATGCATTTTTTTTCTTTATCGCTTGCATCAGTCATCGTATCAATTTGCGTTACGAAGAAGACCCAAACTTGTAGTATCAAGTCTCCGGTTGCGACTTTTTCATTATTAATTCAATCTCATAAAATAGTTATGAGTTAATATGAACTTTCAATTTAGGAGAGTAAGATTCCCGGGTGATACATCGTTGTGTTACGGATCGTGATCTTTGGGTTGAATGTAAATGTCAGGAAAGAAATAATAACGGAAGTGCTACGTGTTTTTTTTTTTTACAAATTCAAAAAAAAAAAAAAAACGTGAAAGGAAAGTGAAAAATCAAATGAGTGCGACCTTCCACGTAACGTAGAACGCTAATCCTTTTACGGAATCTTTCTTTTGACTTAAATAAATTTTTTAGGAGGTGTCACGGTGGAAAATCCTAAATTATTTTTTTCTGAAACACTTTGATTTGTATACATATAGTGTTCAAAGTAGTATTGATATGGACAGAATAATACAGGCTTTCTTTTTTTTTTTTCATATCTTCAATCGCATTTTACCTTTCTCGCCAACGAACGGCAACGACCACGTAAATACGTCCATGAAATTTGGTAACCAATAGGGATGTGGCGAGCAATTGAACTGCCTGATATTCATAACGTTGTTCTCATACTTCAGAACAGCCGCCTGTAATCATAAAACGTTGATGATACATGTGGTCAGAATTCAGAATGTATGCAAAAAATAAAAATAGAGCATAAATTCATGGCAAAAGAGACGAAGAAGGAAAAAACAGCCCAACTTTTTCCACCCTCACGTCATCAAGTCAATTTCAATCTAAAGCGGGGCTGGATTTTCAGACGCGATAGTCTCTCGAGGCAGTCAGCTAGACTTCAAATCCGTCAATTTCCGTTAGGAGAACGATCCGATATCCGTCAACGAACTGAAAAAAGTTGCCTCGTTTTTTCGCCCGTACGAACGTCGTTTATAAATTTACCTGAATTCTTGATTATTTTTCTTTTTACAAAAACAGATTGTCCAACGGGGTGGTGTTTGGAAAATTTATCCTACTTATTCTTAGTTCACACATTTCGTCGTAACGAATTCGATCTCAGGTACCTAACAAAAATTCCAGAAGATCGCGGCGCATCTTCGAACTCACAAGTTTCGTCTTCTACCCTTTTGTTCTCTCCGAAACGCGTGTATACCACAATTGACTGTGTCGAAGAACCTTCCGACAGATAAGGCGAAGTGACAGGATGTCAATAACGGTTTGACGCGTTCGCGTCACCAGCACAGTAGCGAAACAAGACGCAATGGTTCGTGGTATAAAGAAAAATTCCACTGTCTGTAACCGGTGTACAGATATCGTATAAGACAGTCTGTGTGATACTAAATTTGGAATAAATATACTGCACGTAACGCGATACGAATACGTTTTGAAAGAAATTTCAACTCCCGTCGATTTTGCTTGGATTTTTTTTTTTCTCACATTTCTTTCCAGGGCTGGAAAAATGAGTTCTATTTTTATTTATTGCATCGATCAATAGGAATCGAAAACAACGGTCTTTGAGTAAAGATTTCCTTGGGAATTTTGCTTATTGTTATCGGTACAATGAAATTCGAAATATCGTCACAATCTGTTGTAACTAATTAATTATCGTGTGATTTCTTTCGATTGGGCGTGAATCTTGGGGCTTACTTTGTTGTTGTATACGTCCAGGTAGTTTGGGGCGCTGAATATTGTTATTAGGGATGGAAAACCCGTCGTCTGCGATTTGCGGTACATACGATATCCCGCGTCCTGCGCCTCGTGCGCCCTTATGATACTCAACAGGTTGTTGTTCTGGAGGAAATCGCAGCAGGCCGCGTAGCTGAAAAATATCAAGGAATATTATACACGTATAGGTACACTATTACAGAAACTTATTGCGCGGCTTTTTTTTTTTTTTTTTTTTTTTTTTTTTTTTTTTTTTTTTTTTTTTTCTTATCATCCATATCTTGGCAATTTTTTCTCGCGATAACAAAAACTGCGTCATCCGTGGTAAATTGTGAAATTTTGCACCGAGGCGTATGATGTATGTATAAGGAAGAATAATAATAAAAAAAAACATTTTTTAAAAGTATCTCGCGAAAAGCGGTTCATCCTCTGGGATTTCGTTGGAAAAAGTTGAGGTGACATTCAATTTTCCCGTGGCAAGTGTGACGAGGTAGAAGCGCAAAGTTAACTTTCTAATCGCGCAAAGTTAATTCTAGAACCTATTTTCGAGTGAAACAGTAATATACATGTATAATATATAACATTGGGTTATATATTGTATAATTTATTTGGGAGAAGCGAGGGTCGTGGTCAGAAAAAATATACGACGGTGAAAAACGAAATACATGGGGAAGAAAAAATAAAAAGAATAAGAAAATCGCATAACGGAGAACGAGTGTTGAACAAGTGAGTTCCAGCCGAGACTGACATTCGTCATTCGATCATTTACCCCTCTAATCATTCGATGAGATAATTTATACGCTCGATGGCAATCGGCCCAAAAATCATTAGCGCCGCACTACGGAAATAATGAAATGTTTTCTATACACGTACATTATAAATATATATCAGGGTGACCTGGAAATGTCAGGGAATTTAAAGGGGTTGTGGAAAAACTGGAATTGTCAGGGGATTATTAATTTGTTCATGGTAAAAATGGAAAATATCAGCTTTCCGTCATGGGAGTTAGAAATGATTTTTTACGGTAACGAGTTTACTTTTTTTTCGTCGAGAAAACAAATTGGCTTAAACTGACTTTATTTTGTACCCATTGTAATTTTCTTCAATTCGAATTGAATTTGAACCGAATATAGAGTCAATAAGCTGAAAGGTTTAGATTTTAGTAATTTACTGGAACTGGGAAAACTAGGTTTCAATTTTTTTCAAATTTTTTTTTTTCACAAAAATAGCCTTGCCCGACCATCTCTCGAAACGATCCTCAATTCCATAGTATTCGCTGTTCGCCGCGTAGGCTCTTTCGGTTTATTACCGCGGTTCGTTCTTCGTTCAATGAGACGACCAGCCAGCCCTCCATGTACACGCCTGCCTATGTACCGTACGCATACGTGTATGTGTGTGAAATCCATGTACGAGGACTCGTTCGCTCGGACTCTACCGCAGTCTTCCTTCGCACGTCGCATCGTAGTCCACAAGCTCCGCTAACCAGAAAAGCTTCTCTCATATACGCGAATGCGAGACCCGAGCTTTAGTGGCAATTTCGTAATGGTGTCTCTTCGTACGTCTGTTGGCACGAAAAAACTTCGTCCCATTTACTCGTGTGTCATATCAGCAGCTTTCGCAGGAATCGCCAGTCACATCGAATTACCGCGCTCTTTTTCAATCCGATTCGACGCCTTCGAGATATCGCTTTGCAATTAGATCTTCGTTTCCAATCAACTCTCCGTTCGTTTCATTCGCGAATTCTTGCAACAAACGAATCTTCCTCGACGAACTTGTTTCGTTTCTCAAGTTTTCCTCGAGGTTCGCGTGTTGCGTGCACTTGGCCCAGATCTTGGATATCGTTTTAATACCTCGGTTACATAGAAAAAAACGGCGAGGTTATCAAGACACGCGGGATTTGAGGGAGGAATTTTATACGTCCCCGGCACTCTGACGTTAGGTCACGCGGTTATTCGACATCGGGCCGAAATCCCGTGATCCACTTCTCGAGATATGTACTAGGACGCGTATAGTATATTTTATACATACCTATGTATATCTACGCACACACGCGCACAAACATATGAATATATATATATATACATATGCCTATGTATGTATATATATATATATATATATGTTTTTTCTCCGTTCCTTCTTTTTTCTCTTTGACCCTAGAATTTCGCAAGGTTCCAAACGTCGTCGTTCCCTTAGCGAATAGAGTTTCGCGAGGTGATCCCCCCTCTCCCCCCACTCCCGCATCCCTCGGGACTTTGCGATATCGAAAAGCTTTGCTCATCTGTAAAAATTCCCTTTAACCTCGTACGAAAAGTGAAAGAAGAAATCCCGAAGTAAAAATCAAGAGACCCGTTTGCAGATTTTATTTACGTACAAAACGTGTCTCCTCAGTGAAAATATATTACGATCTTATTCGATTCCCGTCTCGTCTGTCTTTACGAGTCGAATTCCTTTCTTTCACGAGCGTTCAGAATTTCGTCTCGATATTGTGAAGTTCGTGTCGTTTCAACGATTCTTCTTTCTTTTTGCTTTTAAAAACGTTCGATGAAAACGTTTGAAATAAAATCTTCCGATTTCGACAGGTGGGTTAAAAGTTTTGTAACGACAAATTTTCTAACGATGTAATACGACACACATCGCCGGGACTTTTTCTCGACCTGTCAACCTTTATACACGCCACGAATGGCGAGGAGGGAGAATCGATTTTGTTCTTCTTCTCCCTCGCCCTCCGCCTCTTGTCCCTCCCTCTCGTATCCTGTTTTTTTATTTCCTCAAGTTTTTCTTCTTCTTTTATTCATCCCTTTCTTCGCGCTCTTCAAGGATCAGCTATACGGACGTACGTTGGATGCCTGCCGGCGGTGGGCAGAGAAGCCTTTAAACCCCCTGCGATCGGAGCTCTTCTGCCATTTTTTTCGTCCTCTTTCTTCGCCCCAAAATTATTCCCACTTTCGCACGTGTCACGTATATTCTCCGCTTCTACCCTTCAAAACATACTTCAACCTATCCTGGCGGCAAAACACATTTTCCCTCGCCGACTGCAGCTAAGGGTCGCAAGGATGCGCGACCCTTTCGCGCGGAGTTTCGGATTATCGAGAACTTTTCCCTCGAGCTTTGTATAAAAAAGTCCTTGCAGCTAACCAAAGAATTTCACCTTCGGTGTACGTCCTTTAGTTTTATCCGCAGCTCCCGATCCAGCGATCGTACAGGTTATACTCTCGGGGTTTCTGTCTCCGTTGTCAAGATTGAAAGACAAGAATCACGGATTTTGCGCAGTTCTAGATTACAATTGTTATCATTTTTTTTTTCGCTTTTTATAAGCATAGAGTAAGGAATCACAGAGGAGGTGAAAATTACAACCAGCATACAGTATGTTGTTACTCACCTGTAAAAGTACGAGCAGCCCCTTACGCTGTTGTGTGAAAAATGTTCGGCGTTCTTTTCATTGCCAAAATCTTCCAGGGGATCCGACCAGAGTAGATCGCACATCGGGCCGAACGCCGGTGGTTCTTTGAACCTGTCCAACTGAAAGAAAAGTTTCCAACCCTCGGTTAAAAAAGTTTTCAAACACAGGGGTGTATAAATAGATTGAACAATGATGCCGAAAGAGCGCGAGCGTACAATTGTTTTGCCATAATTTTGAATTTTTTACGAGGAACGCGCGCGAGGCGAGGCGAGACAGACGTTACGCCGAGAGTGGTGAATACCCAGGGAGGAAGTGCGAAGTACGATCCAACAAGTAGTTAGTCGGTTAGTTAGTACCAGACTTAGATTGGAAGCCACATGTGGCATTACGTGCGGTACGTTCTATTATTAGACGGGAGGTTAGACCAGAGACGAGACAGCGTCTGGGTTCGACGCATCTTCGCGGGCACGTCCGTCTCCTTCCGTATATCCTTTTTCGCAGCCTCAAGTTCGAGTCGAGTCGAGTCGAAAGAGTCGGACGCGAACCGAGCAGAAGAAAGTTCACCGAAAGTTTGCCCTGCGTATGCCGAACTTGAAAATACTTTGATCCGACGGTGCGGTTGGCACAAGAAATGTTCTTTAAATATAACCACGATGTCGCGGTATTTTATTAATTCTTTTTCTTTGAAATCGATACGCCAACTTTGAAGCACTCGTTGAAATGTAATATGAAGGAGGAAGAGGGAGAAGCTACAAAACTTGAAACGAAGGCCAAATTTTTCATTTTATTTCGTTTGTAAACAGGAAGTCGTTACGTGCGTTCAAACAGATCTTCGAACCACTATAAGGAAGTCGGATTTGTAACGAGCACTCGTCTCCTATTATTAGCGTCACGTACCCACTTTAACCATGCGGTGCATCGGACGCCGTACGCGAGGGAAATTTTATTCACGTTCGAATTCCGGGCCTATTTTTAGCCTATAAGATGACAAGAAATTGTTCGACCAGCTGGTCCGCGATATTCTCCCAGGCAAAGGTTATAAACCAAGTCCGGATCGCGTTTTTTCGCGTGCAAACAGAAAAAGATGAAAAAGAAAGAGGAGGCTGCTTTTTAAAGGTATACAAAATATACGACGAGGCAACGATCCGGGGAGTAAATTTCGAGTGATTTTTCATCTGCTTGGTTTTTTGTTTATTTGTGATTTGGTTATTTCTATTCCCTTCGCTTTTCTTCGACGATACCGGACTATTTTTGGTCTCTCTGTGAATTCGATCTGCAGACGTTGTTTTTTCATCAAGTAGAAGGAAACCTTTCTGTGCGCAACCTTAGACACTGTAGCCGGTATAAAATAAAGTATTTTCAAACTCGCTGGAAGCTTAATCTGCCCCGAGCTGAAAACTCTGTATCCTCTGTGAGTGTGTTATTTTCTTTGTGAAATGAAGAACGAGATGCGGCCTGGCGAAGAAAGCATAATGGAAGTGAGATCTCTCTCTTTCTCTCTCTCTCTCTCTCTCTCTCTCTCTCTCTCTCTCTCTCTCTCTCTCTCTCTCTCTCTCCGTGGAAAAAGTACCTGTGATAAATAAGGAGCAGTTTGTGATCCGAAGTAAGAAGATCGCGTCTAAGTTTACCGCAGGACTGGAAAGCAGATCAGAGGCTCGTGATTACACCTCGGCACGGTTGCTCTTTTCCTTTTACAACGCGTATTTTTAATCAGCGTTATTTTAATTTCATCGTCGGACAGCCGAAGGATCCCGCGTCTCGTCTTGCCCGGCACATCCTTAAGGTGTGTGGAACACAGTGATATTCGAAGCGCCATTTCATCCCGAGAGACGTGTATTTCCACCCTACAAGGCTCTCAGGACTCTTTGGTTTATTGCACACCTCTCAGGATTCTCGAGGTGACGGTTTTACCATTTTACTACCGTTGTCAAGAGCCCTTCTCTCCCTGACCCCCTTATACCCTCTACTTCTTTTTACACGGGCGTAAAACAACCGGGATGTACGACAGTAAGAAGAAAGCAGGTATCCCGGTTTAATCCAACTAACCTCTTGACTTTCTCTCGTTACTCTTAACCTTCAATTAGCCCTTACTCTCCCTGGCTGACCGTTGCACACGTTTTTTATCCCTCTCAATCCCACACCACCCTTACGCTTCTCCTTTTTCTCCTTCGCGATTTTCATCGGCAATCGCGTAGCTCCCTCTGCAGTAGCCGTCGTCTATTTTGAAAAAATTTCACCGTCAATATCGAATTCGCAACGATCCAGAATCTCGGTCTGAACAAAGTATCACGTAACGAGTCTTACTCGAGGTAGAACGCGTACGCCAGATTTTCCTCGAAAACTGAACGCTCTGTACCTACGATACAGGTTATATCTACCAACCCCGTATCCTCCGGCCATCCAACCAGTTTATCAGGCCTCGCTGGTTCGCCTTAATCGCAGTAGGCCTCTTTGCCGTTTTAGGAGCTTCGGTTACAGGCGTTTCCGTCTGGGTACAGGTATCCGTACGCACGGTATATTGAAGGTAACTTTGTGTGCCGTTGGTGCAAACTTTTGTGGGTAACAACCGGCGGGGAACGCGAAGCTTTTTAAGCATGAACGCCAGAAAGTCTCTTGCCTGCCCGCCTTACAGTGAACGTAATTTAATGTCGTGGCACCTGCCGGCTCATTTCCCTAATGGAATGTTACCTTTTGAGAATAAGACGATGCTTTCGACTTCGTTCAACGGAGGTTGACGCCACCAAGTTTGCGATATCGCCGAGTCGGAACTCGCGCCGTTCGTCTATATCCATTCACTTCTTAACGCGTTTTGCACTTTCGTTTCGGGGCCGATTTAAACGACTTTAAGACTCTCTACGCGGCTTGTTATCACGATGGGCCATCTTTGAAGAAGATATTTTTCAGACACTGTACCGGTCGTATCGGATAATTGAGAAGAATTCGGTACAAGGTTTCGATGTTCACGGACAAAGGTTACTCGGAATGTGCCCGAGTCACCCGAGGCGTTTTCAACTTTATAGACATTTCGTTCGAGGCAAAGGAAAACGGTGGCTTGAAAAATTCTCTCGAATCGAGTACAACGCGAACTCGAGTCAACGGACTTTGATGTCGTTTTTCACAGGCATTTTATGATAATACGTAGTACGTATTTTACGTTCAGCTCGTCATGAGAGTACAAAACGTTCGACGATTCGCCTGCATTCCGAAGGTGGATACGATGGAACGAATGTGTATATAACGCATAACGTACCGAACAGAATTCCGACCTGTATTCCCATCGCTTTGTTCATTCTATCCGAACGCTTCAGCTGGCAGAATAATGCGTTAAACTGAACGTGGTCGAGGTATTTCATGATCAAGCGCCTGACAAGCTCACCGCACGCTTAATACAATTTTCAATTTCCTTCGCCGCATTATCCGTCTCTCTCGGCATCACGGTCATTCCATCGAAACGTGGTTTAATGTTCATTCGTTCATTTTTTTTTTTTTTCCAAACACGCTTTCGATTCGTATCTCAGAAACTCTTTTGCACTCGCGGTTAATTTTCATTGCCCCCACGTCGATTCACCGATAATATACCGTCATCGCAAAACGAAACGTTTCGGGCTTCCGTGTAAAACAGAGGTGGATGAAACGGTTCGTAGAATTATCTGTGTATACCTATACGTGATGTAACGCGAATCGTATGTATTTCACAAAAATCGCATCTTCGTTTATCACCGAAAAAAATTCCTCACCAGCAGTTTATCTTTGTTCTAATCTACATATTATGTATGAGAGCGGCGTCGATTATCACCGTCAATTTTTTCCTCTCAAGTAGCATCGGATCAATTTCTGAGCAGTGTGCATCGAGATTCGAAACCCGCGAGTCGCGACAATTTCTCGCGAGTTTAAACCGCGAGTGCGGCAGGTCCTGTACTCAGCGGTAGAATCCGAGTCTGATTACTCGAGTACTTAGTGCAGGGTCGAGAGGACCGCGGGTATTTATCCTCAAGTGTTTCGAATAAAGGTGCGTTAAGCAGGGCTGTCAAATGACCGGAAGTTCGTCGCCGCCCTCTTACCGACAAAGCAATCGCTACTTCAAAGGTACGTCGCGTCACAGGCATTATTATACGTCTAATACTTGCCGTAATTAGCGTGTTCTGTAAAGACTTAGTGAATTCTTCATCGCTCGGTTCTCTCGGGTATCGAAGAAGTTCGATTTTTGAACGGGCAAGATTTTGTTGCCGAATCGTCCGGAAAAAAAAAAAATTGTCGGTTCCATTATTTTAATAAATTATGTCGCGCAGTTTGATCAGCTTTATTCGGTTTAACGTTGAAAACGCGTATAATTTCGAGTTTTGTATTATTTCGCGAACGATCGAACATTCGGTCCGAAGTTTTACGTACCAATGCAAATCGGCGAACACCGGTCGCCAGTTTGGATTTTTCGACTCGCCAATCATTCCCCGCAAATTCCTTCCCGCGCTTTTATGGAATCTATAAGAAATATCCAATTCAACCGATCGCAAAAGTTTTACCGACGGAGGAACGTAAATTATAGACTGCGATCCTTACAAGACTTGATGATACGCGTCAGAGATCCTGCAGAGAGTCTCCGAACCTCTTCCCTTGATCCTCCGACAAAAGCACCTTGGGACCAAAAGTCATCAACTTTAGTCTCTCGGTTAAACCCAAGCGTTATTTAGACGGGCTAGAACCTGGGGATTAGGGGGGTAAGCATGGGTTGAGGAGGGGGCAAGGCAACGCCGGTTGAAGCCGTAAGAAATCAGGCAGCGGAAGGAGGACAAGGGTGGAGGAGGGTGGCGGGGACGAGGAGAGATAGGCAAAGGGCGAGATAGATAGAGAAGGAAATGGAAATGTAAAGGGAGAAGGGAAAAGGAGATCGCAAGAGAAACGGAATAATTGTATTTCTCAAGGTCCCTGCATAGCCGGAGGGATTCGGATAATCGTGCAAGACGAGGGATGAAGCGAGGGCCTCCCTTTGAGGCAGTAATACGTTTCATCCCGCGTGAACGACGTTACGTACCTTTCTCAAATTTTCACGGCCAGAACTCGCCTACTGCACGAAATTGAATTACACGTACATTATTATATTGCGTAATAACGAACAGCACGGCACCACACCACACGGTGACGGATACTTTTGGAAAAAATATTTGCCCGCGGTATGTCATTAAACTCGGTCAATTTTTAACTTTTTTCCTTTCCTTTTTCTCCTGTGTCGTTTGCGCGTTGGGAAATGCGGATACTGCGGTTCCCCTCATTTCGCACTTTGGCATATACCTATGTATACATCATATATATATACTGGGGGTATCGAAACTGTTTGTTTAGAATTTCCGCGGAGCTGCTGCAGGCGGAAAGATGTGAATTTGAAGTACAAGGTTCGCTCCTCGATTCACGGCACGTGACGTGTTACGGGGTGAAAGACGGGGGTCGGTATATTTTTGCTTTTTACGTTTTTTTTTTTTTTTTTCATCTTTTTTCTTCTTCTACCCCTTGATTGTGAGTTATGCGGTACGTGCCGCACGATTTCCTTCGAACCTTTATTACCGATGAAAAATTCAAGATCCTCGAAAGTTATGCCGACTCCGTTTTCTACCGCACATTTCGCCCAGCTGCCCGCCCGCGAAACGATTGCGTTCCGTGTTTTGCAGAAAAGTATAAAAAAAGACAAAAAAAAAAAGACATACGCATACACACACATGCGAATTTATCCAGAAAATAAAATTATCCGGCTACGCAGATTGGTCGGATGAAGTCCGGGGAGTTTTTTATTTATTTTTTTTATTTTTCAGAAATGTACATCCGCGATTGTTTTCTTTCAAACAAATAAACCCCATGTATATAGTACGTATACAGGTATGTATATATATATATAAATACGTAAGGTATTTGACAAACTTATCCTGAGGTAAAATTTCATTGCATTGGAATCAAAACTTTCTCCGGTACAATTTTGTTACAAATCCAGTCAATGTTTATTTTATCAGAGAATATTTTTCCTCCAAGAATAACTTAAACATTAAGTTGATCAGGTATGATTTGTCGATGCACAGTCAATTCTCTACCCGAGGGTGTACTATTGTTGTTGTTGTTGTTGTTGTTGTTGTTGTTGTTGTTGTTGTTATTATTATTATTATTATTTTCCGATTTGGGGGAAAAAATTTTCATCGCGCACGTAAAGTAATAGGATGAAAGGTATTAAAGCCGGACGAACACAGCGTTAGCTACACCCTCGCTAATTGTACTTCGAGTGAGTTCGTGTTCTCTCTTTGAAACTAATTAGACTGTATTATTGGCGCCCCTTTACCTTCCTTCCATCCTTATTCTACACTCCCGACAAGTCATCGTACGTTGCACGTCGCGGAATTACGCAATTCTCCCGCTGCGGAGGTACAGATGCAATTTGTAACTCTCGCGTTCGAGAAAGCAAGTTATTATGTATCTACCGTATTAGCAGGTGCACGTTCATTGAGACAATTATACATTTATACGATGTGATAACTGCTCATTAAATTTCGACTGCAATTATACGTTACACCTGGAGTAATGTTTCTGTCGAAATTTCACAATCTCACATTGTATGTAACAGTGTTAATTGGCAAAATAGGTGAGAACAAATCATGAATACAGGCCTACTTGTACTCGTTACTGTATTCAAACCGACCGAATTTATTCAATTTAAAAAAAAAACAAATTCCTTCTCTCAGCGCATCACCGTTAAATGTGATAATCGTAAATAAACCGCAGCAGTTCCCTGTTTAAAGTAATTCATTGAAACAAAAAAAAAATATTCATCTAGAAAAGGTTCGGTTTCACGTACATACCTATAGAATTGTGTCGGTACGTATATGCACGATTAATTATCCGTCATGTCGTGTAATTATTTTTGAAGAATTTTGCGTTAACAATGTTGCGGCTAGAGTTAGGCCGACGCCCAAAAGTCGGTGGATTTCTTCCTCGCGCTTCATCTCTTTCGAGTTATCTTGTCCGTCCGACTAGCGCGTTTGTATTCATGTCACTCGGCTGCTCGAGCCAGACCCCGACTCGCGCATACATCGGCGGAATAATACATTAGCATTAGCCGCAAGTGAAACACGCGCCTGCCTGTGTATAACAGCCCAAGTTTATACTCAGAGCCGCGACCTGCACGGTGGTACATCATAGATCATCGTAGATTCGCCTCTATGTATAATTCGCAGGCCATATCGCTTTGATGGGAGAAGGTATTTTTTTATATATGTATATATATATATATATATATATTTTTTCTTCCTTTCTCTTTTTCTCAAAGCCGATCGGTATACCGATCTCCGAACACCAAGCTGTACCTACCTAGTAGGTATATTTTTTCCCGTGTAAACATCTCGTTGTATAACCAAGTAATTCGCGTCTTTGGAACGGAGTAGAAGGTAACGAGTGAATTTTTTTTTTTTTTTTTTTTTTTTATTTCAACCTTTTGGTAGATTATAGAAAATGCGACGACAATGTTTCACGGTGACAAAATTAAGAAAGAAAAAATTTAAAACGGAAAAAAGATTTTTGAACAGAAACACGGTACGAATTTTTATTTCGATTTTCTCGTAACACTTGAAAACATGAATGACATCTTTTCGCGGATTGTAGAATGAGACAAAGTAGCGCCATCCTCGTACTTGCGAAGCTTAAAGGCAGGTGAAAAGCTGACTTATTTCATTACGCGGATCAATACGAGTGACAACATTATATAAGGTCGTTTTATCGACGCTGTTGTCAGCACTTACTCTTTACGTACAATCAACCGTAAGTCCGATGTGCAGCAGCAACAGCAGCGACGGTTGTAAAAGAGCTTGCCATATATATATATAATACGTCGTATAGTCCGATCTTAGTTACACGGAGGTGTAATCTTCCGTTTTCCCAATAAACTCTGCGAGCCGGTTGCAAAACGTGTGAAAATATCACGGCGACAATAAATTTAAATCGAAATATACATTTGTATGAATAAAAATAAAGAGAGCGTAGGAACAGCGAGAGCTTTTCACGGAATCAGTCGCCAGCTCTTACAGTTCGGTTATTCGTTCAACCGGACGGTTGTAAACTATTCATAACGTCGCTTATTGATTCCCTAAAACGTACTCGTTTGTAATCAAGGACGGACAGTCAGCGTCCAGGCCTTTTATCAAACTGTCTTTTTTTTTTTTGGAGAGGTACAGTAATATTGATTAATAGGTCCCCAGTGAATCATTATTTTTTTGGAATCAACACCGAAACGAGATTTTTTTTGTATAGAAATTTGACGTGTCTATTGATCAACGTATCGTTTGTTTCTCCCTTTGTCACTCGCGTCGCTAGTCATTGGCGCGTAAAATTTGATTAGAAAGGAAACCGTGTCTAGTTTTGATTTCCAAAACGTAGTCACGCACTGGAAACCTACCAACGAACACTACTGTACAAGGAAAATTTATTGCAGAAACGTGACGACAGGAGAGGGAAAGAAATAAAAAGAGGCAAAAACGAAGTTCAGAGCTTGTGCCTGCGTCGCTCCATTTATCTAGATAATGATTTTTATTAGTGGTAACGAAGCCGTGATGCGATTGAAAAATATTAGCTTATACCGATGTCACATTATTCCTTCCTGCAGGATGGATTATATCCAGATGCGGGTTGCGTAAGGTTATTGAATTTTGGCGAGCTTGTACAGATGAGTGGAATTTAAACAGAGTTAACCGGAAAAAAAAAAGAAAAAAAAAAGGTAGAACAAAAACAGTAGAGCGGAGAATGGAAATGAATAAACTAATCCCAGGGACAATTAACCGATTTTGGAGATAATAAAATATCGAACTTGAGGGTTCGGTATTACGTGTAAACGAAACATCGCACGACGACGAACTTTTAAACGAATGAAACAGGAGAAAAAAGAACTACAGAGTAACAGGGAATCGCAAGTACGAAGAAAATCTTGACACACGATATGCACGTGAATCGATTCTATTCCCAGACTGTAATCTAATGAAAATCTAATCTCAGCATCGATGCATGACGCGTGATAAGCGAATCTAATTGCAAGCATCGTTGATGCGCAAGAATATCTTGTCGTCTTTATTTCACCGATATCAGTTATTTATAGCGTTCATATGCTTGCATACAGCTGCGATTTATAAGCGACTCTCGGGGATATTTTAAGAAAACGATTAACGTTACGTCTTGGTCACGTTTCCAATGCCCGTCGTACGTTACGTTTAAGCATTTGTTTACCGCGAGGCTGCTGCGCAGCGAATTCAGCAATGAACGATAATTTGATTCATTTATTATATATTATTTATGTACACCCGCCTGAGACGCGACCCTTCGGAGATTTTTCTTCGTTAACGAGATCTTGCCATTATCGATCGAGGAAAGTCGCACCTGTAGCGAAAAAGATAAACGACGCAACGCTTGTACCTTTGCACGTAACTAGATGTGTACGTGTGCATAATTAGGGTGTTTTAGAAAATAGCAATTTGCCATTTTTCACCAACGGCACTCCCTAAAAAGTTTGTTCGGGTTGAAAGAAAGATTTTGTGAAAAGATGAGCGTTCCACGTCACGTCGAAGATCCTCCCTATTAGATTTTTCGGTTTTTTACAATTTTTGAAATTTACCAAGTGAGCCAAATATTTCTTCTGCCGCTCACATCAATCAAAATATCAATTTAAGCCGCAAAGTAAACCCACAGTCGTAATATTAAATCACCAGACGATGTTGACGAAGTGTGTTTGACGACTTTTTCATTATTGATTCAACATCATTTTTCGAATAAAAAAATTAAAAGCTATTGCTTCATTCGTTTTATTTGGCCCGAAAATAGGGAAAAAATCTGCCACCGTCGTATAACCAAATAAAAAGCATTAAACGATAGTTTTTAATTTATTTTACTCGAAAAGGGTGAAACTTTTTATTTTTCAACTTGAAATTGACTTCGGCACATTTTTCAACCAAGCTAAAAATCTGAAACTGAAATCATACACTGTTTTTTCGTCATTATCTATCGATTTCAGGGGTGGGAAGTATACCTTGGAAATTAACGAGCACCCTAACGTATGTAGGTATGATACAGGCACAAAGGGGACTACGGATTCTAAGGGATATTTCTCGCGAGACTTTCTTCACCGTGCTTGAAGAGGCGCTGTTAACCCGATTCGCTTATTTCCGCGAGAAGAGATACGGGAAATACGAAGGGGCGGATGAAACGCGCAGGGGAAATATTCGAATGCCGTGGCGTATTTGCACACGCGTCTTATTTACATGCGGCCGTCGAGAGAATTGCCGGCTACCGCTGAGCGATTTACTCTTTTTTTTCTTTCTTTCCTTTTTTCCTCACCTTCTTTCATTTTCACTACATTGCGATACCGCAATTGTATCACGCTGCAACTTCATCGCGTTAAAGTTGTCACCGGTTTGCTGAACAGATAATCCCGAGTTCTTTCCGTAATCGGAAGCATGAGAATCGCCACCTGGGCACGTGGATCGCTGATCGGAGTAAAACAAGTTTCGGACTTACTAATCGCGACGTGCCGTGTATAATATTATCACGGGGGAAAAAGTGACCTAGTAGAATTTACAATTAGGTAGGGAAAAAATTCAAACCCACAGATGTTGGAATAAAAGAATTTCTTCGATCGAAGTGCGGGCGTTGAACTTTGAGAGTTAGCGTTATGTAATCTGAACAATTATCGAGTCGTTGCAACGAGTAGAGGAATAGGTGGAAATGAAGAAAAGGGAAAACGCGGTTCGCAAAAAACTGCAGTAAGCGCGAGGAGCTTGAGGGAGTTATTCTGGGAATGGGTTCACCCGGAGGAGAGGGGCTGGAATGAAATCGGGCGTTCGTGTGTGAATTTAACATGAGGTACGTATGCGTGGCGTGAGCCATAGCCGTAGCCATAGCCGGAGCCAAAGACATAGGTAGAGCCAGAGCCAGAGCCAGAGCCAGAGGCTGAGGCTGAGGCTGAGGCGTAGATGGTGGATCAATACAGCAGGTGGTGGCAGCACGCCGGGCCCGCCACGTTCTATCTACACCCGCGCCTCTGCAGGCCACTCTTGTCCGCCCCTGCCGCCTCCTTCGACCGAAACAATATCCGAAACCGAAGTCAAAAGTGCCGAGAGTTTCGACGAGTACTCAGGCGGGAGGCGGGAGGAGAGAGAAGGAGAGAGAGAGAGGGTGAGAGTGAGTGAGTGAGTGAGTGAGTGAGTGTAAGCCTCTTGAAATCATTGCCTAATCGGCAGCAGAGAGCGGCATTTTGAAGGGCTCGGGTTTCAGAGTTTTCTTCATTTCCTTCGTTTTCTCAGGACTCTTCGAGTCAAAGCGCTTTCAATTTCACCGTTATTCCTTAATTTTTCGATATATATTCAAATCCGATCATGTAATTTCATTTTACTCTGTACATATTATGTCCACCTTGTGTACTAATTTCTTTCACCAATACTCTGGCAGTTTCGTAATATCGAGTTTTTATTCATCCGTTTGCATTAATTATGATTGTTGTTGTTGTTATTGTGATTTAAGCAAAATGTTCAATTGTCAGTTCAACGTACAGCAATTGAATCAACGAGTGGAAGGGATTAAAAATATGGAAGGATCAGATAATAGAGAATGATCGAAATGTAGAATTTTCAAACGCACGCAAGTCTGTTTGGTAAGATTTATAATTAAAGTAGAAAGTCCCAAGTACGAAAAAAGTAAAAATGTAGAAAAATCAATGTGTACGATCTTGAGTGAATAAGAATTTTAGATTGCCTGTAGGTACATTTCGTTTTTTCACTTCTGCATTTCGACTTTGGACATTTGAAAATTCTCTAAACTAAGATGTTGGCGTTTTGAAAAACCCAATACCGTTTATGCCGGTATAATTCTTAATCTTTCCACATTTTTAAGCCGATTCAAATCTAAATCCTTACAGGGATCGTCTGTTTTATCACCTTACGATGTATACGATATTATTTTCATTTTATATCAAGATCGACCGATAAAAAGAGGTTGACCACTTTTCGTCTCAAGCGTTTTCAAGGGGAAAAAAAACCGAAAAGAAAATGAAAGAAAGAAAAATTGGCAGGCAAACGCAATGAATAGTTACAGGCAATTCGGCCAATTTCTGTTGAAGTTTTCGCCTCCGTCGTTCGGGCAGGTGGATCGCAGGCAGGCAGGTACCTAAAAAGTTTTATTTGTCGTCTCGGCGAAGCCGCGTTGCAAGTCGAGTCCCGAGGAACGTAATTTGTTCGTCCACTCCTCTCCCGGCATCCGGGAAACTAGGGAAGTTTCGTTCGAGCGGAGAGAAACTTGGCGGACAACCTCGGGATCGTGGTGGTCGAGGGGTTGACGTAGCGCAGGGTGGCTGATATACCTCGTGTCCGTAAAGAAACGCGGCTCTTCTCACCGATCGATAGACGCGCACACCTCATCACCCCCGCATCGCTAATTGCATCCTGTTAATTCTACGCCGTAAGGATTTTCTCGATCAAGCGGGGAGAAGGTGTCGACGAAAAAGAAACGAATTACATTAACGATAAAATAGAATAGAGCAACAACGTGTACGACGAACGGGGAGGACCATCGACGAATTCCGATCCCTCTCGTGCAGCGGATTTGATTGAAACCCTGTTTTCGACGCCTGCGGACAGATCAATTAGCATCCCCCAATTTTATACCGGCGCACCTATGCCGGATTGATTTGATAGTTGAATTTAAATTACGGTTCGGCGAGTCTTCCATTGTTGTTTAATTCTTTTCTTTCTATTTTTTTTTTTTGTCTTTCTTTTTTTTTTTTTTTGTTTCTCTGTTAAATAATAGTATAATAACACGAGATCTTACTTACTTTGCGTATGTCTTCTAGATTGTGAATTTCCGGTGACAGACCTCCGTGGACGCAGAGAAACTGTTGATTCATTAGCGCCGCCAATGGTAGACAATCGAACGCATCCATACACGCGTCGTATACTCTTTCCGAGTATTTTATTTTACCTGGAAAAGCAGAGGGGGAAGAGTAAAGGAAAGATAATTAAATCGCATGAATTTGATAAACCTGTGTACACGTCTACGTGAACTCGTGGTATTTTCATAATTTTTTTATATCCTCCCTCCCTTAAACGCTTTACACCCGTGCCAATTTATACAACGAACATTTATACAGGTATATATTATCACGGCATAACTTTCTCCCCACAATTTAGGCACGGAGAAGAACATGATCCTACTTTTATTCTTTTAATTTGTTCATTCCATTCGAATACGATAAATTGCGGTTTATGTTTCCTGCGCGTTTATGACGCCGACGATGAAAATGGGTAGAGGTAGGGTGAAAAAAAAAGCGAGGCTTGTAGAAACGTAACGTAATTACGTGAATTTGATCGTGCATTCAGCGATCGAGGCACGGATTACTCGAAATACAGATATTGCAAGAAGTTTGACGATATTTCAGGATCGTAAGAGGCTTACACGGCAGGTATAGATGCTAGAAAGTGAAAGATAAATAGGAGGAGAGAGAGAGAGAGAGAGAGAGAGAGAGAGAGAGAGAGAGAGAGAGAGAGAGAGAGAGAGAGAGAGAGAGAGAGATAGAGAGTAAGAAAGTCGCCGTGGGCTCTGATCGATGCGAGACGCCGCCTCAAAGACATAAGACGTGTATGCGAATCGAGGGGCGATATCTCTCGTGTCGAGGGGTGAGGGGGAGGGATTGATCAAAGTGACGCAGAAAGACGGATTTCTTATCAATAAAGTGAACACAGTTCGTTGCCGCCGGGAAAACGGGGCTCCGTCGTATGGGGAAAAGCCTTTTCGTCACAAAGACAAATTGATCCACGCGGTTATTTATCGCGTTACACTGCCTGTGGCTAACAAGCGTTGCTGTGTCGCCGGAGTGACGAGTTTAAAAAACGAACGCGATTAAATTGCAGAGTGTCCGGCGATCCGAAAATCCTGTCAGACAAGTCTTGGAGGTATCCTTGAATTTGTGACCGAGTTTGAAATGTTTTTGAATGAAATGTTTTGTATAAATAATTTCTACTAATTTTGAAATTATTTACAGCTCGTTTACGTTGTTCCGTGATTTTATACGATATCAGCTTCTGTTGTATTACAGATGTCGAGAGACACACGATTTTTTTTCGCCATATCGATCAGCTCGCCTCTACCGCATGTTATGATATGTATATGCGGATTATAATTTAAACAAGTAAACGATTGTTTGTTTGTTTCTTTTTTTTTCGTTCATTTTTTATTCTATTCAAAATCCGAATCCCATTTGTGAACGGTTGGACGATAAATGCAAAAAAAGATGACAAAAATAACGGCCCTCCTTTCAAAAACATTAAATAATAACTATCCGCAAAAATATAGGCTTGCCTCGAAGTTACACTGCAGGGCATCCGATAATAGATTCGTACAAGAATTGGAAAAATAAAACAATTTTTAATTACTCCGCTCTCGACGCGATTCGCAGTTCCGCGACTTTCAGCGCAGGGTGAAAATGATTAAATTAGAGAAAAAAAAAAAATAAATAAATAAAGGAAAGGAATAAAAAAAAACCGTACGACCATTGTAATTGTTTAAATTATTATATCCTATCAAAACGGAAATTATTATTCCAAGACACAGTTAACATCGTCCCTCGTCTGTATTCAGTATTTTTGCCGAAAGACGTTGGACCGTATGTAAGAGGAATATTACAGGTACACTATACATATAATGTTATCCGTTTGAACTTATTTTGTGAAAATATTCAGCGCGAAATATTAGACTTGAACAAATTGAACGTGCAATTTTGCGACCATTTTCGGTTTTCCCATCAGATGGTTTTTTGTCGTTTTTTTTTTGTTTTTTTTTTTCTCCTAACACACTTTTATTCACCTTTGTTCGGGATGCCTCGAGTTACCGATCCAAAAATAGATATTCCCTTCATCATCCCGGCGATAATCGCGCTCTATGGGAAATCATATCGCGAGTAGGTACGTTCGTCACGGTTTTACGACGTCGCTAAAACCCGGCGCCCTTATAATTACCGGGATAATACGACACTGCTTCTCGGTTAACTATACTTTTTTCCATATCTTATTTCTTCCTTTGCTTTTTTTTGCAGGCTCGTTCCGGTCCGTTGAACTCTCGCAGTAAATGACCTCGCAACCTCAGGACCTTCAGGGCGTATCGTTTTCACGGATTTCGAATTCAGGGTGCGTATTCCTCTCTATTCTCTCCTGTAGTTTCCTTTTATACTGTATAAATAGAGTATAGCTGCTCACAATTACCCGCCACTTCTGTTACCTCCGATAAATAACGTCCTCGTAAAACAGCGTGGTACCACAGATATTGCCCGGGGTCAAACTTCCCAGGTTATGCTCTTTTATATGTACGTATTATATGTACACACACACACACATATGCATATATATATGCATATATATATATATGTAGGCGTTCTCGGTTTATTGCATACGTCGCTGTTGCGATCGTTATTTGATCCGAGGAGTAAACCGACTTTCCTTATACTTACGATTATCCCAACCCCCGACCCGCCCCTTAATTCTTCACATTATTTTTGTCACCCCGACTGTCACCAAGTTTCACGTAACAATTCGGTGGGAAAAATTTTGCGAGATAATAACAGGGAACGAAAAAATTGAAAGCCAAATTAAATTAAACCAATCCGGTAGACGTAAGACGTAAGTATTTATCGATCTTACGCGTTCGCACGTCGTATATTTTTTAAGCATAATTTTCGTATTATATAATATAAAGAGTTGAAAAGACGTGCGGTTTGCAAAATTCTTTCTTTTTTTTTTTTTGCTTCTCACGCCAAAGTTATTTTTATTTTAACATCATCCGGAGGATATTTGTTAAGCGTCGATCGATCCCACGGACAAATCGTTGTGCAATACAAATTCTTGTAGTTTGTGTAAAATTTGAATACGTGACACTTTTTATACTCTGTGTTGCTGCGTACGATGTATGTATCCGTAATGTATGTGATAATGACGCGTTGCATTTGACGAAATAAATTAGATGTGAAGAAAACTGGGAGCGTGGGTAGATTGTACTAGATATCTCGGGCATGGATCCAAATCGTCCCGCTATAAGATAACTTGTCGTTGCAACGTTTTTGAAAATGTTTCAAGCTGTGCCACTTTGTTGAAAAATTAAATAATTAACGACCCTGCCACGAATTATTTGTTGTTATAGAACTGGCAGGAATTATCTCTGATGTAAATTTATCTTTTCATTTTTCAATCTTTTTTTTTTTTTTTTTCAAACATTCCCCAGATGACATGATTATTGAGTCTTAGTCGTATAATTGCCACTCACTGAAGTGATTTAATGTCACATATAATACGAATCTCGACTGTAGGTAATAGTAAAAATATGTCCTCCGAAATTCAAGGTTTTAAAACACTTACTTTACGGATAGCTTGCGCTTTTTCTAAGTAACGACGAATGTAAACTTTTTTTGATCTAGAAAAGAAAAAAACTTCAAGCGGCATGTACCTCGTTTAATTATTTATATTTGACGCCCGATACGTCTGTAAAATAAGGAATAAATTTAAGAACCAAAGCAGTAATCATACCCTCTGAACGTCGTAATTTATAATAACAATATTGACGAATAAATATTACAGGACCGAATTCACAGGTATTAAAATGATTGAATAACGTCTCTTTCGCGAAGAGATCAACTTTGTTCCTTGAATTCCGTTAATTAGTCGTAAGAAAACGATTCGATACAACTTGACCTTTGGCTTAGGCATCGTTTTCTTCTTCATCTTTATCATGCCGTCAGTTTGTTATAATTTTTATAATTATTATCATTCTCACCATCGTGAAACATGCTTAAATGAAAATCCTTTGTTTCTCCTTTTTTCTGTTTTGTTCTCTCAAAAAGACTGAAGAAAAATTTTAAACCGTAAAAAATGCATCGTGTAGACGGCGGGGGGTGTTATTCGTTGTTTTGAAAAATTCGCGTACGATTTCCTCTCTTTCTCACCCTGCACCCCTGCCGATGGGCGTTTCTTATCGGATCAAGCACAAAGAAAATTGGGTAAATAAAAAGTAAAGTTTTCAGTAGCGAGGCAGCTGAGGGTAGAAAGCAAGAAGCCGGTGAATTTCCTAACTCTGGGCGATATTGAAGCTTGGAGAAATCGGCGAAGGAGCTCGACGATATCGATCTCCGGTGTTAAATATGCGTTTAAACAGTGCAGGACGAGGCTACTTACACTCCTGTTTGAATGTGAAGTATTCCGTTAGATGCCGGCACTCGTGATTTCCTCTGAGAAGAAATAGTGTGGTGGGGTGGCAAAGTTTCAATGCCCACAGGTACAATACGCACTGAAACAGAAACGGCAGAGTGCCAGGTTTACAAACGATTCGTTATGACATACTCGGTTTTACCTCATCGTTAATTCAATCGTTGTAAATAACATTACGACAAATCGCTGAAGTTTCGAAAACTGAACAATCAAATTTCTACGCATACGAGTTTAATACTCGCGTACGTATGTATGAAGAATACATTATTTACAGACCGACGTTTGAGATCTGATCGATCCGCACGATCCTGCCAAAAGCACACTTCGTGCTTTATGCTCGATGCTGTTCCGTTCACGGATCAAAGACGAAACTCTCGTGCAGCCTACGGTATTACCCGAGGGTTAAAACCCCGTGCAAATCCCTGCACGCCTTAAATAGTAACACGCGGCGAAGGGCGGAGGAACGGGGAAGATCTAAGGCTTAGTCTATAGGTGTTATCATCACTTTGTACACACACTTCCGACAATCTACATAATACACACGTATTGTACCTATAGATAGCTGCGTACGAAACACTTTCTTGTTTGCCGTAATTCAAGTTCCCGATCTTGATGGAAAATAACGCGTTTACAAACGTTTCGTTCGGTGGATCAAATTTCTTGGCACTGCTAATCGCGTTGGATTTTACAATTCGCTTTGTGCTGTTGCGATAACCGTCCGCTCGACATCAATACCTAAGCCAACTGGCAGTTCCACTGTACCTAAGTAAACGTACAATTATTTACAGAAAAGAAGAGAATAGGAAACGCGGAAAGAAGCCAGATTTTCACTTTGTGTTGAAATTATCGAGGAGTGAGGAAGAATCGGTTAGGTAGTACAGTTTATCGGTGACGTAACGAAGCATTAAACTTGTATAATTTATCGGTCCACGATGACGATTTTGAGTCTTTTGAGAGCTAAGTAGATCAAGAGTTTGAAAAATGTCATACGAGTACAACGTTTTTTGTCTTATGCGATAATTTACCGAATTTTAATCAAATTAAAAATGCAACGTATAAACGTTTTTAAATCCCGTCAGTCGATGAGAAGCATATGTGCAAAAGTTATACGATTCGATAACGCTGCGAAGTATGTTGTAAAAAACCTTGAAAGTACTCGAGCGTATTTAATTAACGTCGCCTGTGCTTCGCTAAAGCGCGGCAAACGATTCTCACCACTTACGTTGGCTACCTGGGCGGACTTGGATTTGCAAAGGCGAGCAGCGAACACACTCGTGTGTTTGGCAAACGGTCGGGCGGTAAGGATCGACCTCAATTCACATTAAACAAAACCGCCTCCGCACTAAATTCTTGCTGCAACTCGAGTCGATTTATCGTTTGGCAAAGGGGGAGGCAGCCAGTCGAGTCCCGGGCCGTTAGAACGTCCGTCGCTAATGTCGGCCCGTTATTCATTTCGCCTTTTACAGCCCCGAAACGGCGCACGCGTCGCGACGCCTTGTTAATCGGGATTTACGGATTCCGGAGTTCCGCTGCCGCTCCGGGCGAGACGTAGAAATTCGTTTCTACAAACGTGTACATGATATGCGAAGGAAATTGCAAGGACGCGAAAAATTCGCGCGTCTATTTCGTAGTCGTACAAATATTATGCAGAGCTAGCGCGGTTTTTACTCAATTATTCATTTTTTTTTTTTTTTTTTTTCCCCTCTTCACCCTACAAAAGTGAAATCGCAGCGGCGTGGCGAGCCCCTGATCGTGTATCGGGAAACCCAGCGAAATCGAGAAGACTTCCGGCACCGCCTTCTCAAAGCTTCCGGAATCCATCATTCTTTCCTCCGCACCTTCGCCTATCGCTTTAACAACACACCGGTCAAGACGGGCGCGATCTTACAGGAAGGGCTGTTATATTACACGTACGTACGTATATTTCAACACTTATCTTTACGTGCTCACGATCCGGCGTGGTACTTGGTCCGCATTTTCGTTGTGCTTCTTTCTCTGAACCGCGGGAGAGATTCAACAGCCGAATATGCCAGAGGATCGGGATCCAAACGATCGAACTCTGATCGAACGCGAGTGAAAAGTTGCCGATCCGTAATGTGATTTTTATCAATTCTAATCACAGTGGCTTCTGGTCAGGCTAAACTAAGAAGACGGGGAAAAGTCGAGGAATCGATAGATTAGGCAAGGAAGTTTTTGGCGGTATGGAAGGACCAAAATTTTATAAGAATATTTTTTTTTTTTATGACATGTTTGTTCCGTGAACAATTAAATGAATCATAAATGGATTTCTGAAAGCCAATTGATTTCGAACTTTATTTATTGAACATATGATATTGGGCTGCGCCATATTTTTATGCTGTAGATAAATAGTTTAATAAATTCTTGGAAAGATACTGTTTCTTTACACAACATTTTGTTTCGGTTTTTTTTTTTTTTTCTCCCTGACAGTATTTTCTTGACGTTTTATCATTATTTCAGACCATTTTTTATACTTGAGTCTATAGAGAAATGTACCCACTGTAATTTGTTATATTTTTCATTGTTAGGAAACATCGATCACCTGAGCTTCTGACTTCGCGATGCGTAGTGAGAATATTCAGGTGGCAGGTATTTTATGTCTGAAAAGCTCACTATTTTAAAAACATTGAATTAAAATCGATACGCGGACAATTTAGAATAAATCTCAAGTAAATACAGAGCTTTTGAAACATGAGCATGTTTTCCTTTAATACTGTTCATCCAAATTTTAAACGATCCTAATAAGGTTGTAGCGAAATAACGATTTTTTCAAAAAATGCATCCTCACGGTACGTTAGCTACGAACTTTGACCTAATTATCATACATTTTTCCTCTTCTCTTTTGTCCAATCGTTGAATTGATCTTGAATCAATTAATAACGGAACGTAAAGAAACTTTCGGAGTTCCACGTTGAGTTGTGTGTCCGCCATGGGAGGGAAAATCAAGATAAAGAAATTCAGCTCAAGCGGAAGAATATACGAGGTGTGATATAAGCCATAAATCGTTAATATGAAAATATTTGCCAAATTCGTCGTGGCGGAGTTGGAAGAAAGTCGAGAGATCGAAGAATTAGCGAAAAGTGGGAGAAGCGTTAGATTTTCCCTCAAGTTTCTTCGTTTTCCGCGATTCTATCCAGTCGTGCAATATTCAGTTCGATTTGCGCCAAAGGCACACAAACCTCGCTGTTTCCCTCCACTTTGTTCAGCTCAAAGCCCAACAAGCTCGAGGTTTCGCTTCTGCGTAGCTACGCGTCTATATAGAGTTTCAGACGAACCTGCTACACGCGTGTACATATTTTACGACGCTCTTCCAGAACTTTTACCGGCTTGGTTTCGTTTCGTTCGGTTGCGCTCTGCAAGCTCAGGTAGGTCGTCGACTGGTTGCACGGCAGCTGTGTGAACGTGACAGTGTAAATTTCGCCCAAACTACCTGACGGGAGTATTTTTAAGCTATGCGATCTTTTTGCCCGCATCTCTTATCCCTTAAAGCTTGGTCTGTGTGCGTATCATTGAAACAACGAAGAAAGAAAGAAGAAATTTAGCAAATTTTCCTCGCTTCGTATCGAAATTTTATTTTTAACTGCAACGATATTGCTGCATTCCACTTTTTTACCCCGTAAGAAAGTTGGGTGATCGGTTGGCAGGAAATCGTTACTCTTCGGTAATTTTACTACGAAATACTGTCATACGTTGGGTATTTAACAAATTGTTGTATATACGAGGTAGGTAAACGTATCTTTGAAAATTGATGATATCGGAATTAGAATGAAAAGTTGAAATATTATCGCCGCATCCCTTCAAACCGCTTTGAAATTGTTGATGATCTGGTAGATTTGTTCGATTTTATCTCTACGGTCGGTCATTTTATTCGAAAGAATATATTCTAGAAATTCAATGATACGCAGTCCTGTTTCCTTTGTCCTGTTGATATCAGTAAGTAATAAATTCAGTAAATTTTACAATATTGCACCGATATTGAAATTGTAGAGCGGAAACGAGCGAATGTACTAGATTTTTAATTTAAATCGACTTGAAACGAAGCATTGATATCCAAGCTCTCGTTTACAACGCCAGTATTTTTTTTTTTTTTTGTATTTATAAAGAGCTCCTCGTTGTTTACGAATATATGTATAGCAATTCGTTAAATACTCGATGTGCGACCTCCTCGTAATTCTCGTAAAATTGATAAAAAAAGAACCGAGTCAGCAAGTCGAACAATTATTCTCTAATTGCAGACTGATCGTGAACTGGAAGACAGAATATAACGAACGACGAAGTTTGAAAGTCTCTCCCGTTGAATTTCTTGCCGACCCGTAATTAGCAACAACGTTTCAATCTCAGCTGTAATGAAAACGTGAGACTGCAATTATATGAATGACTTATGCATAATTCTTCGGGTGAAAAAGTTGTTCCAAACCGCTTTTCTTTCGAAGACGACCCGAGATTCAGGCTTCAATTAATATCAGCAAATTGTTGTAGTTCCTATAATCGAAACTTATGCTTTTCTTTCCCCTGCCCCCGAATAAGGGAAAAGTTTAGATAAGTCTTTTTGCGCCAACTCGTGTTTTTGACGTTCAGATTCAATTCCCGCCGCACCGCGTGACAGGGTCACAGCATCAACCGACCTCGGTGAAAATGTCTGTCTGAATTTGGCGCAGGCTGGTGAACGTCGTGCAAAAGTAATTAATCAAAAGTGCTCGAAGCTTGTTACACGCGCGAGGCCAAATTTTATGCGGATAAGATTGTGTGCGTACGTGCGGGAGAGAGAGAGAGGGAGAGAGAAAGAGAGATGGAGTAGCTATAAACCGGATACAAAGATCGTGAAAAAGTTTGTCTATGACTCAAGTCAAGGAAAATATGTTTGTCGAGCTCAATCGTAACCTTTTATTGTTTTTTTTTTTTTTGTTCGTTATACATCGATAAAAAATCAACTCTTTCGGATGAATTTTTGTCGTCTCGTCATTGCGCTATCGGCAAATAACGAAGACAACTGGTCTCAGTTTATATCGATCGCGGTCTATTTGCGATGCGGGAAAAGGAGAGGCTGTTTTTGCGCTTGATTACGAATTCCGGGGATTTTTCACCGCTCTGTAGAGCGAATCAACCGCGAGAAGTTGGCAAACGGTGAATTGTCCCCTCTCTCATCCTTTACCACGCTACCTTGTCGAACGAACCCCAAAATTTACGCGGTCAATTGACTGTTCCGCAGCCTGGCATCCGCCTTTCGTTATCTCCTCTGTCAATTATTATTGCCCTCCGGATTCGCCCTCTTTCTATACATATATTTTCTGTAATGAAACCATACCTGTCGATAGATTACGTTATGCGCGACTTTGGAACTTAGCGTTGGTTGATAAACGTTGATCTGAGCCGAATTCCGAATTTCTC
Source organism: Neodiprion pinetum (assembly GCF_021155775.2). Taxonomy (NCBI): domain Eukaryota; kingdom Metazoa; phylum Arthropoda; class Insecta; order Hymenoptera; family Diprionidae; genus Neodiprion; species Neodiprion pinetum. Next base: position 5,848,340 of record NC_060232.1, read on the forward strand.
ATAATTTTGGTGAAGAAATTCAAAGGCCATTCGTTATCGGCGGATTTTAGGAATTGAGAAGGAATTGAAAATTGCTGCTTTGCCAAAAATTTACTCATAGAAAGACGAAAATGGTAGGGAAAAAAATCTGCTCAAACTTGCCGGTGGCTGGGCAAGAAACATCGCTTTTGATATCCAATTAGTCGAACGAATGTACCTCATACGCAAAGTTTCGAAGCGAAAGCCGGTGGCTTTGTTTATCAATTTTCAACCCTCCGGTATTTATACTTCTTCTTTTTCTTATTCGTTCATTAGACTCTCTTCAATAAACTTTTCTCTTTAATAAAACTCTCGGCACTAATTATAACTTTCAACTGCATCTGTGTAAAATATTTATTTCAACACAAGAATATAACGAACAATTATTATAACTCGACTCTGTTTTTCCGAGCTCTGGTAGAAAATGTTATTCCCTATATTTCAAGGCCTTCGATTAGTCGAGAAATTGCCCATTTCATCGTACGAATGATAATCCTGCGAATAATAATAATTTATGGAGTAAAAAACGAAAAAATGAATCAAGAACACACGAGAGACGCGGGAGCAAAGAACGGGAAACAATCCGCTATCATCGCCTATGAAAATGGACGAATGTATGGTTTACGAAGAGTACGAAGAAGACGCGTAAGGAAGGAAACTAATCAAACAGCTTTTTCGACTGCAGCGATGAGGTGAAGGAGGAGGAGGAGGAAAGGTTCCTCGGCTATGAAGGGAGAAAAGCGCAAACTTTGGTGGGTTCACCGTTAAGCCGGAGGAAATGTTCTTTCTGAAATACGAAGTCGTAAGATATTAGGGTGGAGCGGGGAAATCCTCAAAGTTTGTTTCGAGGGTCGATGGAGGCAGGCGTTGGAGCCTGATAGGGATCCTCGCCACAGTAGGTATCTACCCTTTGCTAATGTACCGCTGCACAATTTCAACTTATTCACGAATAATTACGAAAAGAACAATCGGGTCGTTTCCTCGCTTCCTCCGATTTTCGCATCTCGCGCGGCCTGCCGTGCGTGTGATGAAAGAATCGCGTTGAAGTTGGTAAGGTTATCGTACAACGATTCATGCTGAGGGAAAACTGTTATTTCGCGATTTTGGAATTGTTTGAAATTCGGTAAATCGTGGTAAAAGTAAACGTAAAAAAAAGTAAAAAAGTTTAAAAATCATTGTAAAGTTAAGCGAATAGCGATTTTTCCCCAATGTTTCGTTACGATAACGATACTGACTTCAACCTCGTAAAAAATAATCTCGAATCTCAATATCACCTCTTCACGTCCGTCTCGTGTATGTTTAATAATTATGTATAAATGTGTTAAATAATCTAAATCTGTTTGTGGGCGTAACTGAGGCGTTAAACAATTAGGCACTCACCTCGATACTGAAGTAACCTCTATCTACGTAATCGCCGAGGAATAGGTATTTCGTCGAAGCAGGAGGTCCTCCGACTTCAAATAATTTCATCAAATCGTAAAATTGACCGTGGATGTCGCCGCAAACTGAAACCAAAAATTTCACACACACACATAATTTCGTAGCAATTATCAATATCGTCGATTTATCGTTATGTAATTCAAACTCGTAATTTACTCGTTTTTACATCCCATTTATCATGAAACGTTTTCATTGGTCGAATTTCAAAAATTTCCATTTCCTTATTGTCATTCATTTTCAGGTTCGAAAAAATTAAAAACTGCGCTTCTTCGCCAAACGATACGAAATCAGATATCGGTAAAATCTTCGCAGCCTTACAGCTGTTTCACCTTGCACATTCCTTGATCTAATTTATTTGTATAATTTCAATCGCTGCACGACTCTCAGCCCAATGTTTGCGGTATAATAATAAAGGATCGCGTGCAGCGTATGTATATATATACATACATACACACTTGCGCACGCATCCTAGATATTGTGTAATCTACTTAACGGCGTGCCTGACCTTGGCCTCGAATCACTTATCAATTTATTTTTTCCTAAATTTTCTTTCTCTCTTATTCCTCGTCAAACTTTGACGGCTACGCCTAGCTGCGTGAAATCGTGCTATTTGATATCGCCGCTGCATGAACCTCTATATCGATCCGTGCGAAATTAATATTCTGCAGCAATTTTCTGTAAAGCCTTGGCAATTTCCCACTCTTCCGCGTTCGTTATTGCGTGCGGAATTCCTTCCGAATCCGAGACGTCGAATCCCAACAGCAGGAATATTCTTTTCCTTTATCTTTATTCACGACGGTTCAGGCGATCGAATTACCGAAGAAGAGAAGAGGAGAAAAAAAAGATTGTCTGAGTAACGAATCGACGATAAGGTAAAAGAAAAGAAAAATCTTTGCTAATCTGTGCTTACAAAGTTGACACCATGCGCCAGGTATATACACGTACATGTACGTACATGTCGGATATATGGCTCATCTTTGCATTGTATACGTACGAAATACGCGTATTATCGCTGTTAGAAGACACGTACACGACTATAATTTGCGAAACGTGTAAATCGATACCTTCCGTCGTGAGAGGATGAATGTCAATAATTTGTATAAACGTAAAAGTAAATGACGCGTGTAACGTAAAACGTATTAAAGGTGATGTAGGATGATAAATAAAGCATAATGGTGTAACGTTCGCGCGATGAGAGGTGCCGGAGAATAGAGCGAGTCGCGATGATATATCGGGCGCCGTCGTCTCGTTAATTGGACGTCGCGACGCCTTGCAGGCGCCTCTATTACCCTTCGCGCGCAGTTATGCTTCTATCCACGGGCAAAAATTCCCACCTTTCCCGGCGAGCCTACGCTCGACGATTTCCTTTTCCACGTTTTCTACACCCTTTTCTATTCCATCAACCGCGAGCGAATCGTCAAAGTTTTGCTGCACGAACAAGTAGGTATGACATGATAATAATTCATGCACACCTATGTCACGAAACTTGACAAATGTCGAACGGCTTGAAATTCTATTACACAATAATGCATGTTTTATATGCATAAGTTATACACATTCGGGGTGTCTACGGTCAACGATGTGTCAAATTCCCTGACATTTCCCGGTTTCCCAGACGGAAGCAGACATTTTCCAAGATTCATTTCGATCTAACTTTACTAACAAACTCACTTTTCTTCATGCAGATTAGTTAATACTTAGACATCAGATGTCTCCGTCGTAAGTTAAGATAGTCCAATTCTTGTTTCAGTTCAATTTTGCTTGAACTCAATTTGTAACAAATGTATCGATAAGCGATCCAATTTTAAGAAACTAACGGATGATTAGAATCAGCCATTCTTTCGAAACAATCGAGGTAGAAACAACGATCTGAGAGTATTGACTGTTTTTAGTGCCAGTTTATCTTTTTCATAAATTTTACATAATGGTCAACATCGATTTATTAATTCCATATTTTTCGCCCCTTATACCATTTTCACACAGGCTCCCTCAATTGTTTCACAGAAAGTAATTTTCCACATTTCAACGAATCGTACATTAGTGAGGAAGAAAATACAAAAATTCCGTAAAATTAGCTCGTTGCGACGAAAAATTGATTTAGAAATATCGAATTTGCAAAGTTTGGTTTTAGTCGGCTTTGACACTTGTTGAAACGTGGCTGAAAGTTCAACGGAAGATAACGAATCTTTTTTTCGTTCTTTCTTTCTTTTCGCTTCAACGTTGTCGCTAGTACCACGAACCAAGCGTTCGCACATCAGCTAGAGGCGAAGAAGCATATTTTGCAGAATTAGCGAGAGTTAAAAAAACCATTTTAAAGTCGACACTCGATCTCCCGCCTGCAGATTATGAGACGGCTCTTAATTGCACGGGTAATTCAATTACGACCTGGGCTTGTCTTTCTTTATTGAGAAAACTGTGTAAGATAAAAGTTGGCTGAACCTTGTATACGCTTGATATTACTTGACTTTTCACATATATCGTAGATACCCAGCAGTTTCCATTACATCTGTAATTATCATTGCGTGCAACCCGTAAGTCCTTATTATGCGCAAATATACCTAGATATAGAAGTTCCAATCAGCCCGACGTATAGTTTGTCCTTGTGATTATTCTCCCGAGTAATAACGATAAAGTACGTTAAATATGCACGATTGTGTGGATGCCGCAGAATTTGCCATGGGAAAAGAGAAAGACGGAGAGAGAGAGAGAGATAAAGAGAAATAGCTGCACGAGTGCAAAATTCTCGACTTTTATACACCCAACTCGAGCAGTCGCATCTCTCGTCGTCGAAACGACGTCGTTCCAAAGACTCGTAACCGGAAGAAACGAGCTGCGATATTTCGTTTTCGAAGATAATATTGTTCCTACGGAATTGGATCGTTCGTCGTTCTCACCGCGTTTGCCGGGATTGAAAGTGGGAAACGCACTTCACGACTACCGAATCATAAACCGATGTGCAAGCCGCGTCGAATCGCCTTCGTGTAATATAACTCGAGGCTTCTTCTTCGTGGCTGTGATCGATCCTTTCCAAGCGAAAAAACGAAGGAACTAAAACGCGCCACTTTGTCCGCAGGCACCTGCCTCCCTGCTTTAAATACCGAACGCCAACGCGAGGAGAGTTTTTCTGGATTCAGCATTCTCACAATTCTCTATTACGATCATTAGAATACGCGAGAAACAGCAGTCGTCTGATCGTCAATGACTGGTTGGAAAGGAAAGGTGATTTTCTCCTGCGGAAACAGATCCGTGCTTGTCAGAAGTCACCTGTTGTCGCGATGCGAATCCCACTTTTCATCCGCATCGTAGCAATCGAATCGAGGATGAAAGTCAGGGTGCAGGCTGCTTTCATCGACCATCGTAAAGTCCAGCGATCGAAATCGAAGGAAAAACGGAGACTTGTGTGGATTTTTGTTCGAACCTCGTCAAATCACTCAATATCAGTGCTTGAGGAAGAATGGCGCTCGAAGTAAATTGCGAAAAAGGCAGAACAACCATTGAAAACTATCCAGAAATGTTGCTGACACAGGCTAAGATACCAACGATTTGTGAAAAATTGTGTTTTTAGTATTAGTTCGTTCAAAATTATCAAACTTTATTGTTTTGATCGTATTCTAATTTTCTGGGCTCATTTTCCTCTCTAATCGGATGTCCAGGAATTTTCTGAAAAACATTTTGGAAACGTTATATCGTGTTGTAGTGGTAAAGCGCAAATTTCATTTGTTACTAACATCCGTTACACAAATCTATCTTTATCAACCTCGGAGATAACTTTACGTGAAATTTTATTCGACCGATCTCTGGACAAAATGGTTAGGAAAAAATATCATATTCGTGTCAATAACACCAGATTTTAATAATTTCGAACCGTGTCATCAAAAAACCTTTACCCAAACCGTTGATATCCAAGCTTTGATTAGGTACTCGAATTTGCGATGATTCATTTCAATTGCCTGATTGACAGGATGATGTTTCATTCGTGTTTTTCATTATTTACGAAAATAATGTTACGTCTTGAGATTTTTTAAACGCTTTTCCCACTCCTCCCACAACCTTTTTTATTCAGACAATCGGTCCCATTGATCGGATCCCTAAATTTAACATCCGAGTTCAATCTTCCTCTGCGAATATCCTGCATGAAATTCTACGCGCACATTGACGAGCCTCGTAAAAATCAAGGACAGACCGATTGCCTGTTTCGCAATCAGATTCGAGAGCGACTTCTCGAAATTGGGACCGAGTATGCGGTATAAGGCAATCGTCGGAGAGTCTCCTAGGCGAAGTAAGCCTAATCGCACGTGCCGCAAGCCTAGCTAATTGAACGCTAATCCTTAGCTTACACGACCGCTCCTCACCGTTTCAGTTTCCGCGGAGGTCGGAAGCTTTGGAATTCCATTGTGCGCCCCAACCGTACACAAGCGTCTCGTTATAATCTGGAAACCGTTGCTCTGATTGGCCGCTCGATCAGACGCATCTACACTACTCGCGATCAGGCGAGGGATGCACGGTACGTCATTTCGTCGAAAGCTCCGAAAGCTCTGCTGCTTTTGCACTTTTATATCGTAAGAAATACGAACGCTATTTTTGACAATTCAAAGTCGAGAGGATGCAAAATGTGGGACGAGGTTGACGATTATATGCAGCGAGGGCGAAAGTTGCGGAGATTTTTTTTCTCAAACATGAAGTGAATATGAAGTACAGTAAGAAATGATTGTTTGAATCGTTATATATGTATTAGGGTGCTTGAGAAAAAAATGAATCAAGATTTTCCCCCGTAAAAAGTTTGTTCAAGGTAAAGGAAAGATTCTGTAAAAAGATGTGCGTTCCATGTTACGTGGAAGATCAGACTCATTTGCTTTTACACTTTCTTTTTCCCATTCATTTGAATTTGCGAAGAAACAACGCTGTAGCACTCTAATTATTATTCCTTCCCTGTTATTTATATTTAACCCAAAGATCACGATCCATGAGGCGACGATATATCATCCGGGAATCTTATTCTAAATTAAAAAATCACATTAAATTGTAACTATTTTATCAGATTGAATTAACAATGAAAAACTCGTCAGATACACTTCTCAGCAATCAACCGGAGACTTGATATTACAAGTGTGGCTCTTCTTTGAGACATAAATTAATATTACGTTTGATGTAAGCATTAGAAAAAAAATTGCTTGCGATTCTTTATGAATTGAAAAAAAAAAAATTTTTTAAGTGAATAATCAACTGATCGCGATTTTCCGTATAACGCAGAACGCCCATCTTCTACAGAATATTTCACTTAACCTAAACAAACTTTTCGGGAGGCGCTATGGTTAAAAATTGCAAATTATTTCTTCGGAAACACCCTTAATATACGTATAGACTCGATTTAAAAACGCTCAGATTTCGCTATACCTATACCTGAAACTCGTATACATGAACGTCAATTAGCAACGGATGAAAATAAACGAGAAATAAAATGCGGACGTGACGCCGTCTGCCCTTTGCGCTAATTCTAACGCATACAAATAACCGTAATACGTGCAGACATATACCTATGATGTGAAGTTGCACGCACACAGCATCCGGTGGATGTCCAAAGTAATTATTAACCAGGCAAACTCGGTGCTGATACAGAAATGCGCGTATACATATATATATATATATATATATATATATATATAAACATACCTATATACATATACGTATGTCCATGTGTGCGGATAATCGTTTATTTACGCTGCGCGATCGCATACACACTACAAACAGACTATATTTCTACAAGGGACGACTTCCTCGTCATAAATTACCTACCGGCAATAAACAACATTTTCTATCTCGCTGCAACAAACCGATTCGCTTGATCATTATCTCACAATAAAATACTTCCGTATATAATCTAGATAGTTTTTCTGTATGAATTTGATATCAAATTACGAATTCTTACGTAACACGTGGTAATAAAAGAGTGATAAAATTATTGGAATACGATTCGTATAAAATATTTACCGGAAATCGTGATACTGTCAACATTGTATATAATTCTTACAAAGATAATCTGGAAAAATTTTTTTTTCTCGCAAGTTGAAGATAAACTTCGGGTTGTAATATTTTTTTAATACTATACCGAGAGATACGAATCAAATTTTCAAAGCAACCAACATACCGTGTTTGCGAGGGGATGATTATCATTTGCTTTGAAAGAGATTGCGATAAATGACGTCGGCGTATTGAGGTTAATATCGCGTTGACGAAAGGTAGCCGGCCTAGGGAAGAAATTTTCTCCGCTCATTCAAAACGAACAGCCAAACGGAAGATCTCGTGAAGAAATTTAGTCGAACGGTGGTGAAGAAATGTTGGTAAATATTACAAATATCGTTGGGAAGTTAGTTCGGAGGTAATCCGAAGAGATCAAAAGATCGAGAGATCAAAAGATCGTTTCTTGCAATTCCAGCTTAGGTATACATAGAAGTTAGGTATATCTATAGTCGGCGAGGGAACGTGCAAGAACGCTTTTAACTTTACGCTCCGGCGAATTTGCCCGAGGAATTTGCGACATTTTATCAATCGTTTGTTTCCTCGTTTAATATTCGTCAAACAGGCTGCGGAAATATTCCCAAGCTTTTCTTTATTTCTCGGTATTATTATCATTGTTTTTGTTATTTTTTTATTATCTTGGAGAAAATTATCTATACGGATACTTGGTAATTTTATTTCCTTCTTATTCATGATTTTTCCAAACTTTGTTTCCGAGTTTCGTCAATTTTGCATCAGATTTGCGCAGCGATTATAACGGTATAATGTATTCTCACCTGCAATTATACAGTCTTGTTCCGTTTTATACGCACTGGTGAATATGTATCATAAAATTGTATGTATGCAAAGTATAATATACCACCTTTAACCACCGACGCTCTGGGGAAAAAGGTTTTTTTCAACGACAATTCAGACGCTTTTCTCCAAAGCCGCAAATTCGCCGGGTATAAACATCAGGCTCTTTTTTACTTTTTATTTCGAAAAAAAATATTTTTTTTAAATAGGAGCGACGACCGTCTACGCCTTAATTATACTAAAATTTGTTTCCCGACGGGTTTTCCGCTGCTAACAAGCCGCGAAAAAGCGACGCTTTTTTTCACCATATTCTTACAAACTCGTTCGGCTCTTACCTGGCATCGTATGATTAGCCGTAATCACGGACGAGTGCTTTGAATATAGATTTACACCGAATAAAAAAACGAATCATGTCGTTTTACACAGTTAGGGTAGAATTTTTTGGTGTCTGATTATATTAACGTTTTAATAACCGGCTGAGATGATCGAAGAAAGATGAACGGAAGTTGGCCGGATTTTCACCGAATTTCGGAGTAATTAAGAAGGATGAAAATTCGATTACCGCTTTTACAGGAACAACGGAGCGTGACCGGATTATACGATTGACCGGATCGAACAAAAATCGCATTCGTATGTTCCGCGAGAGTGTGAGAAGGCCGCTGATTAATCAGCGTATAATTTATATGCCGCGTATTTTCACTTCGCAACCCATTTACCCCCCCGGGTTCCCATTTTTTCAAAATTCCGAGCAGTGCCGCTGTTTTGCCTCCGAAGCCATGCAGGGACGGATGCCTGCCGCACCGGCGTAAACCTCCAGGAATGTTTAATTATTCAGTATCCATTTAACAACTCCGCGGGAGACCCACGGAATCCCCTCGGGCCCGGTAAATACCCGGGAAAACCGGGGGAACCGGCCGAAACTGTGCAGCGTCTATGAAGGCACAGGTAAAATACATACATATATGTATATAATTATACATACATATACATATATATACATATATATATATATATATATATATGTGTGTGTACACATATGTAGTGTGTGAATTGCGTGAATGAAACATTGACACTTGTCTATATAATCATACGCCATGCATATGGATAGGGACTCAAGACCCTCCGCACCCTTATCTGTGTTACAAGATTACTACCGCGGTTAGTGTAAATTATTGGAAAACTAGGAATTTCGGGGTTTCTCGCATCTCGAAAATATACGGTATTATTTTATACGTGCAGATTAGGGTGGTTCTTATTTTGGTCGTGTCGGAATTTTTTCGCGATTACCCCCCACCCCAAAAAGTAATCAACATGTATAGAAAAAAATTTGTCGAAATCACCGAATTTTTTCGATAACTATGGTACACCCTACCAAGCAGTTCAGGTTTTACGTGGAAATATTCATGCATTCGAAATTTAAAAAAAAAATAAACTGTTTATACTGAAACTGAAAATAGATAGCGTAAAAAAAATTACTTGTGGTTATTTTGTAGGAAATGTAATGCTCTGCAAAAAAGATCTGTTGTAAAACTTTCATAAATCTAATATTTATTACGTTATCAGCGAAGAACTGTCATCATTTTTTCGCTAATAACGTGATGAATATTATATCAACCAAAATTTTAAGAGAGATCTTTTTTGTAGAGCATTAAATTTCTTATGGAATAGATGAAGGAATTGTTTTTTATAATCTACAGTTTTGATGTAATTAACAGTTTTTTGGAAAAAAAAATTCAGTACGTGTTACAGATCTCTTTGATTATGATCAGTTTTAGGTACGTACTATGTTTTATCGTAACTTGTACTACCTGCGACAATTTGTCGTGTAAATATTTACTCAACTGTAAACAAACAGATTTAAATGTTGCAATAACCAGAAAATCTCGAATCGACAATCTAAATCACACTATTAACAGGTACTTGTGTAAATCGTTCTTGTAACTACAAAAATATCTGCATTTTTCACCCTCGCATTATCGACGGTGAATTCTCCCACACCTTTCTCTCTCACCTCCGTTCTCTTTCCTTTTCTGTTTGTCGTGCAAAGCTCGGAAGCGCAGGCCTTGTACACGCTATGTTACAGCCCCTGATATATCGGATAATGAGAGCCAGGTGCGCCTTTTTTGCATTCGCATTAACTTGTCGTGATTAGCCATTATAATTTCAACCCTTGTCCGTGCAACCCTCCGTACGTATTGTAGATATACGTACATACGTACACAATTCGCGTTATCTCCGAGGCTAGCCTGCCCCGACCCTGATTGACCCGGGTTGACCTCGGCTCGTTTTTCACTTCGGTAGGTAGTACACAACGCCGCCAGGGCTGCCCAGAGCAAATTTCGCATCGCGATTTGTGCCAACTTTTATTTTCTCTCACATGTTTTTACTCTTTCTTTTCTTTTTTTTCTTTTTTTTCTTTTTCTTTTTTTCGACGAGTTTCAAGTTCTCAACGCTGTAATATGACGATGAATGCTCGGGGAAAATCGTTGTTCCGCGACTATATGTAATTGTATACATATATATGTGTTATACTCGTATTTTGATAGCACGGTAACTTCTTAAAAGTCATTATAAAGTTGGAAAATAGCGTTGTTTTTTTTTCGTTTTTTTCCTATTCCAAAGTTTTGCTACCAAATTCTGCTGCCTCTTAGTCACGTCGTTTTTTAAACGCTGATTGTACAGTGTTTTTTTTTTTTTTTTTTTTTTTTTCAAGATAAAAAAGAAGAAAAAAAAAGACACCGAAATTTGAAGTTCATCAGGTTTGCTTAAACGGACAAAATAATAAAGAATTTTCTTAACTAGCGATCGTAATACCGGGAGGGAAAAATTTCTCGGTGGAAAAGCTTATCGCACCTTTAATACAAGGTACAAGTTGCGAGCAATTGCACGGCGATAGCAAGCATCAAAGCTGCGCGGGGAGACGGTAGGAAGCGTAATTTGTTTCAAGCAGCCGTCTGACGAAGAGGATAGACTAGGTGGTGGTAAGGTTAATCGAAAATCGATCAGGAATTGATTAGCCATAATCTCTATATCGATGGCAGCGCCATTCTGAGGTGTTTTTTTTTCTTTTTTCTTTTTTGTCTTCCACTTTTTTTTCTCTCTTATCATTTCATTGCCCCCCCTCCTCACCCCAACCTCCGCAATAAGCCGGCCGATAGTTTTCCGCGACTTTAACCGTCTGACTTTCATTGATAATTGACGACGTTAAACGAGCGTTTCTACAGACCGAGTCAGAGGTTAGCCAAGGGCGTTAAAACCTGATCGGAGAATTATTTCTTCGCTTCGAATTCCATCTTTTACCCGCCGTTCTCACCGCGGCTCAATCAGATCGCCGAGTTATTATACAATCAGGAAAGTATTGGTACATAGTCTTTATTAAACTTACCTACTTTTGCTCTCTGTGTGAGATGGCCGAGAATTTTGTTAACGAGAAAATTTGGTAAAAGTAGAAAGAAAAAATTATCCTATAACAGTGAGCGTGTTGTTAGTTCGATTTAACTGACGCACAATGGTTGTTACAATCGATATTGAAGTGTACAATTGATTTTTTGCCCGTGGTGAATATTAAAAGGAATACATAAAATTGTATGAAAAGCATCGATGATCCGCGTCACTCCCGCGAATTCGCCGGGGTTTAAAATTAAGCTTGTAAAAGCGGGGAGGCGTAAAGCTCGATTCGCAGTCGGCGGAGGTGGTCCTGTGCCTTTGATTTTTTCTGAAAAGCCTTTCAGTGTCGGAACCCGCTGTAACCTCGACAATGAGATAGAATGAGAGCCGGCGGAGGAAGTCGCAACTTAAACGGCAATTGAGAACAACCGTTTCCCATTTGGCGCACGTTCGTTAGCGAATGCAATTAGGCGAAGGAATCCGACCCCGTCCTCGAAGCGATTCTCCCCTCTTACCCCGCCTCGAATTAGACTCTCAACTCGACTCGAGGCTCGGTTTTGGGGAGGCACGGAGATTTCGGGAACGATGATTAAACCTGCGAATCCCCCGGCGGGACGGAATCGTGCAAATTCATCCCGGCGCGTACCAAGGTACACGGATACACGGGTGTCTGCGTGAAAAATTCACCATCCATCGCCTAGAAATCTCGGCGAATTGCGCGCCGAGCAACGGCCGTGACACGGCTGGATCGTCGACTATTTCCGCGTCTCCTGATGCCGAGTCTTTAGTCATTGTCAGGACGTAAGGAAACAGGGTAGAACAATGCGCGTACGCTTTGGTCGTACAGGCTTGATATTTTGTCCTTTAATGTTCATGTTGTTATTTTTGCAACTTTCGATCGGACAAATTGGCATTTTCAGCGAACAGAATGTACGGAAATAAACAAGTAAGCACAAGTCGCTTATATTTACGTGACTTTTGTAACGTCGTATTGGATTTGCGCGGGCTGAGCGAAAATCGGTCCTCAGTTCTGACACGTCTTGTTTCCGTACGTAGTGATCATAGTCTGCGAACCGAGATGCCATTCGATCAAGGATATCATACGTTGTAAATTCAACAGCTGAGAATTAATTTTTCTAACGAATCGAGCTCGAATTTAGGTAAGTATTCATACGTTCTTTAAATTCACCAGCGAATAAGGTATTCGGATAACCGAAAACATTGCGAATCAATGATTGAAATCACGCGGTAGCACTGAATTAAAAGTAGACGCGGGAAGCCACGGAAGCCATGAAAATCACTGTGATTATAATTAGTCTTGCGATGAGCGCATATGGTTTTCAAACAACATCGACGTCGAGTATTTTCTATGCATTGATTTCTATCTTACCTATCATTGTATCTGTTTCGTTTACTTTTTGTTTACCTGCAAGTCATTTTCGTTGATTGCCGACGATATTCACGGAGTGACTTGTTACGACTTCCCGCTATTCGATCCGATTCGGAAATCAACGATCGTTCGGAACGCTGGGAAATGATCAAAAATCGGAGGGTTAACTATGCGGAAATCAGTATGAAAATCACTCGGTACACAGAAAATAAGGGAAAAGGCTGACGCTGTTGGCAGGCCAAGAATCGATAGAAATCACTCGCGATTGATGTCGATTAATTTTAAATAATTCAAGTAAACCACAATAATACAACATCCCGCATAGTTATCAATTTTCGCTCTCCGCCTTCCGCGGCGCAAGAAGATTCGCTCGGTTTCTCGCCCACGCTTAAGTTCCCGTTTTACCGCAAATATACGCGAATTTTCCCCAGCGACGGATATTCGGTAGGCACATCACACGAGACGCCTCTCATAATCCCCCCCCCCCCCCCCCCCCCCCCTCCCCCGGCATTTGGTATTTTCCACAAGTTCGTTCTCCTTGCCGGCTTCCATCTCTCTCTTTCACTCTCTCCCTCTCTCTCTCTCTCTCTTCATAAGTATAAAGTGAAATTTTCATCCCGGCGTCCCGCCTCCACCCCGTCTTCCCCGCATCCGCTTTGCAGTACAAAGCCAATCATATGACGGAGAATTTATTTAAGACCATCAACCCTCGGCCGTCGATTCATGCCGTTCCCTCAGGCTTCGCCGTCGCGACGTTCCGCCTGATCGACAGATTTGCCTGACTGCTTACCTACCTGGGATAAGGGATGTAGGGGGCGAGGCTTCTGAACCTTCTACCGCCTCGACGAAGTTGAACCAAAGTGTCACGGCTCCAATCTCTCGGTAACGGGGTTTAAATTCTTGGGAAATCGAGAGAGAGAGACAGAGATAGATAGATTCCGAGAGAGTCGAGTCGGGGAAATCGGGCGAATGCCTCATGTTAGGTCCATTGACTCGTCGTTGATCGTTGTACGATGAATACAAAAGTAGCGAAAAGTTTTTTTCGCCTTTTTTTTTTTAGAAGCAAAACTATGCGTCGAGTAATTTTACGGCATTGTTACATCAAAGTTGTATGAAATATCGAACATTATTCTCTTGCAAAACCGTTGATATTCTTCTACTTTTACTGCAGGGAAAATGAGTTTCTGGTGTATCGAAAAATTTGCGACCTAGAATTACGAAATTACTTGAAACTATAATTTCGCAACGCTGAAATTTATTAGCAGAACTTTTTCACGCATCAAAAATTTTGGCATTTCATATTCTTGAAAAAACAATTATCCCAAATCTTTAATTTATTAAACATTTCGTGCTGCGTCGGTATATGCATGTATGTATGCAATTGTGGATCGACGAGATTAAACCAATGAACAAGGTAATATAACATTCTTCTTTTCTCTTTTCTTTTTTATTTTCTTGAAATATAACGAATTGTCAAAATTTAATTGTCCAATTTGAACGCACCCTGAACTTGGACCTGCAAACTCGTCTTGAAGATTATACAAAGATTTGTCTTTTACTTTCGTTGTAGGTATAAAGTTGGGCCGTGTAGCGCGTGGCGGGTATAAGGACGGAGTTTTTTTTTTTTGCTGGTGAAGCGAGTCGAATTGCCGGAGGCGAGGGACGATCTCTGTATGTGTGCGTAGGAAAAGGAAAAGGAAGAGGAAAAGGAAAAGGAAAAGGAAAATAAGAGATACTTTTCCACCTACCTATACATACGTATCATATACGTGTGCGCGTGCGTGTATTGCGTGTACATACTCGTGTATCGATATTGTGCCGCGTGCGTGGATAAAGTATATGTACGTGTGTACACGTTTTACGTGACTTTCGTCGGGAGAAGAAGTTTACCGGTGGCAATGAGATTTCACGAAATACGCTGTGCACCGTATTCAGACGTTGCCTGGATTTGGGAAAAATATAGTTACACAGGTATACGCGTTATCACGGGAATAGCCTTACACGCGTACATATATCTATACCGTGCGTATACGGTAAGGCTGTTGGAAATCCACGAGTAGTTAGTTACAAGTTCGTACCCACGTAGGTACGGCGTCGAGTCGTGTTATACATCCTCAGGGACGTTTTCTTCACTCCTCCGATTGTCAGGTTTACAAATATCATACACATTCCACGCTCGATCAATATTACACGTACATTTTTATGCCCTAATTATTATTCTCACGACGCGGCAACAAATTCACGGATAATTACCACCTGCCTGTACATCTCGGCTAAAAATAAAAGTACGGCTGTGTCTAGACTGGACAAGGGTTTATTGCTACTATTATTATTGTTATTGTTATTTTTATTATTTTCTTTTCTATTTTGTTAGTCAACTGGTAATAATTACATCGCGTCATTTACTCATGCTTCGAATGGAATGCAGATCTCGAGAAGCTCTTTTTTCGTATTTGTCCAAGCCTAGCCGTTGTATTATAGCACGTCGAGAATCGAAAGGGGGAAAAAAGTAGAAGGCTAAAACTCGGTTTAGCTTTATAGAAAAAGAAAAAGAAAAAAAAAAGGGACGGGATCAGATCGAGTGGAAGATTTATTCCGTTGAGAGAACGAATCCTCAATGTCGACGCTGAAAGAATGCGTGAAGAAGCCACTCCCCGTATATACGTACGTTTTCATCTTGCAAGGAGTTTATACGTCACGCGGCATCTCACGTCAGAATCATGCCATGAGACTTTTCTTGCTTGGTAAGATCGACTATCGGCAATTTTTCCACGAGTCGACTTGTCTTCCTTTTTTTTTTTTTCTTCATTTGTGCGTGGTTTTACATTCTTTTTTCACCTCGCTCGTTTTTGCACTCTTTACAGTACAAAAGTGGAGTAGGAACAAACCAATCATGACGTATCTTTGATCTACCGACGCTTAGAATTAGTGTCGTTGATGCAATTTTCACGCGATACTTTGACGTTTTCAAAAATATTACTACGCGTCAATATTCGCGACGAGCGGCAGAATCTTGTGGCTGATTCGTTGGATCGTTAGTTAGCTAAAGTTACACCCACCTTATTATGTATATGTCAATAAGTTACGCATATACACGTATAATACACGCGTATATATATATATATATATATATATGGAAGTAGAAGTTGCGGCAAAGTACGGCACGGTATTGATCTCGCGGAGGTTAGAGGTTATACTAACGATTCGCTGTTGACATTGGGATTAATGAATTAGTCTTGCCGATTAATCGACGATTATTATTGATAGACAAACAGAAAGTAGACGCCTCGCTGTAACGATATTATGCGGTAGCTAGCGACGAGTTTCTACTTCATTAATCGTCGTTAAACTTATCGTTGGTCCTCCGAATATCCGCAAGCTTCGAGGAGGAATATAACGCGGCAATCCGAGAGGCCTCCCGAAGCCGGCGTCCGCGTCTTTCGCGACCTCCGAGCACGAAAGTTTATAGGTGCCTCTTATATTGTTATTTATTATTTTCATCGCCCGTTAAACGCACCTTCGCCGCGCAACTTCTCGCATGAAAAGTCGCGTGAGCCTGCCTCGCCTTATACGCGAGATAGCCGCGTGCGTTATAGCATACCTACCCGGACGCGTTGTAGATTGTAAAAATTGATTAGATATGTTAAACCCGGGAGTCGGGCTGCGGCGTTATACGACCGAACAAAATATACGTACAATTTACAGGACGTGCACGGTTTGTCGCGTGTATTGTATACGTATGTTCGACCGGGGAAAAGAATATAACGTCGATGAAACTGTTCAATCCGATCAAATATTTACTCCGATATGTTGTCTCATTTCCGTGCATGTTTCATCGCGTTGTGGCTTTTAGAATGCTTGTTAGGAGGTGGGTAACTGGCAAGCGAGAATCGTATTGCGAACGAAATAAAAGAAGGAAAGAAATATTGATCCAATCTATGTGTTTGCAAACGATAGTTATAACGAAATTGAAAGTCAAGCGGTGTGTTTTCCGTCTACCAAAACTCTCCTTTCGGAATACCCGAATATCAAGTCGTGTGCGGGGCTGCGTAAAGAGGATATGTAGGTATTGACATTCAACCTGACATTTGAAACGAAGCAGCGGCAGGTAGGTAAAGTGCACAATTCAGGTCAGAGATAATGTGAGATAGCTGCAGGGAGGCGCACAGAGCTCTTACAACATCCGCAGAGTGTAATAAACATTTTGTCAACAATATGTGAATAACACGCGGAGTTGCGAAGAAACAGAGAAAATGAACAGGTGGAATGGAACGAATGGAAAAAGAAGTGGAAATTAAAAAAAAAAGAAAAAGGGTAGAAATAAAAACAGGGCAAATTAAATTGCTTCAACAAGTTTTCCAATCGGCGTTTGTTCTTCAGCCTCGAGGGATTAGACTTCCGATTATACAGAGGCATGTTTGCGAGTGAAAAACATCCCGAGAGGATAACAGAATATGCCTACCTGCGCTACATTCGGTGTAATTGTTAATCATTCCGTCGGCCCGAAGGCGACCCGGTTATTTTTACAATTATTCGCGTGTCGCCGCCGCCTCGAAAGCTCCGCTCCTCTTTCCGTTTCACACGGGCGGCGTGTTAATTAGCTGTATCAACCGGGCCTGCAGTAATTTTACTCTGTAAACGAGTTCGGGAACGTCGACGACCGAGGCGCGCAACGTCTGGGAAACCTGCAGCTATTATCGACCCTGGAACAAAGGAGGGAGAGCGTGCTTCTAATTTTAACGTGACTATTCCGATATAAATTCAAGTGCATCGCGAACGGACATTCGCTTCGTCTCGTCAACATCGGGTTTACTAAAAATCGAAACTGAATCTCATGAAATCCGTTCAAGTCCCGTCGAATCTTCCGACGCGCGTCACGCGTAAATAACATTCAGTCGTATAAACTGATTATCCAACGTCGTAAACCTTGGCAATTATTATCAGCCGTCTGACCCGTTATGGATCTCTAATTGAAGTTCGCTTACACTCCTTGATCATCTTCATCTTCTTACGAAGGTTTGATCAGAAAATACGAAATCAGTTTCGATGCGTTACTATTCTTTATTACATTTTCTTACGACTCTCGAGGTAATTTGCCAATTTTTCGACAATAAAGTAACGCCGAGGCTTTATCGTATGGTAAAAATTGTTGCCTCAATTTCCGGAAACAATGTTTTAATACCTATTAAATTCTTCCGATTTCACCTTCCGGTTACGTACTAATAAAAATCTACCACAACTATCGTATCGCACGCACTTTCGTCATGATTTACTATTACGCAACGTAACAAGACGAAATTCTTCCACGTCAATTACAATTCAGACGTGCGAGTGTAATTCTTCTATTCGAAATACAGTCGTCACCGATTTGCGAATCGCGGTTTTTCTCTTCCACCTCTCGGCAAAAGGATATTTTCTTTCACCTGCAGTTTCTCGCGCACGCATACAATGTGTAACGTACCATCCGAACAACAGGACGATGGAATATTTGCTCAGGGCAGGCTCGCGAATCCCCTCGACATCGGTGCGGTTCGCTCGCGGTTGGGTGCAGCGTGAGAGGCAGGCAGGTCGGAGCTTTCGCAGCCCGTTGGTAAGGGTGGAATATGGGTTGGCTGTGGAGGGAGGGATGAGGGAGAGGTGGGAGGGGGGGGAGGAGGCTCCCTCGGGCTGCAGGGGATATAATATATTCAGAGTTTCGCGAGGAACGGAGGGCGCCGAGATGAAAGTAGGAGGTGGTAGAACCGCGTGTGCCCCGTGGACCTCGGCATACTCGGTGGGTGGGTGGATGGTACGCGTGTGCTAGAAATACAGGGGTTCTCAAACTGGGTCGAACCCGCTGCCTCGCCGTACGATGGAAAATTGAGAAATTAGCGAGTGCGAGTGAAAGCGATTAATAGGAAAAAGGGGAGAAAAGTATTCGCGCCCTGCGGGGACGTGGGTGAAGGAAAAGTTTGACAGGAACTGCGTCGAGGATTATATTGTTGTACAAGGTACGCGGGGAGAATAAAAGGACAGATTTTACTCAAAACTTTAGGGAAAAAGGGACATTTTCGGAGTGTATTTTTTTTTTTTTTTTTTTTCTTTTTATACATATAAAATGTTATACTTTGTAAAATTTTGAATTTAAGTTAGAATCAGTGAAAATCATTGTGCAAAATCTGCCACTTTTCATTCTCTCCGTGTATACCGCATAATATACGGATGAAAATCACGTTACGGCTGTGAATGAACGACGCTCTCGCCCGCTTAACTTCTTCTCCTTATTTTTATGACGGAGAAAGAACAAAGGACTCGTCCAACCCTTCGGCCACTTAATGTTTCAAGGTATTTTTAATTCCTACTTTTGAACCTCCAGGAATGCCGCTGCTGCACGGCGACCGGCGAACAATGCGCGGCTGGACCTTCGAACGAATCTCTCCGCATTGCAGGCTGCTGAATTACCTGCACAGAGTTGACAAGTACTCCCCTAGTAGTAATTTTACTTTGAAGAAAGCAAGGCAAGCCTCCGGGTACTCTTTTGAGAATAGCGTCGCTCTCGACCCCCCCCCCCCCCCCCCCAACACCCCCGTTCAACCCTCTTGCCCCTGCTCGGGGCGATTTTCTTGGCGCTATTAAACACCGAGGAATCGTTGAAACGAGTCATCCTCCATCGCACCCTCCCGCCCCGAGTTGTGTACCTTAATATTAAACTGCGCAAGACTTGCGGAACGGCACGGCAATGCACGCTCGTTAATGGTATCCTCTTTTATGTCCGCCACCTTGCGAATTGACTTTTATTTAATATTTCGCAACCGTAATAATACGCGGAATTATGATTCTGCGGTAACGTCGACGGGAATTGCCACTTCGATGTATACGTCACGCCTCTATAACGCGTTAACGTTGCTGCACCGCGTCATAATTATACCGTATATAATAACATTACATTTTATGTTTGTAATAAACTCGTTGTCATATTCAATTCATGATATAAGGACAGACTTCTCGTCAACCGGATTATCATTTTACCGCGGGGAGAAAATATTGTTCTGGTTAAGAAGAAGGGGCGAAAAAAAAAAAACTACGACCATACCTGAACGTTTCGAAAGCTCAAAGTCGAATACAGCGTCCTCAGGATTGCCCTTTCCGATGTTCGTTACTTCGGAGCAACAATAACGGCTGCCGGAAGGCCAAGATTACATCCGCAAATCGCTTCGGTGAACTGGAGCTTTGCTTATCGTTTCCAATGTTATGTTTTTTCTATTTTCTTTTATAACTTTGTGAATCCGTATTGCAGGTATAAAGCCGCGCTCGTCTCCCCTGTCACGTCGATCATTACCTAGCGTTGAAATCGATCTGCGAGTCTCAGAGAAAAGCCGATAGGTATAAATTTTTATTTAGCAATTTCCTTGCAATGTCGACCGACTGATTTCATTTCTGCAAAATCGTTTGAAGCATTCAATTTCCGCACTTTTACCTCACGCAAAACTAATCCGAAAAATGGAGTGAAGACTACACGTAAGTGTTGGTCGTTTTATAATATGACCGCAACTTGTATTACAGTTGCGTTTAAGTTTACGATTTTTTTCCACCGCGAGATGGATAAAAGACGAATAAAAGAAATTCTCCGGTTTCAACCCACGCTTATAACGCAGGTTGACTTTTGTTTTCTCAAGAAATGTATGAGATAATATATCTTTCTGCGCGTCCGTCTTTCGTAAAGTATTGCAACAGCTGACCGGACCTTTTCTCAGCTTGTAAGTTTACTGTGAAATTTATAATGTTCTTAACGTTTTGAATACATTCGAATCGGTGATCGGATACTCGACGACACGGTTTTTTCTTCTGCTGTTTATCGTTTTCTTTTGACACATCTTTAACCGTGACACTAATCTGGTCCTGTCGGATCATCAAACCATTAATTGTACCACTGAAATGATGTGTCAAAATAGTATAAATACATAAATCAGAAGAGACGGTAATAAAAGACTAACTAGATTATTTCGCCCACAATTTTTTGAATCAATAATTGGATGCCGAATTTCAAGCTAAACCGGAGTTTCACTCTAAATGAAACTACAAACACGGGTACAAACAAAAAATCTCACGCGATGAAATTTTTTAAAAGTATTTTTCCCGATTTTAGTAGTTTTACAAAATACCTGTGCAATTTTTCGGTTGCAGACCTGTGTTAGTGGTCGTCGTGTGAAACTAACATAACTAACGTAACGAGCACAGAGAAAATGGTGTACAGCTGGCACGATGCGAAACCAATCAGACGGCTAGAAAATTTTATTCATACGTCGCGACGCGCCGCGACGCCTTCAAACTCGAATTGTTTCTCGTAACCGGCGAAGGAAGCCCCGAGGTCTATTATCACGCCGCAAAGCTTACCCTGGTCGACCCCTCGAGCATATGTGCGTCCGTCGAGGCGCGAGTATACGGATCGGAAAGAGTTCTCAGAGTTCCCTGGCAATATGCCCGTGTGTACCTGGCGGACGGGAAAAGAGGAGGCTAGGTGCTTGTATCCAATCCCCAAGGCGCACCCAAGCTTTTCACCCTTTCGACTGGGCAGAAATACTTATATTTTTCCTGCTCTTATTTTGCACCCGGATACTCGGACGCGTCGAAAAGCCGTAGAACGATAACGCGAACACCAACGCTGAATACAGGTTGAAAATCCGAGAGGTTCGCGCGATTTCCGGTAGCGGTTAGGTTGCTCGATAATTCTTACCAGAATTACTGGCATTCGAGGAAAGCTCGCGAGTCGTTTTTTGCCAACAGTGAAACTTTAGAGATACGGTTTGGACCTACAAATCGAACATCGCATCTCGACGAATAACTTGCTCTGACTTTCTTTCAGGTTCACAACACATTTTCTCGACGTATATCAGACAGAACTTGGACAACCAACTAACCGTAAGCACATCGAGCATCTTCAAGTCTCTCGAATCAAAACATGACTCAAGTTTCGCCTTAATTGCAGCGTTTTCCGATCCCGTTGATCTTTTTGGAGAACTGTTGTGTCTGTCGCGATTTCGGTCCCGATCGTCACCCCGAGTCTCGACTCGAGGATCCCTGCCAGTCCTCAACCCCAGGCTTCGGACCGGCAGCGTAGGCGCGACCTGGGCGGGTGTCTTACGGTACCAATATCAACCCTGAGCTTAACCCAAACCGAGGTACATTACCCTAATAGCCTTTCGGCGAGTAGCGGGTGTCGCGGAGCCCGTGATGCTGTAATACACCGCGAGCTCTCTCCTCCTCCCCCCCGTCGTCTCTCACTCTCTTCTATCTCTCCCGCCCTCTGTACCTCTGATCTCTAGACGGAGGGTACTCAGCCCGCTCTAATCCATTCCCTGGCTACAATGTACCTTTGAGATTTGTCTGTCTGGCAGAAGATGAGAGGTTTTCAAATTTACTCAGATATTTTCGCGTTTAACCCTACTCTGTCATCACGTCGCGTGTGTCGACGAAAATACAATCGAAATCAGGGACAAACGTTCAGACTCCGATTATCGAAAATCATTGAGAATTTGGAGGGGTCAAAGTTTAGTTTTAAGACGATCGTTGCTTGGTTGTCTTTTCCTCAACCTACGATTTCCTATTAAGCATTGCCACAGCTGGAATCGCGGTAGCTGCGATAACGCCGAATTGACAAACCCACGCTACACCGAAACAAGAATACAGTGGAAATTGCCTTCAACACTTCGATTTAGGTCAAGATAAGCCGCCGAAAAGATGATCGTGTTCACAAAAATACTGAAAACTAACACATTTTGAATAAGGGACTGTCCACGAACTACGTAGCTTTATTTTGGCAATTTTTTTACATCTCCCCCCCCCCCTCCCTAACCTAAGCAAATGAAGGTTGAGACCCTACAAAACGATGCATATATGCACTGACATATTTTTTCTCTCATCGTCAGTGTGGAATGACTAAAGTTACTACGCCCGAAAGAAATGTTGGGTAAAAATTTTGAATCGTGCAACTAGTTTGCGTTATTCGCCGGCGATTACAAAGCGCGGAGTATTTAAAAAAAGATACGTTGATAGGACAAGTAGATTATACGTAATATCGAGAGCGCACGCGCGAGAGATCCGAGCGTCCCTGCGGAGTGCGCGATGATAGATAACGGCAAACATTTCATCATCTGTCAAGATCACCGGGTTGTTCGCGCTTAATCAAAGCGGGCGTGATTGTCAACTGTCAAAATCAGCTGTTCGCGTGTAAGGATCAAAACACTACGCGTACCGAAAACGGGGCGGTGAACTGTCTGATGTGAATCAGGTTGTTCGCGTCTCGCGTATATCCGATGCCTGCGATGTGATGATACGGCTCATCGTCGCTCTGCCAAGTGATCGGAAGTACCTACGAGCTGGTCGCCGGTACGTTTAACGCGTGAGAAATCGCGGCGTCTGCTTTTTAACGGGGTATTCTGGTCTAGAAATTTTTGTGAAATTGATCGTTTCTCTTCATATTATTATAGCTACAGCCTTTGACACAAACACAACGGTTTTGACACAAAGCCGATGTTCAATTTCCAACAATTTAGACAGTCGCGAGCACTCGAGTGAAACAATTTACGGTGAGCGCCCAGTTAGAGTTACTGGCTTCAAGGTTAGAAAAATCGGTCTGTAAGGAAGCCGCGAATACGGCGGAAGACCTCCTGTATACTCCAGGAATCGCCGATCAACGGTAAGAAAAATTCCCGTTTTAACTGATACAGAAATAAGCCTGAAATCCGAGGTCGAAACTTTAAACGCATTAACTTTAAATACGTTTGTCTGAAAACTACATTATTCAACCTGGTTGACAAAATCTCGAGTTCTATCCATCAAATTGTTGACTTGAAAATTGGAATAAATCTTCGGTATACATTCCTCTACAGCTAAAACCACGAGCGTTGCGAAATTATTATTACAACTATGTTAAAAAATTGAAAAACATCGAAAAAAGATCAATTTTGCCTTTAAACCGTCGCCATTTTGTTTTTTGTTTTTTTTGCCCTCTCTTCTCGGTACGGGCTATAACGACATTCTCACTAATCAGGAATGATCGTTGTTTTTCCGTTCCGGATGAATGGGAGCGCTATAATCGTGTCAACTACCTCAACCGGTTTTTTCTGTCACGGCCGTATTTAGATTGCTGTAACTTTTTCAATTTCCCTTTTTTATTTCCCTTTTTATTTCCCGAAATAAGACAGGTAATCCAGACATCTAAATCATAATACCTCCTTAAACGCCTTCCGGAAACTTGTTAATTTCTTTTTCACGCCGTAGATTAATTCTCGAATCTTCGAATCTTGATATTTTTCGTTTTACGCCTTTTGCGGCGACGCACCGTCGAATCGGTTTGACACGCCGGAGAACCGCGAGCTCGGTAGGTGTTATTCGCTTGTTGGAATGGATTTACGGATGATGCATCCGAGGGTATTAAGTTTCCGAGTTGGCCGCGTCGAGTAAGCTGGCATCTCTCCCGTCGTCCCACAATTCTCTCTTTCCAAGGTGACAAAACGACTGACAACGCAGAGCGCTCTCGAGATAAAATTCGAGGTATTTATTGGGGCAAGGAAACGCGACGACTCGATTCTTCTATCAAATTTTTCTCCGGTCTTTCATCGTTCTATCGAACCAATGGATCGTCACGTTT
The DNA here is from genome assembly GCF_021155775.2 of Neodiprion pinetum. NCBI lineage: Eukaryota > Metazoa > Arthropoda > Insecta > Hymenoptera > Diprionidae > Neodiprion > Neodiprion pinetum. The sequence continues at coordinate 5,873,014 of NC_060232.1, forward strand.
ATAATTGACGTTGAAATGATGTGCAATTTTTCAGGGCACTCAAAATAATTCAATGAAAAACAAAAAAAAAAAAAACAGTTTGACAAGTTGTAAATTTCACTCGGTGAATTATAAGCTGGACTTAACACTTCGCCAAATGATGCTGGTAACGGTGCAGTGTGCGTACATAATTCAGGAATTCAAGACAAATTTACAGAGACAAATTTTACTCTCTCGTTGAAGCTTCTCAACGATCAAATGTTTTTAAATTTGACAAAACGCCTGCATTCCCGTCCGTACGCGTAACGTATTTTTATCGAAAATATTATATTACGATATTCAATCTTTCTTCTTGGATTCGCATTCTCGTGCAATTTCGCAAGACGACCCGACGACGACGACGACGACGTTTCAGACGGTAAAATACAGTGACTGTAAATTCAGAACTAGTTCTACTTTTACCTACGCGTTTAAAGCTCGGAAGTAAAAGACCGCGTGAGAAAACAATTGAGCATCGCTCGAGCGTCGGAACTTGTAAATTATTCACGTCGACACCGTCGCGACCTTTAACCTTTGGTTGTCAATGGCCCCGTTAACCCAAAGCGGAAATCACCGGCGTCGCGACGTCCTGACGAACAGACCTCGGTAAGAGTATACCGCTATTCTTGCATCTGCTTACGTCTGGTCGCGTAACATCGCTTCACCTTAAAAGGGTAAAATTGATTCGATTCGATTTGCTGAAAGTTTACATCGTGCAAATAACACAGGCCTGCGACGGTTGTCCGCTCAGAAAACTGAGTAGTAATTTCTGTAGGTGTGAGGTGCGGATCTATGAAAAATTTTCCGAGAAATTTGTTTTTTGGTTTTCTTAATACCTGCTACTAGAGTTAACTTTCAATTTCTGTGTTAATTATATGTATTTATAGTAGTGCTGATGTTTAAAAGATTGAACAGGAGTTTTGAAGAGAGTATACAAAGATATCATAAGGCCTTTTGATTTATCTGGTCTCTCAAGTCCTCTTTAAAACTAATCTGATCAGTTCATACCTAAACATTCGGTTTTATATTAATTTTATTTGTTTATTTATTTTTTTTTTTTTCACGCAAGTGGGAAAATAAAAGTTATATTTCGCAGGCGTGTGTAATATTCCTTTCGTGAAATCGTGAATACCTATTCGTAACGGCAGATATATTATTACGTCGACGAGTGAAAACGAATTACAAGTGAAGGAAGATAAATCCAGTGTCAAAACAATACTGTATCAGCGCTAATTGTTGCGTCAAAGTCTACTTCGTTGAAATGTTGTTTCAAGTGAAAAGAAGGTGAACATTTGTCCGGGGAAGTTTCGGTGCTTGGCTCATCGAGTTGTAGAGAGTAATCGTTGAGTGCACGTGACATCGAGTCAGACATTCGGCCCGGTTCCCGCCTTTCGTTGTCAGTTTAAAGGAGAGAAGTGACAAGCATCGAAGAGTTGAGAAGGAGAAGAGTAAGGAAAGCAAAACTCGACGCGTCGTTGTCGCGTATAATAAATACGAGGAAAAAAAAAGGCGATGAAATTTCTTCAATATTTCCTTGCGAGAGAAGTGAATTAGAACCGTTGATCGTGAAAAGTAAACAAAATGTGTTTCGACTTTTCACGTCAAACCAACAACGCACACTCTAACAATTTTTCTTTTCTCTCTCAGCTTTCAAAGCTTTTTCAGCGTCGTTCCATGCCTCGATGCGATTCGCCGCAATTCCGCGCGCATTACCTACATCTCGGTATCGTTGTAGCTGTTATTACTACTCAAAACTCCCCCTCAACCTTTCAGCGATACATCTTAGCCGCTTTGTTTGTCAATGAGCGTTGTAAAACGCTTTGTAAATGTTGGCTGCGCGGGAGTGAGTAAAAGCACGTTACGCAGCGGTTCTTCGCGGTGATAAATTACAAGGCGTATCAGGGAAACAAGGTGGTGGATATGCGTACGTACATACGTATAATATAAAAGCAACTCTCGGGAGAGTAAACTGTGTGCCAAACGAACATCGTTCGGATAATCGCTCACCGGTAACGGGGGCTTCTATGTCGATCATCGTTCTTTCCGAACGCAGAAGACTCGCTCCGTCGGTAACGATGCGCAGCGCCGCCGCCTCGTCGATCCTTCCTTCGAGGATGAAGTGTTGCTTCAGGATGTCGGGTCGTGGTTTGCCTGTCCGCGAGTCGAATACCTCTGCGACGGTGAGCTTGTGCGACGGCGGAAACGGCACACCTGATAACACAAAGATCAAACGGAAGGGATGAGTTACGGAAATTGGATCATTTTTCAACCTGCATCTGAATTTTTTTTTTTTTCTTTTTATATTTTGTGAACGTTCGATCACAATCAGAACTGCAAATCCAGGTCGGACGGGTTTTACTCCGGGTTTGTCTGTACGGACTTGGGCCAAGATTTGCTCCGGTAATCTCGGCTCCGATGTTTAATTTTCTTATCTACCGCTCCCATGCGTTAATCTCTCCGCCTACAGCAGCGGTCTACAGACAACACAAAGTGCCGGTCGAGCCGCACGCGTTCACCTATTGTACAAACCCGAGGCTCTCTGGCTGCCGCGCGTGTATGATCAATACAGCATTATACCCTTGTGCATGCAGTTATATGTGTTTAGTATTAACAACATAAATACAAGGTCATGTTTGATGATAATATCGTTGTACTCTCTAAGGCCTGGTTGGATCAATATTTATTCAAGGCATCTCGATGCTTGAGTTGCACGGGATCAACCGGCTTGTTGCTGCTCATTTTTATTTATTTGCTTTTTTACTTGTCGGGGAATTATTCTTTTATTTGATATTGCTATTGCGAACGCGATATTGCAGCAGAACACCTTCCCTTTCGTCGTCCCCTCCCTCCAGAGAGAAGAAAAAGCTGCGAAAGAGGTGGATAAAAGTAATAAAGTGAAAATTTTCACTCCGCTTGAATCAGATTAAAAGGTTGGAGAAAAAGTTGCGCAAAAAGCACGTCTTCGAACCGGCGTGGCTCGCACTCCAACCTTTCTTTGATGCACTTTGTACTCAACAATTATACGCGCGCGATTCAACGCTTCGATTACATGGATATCTACGATCTTTTTAAACTTACTGCAAAAAACTCGTTGCCGCCTGCTCTCTAATTACCGATGATTAATTTGCCGAAATGCAAAAAAAAGAAGCCGGGGTAAAAACGACGAAATATAGAGATAAGGGAGGAGGCAACGAGTCTCGCACCACTCGCCGTGCAACCTCGAGAATAAAAACTTAATGAGATACTAGCTCGCTATTATTTTAGACCTTAATTAAAATTTGCTTCCAATTCTAGGATTCAGATTGTGAGATTGGACTTTTTCAAGCTTTCCCAATCACCAAATTAACCGCGGTGACGACATTGCGGCCTTCGTCGCACCCAAGAGTCTACCTGAACGTTGTTCGTCTTGCGGTTGTGATGTTTTACAGTCGGGCAGTGGCGGTGCTGAACGTAATATCTTGGGTGTCGTCGACTTGTTCTTCTTCGTCGAGCAGGGCTTCGCAGCATCACTGCAGGGTTGGAGCTCTCCCTTGGCCATAGCGGAGTGTAACAATTTCCTAGCTTCTTTGAAGGTCGCTTCCATTTTAATCAGAGCATCGACGCAGGTCTCCGTTTTTTTTAACACGTCGTCGACTTGGTCGGGATTGTGCGGATCGGCAGCCGCGTCTGAAAATTTTTAGAATAATCGCCCAGAGGAATTTCGGCATAGATTCTTGCTTGCGAAAAGGCTTCTAACTGCGTATTTCGTCGTGATGCTGCGTGCGAATAACCGCGGCTGCCAAGTAGAATAATAAAATAGGTATATTATACCGATGGAACGGAAGTTGCGAAAGTTTTTAAAGAAAACTTAACCCAGGATGATTTTAGCGTTATGTCTGACCGTGGAACGATTTCGGCACTAAAACCTTCGACGAATTTAACCCCGTTTATTGCACAGCTTGTCCCCTTTATCAAACAGCGATAAAACTATCATTCCCCGAGGTTTGATCACCCTCCAAGTTTCACATCGAGGTCTGTTCGTTCTCGAAAACTTTGGTAACTTGTTTGTCGCTTACAGACGTACTCCGTCCGAGGTCCCCCCGCAGCATCGCGATGAAAGATGCTTTTTGTTTTTTCATTAAGAAAAAATTACTCTTTCTCAAATTTATCTTGAAAATCTACGCGAACGCGACGTGTCAAAAGTCCCGATGAAATCGTTAAATTACCTGAAATGCAGCAGGTTTGCATTTTCTTCTCGGTTCTACAGGCGTTCTTCGCCAAGTCGTCCAGGCTCTCTTCGTTATCGACAACTTTTTCACTGTTGTCCGATTTTTTTTTTGAACAACCACCGTTCCAAAACTTTTTGCAAAGATCGTCCACCTTCCGGCAATCGGGTTCCACTTTTTTCGACGTTTCGCACGAGGCGGATGGTTTTGGATCGTCCATCGTGCCGCAGCTGCCTTCCGACATCGACTTTACTCTGGTAGACTGAGTGAAACCGAAGCGATTTTTTATATCGAACCAACCGTCACTCTCGTTTTGGACTCGCGGACTTCCCTCGGGAGATGAAGAATGAGCTCGCGTCTGTCTCGACTCAAATTTTAAATCACTCACTTTCGATGATTTCTCCCGATTCAACCACCTTTCAAAACCTCTTGTGGCAGCTGAAACAACGCTGCGGCTAATCTGGGATTTGCAAACGTTGTATTTATAAGCTTCATCGTTATTGTTGTTGTCGTTTGTAGTTACGGGGAGATTTATTTCTAGCGGATTTCCGTCAGTGGATGACAATCCACCTTCCGCCATTGTGGTGGCTGATCCGCTTGACTGTAGAAATAAAAAAAAATAAATAAATAAATAAAGTCAACTCCCCGATGCTAAATCACAGTTTCTCAAGGTGAGATTGATCGCGAGGCGAAATATTTTGTTCTTCACAAAAGTGAAACGAACTTCTGATAGACATTTATATCGTATTACAAAATCTTTTTAACCAAATTTACACCCAGAGTGATGAACACGTGAGCAAAAAAAATTTGACGAGCGTTTATCAGATTTGTCGCGAGATTGTCAAAACTACATTACATTTTTTCGCACGATATTTATAGATTTTTGAAATTCTGGAACGGTGCCATGCTCATACATATATATATACATAGATATACATATATATATATACTCACAATAAGTGCTGCAGTGCAGCAGCGAGTAGAAAACAAGTAAAGGAGATCCCACTCAAATGTAGAAACAAGAAAATATTCTACTCGCCTCGTGGCTTTTCGCACTGAATCTAAAAGTAGGATTCGTTCACGTACTTTCAAGTGGTTAAATGTTCTTGCGAATTCTTCTGCTCTCTCTATCTCTCTCTCTGCGAAAACAGGAATCTCAGGTGCAGGTAGCGAAAATTTTTCCCGACACCGGAACGTCGAAACGTCAAAAGATCTTTACACGAAACGTACCGAGCACGTAGAGTAGAAACGGGCCTGAGAAATACGGATAACGATAAGAAGAATACGTGGAAATGTGCAGAGGGACTTCCGGTCAGCTTTCAGCGTCGCCGCGGGCTGCGTTCGAAGCTTCGCTCGATCGAAGAACCTCCAATAAACTCGGGATGTTCTTCGCGTGTCGCATACGTAATACCGCGTGGAATAAGATACGATTCCGACACTTTACAGCCGAAACATTCATTCGGTCGTTACAAGTGTACGGAGATACATTTGGTTCTATCGGCACGTGCAGGCTCGACAGTCCCGTGGCGCCGTTAAATTATTCGAAAATTGTCCAAAATAAGATCGTCTAACTATCGTAAATCACGAACCAACGTGATCCTTTCATTTCCTTAATTTGCGTAACTCTCCGGAAGTTCACGTAATAATAATAATCGTTGTTAATTATCGTCGAGTTTGAATTATTACTTTCGGGTAACATGATTTAGCAGCTTAGTATGCGAACAGTAAGTAGTACTTGAATACTTCCGGACAAATTTGATCCCTTGAATCGTCGACGAGGTAGTTTCCTATCTGAGAACTTATCTTGTACGTGCTCGTATCGAAATGATCGCGAACGAGTGATTATATTATCACAGGTTAACCAACTGCAAAGCTTACGATTAGCTATAGTACAAGCGTCGGCATACCATTTTTATTAATTAAGGATTAATTTAGGAATGGGATTATATTTATATGTATATATTTATTCACTTAAGACATCATACAAATTTCAAACTACAATCATACAATATACAAGGAATTAAAATTGAAAAAAAGATATTATTCCTCTTCGGCTTCTGACAACCGCGAGTCCCAGGTCGGATACTTTCATGAAGCAGGAAAAAATTAATTTACAACCCCACTAATTCTAATCCAAGACTTGATAGTACCTTATACAGAAGCTTTTGTGGATTAGCTGATTCCAGCGGGGGGTTTAAAAACGATCGATTTATTTTACGTAATAATATCAAAATGCATATTTCATCGTTGTTTCCGATTCTTGGTGCTGTGCATTTTTCACGTCCTCTGTCATATCCAAGAGGGTTGAGTGAGCTGCAATTGAAACAACCTTATCTCTCGTATCACGGGAAAAATTGTTGAGCAGATCGAAAGAAAGAAAAAAAGAAAACGTAAATACAAATTCACATGTAAGACCCACCAGCTTCAGCATCGAGCCTAACAGCCCAGGCGTTGATTTCGTGAACGCTCGGTTTATCCTCGAGATTTTCGTTGTCTCTGACGTCGAAAATTGACTTGATGAGGGAAAATTTTTTCACGTACGATTCCGTGATCACCCCGCCCGGATCATCGTCCACCTCGATTTGGATCTTTGCCGGTGGTAGAAAGGACCTCGACACGCGGTTAACTTTGTTCAGACGCTTGCGCATCTTCACGTACAGATCACAGATGTAGCTTTTTTGCGTCACTTTTCTAATCGCTGGCGACCACCAGCGATCACGTACCGACGAATTTGCGATCGGAGCCAACTCATTCGGGGATTTTGTCGTGCTCGTACACTCGGAGATAACAATCTCCGACATCTTGGACCGTCTCGGTGATATTCACTGTGCGAAATTGTTCACCCGGCGATCGATGTTGTTCCCACGCGAAGATGATTCGGCTTTTTTTGTTGCGAATGAAACAGATTTGCCAACCTAGCGGAATCGCATTTCCCAACTTCTGATTGCGCCGAGAACTTTCGTACACGCGGACTTGGCGGATGGAATTTTTTTTTTTTTTTCCGATCTTCTTCAAAGGTTTCACAGGCCCGAAAGAAGAAGAAAAACCATATTCACGTTTATATTTACTTGTATTGCCTCTTTCGAACAATCGTCAAAATCTCTCGCTGCTCTTCACAGCTGATTCACCAGAGATTGATGCGAGCCGAGGACTGATCGGGGATACAATTGGCTTATATACTTATCAGTTGCTTATCGTCCGTTGCTCGGATCAAATTTGCTGACGAGTAATTAGGCAGATCAATGAGCCGCTAAAGCCAGACGTGGATGTAGAATGGCGTATGCAACAGACACGTGGGTTTCGATCCTTGTTAACTTGGGTATTTTTATTTTATCGCGTTTAATGCGCCACACGGATATACGTATACGTATAATACGAACGTAGTTCGGAGGCTGATCGATGATAATTTGTTGTAACTTCGCGGCAGCGCACACAAAGCGCGCAAATTGAACGCAGACTTCAGATTTCCAATTTATAAACGACATCAAAGGAAGAACCCTGCACGCATTCCTCAAAGGTTCTCGCTGCACTTACACTATGATTGGAATCGAGTATAGTTGTTACTTCGATTTCTCGTTTCTTCGATCGAGTTTATAAGATTAATACTAAATACGTGTATATTTGAATCTGATTTTTACGACGGTACTCGATCATTTCTGACACGCTCACGAACTGATATTCTTATGATAATTCATACGTGATTTATTAACGACCGCGCACCAAATTCTTGAGGCTATAAATTAATCTTCGCCACGTCGATGCACGACGCGGTCAATAATTCGAATTACTTTAGGTAATATTACGACAAACTGCAGCAATCCGCAAAAGAATCAATTTGTCACAGACCGCTGATTTTGCTATACATTTTAAATCGCGCATTACTCACCGAAACTGCACAAATTATCTGCAGTCCTTCGTTCTGATCACGCTCTATTTGCAATTTTTAACTGCCGTATGTATAGGATGTATTGAAATGTGATGTATTCCCAGAATATTATTTATTAATACAATTGTTTCATGTTTTCACATCAAATCGAACAAATATTTAAAGGCAATGTACTTCCTATTCTGCATGTTGTTTACAATCGGATCGTATCCTATAATCATGATAATAATGCCACTAGCAGTAACAGTAATTAAAATAATAATAGAAATTTTCATCTTTCGTAAAAGAATTCCAGCTCTTGCTTCTGCTCTTACCATTTTTTTTTTCGTTCTTATTTCTGTTCGTTTGATAATAAAAACACAATGTACCACATTACATCATACGAATATTCAAAGCATCGCATGTTTTATACCCCCTGAACTTATATAAGTTTATTAATAATACCGAAGGCAACCTATAGGCTGTTGCCGTTTTATCCCCACACCAAAAATTACTTTATCCGATTCGTTTAATTACGTAATTAAAAATACAATATGGATCTACGCGTGTATGCGTGAAAATTCGAATAGACGAAAACCTCGTAATTTCTATCGGGTATCGTGAAACCTTGCAATTTGCATCCTCTTTTCATACGATGGAAAAGTTGGAAACGTCGTTAGAAGCTTCTGAAAAAAAGATATTCGTCTTTGAAGTTTCCTGGTTAAATCGAGAACCACCGAGTAAAACACTAAGTTGGATATTATTTCAAACGTCTCGAATAGACCTATCCAATGACCATATAATAATCGAACTACTTATCTCCAATTGTTGGTTAATTCTTGCAGAACGTACGTCTGTCTAATGTCGAATCATTTAAAAAAAAATTCTAATCCTTATTTGGGTGGCGGTTAGATTAGTTTCTAACAATTTTCTTTCCTCGTACAAACTCTGAAATCCGCCGAAATTCCATTGGAAAAATTCAATGCCTCTATGTATTTGATAATGATAAATTTTTACACTTGTAATTATTGTGGAAATGGAAAAAAAAAGTTGAATTACTACGCGGTCCTTGGATACGTCTTTTCAAATTTTATGCGATCCATCAATGTTTCACTCGGTACTTCTCGGTTTATGTAGAAAACTTTTGCCTAACGTTTTTTTCTTTTTCTTTTTGTATGCGATTTTCGAATTCTTCGGTTGTTCGCATTTTCACGTGCAGGACACGGCCATGAGTAAATTCACGCGAGTTGCATATTATACATATACAAGATACACACAAATACATACTTATAGATAGGCATACAAGGCACAAAAACAAATGCACATGTATACATAGACAATTAAAGCTGACAGCAAAGCGTGCAATCTGTCAATTAGGGTAACCCTAATATTCAGTATGCGTTATAGACGTAAATATCCTAAGGTAATAATTATCATACTTAGTCAAAACTGCGCCAAGTTATAAAAATGGCTGGATGTTCAGACTGAGAAAAATACGAAACGTGAGAATTAATTTCTGTCCAAATTTGAAACGTCGGTTCGACGGATAAAATAACTGGCGAATACCTCGGAACGTAGATACTAGGTCAATTATAACTGAAACTTTAGTCAAATATCAAAGATAGAATAAAAATGGAAATAACGTTTCGTTGATCTTGGCGCATTTTTCGAAATATTTCACACAAAAAAAAAAGAAATCAAAAATTAACACTAAGACAATTATTCAACTTTTGGGAAACAATCTCAAACTTGTTGTATAATCGTTAAACCGAGACGAGGATCATCCTTGGAAAACACCGCGTGTTATGTTCGAATTTTGCATTATTTTTCATCCCATTGAAACGCGACCAAAATAATTATTCGACACGCGTCAGTTTTGTCCATGAAAGAAATTAAAATTAAAATTGTGACTTAAATTCTAAAACAAGATTTAAAAGAATGATGATATGACTAACTTACAAAAAACATCGAATTAATGATTGAGAGAATAAGGAAAATTCTATTACTAAACTATATAATTAACGATTTCTGTGATAAACTGTAAGTGAATAGCTGAATAAATTTTGTTACAATTTTTAACCAGCGACTTTTAAAAACTGTAGGCCAAAATTTAATTAATATATCCAACGCACGTACGATTCGACAAATGTTGCATTCGGGGCCACGTGAAACTGTAATTACATCGTCGTAGGCTGTCACTGTGTTCATCTGTCCAGTGAGATGATGATGATGATGATGATGATGATGATGACGAGGTCAAATACGTACAAGCGAACACTGTGTGACAGTCTATAAACGACCCTACCGCCAAATGTCACAGAGCAAGTAGGGTGTAAATAAAATTTCAGCTGGTAATAAATGCTTGAGAACGTTTGTCTCAGGTCTTAAAAACAAAAGCAGAATCGCAGCGAAATATTGAGACGAGATGAAATCGAGATGTGAAAAAGAGCGGAGATCCGCAACCGTACTTGAAAAATAGTACGTAATATGGGGAGGAAAATTAGACGCGGAATTGCGCCATGACGAATTCAGCTGCGGCTGCAGCGCAGCGACGGACGAAAATAGCGAGACGATAGTTTTTTCAGTTTTTGAAAACGACGTCGTGATATTAGAGGTCGGGTATACCCGGTGAAAAATGCTAATATCCCGGGATTCGCGTCCGGCACTGCGATCAGCCAAATTTTTTCGCACCGTGTTACGAAAATAGCTCCCTCCGCCGAATGGCGATGTGCAAAAGCTTTACAAGTACAACTGCGACATTTGTCGAGCTTCTCCGGGTTCGATTAATTGAACCAACCGAACCTGCAGAATTTATACAGCCGTTCGTAATCACTTCGAGCGTCGAATCTTCGCCGCCAAATTACGGTGATAAAGATCTCGTCGTTGCCTCATCGGGAATCTTTCGTTTCGTATGTAGGGCTTGTCGGGTGCGAAGACAGTTTTAAAGCGATGCCGCGGCCGCTGAAGAGCACTGCTTCACCCTATTAACGAGGAAATAACGAGTTCTTGCATTATTCCTTTTTCGTTAAAAAAAGAAAAAAAAAAAATCATGCATCTTTTTCAAAATACCGCCAGCCTATCGGATTGTGTTTTTTATTTTCACAATCTTGCTTATCTTCTCTAAGAGAGGCAGAGGTACTTACAATTAGACGTGTTAAATTTTATGATGTATTTAATTTATCTCACCCTGAACCGCACCGATTTCTCCTACAAAGCGACGACTATGATGCATAATTGACGATGAGACAAGAATCCCTGTCTCCTAACCAAATCGACGAAAGTTTCAACGAGCGATTCTTTATCATTATCAAGTTGATGCGGGATGAGGTGTGCTTCATGTTTAAGATGTGCGGATCTCACTTCGTTTTCACAGTCAATTCTTCAGTGAAAGAAATACTTGCCAGGTCGTTGTTGTTATTATACACCGAACACTCGCAAGGGCGGAAAGACGGTCACGTGTCTCATAAAATTCATGACTCGCATTTCGGAACGAATCTCGACAATGCAGAGTAACTGAAACGATACGACGGTGAAAATATAGTTACGGTTGTTATCTTTACCTGTAGATCTGATTTTACTTGACGATCAAATTATTATTGCGGGCATTCGGAAGTTCAAGGAGAGAGATATATACTGACCGATACGATTGTTTGTTATTCAAGATTAGGAAAAAAAAATTACAGCAAACCGCACGCAATGAATAAAATAAAATACAATAAAAATAAAAGGTTTATAGAGAATAATAAAGAAAAGAAAGTGATTTGGCAGTTAAATTAGTGCTCACTCTCAAGTGAAGTGATTGGTTGTGGTGAACTTGCCACTCGCAGAGATAAAAAAAAAAGAGAGAGAGAGAGAGGACACACGAACAAAGTTGACTGAGAATTTCTCGGCGGATACATTATTGCGGTGTTACGTTGTACGCGATATCAATTGAAAATATTCGCAGTCTTTTAAACGAGGTCGAAGTGACTCCCGGCTTTCAGGACTCGTACAACAACACTCGTGTCAAACACTGTCGAGGGTATGTCGCTGCTTGAATAGACGGCTTGCTTGGGAATTGAATTCGTACTTCGTACGATAACCGCGATCCGCATATCGAGAATTTAAAAAAATTCAGGCTATAGCTGAACAGCTGAATCTGCGGTAAATCAATACATCATTTAGAAATGTTTTCACGGTTGAAATTGGCTGTTTCTCCATCTCTCCTTTCTCACATCTCACAAGTATTGGGGGATTAGCGACGAACTCGACGTCAGAGATCAGAAATTAAAAATTATAGCTTTAACGACGGTATATTGAATTATATTTAACTGCTTACGTTCGCGCGAAGTTTCTTGTTTTCCAGGACAATCCAAGGCTCGTTTAACTCGTACGATGCTCGCAGTTACCTCTGATTATTTATCGGAAACATTTTTGTTTCAGGTATCCTCCAGCACCGTCCAACCGGAAAAGAAGGAGGAGAGCGCCGTAAACGGTGAGTCCGGTTACTACTCTCATCAGTATCCAAGTATAACACAGACAACATCCTGTTTTCAAATCGCAGCTTACGATCGAGCAAGTTCGTTTCGAATCGGAGACAAAATAACCCTCCATGTGTATTACGAAACATCACGATGAATTATCTTTTCTCATTTTAATACTTCCTCCTCTTCTTTCTCTCAAATTTTTTTCACCACCGCTTCGCTGCTATCAAGCTATCCAAAAACAACGCGAGAAATATTGTTCTCGATGATTAAAGCGGAAGAATCAGACGCAATTCAAAGGGTAAAAATATATGTCCCACGAACGGAGACTCGTGAGTGAAAAATATTGAAAACGAATGCTTGCGCGATTGTTTATTCGAATTCAAAAAGCTGTCGCAGAGGTCGGCAAGCCAAGAAATAATATCGACGCTGAAATTTCGGAAGAATTTCGTTCGAGTAAGTAAACGGATTACCCGACAGGCGGATCTCCGTGTACCGTTTCAACGACGTCGTCCGACTTACCGACCTGGACGTTTTTTTCATCTAGAATGATACACGCTTCGACGTAGCGAAGATTACGACGAGCACTGTTCTCCTCTTACAGCGATAACAGCGAGTAGTAGTAGAATTAGTAGTACTACAGGCGCTCTATTCGACTAACGAGAAGCAGGTATGCAGATTGCAGATACCACGTGATGCTAAAGTGCGAACTTGGTCCAATCGTGAGTCACTGGTTTTATTTTAGCTGCAGCCCGTCAAGTCTGCCGTAAAAACAATCCCGGTGAAAATACAGCTAAATAATAAAAAATAAAAAATTGGCAAGCGATATAACAACAACTTCGCGTGTCGCGGCGCAGGTAGCGAAGTGAAATTTACAATAATTTTTATCGCCGTTTGTTACAGCAGCATCTATTACACCGGTCAACACGAATCTTGAGTCTGGGTTCCGGATATCAAATCTTTATTTTTTCCTTATATATGGATTTTAAGAAAGATTACATATACTGCCAACCAGTTATTGTACATCGAACTTGAACAAACTTCAGTTCTCCATTTAAATTTTTTTACAAAAGTATGTCAAACGCGCAACTGAAGTTTGTTTAGTTGTTATTTACAATGAATGTTTGTGAAAATAGGCGATTCTGCTTAAAATCCAAAATATCGTTCCGCTGTCTGCAAAAGCAAACTTTATCCGACAAAACGACGCGATGATAAACAGTTCGCGTCGCTCCGCAACAAACTGCGGACAGGGTTTCATCCGTCAGTCAATTAGATATTCTCTCACCGCCTAGACAGCGCCGTCTGTATTGTTCAACGATGACTGTCACGAACTGGAATGTCATACGATGAAATTCTGCAACGGTATTTCAAACGTGAAGATTCCGCAGTCGTGGGCGGGACCGATAATTGATTTTCACTCACCGAATAGCTCCGTGCGCTGCTGCAGCAGCAGCGGCAGCATCGTCGTTACGGTTTTTTCATACGGCACAAGTATTCGACAGTTTTATATTCGGAAACATGTGAGTGTCACGTGACGTAAATTCCCTCGTGCAACGAATCACGCGTGTTCAATTCAAATACCCAGGTGGTATTATACGGATTATAAGCGGAATGAAACAGGCCGGAAAATGGAGATTTGCTTACGTCGAACAGATAGTCCATTTTTTTTTTCTTGTATTTTTTTCCTTTTTTTCTTTACCTGTGTGTACAATACACGCCGTGCGAAGTTCAATGTCGTCGGGTGTACCTGATACGAATGTCGCGTTACGTAAAGCCGTAACTTGATGAGAACAAGAAGCGCCGTTTATACAAATACCGTTATTACACGATTAAAATTTCTACGCGATAAAACAAATAATACAACGAAACGACACGTATTTTCAATATTTCGTCTCAAGCTGCAGAGGGATACGCTTTTCGGTTCTCAGAGAGGAAACGAAATATCAAAGTTGTTTGTTTGTTTGTTTTTTTATTTTCTCACAACGGGAAATAAAAGCGCGCCTCTTGTTCTTGTATTTCACATTTCGCATCCCTCGCTCTCTCCCCTTAAGTGTCGCTATTCAGGTCGGCGTACGGTGAATAAATCTGCGGAGCAAATCCCGGGGTTCGATCGATCCTCACGGACACGTATGATATTTTATTCCATTTCTGGTCGTACATGGGAACCGACTGTTCGGTTAGACGCGTATCATCGAGAAGGATCGCATGCGGTATCAATTCCGCGTCTGTATAACTCAATTAATTCACTCCGCGCTAATTTGCGAGCTAGATGAGATACCTACTCGATGCAGGTTATTACATACCGCACGGTGCGAATTCTCCGCTTTGACACGCATCGACGATTGCTGCTCCTGCTTCTGCAGGATATTGTATGATGTAATATACACGTATACATATGCCAAAGTATACATTTCGAATCGATTGTTGTTTTGAATAAAGTTTCCTCACGCGTTTGCATGGCTAATATTATTACTCAACGATCGTTTCAATTGCATATTTAATATTACGAAAGACTTTTTTTCTTCGTCGTTGAATGAAAAATGATAAAACGACTATCGAAATATTGTCGAAATTACTTTGTATATTTGCATGAATAACAATTTGTTGCCGCCTGCCTTAACGTTCGTTGGCGCTGATTTATTCGATGGAGAATTTAAAATACCGGCTATAAAATACTCGCTACAAATTATATAGCGTGGCAGGTACGATCTCGTGTAATATCCTTGATGCCGACACTCGAGGCTGATTTGCCGCGTTAAGAATTGCAAAAATTTTGTCCGGATGTGAATTTCGAGCGATTTGGAATTCGCCAAGTCTTTAGTCTCGATTCGTTTATTTGTTTATTTATCTTACTTATCGTCTCAGTTGCACGTGAATAGGTACACGCGTCGACTGCGAGGTTGTTGCACGATAGCAAACAACTGCTCGTTACAAGATTAGATACAAATTGACGTCGGTGTAATCGCCGATAACGATCTCGAACTAATTCGATACGGTTATATTCCAGCCGGTGTTTCGTTTGTGCACGTTACAGCACTCGCGAAGAAAGATCATCTCTCAAGATTAATTGTCTGTTCGTCGGTTTACGCAGAAACAAAACAAAAAAAAGAAAAAAAGAAAAAGAAAAACATTCCACCTGAGGTGTTATAATTGAATAAAGTGTATGACTTATAGATTGGTTATCGTAAGATTCTCTACATTGATGATGATTTTAATTATTGGATTAGAATTTGTCACATACTGATCCGGTTTTTGGGCCTTGACAGGTGTGTGTTCGGCGAAACAATCCTTACCTGAAACAAAGAATCAAGAAAATGTGGAGTTTCAGTAAACTGCTTGTCGATCGTTCGATGATGCGTTTATGTAACAACAATCTAACAACAATTACGATGCTGCTCCTACGCATATTATACACATTGCGGAATTGTTGTTGCCGTTTCGAACGTGTGCTTTGCACGGCATTGTGGGATGAGTTTAACGAGACTAGTTGAACGCGAGGCTGAACTGACAAATTTAATCAGCAAACAATCGCTGCGATGAGTCTTCCCCAAGAGCATAATACACACTTACCACCCACCCATGTATTGTGCATAATAAATTTGCGACAGCAACGATCATAGGCAGGTAATCGAGGTGCTGTCGATTTAAAAAAAAAAAAAAGGAAAATATAACAAATTCATGCACTTTGCATGGGGCGAGGTTAAAATTCCGAATTTGAAATGTAACGAAAGCGCCTGATCCAAAATTTTTTGGTGGCGAAACTTGAAGTAAAGAAATCTAAGTTTGACGAAACATGAAAGTTTCGGGTGGTCGGAAACCCGACGTTCAAAGTTCCGAGAGTGCAAATTTTCAAAAGGACAAAAGGCCGAAAGGGTGTAACTCCGACAAGTCAAAGGTCCGGAATTGCGAACATGACAAAATTTAAAAATCTAAAACATCTAAATTCCAACTGATTGTAGATTTTCAGTTCCATGAAATTCAGGCTTGATGAAATTTCATCACTTTGATCTTTCTTTGTTTTCGATTTTCGATATTTCTGCGCTCGGAATCCCGTTAATTCTGATTTTCAGTTTTTTTTTTTTTATTGTTTACACCCACTCGTTGAGTAAACTACGCTGTGTAAGTAAATTTTAATTTTCGGAACTTTGCTCTACCGTCACTTAAATTTTCGGAATCCCGTATAATTCGGAACTTTGAGCCGTCGATTTTCCGACCATTCGGAGCTTTTTTGTTACCTAAAAGTTCGATTTCTTTACTTCGAGTGTCGCCAGCAAGTAATTTGGATGCTTTCAAATTCGGAACTTCAATCCCGCCCCCGTTTTCATTGTACCGAAATTATTTATCACGCTGCACGTGCGGAGTGAAAACTGAAAATTGAAAATTGAAAATTGAAAATTGAAAACTGAAAAGGGTTAAGAAGGTGTTGATATAACGAAGTTGGGAAGAAGCCCGAGATATATAGGTCGCGGGATGGACCGCTCGGAATATTGATCGGTGCAGTCGACGAGGTTCTGCCCCCGAGGATAGTCGAGGGTGGTCGAGGGCGAAGAGCGAAGAGGCGTTATGCACCGCTGCTTTAAAACAACCTCGTATGCGGAAATATCGCGAGGCGAAACCCCGGTTTCTCTTTGATCGGTTAATTAATCAACTATCTACGATTATACGCGGCGTCCGACAATTTTCAAAGTCTTTCGCGCTTCGCTGAACGAGGAGCGAGCAAGCGGCTCCCGTCTTCTTTAAATTACCCGACTTCTTCTCACGCGACTAATCGAATCGTCGTCGGATGGAATTTAACCGTACACTTTTGATCTCGAAAATTCCGTCACTTATTAGATCGACTACGAATTAATTCCACCGATTCTCCCTCTCTCTCTTTCTCTCTTTTTTTGTATCGAATCAAATCCGCTCCTTTGATATTCTCGAAAGTATCCGGACCTACGCCTTATAAGAAGATTACCGGAGGCAGAATCGCTGAAGGGAAAATTATCGACGGGTAAAAAGAGAATTACTCGTACTTGACAATTTACTACCGCGTCAATGAAGACGAAAAGGCTGATTCCTTGTCATTTTTTCAACCGGATGCGGTAAACTCTTTTCACTAAACTTTTGAGAAAAGAATAGTCTGAAAAATAAAATCGGGGCAACGTTTTTGGTTTAAAAATTTGTTTATTTTATTTATTTCTTTCATTTTTGATATATTTTTTCCTCTTTCCCCGCAAACTTTCACGTCAATTTTATTAAACGATTCATGAACGTAAACTTCGACGCTGCACGGTTGTTGGTAATTTTCCCTGCAACGTACAAATCTCGAGGGACCCCGAAGGCTGCAAAACGAGGCGCCGCCTGCCTAGTCGCTGCAACTTTGTACAGTTTCGCAAACTCCTGCATGGTATATATGCAGTTTACGAACTAAGTTAAATTCGTGTACCTGCACTGCAACGTGTTGTTGTTATTATACCTGTACTGACAGGCTACGTCAGACGCGCGATTCAAACCTTGGTTATAACTTATAAGCCAACTCCAGAGTGACGGGATGTCAATTTCAGTGGGAAATTCAGCCAACCTACGCTGCGGTAAGCGATAGCTTTTTCCCCTGGCGATCGTCATTCTGTCCGAATTACAAGTTTGCTGTTGCAAAGTATTCGGTTACGTTTGTCGTTTTATGTTAGAATAAAGAATTCAAGGATTACGCGGTTTGCGAGGTTTTTTTTTTCTTTGCAAACACGTCTGTACACGAAATAAGAAGTACGTAACCTTACACAAATACATGGCTGCGCACGTTATCGTAGAATAATTGTTGTTCCCGAATGGCAGACTGGCGCGGCGTGGCGTCAGTGACACGTTTAATTAATTTACCATATATGCAGATGTACGCCGTTCAACAAACGTGTATACTATGTATATATATGTGTGTGTATGTATATATATATGTATACAGTATATTAAATATCGTAGGTAGGTTCACAGCGTATTTGAAAGGACAATTATGTGATTGTCTCTCAATCGTATAGCTGCATCTGCGAGTAAGAGAAAGACAAACGTGGCACTGCGTGGATATAACGGAGACGAGAATCAGCTGTTGCAGAAGACCGAAGGAGCCTGTACAAACGAGTTATGCAATTTTTTTTCTCTAATAACGAAAAAAAAAACAACAGAAGAAGTAAAAAACGGCAGAAGACAGACGTTTAAAAATAGCCATGCGTGTATGCGAATCGTAAATTCTCAATTTTTTCAATTCAAAATTATCATTTTTACTGAAACACAGATTGTTTTCGAATTCGTATAAATTCGTGCGATTAAGTAATTTACGTTGACCCGTAAACTGCGAGTTCTGATTATTTCAGCCGGTTTTTTATTATTGCAAGGAGTTTTGGGAAAAATTGTCGTCACGCGACACGATCGTCGGTTGAGCTGCAATCGTGGTTTCGATGGGAAGAGAAGAGGAGCGCGCAGCGTGTCAGTGTAGTAAACAATGGCTGGAAATAGAATAATTATTTATCCAAGCAGAACAAGCCTCGCGACCGAATAAGCGAGACGAAACGAAACGTTCATATCCCCGGCTTTTCCATTCCCCCCGTCTTATTACTGCCGATTCTGCTGATGCCGCTTATGCTGATGCGCACTTTCAGCCTCCGAAAATGCCATCTCAGTATCGATGCAACGTCCAACGGTTAATCGGTCGTTGCGAATTTACTGTTTTTCGTAGAATTAGTGCCGTGTATAATTAGATCAGTTTAGATACACGTGCGTGTATAACGCGTACTTTTAATATCGAGCACGAGAATTCACGGATTTCGGTGAAACACGCGTGAAGATTGTACCTGCCCTTTTTCACGTCTATGATGTTACCCTCGATTTATACACAAATCGCGCGCTTGTATGCATCCGCCAAAATAGAGCTCCTATTTTTATACGTATAGTATACCACTCTAACGGGGTTATCAAGAACAGACGAGCTGTACGAAAGAGTATAATGAAATTGAAAAAGAGAATTTTTACATAGGTGAGGATTTTATACCGAAACGATGCTGTTTCAATCGTTGTTTTGTTAGTTGATATTGACTGCACGCATAACTTGTAGGTAAAAACTTTATCCCTTCAACGAAAGACGAAGGTTACACATTTTTTTTTATTTCTTTTTTTTTTTTTTTTTTAAATTTTATTTCAAGAGTTTTTCGATATTTCTCGCTGGATCGGACTTTTTTCTGTTCTTCTATCTTGTCAAAGTCAAGAAGTTGTTAAACAAACGAGACAGAGACAGACACGTTTCTTAGATGAAAATCTGCTCGTGTCAACACGCATGTTAGACAATCGTTCAATCCCTGGTGTAATTTAATCGCGCGAACGACATTTATAATAATGCACACGAAGGAAAACCGAATCTCGTAACATATGAAGAAGCTTGCAGCATGCAATAAAAAGTCTGAATAAGAATCGAAGAAAAAAAACAGAATTTTTGATTATCTAGAGAAAAATCTGGCTGCAAGTAGCACGTGTTTTATTTCTTTTCTCTATTCCTCGATCCCCTCGAGCCCCTCGATCACATTCAGGAAAAGCATGCTCGAAATATTTCTCACAATCAGTTCCGTAGCTCTTTGACATACGTAATACAAGATCCTTTTGAAATATGAAAAGATTTCAATCAAATAAAAAGGGGCTGTGCAAAGGAAGGACGTGAAACGCGTCGAATGAAATCCAACCGGTTTTGAAACCTTGTGGTAAAGTTTCAGAAAACGTACCAACAATAATCCCGATGGTGTTTCGCACAAGTCGAGTCTGTGAACGTCCCTTTTTTTTCCCACCCACGCTTTTGCAATTCTTTTTTCATCTCTCCCGCTCCTTTGTCTCTTTGTATCTCATTTAACACCGGTATAATCGCACATCTGCCCATAACGCGCCTACGGTATAATGAGGCACATACACGATATAGAGTGAACAAGAAATATTTTATTTCGCCCGGTAGTCGCACAACGCTTTTTCGTGCACTACACACCAACGCGTGATACCCGCGATATTTCTTTCCCCGTTTTTTCCTCCTCCCCTCCTCCCGCCCCTCCCACCTCGTGCAGTCTAAAAATATTCCTAACCGACCAACTCCGTCCGCGAGCTTGTAGTAGGTACACCTCCTACCTACGTCTAGCGGCTCTTTTCTCGGTTACTCTCGAAAGCTTCGAACCTCTTTTCTTGGGGAAAAGTTGAAAAGTCAGCAGGATCACGCTGACGAGACACGCGGTGGATGACATCTCTCGTGAAAAGTAAAAAGTTTAAGAGGAATTCCCGTATTTACATGTATGGTACGTGTTATTCAAATTTCCATGTTTTTTACACCAAGTAGTTTTCGTCGATAAATCGTACGGATATGCATAGTTTTCATCAGCGAGGAATCGACCGGTTATAAACGTCCGACGGTTGGTCAGATTCGTCAACGGGACTCTTTGAGAGTCGGTTCTTGGTCTGCGGTTAAGAGAGCCAAGTAGAGAGAGAGAGAGAGAGAGAGAGACCAAAAGTAGACAGGCCTCAGACGAAGCGTAAACGGATACGTCTCGCAATTAGATAATACGATGGGTCTGAATATTGCGTGTGTGATGAAAAAGAATTGGACGCCACGCTCTTCAATTTTAAGCCTAAAAGTCTGCCTCGCACGCCCCCGACGACGTTAATGATCGACCGCTTGAACCGTTGATGATTGTAAAACTGGCGTGCATCATTCTCTTTCGGTTCTGTCGATATCAATTGAGCGACTGTTCGAATCGTAGATTTGTGATTTTTCTCCGAACACGGTAGCAGCAATTCCACTCGTTTATTTAGCGATGCTCGCTAAGCTAAAAATAATCGTTATACTCGATTAATCGGGCAAAAATAATCGATTATTTTTGGGCATTGTTACGAACTGTTACACCACCGTCACACGACTCAATTTATTCTTTTACTTTTTTCTTTTTTGGTGACTTTTTAAAAATAATAAATTCAGTTTCCACCAATTCCTAAACATTTTTATAATCTTTTCTCGCGTAACTTTTCAGATTTTTCTTTCTTCTACCAAATTTTCAGCAGTAGCCCAAAAACTCCGAGTGCAATGGCTTCGACGTTACTTCGGAAAGGTGCAGAGTGGTATTCAGAAACAAACAAATACGGGCTCAAGTTGTATTCGAGAGTAACAATATACGATATGTAATGTGCCGAAGTTACAAGAAAATTGGGAATAACGGCGGCCGTCCCATCGCTAAATGAAACCGCATGTTCGAATGTCCCAATTCCCCACGTGTGTACCCAAATGTAGAAACTCGCACGTTCACCTCTCATCCCGTATAATTTCAAGGGTAAACGATCCGGTCGTTCCGGCTCTATCATCCGAGTGTGTTACACCCAAGACTCTCTCTCTCGTCGAAGCCGCGAACTCGTGGATTAAAAATGGATCGAAGACGGAGGCTTGATGTGCCAACAAGTGGACGGCCGCGGATTCATTTATACCTATGGATATATATTTTTAGCCTGCACGAAAGCCTATTCTGTCCAATCTACGTAGCTACGTAGATGCGTGCATACCTACACCACCCGCGATTCCGCCCACGTGCGTATAATGTTACCCCGTCTCGCCGCGACGATTCCCGAGCAACGTGTCTCTGTTACACAATACTCACACGCGTGCAAACGCATCTCATGGCATCGTCGTACCGCCTTTGAATATTTCGTCACAACGAAGCGAAGACTCCGTCACGAAGTCGCGTCTGGATCTCATTTGTCCTTAGAAATTATTCGGATTGTATAGAAGATGTACCTACGTGTAAAGTAATCGTGAGGAAAGGAGAACCAGGAATAGGGGAAAATCGTGCCATCGATGATGTACTCGATCTGTTCTCTCTTTTCTTTTTTTTTTCTTTCTTTCTTTCTTTCTTCTCCTCTTCTTTTTCTACCGGATACTTTCAGATTCGCCATGGATCAAAGAAGCGGACTACGGCACGCGAATTTGCATACACGCGTCGTGTTCGCCGGCCATTAAACGCAGGTAGAACCCAATCACGAATGTAACGGGGAACGAGGGGCAGGAGAAGCCGACTAATTTGGAACCCGGCCAGTTTGGATTAATTAAATTTTTATCCGCGAGCACCCGCGTTCTCGGGATCTTGATCGTCTTTTTCCTGTACAACTGCGGCTGCGGTGGAACTCGATCCGAAAATTTACTATCACGGGTACGTAAAACAGTTTTAGGTGCGGATAGTAGAAAAATCGAAGAAGCGACTGAAAATCTTGTGCGGCGGAGGAGGTTCGACGCCTCTTATCCAGAACCTTTTTTTTTTTATTTCGGAGGTACAAAGGTCTGGGTCAATCGGCAGTTCCTGCGTCTCTGCAGCTGGGGAGATAATCGTCCGCACGTTGCAGGGCGTTTGGGCAGCCACAATCCGCATTTCGTTCCCAAATAAGCTCCTCCGAGCATCTATACTTAGCATTTGCCTGGTCATGAATGGAGGGCCAGAAGAAGGAGTCAGACTCCAAGGCACGTATATTCCTACTATTTATACACGCTGCCGTCTTTCAGCGCGTACGCGTCCACGAATGCAACTTAATGCCTCTTGGCCGTTGTTACACCTGCGGCAGCTTGCGGCAACCCGCAGCCAATGCCAGGTTTACCGTCCCTGCAGCATACGCGCACGTTATTAGGTGGAAATATAGTTGGAATCGATCTGAAAAATCGCTTGGTGCCCGCGATCGAACAAGTCGCAAGGATCCGTCCTCTGCCATTTATACTGGAAATATTTTCTCCGTTCGTCTATGCGCCACCCTATTTATGCTGCAGTTGTGAAGACACACCGATAACGGGCCTCGGAACTTGACCAATTGCATATTCAAGATTAGTACGCGGGAACAAAAATGATTCACGGTGTCTCGCGGAGGGTTCCCCTTATGGTTTTTAACGTATTATAAGATTATAGGGCATAATACCGACAGATTGGATTAACCTACTGCTTTATTCACGAAGCCTAATCCACTTGCTGGAAGCGATTAAGTATTTACGATGATTACGATTTACGTGATGCGTATCTATCGTTTTCATACGTGTGTCGAGGCGGTCTTTATGCCCCCCTCCCCCCCCTGCGGATATTTAATCGATAGTTATTTCCTCGATCGATTCGTTCATCGGTACCTGTTAAAAATTTTCGGCTACGCGGCTGCATCCCAATACCGATATGGTATATGGTCGGTTAGCTGCTCGGAGTTAAGCCTTTCGAATCAATCCTGAGACATCGATTTTAACTGCTTCGTGAATAACCAGAAACCACGATCGCGAAAGTAAAACCGGTCTCTGATAGTTTGGAATATGTGTAATATGGCATCGTATAGGAATTTTAATTCGGAGAAAAATTATGATTTGCAGAAATCGAGACGAGATTGATCAAATTATCATAGTACATAAACTATGATATAATGTATAAACATATATTATAGTTAACTGTAAAGTGAAATTCACAAATTTCCCCTCTTTGACTCTGGATCATTACGTAATCTGGACTGGAACGAGAGATCTCGTACGGTAATAAGAGGGAGGATTTCGGATTGAGAGATGACGCACGGCTCGAAAATTCAAGTTTGCATTATTAAAACGCGACAAGTAAGGTCACGGGCGGAAAGTTTCAGAAAGAGGAGCGTTTAAGTAGCTGGTTCCGGTGGGAGGAAAGCTGATGCGAATCCGCCTGTATCTCGTTTCCGGTATGAGGATAAAAAATACAGGCGAAAAAAGAAACATTTTTAAGCCCATTACGAGGGGTAATTACTCCGGTTATTACATCAAATCTCCCCCGACGATCTGCAGTTATTATAATACGCGCGAATCGCGCAGGGCTCGGAATGCTCGGGTCGTTTTTTTGGCATCATTCCATTCGCGGAGTCACGTGGACGTCGCCGCGACGGATGATCGCGTAACTCAACCAGCTTTAAGATCTTCGGGCAGCCGTTGCGAATTTTCCAAGAAAACTGATTCGCTCGGTTTGTTTTATTGTCTCCCCGCCCGGTAACCGTTTTACATGTTTTATTTATACACGCGCCTTAGGCAAATTCCTGGCCGAGCAGTAAGAGGAGACGGTATTAAATCTTGACCGACTGTGAACGGTGCAAACCGTTGCGGACAACTGCATCCATCCACCTTCGACTATAAATAATATATCCAAAGTCGTTCCCGCGATTACGAGCGAAATTTTTGCAACCTAATGTACGCGGTATTCTAATCAAGGTACGAAGAAATCGCGAAGAAATTCCCGATTCGTGAAATTCGAGTATCGAACGTTTTCCCAAATTTTTTCAAATTTTCTTTAAAAAAAAAAAAAATAACAAAAATTCGAATTATTCCCAATTCGGTAAAATAGCGTGATTGCCGTCGATAAATTACACTTCGTTTTCTCCGATGTTGACAATTTGCCGGAGCATCTAACATCGAGTGACTCATACAATACTCCGTGTGATAAATATAACTCATTGCCCTCAGTTCGCATGCTCGTTCAAATGACAAGCACTTGGGGTCTTTGATGTTTCATTTAACGAGTCGGATTGACGAATTTCAAATAATTGAGTTCGCGTTTTCGATATTTCCCCACAGAGTGCGGAGGTTACAACTTGCGAATATTTAAAATTGTTATTAACGCTGCGTGAACTTAGAACTAAAAGTTCGTACAAACTACTTTTCAACAACAACTATTTTACCTACCTACGTACTCAGGTTAAGGCGTCTTTGAACACGTTATATTGCTGTATGCTCAGCTGCAACGCGGAAGGCAAACAAAGTTACTCCAGTAAAAATACATACGTACACTGAAATAGAAGCTCTTGTTTTAACAGGCGCGCATGCCGGCGGTGGGGGTTTGCCGAAGGTGATATGTATTATGTTCCCTAATTGGATTGGATCGCTGTAACATTCGTTTCGTTGCTTACTCCGCCGAATGGCCCGAATGGCGGCTAAGTAAGTGGCGTGGTATCATTTTTCCCCATAGATTCTCGATAGGAATTATCAAAAACTGCAGCGAAAAAGAAAAACAGAAACCAATAGTTATCTGCTCAAACGTCGCAAACACAAACTTTTTACTTAGTTGTCGCTAAGAGTCCACAAGTTGACTTTTCACCCCCTCAAAATTGCGAGTTGAGACTTTTCTTCGTCCGCCAGAATTAAACATACCCTTTGATCGTGCATCCATCAGCGTGGCCGTAAAAAATCCTTGACTCTTCCAGGTTTTCCAGGACCTGAATTCTAGTTTTTCCTAACATTTTCCCAATTCTCCTAAGTTATTAAGAATTGAATCGTTCAGTTTATTATTATAACTCCATGCTCGATTCAAATTCAATTCGCATTAAAGAAAAATATAATGTAAAAAAAAAATCAGTTCAAGCCAGTTTGTTTCATCGACGAAAAAACGTAAACCTGTTACCTCAATAAATAATTTCTAAATCCCATGATAGAAAACTGATATTTTCAATTTTGTCCGTGACCAGATTAAAAATACCTTGAGATTTCCAGGTTTTTCAAATTTTCCAGGTGTACGGCCAACCTGATACATCGATCCCTGACTTTCTTCTTTGTTTTTGTTTTTAACAAACAAATTATATCTTGCTCTACGGAGCCTTCCGTATTCACCCGCAACTTGTCAAATTTAACTCGCAACAATTCGTATAATTATATGTCGGCAGTCGATACATAATCAGCGCGATCCCCGCGAGCAGCACTCGTTGCCAAATTGAATCGCTTGTCCGACGAGTCGTGCGTCCGTCTCCACCGTTGTAAAACTTTCATCGTCGTTCCTCAAAATCCGCGTCTCGTCCGCGATTCGTTCGGCGGACTGAACGTCCCTGCTCCGGCGTGTTAGTGCTAGATTTTTTTCACCAAATTTTCACGAACAATCATACCGACCGAGTTATCTCTACGATCTTTCGCCCCCCGTAAAATGGAGACGACGTACCTACGTGTAGCCCAACG
Source organism: Neodiprion pinetum (assembly GCF_021155775.2). Classification (NCBI taxonomy): domain Eukaryota; kingdom Metazoa; phylum Arthropoda; class Insecta; order Hymenoptera; family Diprionidae; genus Neodiprion; species Neodiprion pinetum. The sequence goes on from NC_060232.1 coordinate 5,899,522, forward strand.
GTCAAGTGGGATTCAGGCTGCAAAGCTTCGTCGGTTCCAGCAGCCGAAGAGGTCTTACGCGTAAAGCCGACGTAGCATATACATTTAACCTATATACATATATATATATATATAAGCCGTTGGGAAATCTCGTCGTTTCAACAAAGTGGTATACAGAGAATGTGGAAAAAGAAATTTCCTGGACTTTTTGCGATTCGTTCAATCTTTGTACAGTCGCGTCGATTGCCCGATAAGGTAAGTGCACGTGGTTATTGACACGTTCAGACCCAATCATTGACTCTTTTATTTTCCAAAGTTATAAATTTACTGCACAAATTGTGAATTTCTCGATTACCGTAACCAGTTGCCGGAGGGTTAGACGCAACGAATTTATTTTTTGGTAATTTTAGAACCAAGGATCAAACGGACACAACCAAAAAAAGGTCAATGATTGGGAGAGGGTCGATAATTGATACAATCACCCTATCTGTAATTAATTTTCGCTAGAGTAAAGTGGGCTTATTACTTCATCCGTCTGCGGTTTAAAATTGACGGATACGTGATACGGAAAGGAAGAAAACATGCGAAGGGAATGTAAAACAGCAGCGGGAATCCCCCGCGAAACGTGGCGGTGTTGGAGGGTGGGCAAATTGCGGGTTCCGTGGTTAGTACGCGCGCGCAAATGCATCGATCATCCTCCACGGTCTCGAAGAGCGAACCCACCTGCGGAGGAGAATCGCGACCGATGCCGATGTTGCGCGAATACCGGCCGAATCTCGAGTCTCTCCTACCATCGGGGCACATCTCGCGATGGTCCAGAGATCATTCCGCCGACCCTGACGACCGGGCGAGTATCTCTGGTAAGACACACTTCGTACCTCTGACCTTCGTCATCGATGATTGCAGAACCGGCGCGAATTAGGTGCCGGTGAAATGGAAAGCTCGTTTCTTCTTCTCGGTGATTGTTGCGAAGGGTGCTTCTTGACACAGGAATGGAAGGAGGCGGGAGAGTTCCGCTGTGTCTGATCCCAGTAATCACTGGTATTTGTTCGTCGTTTGGGGGAAACTTTGTTAGCTTCTGCAGTCGGCAGTGCCGGAACTATTCTGCTAAAAGTATCTTGCCTCTTTACTTTCTTCGTGGGACGGAGGATCGAGGCAAGTATGATACAAGACAAAAACCTCGTCTTCGGAATACCTGTTGTCAGATCTACGAATAGTTTGGCCAACTTTTCGCTTCGTTGATTTATCAACGGACTAACGTCGAATTTGAAACGATCCTTACGTCTGTGCGTCGACGCATCCAACGACAGTGAAAAATCACAGAATTAAGACGATACGAATGAAGTTAAGACGGTTTTGAAAATATTGCAGTTGGTATTTCTATTGGAGTTAGTTTTGCGTCGAGTGACAAACATCTTTGTCCGCGAGCAGTTGCCGAGTCTATTAGACCTGTATAATATTCCACGCGAGAATTGTTTTCAGTTTGACTTAAATCAGCTCTCGGAATTGATGTACCAAAAATATACCTATCCTACCTCGGAGGAAGAAAAAGCACAAATATACATACATTGTGTACCTATGTAAAAGTATGTATATGCAGGTACATATATACTCCTTCGACGAGAATCGGCAATTTAGCGAAGGAGATGGCACGCCTCGAGGCGTTAGACGCGTGCGCCAGTAGCCAAAAGGTTTCGCAGATTATCTCTGGCGAACTTGTCCGTTTCTTCCTTCCATCCTAATTACAAAAGTTGAACCGTTTCTCACCGCTCGTCGTGTACACACCGAATTGGAGGTGAAAAAAGAAGAGAAGGAACGAAAAAAAAACCTTAAAAAAAAAAAAAACGGTGGCGGGGAAATCATTTAATTAAAAACTTGGCGTGAAAAGAATACAATATATGTCTATATTTGTGTATAGTGCAATTACATTGTGCATGAGGCGGGGCAAAAATGAGCGTGACTAGAATGAAAAAAAAGGGGGAAAAATAAATAAATAAAAAATAGACGAAGAGAAAGAAATCTTCCGTGTAAGTACAGGTATGTGTACATATACATATATATATATGTATTTGCGTCGGGGAAAACACGTGAAAGCATGAATATCCCCGCCTTGGTAACTCGTAATTACGAATTTACAAGTGGGCGAAGGGTGTGAAGGGGAGAGAAAGGGAAAGGCGAGGTTGTCGAGATGTGTTGGCTCGAGCATTCGCTTGAGCAGTGACACGTAACTAAGATGCAAAGAGGATGCTGCTGCTGCTGCTGCTGCCGCGGCAGTCGGTTGAAAAATACGTGTGGGACTTACGAGGGTGAGGGAAAGCACTTCGACGCGCAATAAAAACGGCGAAAAGTTGCCCTTAAGTGGAGAATCGCGGGGTGAGACGTTGAACAAATCCATTCGATAATTCGGGGATTAGAATGCGGCAGACAAATTGTTCAAAGTGAAAGACCAGCAGAATGAGCAGCTCGCTTATCTTTCGACGATATATCATGTTCGACTTTACCATTCGGTCGACTGCACTGATCGGTGAAATAGTGAAAATTTAATTTACCCAATTCATCAACGTTTTAACCTACTTATACGTGTTTGAAACTTCCCACGATTTCGGTTCGTTATAAAATGGCGGCCAAGATGGAGGTGATTGACCGGACTTTGTTTTGTAGGGATTCTACGTCGCACTTGTTTAGTCTCAGTTTTTTTCTCATTTCTGATATATTTTTGCAATTTTTATATGCACGTGAACACTTTTCAGACTCTTGGGTGCCTAAATCGTTGAAATTTCATGCAAAATTGCAATATTTTATTTATTTATATGCTTGTTATAAACAATTGATGTGAAAAACCTCTATTTTAAAAAAAAAAAAAAAGAATCGTTTTTTACGTATTCTCCGCATACAGTTTTATAATATATATTTTTTTCAGAATTTTTCGTACAATCAATTTTCTCAAAAAAAAAATCTGTAAATTTTGAAGAATGAATTTTTTTTCTAAATTACGCAAAAAATCGCAAACTTAGCCCGTTACAGTGGCCATGCTGGATCCGCCATTCTGAATTCCTTAACACCGACTTCGAAATCGTAATTAGTGACCCCGAAAAGCTATAGATCACCTATGATTTTCTAAACTTGTTTAGTAGAAAAATGTGCCCCTCAATGGATTACCTAAACCATGCATATTCCTATATACTACGTGACAAATAGGTAAGGAAGCGACAGACACCGCGAAAAAAAATTTCAGTCCCCGGATAAAGTTTTTGCAAAACTTCCTTCTACGCGGGGTCATACAAATTCCGGTCGACTCGATACCCGGTCCTAGTTCATATCTCATACCGTGCGAACGGAAGTTTGAACTACAATTTTGGTCGATAATCGCTGGTGGGATCAGGCCGCCGTTTACCTCGTTGGTTAGAATATCGTTAACCGCAAACTTTCGCTACGGCAATATCGCCTCCGGTTATCCTGTTAGGATTAACGGGGTCCCTCAGGCGTGTTTAAAAGGCACGTGAAAAGTTTTTCCCCCATGTTAGACCCGGATCGGTGTATCGCAGAGTGAAACATAATTGCGGATCGTGCATACTAATCGTTTCGAATTCAATGCTATATTGATATTTAACAGTCGTAATGAAGCGGAATCGTGGCTCGGTAACAAAAGTGCAATATTATACAGAGTTGAAGAGAGAATTATATATTTTTAATTTTCTTTTTTTTTCCAACAGCGATCCATAAATATAACATAATTTTCTGCAGATAATCGCATATTCTTTGCGTGTCAAACTCTTTCAACTACGTTTTCTACGTCGGTGATCGGGACGAAGAAAAAGGTATAAAAGTCGTGCGGCTCGAGGTGCGGAGCAACGGACTCGACCTGCGCTGAATGTGAAACGCGGAGCGATTTCTCTTGCCTGCTAATTAGGTCGCTGTAAAAATCAATTCGCTAGCTAAGCTGCGCTCGGTTGCGGAGGAGAGAACGAAGGAGGAGAAGAAGAAGAAGAAGAAGAATAAAAGGGAGGAGAGGGCGGTCTTTCCGCCACTTATCGGCTCACTTGTCATCCGGTTTTTTATAAGCACTTCAATTTCATTACATACTATTTATTCTTATCGGTGATGTTATTTTTGCCATCGTTCACGTTCGTCGCGCGGCCGATCCCTCGGGGAGCTCTGTAATAACGGCGATAAACTATGACGGAACGAATTTTGGGTGAAGCGTGGCTGGGTTGCGCAATACGAAGAAAAGGAAGGCGGATGCGACCGATTATAAGGCTGGCACGAGCGGCAAAAACGAGGGCAAATAATATACGGAAGCCTTGGATCTTCAAAATCGTGGCTCGGTAAGCGTTAAAAATAAATCATGACACTCCGGTGACATTCTTTTCTCATTCACACCCCGAGACTTGCTTGCGCCGCAACGCTATCAAAGACCAACAAGAAACGTCTGAAAAATTTCAAATAAAAAACGGGTGTTTGCAACAAGCGTCTCCGCCAACCTGTTGGATATTTAATTAATCGGAGGCAATCGTATCGCGTTGTTCGTCCACGGCGTATAAATTTAAAACCAACCGTGCCCGCATCGGAAACTGAGGATCAAATAACATCGATCGGAAAAGCACGGCTTTTACGCTCGATCGGCTGCAGGTCCGAAGCCGAATGAGAAATTGACCGAGATTCGTAGGTTCGCCGTTTTTGCGGGACCGGTTATGGAAATCGACGCGAGAAAAGTCGCGAGAGAATTCACCCGAAATACCGCAGAGACGTCCTCCGAAATATCCTTCGGCGCGCTCGTCCTTCCTAAGGATACGCGTCTCTACCCCTCGTCGTAACGCGAAGGGTCAAGGTCGCGAAAACGGTGCGGGGAACCTGGTGGTCCCCCTTCGACTCTCGACGTGACGGTGCATGAATAAGCTAATCTATGCATTACGAGCTGGCCGTGCGTATTGATCTGCCCCCCCCCCCCCCTTCCTCCGCCGCCCCCGACGACGCACGCCCTCCGTCGACGCTACCGGCGCCGCCGCCACAACGGGACGCTGCGACGACACGACGAACGAAAGTGCTCCCAAAAACCGGTAACGTGCAATTTTGCCCTCTGGTGGAAAAAAAAAAAAAAAAAAAAAAAAAAAAAAAAAAAAAAAAAAATAGCGAGGCATAATTCCTTGCGGCGGCGGCTCTGACAAGAAAAAAAAAACAACACATTTCAGCGTTGATATAGTCACAAAAAGAAAATGAGTTGCAGCGGCTAGGAATTTTTGAATGTTTAACTAACACTACTAACAATAAGTTACGGGTTCGGTAGAGCCGAACTCTACTTTACTACTATGCTTGTTAAAAAAAATATTCCGTTGCAGTGAAAACTTTTTGCTTCGAGTATACATTAAGACGAAAAATTTGCTGTTCCAGCGAATATTTTTTGCCGTGTGCGGTAAAATGTCAACAAAAGTCAACTGCTGTTATGTCACAATTGAGAAATTGAAGAAATGTAATTTATTGTCGCGTTTTAAGGTATGAGGAAATTTTTTCTTTTACAATGCTGGGATAAAAAAAGTAAATCAACGGGGGTCGTTTCATTATACTGCAACTGGATAATTATTCGTAAAGTTTGAACGCTGCTACTTCGTCGTGGGTGGGATGAATAATTCTTCGGGTAACGGGATAATCAGATCTGCCTGCACAGATGGAGGAATCACACGATTTTAACAACCCTGCCAACCTACCAGGGTTGGTAATGAAATGATCTACTAACTTTTTGCGTCTCATACTCGTGTCTGAATGACTTGTCGGCGGACTTGATTTATTCCTATTCTCAACGCGGACTGTAATTGCTGCCACCTAAAGAATGACAGACCACCGGTGGGTCGTGCTTCGAATGAGAAAGTTTCTCTTCTTTCCACCCTGAAGAGGTTTCAAGTTATTATACGAGATCAATTTACTTGGTCTAAGCAGTTTTCTTTATGTATTATACTCATGTGTATATGTATAGATTATACCGTATCAAAATATAGACTATTTTTTTTCTCAAAATGCAAGTCGAAAATATTGTTCCAAGTGACGAAAAAAGGATGCTGCCCAAGTTTCAGCTCTTAATATTAATATTTAGAAGTACCCCAACGCGATTTTCTATTTCCCATTTGAATGACGGGGGAGAAATTTCTTTTCCAAGCTTTAGAACGTTATACCTCGTCGACGAATTACCGTACTGATAAGACCAGCGCGTATTTTTGTGGTGAATCAAACACTCTAGAAAAAAGGTCTCTTGTCATCGTATGATAAATCTGCTCTTTCAAAAGTTATTTTACGTCAAAAGGTAGTTAAGAAAAAAAGTTCTCTTGTCATTTAATGATAAATCTACTCTTAAGGTCTTTAAATAACTTTTGAAAGAGTAGATTCATCATAAAATTAAAAAGAAAGATCCTTATCAGTACACCAATGCGTTGACGAGTTGTAAAATTCCGAAGTTTTAAAACAAATTTTCCCCATGTTATTTAAATCGGAATATAAAATAACGATGAGGCACCTCTAAACATTAATATCAATATTAAGAGCTGAAACTTGGACAGCATTTTTTTTTCGTCATTTCGAACAACAATTTTAACTTAAATTTTGAAAATATATGGTCGATTTATATATATATATATATATATGCTTGAAACGGAAGCTGGATTGCTGCAGGATTCGACTCACGTGAATCATCTTCCGGCCATAATCAAATACGGATAAGCCAAAAACCAATTTCCTACCAGAATTCAATAATACTCTGTTCTGAAAAATTACCGGGAATCACGCCTACATAGGGATTATTCGTGATGGGAATAGCGAACATTTGGGGTGCAAAAAAAAAAAAATCGAGTCTCGTCAGTCTTCTATACCTCGAATCACCTGAAATATTTCGTCCAATCTTACGGGTAATTTTCAACAATTATTTAACCAATTTTAGGGATGGCTAAAGTAGCGGAGCGTGCAACAATCATATCCACATAATGATAAGAAGTGGCAAACAGATGTTGAGTAACATCGATGCAATGAGCGTAACCTTCGTGGCTCTGGCGATAAATGTGTGCGCGTAACGACGTATATCATCGTGTCAAAGACACGCTTGAGAGCGGGGAAGACCTTTAGATAAATTGTAAAATATTCTCGGTTTAATAATAGTAACTAGGTGCATGAATGAACGAATGAAGAATCTTCGAAGTGATGAATGAAACTTCTTCTTTCTGGGCTAATGAATCCTTCTTCTGTTTGAAGAGCGTCTGGCTGGCGTGCGTAATCATTCGCGTAATGCTGGCAAAGCCTTGTGGAACTTTATCTCTTTGAAACAAACAGAGAGGACAGCGTGCGATAAGCTCTGATCTTGCGCGGCGTGTTTTTCTCTTGTTTCTTTTCGTCGTTCCCTGTTTTTAATCAGATTGTGATTCAGTCTGTCAATTTAACGTGAAACGAAGCCGAGAGGCTTGCAAGTCCCGCGCTTGGTTTGTAGGTACACAATTTTTACATCTTCTTTATTCGAAGACTGACAGCCGGCGAAGGGTGGCCGAAAGCGAGGCCGTTTTCATACCCTCGGAGAGTTTCCTGCATCCATTTGTCCGCGTCATTCACGGTAGAGAGCTGACGGTGTTCTTCCTCCTGTCCCTAAACGAATATCGATCAAACCGTGTACCGGCTGTCGACGCGTTTGCCGAAAGAAGATTCGTATTTTTCCTAAAAGACTTGACCAGCTCTGCAGGCTTATCTTTCCAACTCAAGTATCACAATTTACGTATCGATTACGGGGAAACAATTTTCCCCGTTTTGCCGCTTCTACGAAATCTTTCAACGACTCGGGAGCAAATGGAAAAACATACCCGAGCAATAGTCGGGCAAAGATAAAAGTGAAGGAAACGGATGCGGGCCTAATTAGAGTGACTTTCACACGCGGTCGGATTCACAGTCGGTCGTAACGTGACGGTCGTGTGTAAAACCATTCGACTTGGTCGGGGAATAATCAATGCATGACCTACAGACACATTCACCGTGCAAGAATGTCACGGTCGAACGACGACGCCTCTATCCTGGAATGGGAAAAATTCAGGCGCCGTTTTACACTCTCGTAAATCCTCGTTGACACGTTTCTTTCTTTCTTTCTTTCTTTTTTTTTTCCAAATCGCTAACCAAACTAACCATTCTGTGTGAGCAAAGCAGTTGTTTCTGCACTACGATTAAATCTCCGTATGTGGTTAGTGGATACGGTACCGGGTAAACTGGATGTGCAGAGACCACAACGTGTTCTCACCCATTGGTGTCTCACTGCTGGTTTAATAGAAAGAGAGAGAGAGAGAGAGAGTTAGTTTCCGAGTTTCAGTCGCATTCCTTTGTGTTTCGCACCTCCGTTAAATCTGCTATTATACGGTTAGACAGGCGTAATTATGAATTCTTCGCTTTAGCTGTCATCCGAGAACGAACAATACCGAGAGCACAGGAATTCTAGGTGAAAAGGAGATTAGCGTGTGAATTATGTTATATCGTATTATACACACACGCGCGTATCAAATTGATGTTTCAACAGTTTGCGTGTGACGCGTGGCTCGCGTACGCTTTATGGCACCGAACGTGGATGGATCAAGTCGAACGTTCGTGAAACAGCCAAGGTTTGGAGAGATTGCGAGACGTGCATAATGCCACTTCAAAATCTTGCCCATTTCGGGACTACGGTAATCGCTTGGCATTAGATTAGACGGGCAACTGCGACAAGGATATAATTGCTCAACTTTATTTATTCATTTATTCCTTATTATTTGTTGCTCAACATCGTTCAGATCTTGCCTCCGATTCCTTGGTCCGCGATTCAGAACGCTGTTGTTAATCAACATCGATTAATGGATGTGATTACGGATACGAGTTTAGTTGAGTTTTTAATATTCCACCAGCTCAAAGAATGCGGCGTAAATATGATAAATTAATCACATCCAAGGGGGAATAAAACACTTTTCAACCTATATTTAGTTCATCAAATTGTGGTTTTCAGACCGCAGCGAACGCGTGGTTTTACAAGTGTTCGAACGGATGTCTTACAATTGGCGTTGACGTTGTCCGACCGTTTGTGTCAACTCTCAACTTATGCAGTCTCGACTCGTTATTCCCAAACGAATGATGATTACATCGGACAATTGTTCGCTTCTAGGATGTGAAATTTATCGTGCACAATGCTCAAATAAAAATAAAAAATATAAACTTGGAGAAAAAAAGCTCCACTGTTCCCAGCTGACTGTAGCAAAAATTTGCGAGTCTTCGGTTATAAAATAACGATATCCTAAAATAGTATAGGTGCGTTAATCTTCGAGCCTTGTAATATCGTAACGGTTATGGAAACGCGTTTGTGAAAGGTTGAAAAACCATTAAAAGACGAGATTAAGAAGAAGAGAGAGAGAAAGATAGAAATAACGAGTAAACAAACACCGGGATGTGTTTTTAGCGGGAAAGGAAAATACCGGCTGCTGGGAAACTCTCGACTCGGGTGCCTCGGGTTTGTTTGTTCTTTCTTAGAAGATCAACAAAAAAATTTCACCGATCCATATCGCCTGGGCACCACCAACGCTGGCCTTCCACCGGGTGTCTCGATCGGGAAATCGAAGAGTGGACTATGGTCGCGCCAACCGAAGTTGGCCACGGAGCCAAATGAGTTTGTTTGCGACTATTATTACACTCTCAACCGGCTACCGAGTCATGGGTACCCCAAAGGCTGTCGTTCGGAGGCCAGGGCGAACCCCAGGAAAAAAGAAGCGACCGCCTGCTTCCGAGGTGCAGCTTGACGTTCGCCTCTTTAACGATGCAATACCCCGAGGTCAAAGATATTTTCGGCAAGGAAGCGGCAGCCGCGGGCCTCGGTTATATCGCCGTATGGCCGGTGTCACTGGGCAGCAGGCAGTAGGCAGTAACGTCACTCCGACAATTTATGCCCCTATCAAGAGACCCGCGCCACGGCGGTCGTCAATCAGCTTTCTGGATATCCTATCAAGTTCGGACCAGCTGCTCTGGAAAACACTCCGCGCGGCCTTTCGATTCGAACCATGGCAGGCCTTCGTTACCCATCAAATTCCACCCGGCGTTCGCGACCCTTTCCTACAAACGATGTTCGCCGCTGCTGGGTACTTTGATACTCGACAAGTCTGAGACGTAGGTACTTACTTCACTGCTCCCGCCGGGTGCTCGACTCTTTAATCACGGAGTTGCGCGATTTTCCTAATCCTATTAGATTAATGGTTCGGCAAAATGCAGAGACCCCTGTTCTTTGTCAATCATACGAATCATAGACGAGAATGGTTTCAAAAATTTTGCGCTCAATTGGTGAACGTCCACGAGTCTTGTTGCGAAGAGGACCGATACGGTAGTATCCTTAAACGCCGTTAAACTACCGTGCAACGGTACCTGACGAAAGTTTCCAACCAATAAAACTGCCAAAGTCTACGTGACATTGTACGCCCTGTTTTCTCTACGGCTCAATTTCGAAACCCACGAACGATTCTTCCGTTTCGTTGAAAGACAGCTTGAACCGATCTCGCAAAGCAGCAAAACTCAAGCTCTCTGCAGCTCTGCTGAGCAATGACTCGTATGCGTATGTAACGAAATTGCTCAATGCTTGATAAATTTCTTCAACGCGGTAAACATCCTCGCAACAGCGTCGTCGATGAACTTGCGTACGCGTGTTTACGATTATAGATAGAAAGCAGCAAAACGCGTCGTCGTCGTCGTCGTCGTCGTCGTCGTAACCCGACCGACAGAACCGAATTGTCAGTTTCATTACGAGATATACTTACTCTTCTCGAGTGGCACGCGCTACTGCGGGGGAGTGGGTCAAAGTCGATGGATATCGCAACTCGGCTTACGTTACCTCCGACGTTCCTTGTACACAGACTCTTACGCGGAAGAGACGTGCATCTTTTGACAACGCGATTAACCACCGTCTCCCGAATTTATTAATCGGCGTATTTCTTACGCCGGTCCGTTGCTGCTTTGTTTATGACTCTCGTTCAACTCCTTTAGGGAAGATCGAAACTTCGAGTGTAGAATTTTTATTCACGTCGTAAAATGATTCGCGGATTGACAATGGTTAGCGCCGAGGAAGCCGCGGTCGAAATTGATGCGAGCGTCAGCTGGGCTTAAAAATAATACGATCTAGAACCTGCAGCAAGCAGTGATAGATTTGAGTGTACACGAAAGTGGGTTATTCGGTACTAGGATGATTTGTAAGGTCGAACTGACGCTGTCTACCTCCGTTATCGATTACTAATTTGATAATAATAATTCGGTGAAAAATTGAGCTTCGATAGTGATAATTGAATAATAGCAGCAACGCAGATTGGATTTACCCGATTCGAAAATTTACATATCTTGAATTAAACCATCTGAGCTCGTACAACGCGCGTCCGTTCTCCGGCATGAATTATTAATTGGTTTCCGTGCAATTAATTTAAGTGACGGTATAGAAATGCAATTTATTAACGAACGAAGAAAAAAGAAAAGAAGAGGAAAAAAAAGGCGATGGAAACAGAAAAAAAAACTGTATTCACGTAGCCGGCAATAATGGCCCCCATAGAAATTTTCCCGATAATTGACGAGTGAGATTTCCGATCGAAACGTATAACATCACGTCTACGTTGAATCATACTGCACGTGTCTACCGCAGGGTAAACCTTCTTTTGGAAGATCCCGATAAACCTCAACGCATTCTTGCGTAGTCTTCGCGTTTCGAGTTAATATCCTGTACCACCTGCTGCGTACAGTATAACGAGCTATCATTCCGGATGACACGGACAGGCATATATGCATTTTTTTTCTATTACATATTTCGGGTGATTTGAATTAATTATTCTCGTGTGTTGACAGACGTTCGACGGTAAACCGGAATTATAGAGCGATCGATTAGGTGAGTGCAATTATTGATTACTTTATTTTTACGTGCGGAAAGTGAGAGGATGAGATACGAACGAGTAATAAAAAGGGGTGACAATGATGGCTGGCCAATTGTCAGCTAATTAGTTACAATAGGGTATAAATATAGCAGCCTTGTATAAATTTTGTTGGTGCGAAATTTTTTCGTGTCTTTCGGTGAGGCGTGGCGATGGACGATGGCGACCGAAGTGCGGTTTTCAAGCTTCTTTCGTCAATTTGGCCTTTTGACGCATTACGTTAAACGTCGCGGCCGCCGGCCGGTCAAATTGAACAATATGTCTTGAAAATATGCTCGACCGTTATACCTGTGTATGTACCGTTGCACGCTATTGACTCTTGTAATTATTCTTATTTTCAAAAGCCTACTCCTTGTAAACGACGTTATAGAATTGTGCAATAACAAATTTTTTCCTGATGTTCCGTTACGTTAACGTTGCTAACCTTAGCCTCATTAAGGATAGCTAAGCTAAAATTACAATACAACCTAGAATTGAAAACTGGTCGAGTACTGTTGGCATTAAACAGGTTTTTGAGTGATAAATGACTACCCGAGTCTTGGATTAAATGCCCATAGTCGAAAAATAACATCGCACACAGTTTTTAATAATGTAACATGCAAGAGGCGGCGAATAGTTGTTGGAATATTGCGATCGTATCGTTGGGACTAATTTCGCGTGTGAGAAGTGTTTAAAAAGTATTCAATTATTCACCAACAGGTTAATTTAATATCACTTATTGTATTAAACTTGATAAGAATAAGTGAAAAAAAAAGTTTTCAAATTATTTAAAACAAGATGAGTTTAACGAGTTCCACAGTTGGTAAAAATAAAACCCTACTTGTATAACAGCTGTGCTGCAACGAAATACTTTCAAACAATTACGATATGATGGGGAAAAAAAATGCAAATGAAAATTGAAGATCCGGCGAAGATAAGAATAATCATTTGCGTATAAAACTTGAGAGCGAAGACACGGTGGTTCCGCAATCGGTATAATCACTTTCGGAGCTCGGGTAAAATATCCTTTTCATTAAAATCACACGTACGTTTTGATCGAGGTCAGTATTCTCATCGCTTGATTGAGATTACTTTTCCACGTAGCCATTAGGAAATTGAGATATCAGCTGATGAGGAATCGACCGACGTTCCAGTTTGACAGGTAAATTGCGATGATGCGGCGTTGGCGATTTTCAGATCGGAAAGAGAGCATTTCGTTGATCGGTAAAGACAGAGTCGGTTCCTCGTTGAGATTGTTCGCCAGAATCTCCTCGCGAACCATCGATAAACGTAACAATGAAAAATTGTAAAATTTTAGCGATGAGTGTTGCATAACATCAACGAGAGGTGGCGACAAACTGAGAGAGAGATCCTACTTCGACGGCAGAGGGGAAAAGAATGAAAGAGCCGAGATTTCGAGGGTAACGTGTGGAACCGGGCTAAGGAATGAAATTTGACAGACGAAAGGGAGCGACGTCGTCGACTTGCGTCCGGTGTCGGGGAAAAGGAGGGTGGACGAGCGAAATGGTGGGAGGGAGGGAGGGAGGGATACGAGGGGCGAGGATGACAGAGGGACCTGTAACCCCGAGGGCGAAGGGATCTGCGGCGAATTGGGAGCAGCGTTTAAAGATAAACAATCTACTCATCCACCCGCACGGAGAGCGAGCGAACGAGTAAAAAGTTGGAAGCAAACTGGCGGAGGGTAGGTCGATAGCAATGGCGCCGGCGAGTGGCCAGAAAATCAATCCGTCGCTCTCTCTAGGAGACGGCTCTCTGTGTTTTCGCTTACCCTGCGGACGGTGTTTTCCTTGGCTTTTCCGCGCCCCGTTTTCCGGGGCTGGGGTAAGGGAAGGGAGGGGGGGGGGGGGGATAAAAATCGGTAGGTGGTTATTAGAGAGCTCGGGATGCGAGGAGAGTGTAAAAATTTGACCCAATTGGCAAAATGTAGCCTTATCAAACTCTTGGAAAACTTACTTTTAATCACGCGTTCCGTCGTCGACAGCTTCTGGGAATTATTTGACGACATCCTGGCTCGCGGTCGCGGGGGATCGCGCGACACTCACGATCGGTCGGTTGAGATACCGCTGATTTACAATTCTTTTTATTCTTTTCGGTTTCTACGACGATTCCGTGACGATCGCCTCGCCGTGGTTTTTTTCTCCTCCTTTTTCTCCTTCCTCTTCTTCCTTTTTCCGTTTTCCTTTGGTGGGGGTGGAGGGGAGGGAGGGGAGGGGGAAGTGGGTACGGAATACAATAATAATTACACGTCACACATCAGAGGGCATGAATTATCTCTTCTTCGCGACAATCGACGCGCACCCACGCACTTGTAACAGACGTAATTTTTTTCGTAAAAATAAATATGCGTTATACTCCGCCAAAGGGATAGCGTACGGATTATCCTTTATTATCGGTTGTCGCTGGTTTATCTATTCGTTTGTTGTGTTTGTTTTATCCTTATTGTTTTTTCGTGGTATGTCGTTTTCTTTTTTTGTTTTTTTTTTTTCTTTCTCCTCAGTTTTATTTCACCGTCGTTCCCGTCTCGTTTTTATTTTCTTATTTATTATAATACAATCGCCACGGCCGACACGGACACGGACACGACACACTACACGGCGCGGTAACCAGCAAGCGCGGTGCTAAAATTCTACTACAAGATGTCTGTCTCGGTCACGGCACGCACTGTCGTTCCGCGGCCAAACTACGGCGCAACTTTAGGGCGCAGCTCGGAGGCGCACCGATTATTCGAGGACGAGAGGTTCGCCTATATTCTCTCGTCGACTCGGCTCTTCTCGCCGGCACCAAATACGCAGCTGCGGTTCTCCACCCTGACCAATCGGCATTCCGACGCTTGGCGGCATCTCGCGTCTCAACCACCCACGAACAATATCGCGGAACGACCTCTGGACGACGCTGGCGCAATTCGCCGCCTTTCATTTTCATTTTCAAACGTTGTTAAAGACCTCCGCTGCACTCCCGCCGCAGCCGCCGCGGTCGATAACGGCTATCAACCTTCGGATGCACGTTACATACCTACGACAAGTTCGAGCAACGAAAGCTGGAAACTCGATGTAATCGGGGAATGGTAACCGTCGTTTGAACACTACCTTCGATCGGTGTTGGAATACAAAAACACTTTTTATTTAATGCGAAGAGAACAAGTTACATAGGATTCCTGTCTTGTGAATTCATTTTAAAAAATCACGCCAGGTGGTGTAAGATTGATCTTACATCGTGAATTAATGATAATTACACCGCGCAGAAGCGATCGATCAGTCCTGTTGCTTGGCGTCCAAGAATTCTTGTAGGCAGCATTCGGTTGGCCGAGTATCGAGCCATTTCTTTATGTTAGGAATCGCGTTGATCTTGTTCGCATGCTCTGTCAGAGCAGCGTGATTCTTCAGAGTGTCGAATCCAATGACAAAGTCGAGGTATGGCTTCAGCGAAACGAACCACAGGTCGGCCCAAGTCAGCTGAGTGAAATTCGGGAACATTGAAATCAGCTCAAATGTACAGGCAAAGTTGCGATCCGAATTTTGTCATACCTTTCCACCGACGAAGTAGCCGCCATTTGCTTTCACCCGATCTTCAAACCTGTTCAAATAGAATGGAAGTTTTTCCTGCACAAGCTGTTCCTTCCTTTTGGATTTCGCGATCTTGTTCGCCTCCCACAAGTACTGACTGAATACTAAAAAAGCAGAATTTTTCCAATCAAATATCAAAATGAATTTTACCGAGTTCCCGTTACCAAGATTCCATGCGTGAAATTGACGTTGATCGTTGTCTTACCACTTCTGTAATCGTTGATCGTGTCTACCATGGAGTCGATTTCCAAATCTTCCAGTTTGTTACTACCGGTCAAGTTGAACTCTTTGGCCAAGTATCTGCCGATCGCCAAGCTCTGGTTGTAAACCTTCCCGTCGATTTCCAATAACGGCAACACTCCGTAGGGTGTCTCTTATTCGTGCGGATACAAGAAAGTAAAGGAATGAATAAATTAGAGGGAACGGGATACGAAGCTCGGTGGAAAACCGGCAAGCGTGTCCCATGAATTTTCAAGAAAACAATCTTACCGCGTTGGAACTTCGGCCAAGTCGTAATATCGTGTCTCACATCTTCAAAATCCTGATCTGCATAGCTGAATAGATATCGCACAAGTTCAGCTACTCCCGTCGTCTTGAAATAGATCAGTTTGTACTGGGGCATTTTTGTATTCTTATCAGATGTAAGATTAAAGTACCGTAGGTAACGAAATTTTCGTATCACCAAACGCACGAGCCCTGCACGCACCCAACCCTCGACTCTGTTGATTCGGAACAAACTGAACTTGGGTCCTATCTTCAAAGCTGACGATGAGTCGTAACGAACCAGTCGCGAAGACTACGCACCCGGCTGGCAGCCAATGGGGAGCCTCTTTAGATCCTTGATGAGACGTTTGAGGAAAGTCGGGAGGTTATTATGCTGCTAACAACGCGGCCCATCGTAAAACTGTGTGTCCTTTGTGCGACTCGGCTGTGTGACTGCCGTTGCAAGTTGGGCCCAAGCACTAATTGACTAATTTTGAAGCATAGGCATGACGTTAACCGTCGCCGATAAAGCCTGAGGCTGCGTCGGTTTGACGTCGCTTTGTGTCACTGGGCGTTGAGTTGACATTCCGTTCAACACTTTGGAGACTTGAGAATTCTTCGTAATTTTAAATCTAGAAAAACGATGGTCTCTGGCTGAGAAGAATAGCAATCTTGGAAAATAATAGAAACCGATTGCACTTGAATCGGAGACAATTGGGCCAATTAGTGTGGAATTAGGGACGCTCTTTGAAAAATCTAATGCCATACTGTGAAATACGATCGGAATTAACCCAGAGAGAATAGGATATAAAGAGACGGTGAGAATAAACAATTTTAGATCCGATTATTGCCTACATCAAACCGAATAATTTTCTTCGTAGAATGAATATTCGTGCACAAGACACGATGTAATTTGGTAAAATTAGCTTATTCACGGAAGTAATTCGGATGGCAATTCATGAAGAAATGAAGAAACCGAAATTTGGATAAAAAATGTATTTCTCGAATCGTGATCCCAGTGATGTGCAATTCGAGAAATAACTCACGACTGGTGTTCGTAACTGGTTTAACGTTCGGTACGCTGATTCGAGCGATGTATTTCAGTGATGTAATGTAGGCGGCGATCCACGAGTCAATAAGAGTGTGTGAATAAAATTTGATTGATATAAATGTCACAGGCATTTATGGAGTCGGCTTGATATGTCACCTCGCGACAGATTCTCAGTCGGCAAAACAGGCAAAAAATGTTCTGCTGGAGCGGCAGAAAAGTATTAATATATTTAACACAGAAGACAATCTGTTGTTTGCTCTATGTGTGAAATATTTTTTATTAGATAATATAAGGGCACAGTTACTGTATACGTGAGAACAGGTAAACAAACACAACCGCTCTCTACTACGGTCTAGGATTAATTATGTTTATTTCCTGTCTTCTTACGTGGCTATACTTCTTGTATGCTACGTCACATATCCTACAACAATCTTGTCATACTTTTCAACACACGATCTCAAAGTATAATCATGTTGAAATTCGTAACGAATTCCCGTTTCTCTCTCAATATCAATAATCAGTCTTCGGGCTTTTCGCCAACCACGCAGCGATTCTCGGTAAGGCGTGAACTTTATCAATCAATTGTTTCAAGTTTGGATAGTCCTCAAAGACGTCATTCTTCATGAAACCTTTTATGTTATGCTGAACCGCGGCAAAGAACAAATCCGCATAGCTAAGCTGTGAGAGGAAAGAGAAGATGGCATTGAAGCAGCGAAAGCGTGTATCGTGCAACCGAGGCTTGAGTTCAGAGAGGAACTATTCTTCGAAGCTTACCTCGCCGCCGTGAAAATAACCGCCGTTTTTCTTTACTACATCGTCCAACCTCTTCAGGTAAAAGGGAAGCGTCGTGGTGACCAGGGTCTCCTTTTTCTTTGCCTTTTCGGCCGAATCCTGCTCGAAGAAGTACAGCGATACCACTGGAAAATAACACAGGACGTAACGATAAAAATCGGATCATCGGTACGGAAACCGGAATTCGGAAATGTCTAACTTGTCGTGCGATAGCCAGTCGATTAACATATTCAATTACTTTTTCTGAGATCATGCACAGTATTTGCGACGGCATCAATTTCCAGAGCGTCCAGATCGCTTTTGCCGAGAAGGTTGAACTGCTTTGCGAGGTAACGACAAATCGGTAAAGTTTGGTAGTAGACCTTTCCGTCTATCTCAAGAGTTGGTACTTGGCCGAAAGGTGTTTCTGAAATATCGAATCAATCCCGATTAGTACGGTTTGAAGAAGTTGTGCGGCGTTATCTGTATCCAATCGACACGTCGCACGACTCGGCGATATCTACAACTCTGGGAAAAATCGAATAACGGCAAGATTTGGGCTAACATTAACGCCGGGTTATTCGAAATTCTACAATAAAATAATTACTGACTTGGCTTAGCTTCGGGCCAATTCGAATGTTCGATACGAATATCCTCGAACTCGACGCCGACGTAACTCAGAAGAAATCTAATCGGGCCTCCCAAGCCCACGATGTTAAAGTATGTTACTTTATATGCGGGCATTTTGAGTGCAACGGAACACTGAAAACAAATTTCAAATGTTTTCAAATATTGTTCCCGCTTTTAATGCTCGGTTCGCGTCCATCGTCGGTTGGTAACACTGAGGGTTACCGACCACTGAGCTGTCAAGGACAATTATATCACATTGACTATGTGCACGTGCTTCTCGTATATATTCTTGAAAAACTGACTATCTCTAGCAGGAGAAATCATTGTTGATGCAGAAATAAGTGCAGTTCTGCTTTCGAATCCAGGTGAAGCGGCACAAACCGTCAACGAAAATCGCTGTGCTGGAAGCGATGAAAGTTCAACAACAAAAATACTGTAGAAGAAACGTAGTATTTGGAGTCAGTCAATAACAGTCAACACTCGTCAGAAGACTAACTCGCTTGATATCGATTGAACAGATAGGTATCTGGCACATAAGATTTCGCTTACAATAAATAGAATATTCAAGCAATTACTCTGTTTACCGTTCCTTCAAATTTCGATTGATGAGGTCTACGGAAACCGACGGTGAAGACTGTTCGTCGTTCAACACCATTATGCTTACTTGAGTGAGGACCGTGGTGGGGCAAATCGTGACCACGTGATGGTGATACGCGTGAAATTTAGTATGGTGGAGGGCAATGAAATTGTATTTTTGGCAATCAATCGTTAATCACAGTTAGACGTAATTGCGACATCTGTTTGTCACAAGCATTGTGGCCTTACTTATGTGACTAAATATGATGTAATTTTCAACGATCAGTTTTTTTCATTGTAATCGATAATTTTATTTTACCGTCAATAATTCCCTTCAAGACTTTCATTCATAATTTAACATCTCATTCGGCTCTCAGATGCTGTACCAGTTTATTTGTTTAATTCGAAATCTTGGAACTTTTACCATGTTCGTTGTTTTCCGCTATACGGCGTAAAATTAGTCGTACAGATGTTGAATTCTTATCACACGTGTATGAGTGAGTTAGTTGATTCAGATTTGCCATGGGTTCCTTGGTGATTAATGCGATACTTTCGAGGTCAACTAATAAGGAGTTTTTGGTCTCTTCGCCACCCAGGCAGCGATTTTAGGCAACGCAAGAACTTTGTCTACCAGTCGTCTCAAGTTTGGGTAATCCTTTGCGACGTCAAAGCCCATGAAACTGTTTATGTTATCGTAAGCTGCAGCGAAGAACAAATCCGCGTAACTGAGCTGTAAAAAGTACAGAGAAAAACGTTACAAGAGGATGAAAACTGTATCAGTGAACAATTTGCGTGACAATACGGATTCTTAGGACATTACCTCTCCTCCGTGAAAATAGCCAGCGTTATCCTTTAACATTTCGTCGAACTTTTTCAAATAAACGGGAAGAGACGCGTTCACCAGAGTCTCTCTTTTCTTAGCCTTCTCATCCGGATTCGCTTCCCAGTAGTAAAGCGCTGCGACTGTAAAATTGTACAAAAACGCACGAAATGACAGGTGCCAACGAAGCTAGACGCTCAAAGTTTAGATTGGAGTGTTACCCACGTTTTCTGAGGTCGTAAACCGAATTTGCGATAGCATCGATTTCCAGGGCGTCTAAATCGGTTTGGCCACCGATGTTAAACTGCCGTGCAAGGTAACGACATATCGGTAGAGTTTGGTAATAAACCTTTCCATCTATCTCGAGAATTGGTACCTGGCCAAAAGGCATAGCTGGAAAGAGAATTAAAAATTTACAGATATTCAAAGCCACTTTCTAAGCCGAGATATCATAAATTATTGATCACAGTGGTCTTGATCACGGCACTGATAAGTGTATCCTCTGATAATCGAGTGGTTACGGATAAGAAGTTTTTGATTTTATTGGACGATATAAGAATATGAGATTAAAACTGTAATAGATGATACGAGACACTTTCAAGGACGTTTGGGAACCTCATCGAGGCGGAATAGCTCATCCTGAACCAACCGCTCTGAAGAAAATTTCATGATAAAACAAATCTTCAAATTCTCACATTTTTCGTTCAATCTTAGTGCTGAACAGCAATATATTTTTATTTATTGAACACACGCAATTTCGATCCAAAATTTAGCAACAGCGCATGCAGCTCTTTGCGGCGATACTAACTCGATTTTCAAATTGTGACGGGATTTTTACACGAATGACGCGACTGTTCACCGTAAATTAAACATCCACGGTTTTCACGCCAGTTGTTGTCACTAGTTATCGTTTCGGTTTTGACGTATACATAAAAATTCCCATTGTTAAAGTTTTTTTATTCTTACGTACGTGTTCAAAAAGCTTTGTTCTATGATACTGATACTTTTCTCAAGTTGTTACTGTCACTTTTAACCAAAGTACTTCAAATTCATGGACACAACGTATCAATACTGAGTAAATAAATTCGGAAAATTGAAACAAATGCCTACTGTTTTTCCGTGACTTCCAAACCTCCTCCAAATGTCAACGAGAAACATTGCTTACTATGCTTGATTGCCGGCCACTCGTTTTGTCTGTCTATACGCACATCTTCGAAATCCGCACCGCCGTAACTTAGGAGAAATCTTATCGGTTCTCCCAGACTTGTCACATTGAAGTAAGTTAGCTTATATTTCGGCATTTCTTCTGTGGGAAGATTTTTAAATAATATCAAATATTGCCTATCGTACAAATAACGAATCTTACATGGAATACCAATTGTTCGTTGCTTGCAATGAGTCAAGTGTGATCAGAATTTTTAAAACTTTCGAATCGACTCAGTACAGTGACACTCAACAATTCAAATTTGCATCGAATTCTTTGCACTAACTAAGAAGATAAGAACCCAAAAGAAACGTATAAAACTTCATATCTCTGTAATCACTGTAATATATAGATAAAATTTATCAAACGACTTTTCTTACACTGTGGAATTGAGATAAGCCTTTCGCGCGAAACCCAAACGGTGAAGACTGTGGGTCGTTCAACTGGGATACCAGCTTTACCAAGATGAAAAGTGGAACACGGCTGCGACCATGTGACGCACCACGTGGTCTTACGTGGGGGGAAAAGGATGTCAAGTAGCGCACACCGCATTGCGTGCACCAATAACAGTGTCGAATAACAATTGTGATTCTATAAATGTCCTGTCTAGTCCTGTCTAGACCGCAAACAAAATGCCAATTTCTTTTTGACGTTGGATCGGAAGTGAAATAGGATTTGAATAAATCAGCCCACCTAACATCAAGTTAAACTGTTACCTTTCTGTATTAACCGATTGTAATAAAAAAAAATTGTCAAGTTCAGTTGACGACTTTTTAAGAAAAGAAGCAATGTCACAGAAAGTCATGATGTGGTCATTGCACTATGAAAAGATATACTCTGCATAAATGAAACTACTGGTTCGGTTAGCTTATTGTTAGTAGTCATAATATTATACTTTCGGTGATTATACGGTCATTATTTATACGTATGCATTTCAGACTGCACCGATGCACACATTGCCATTATTTTACAGGTCGTTCCCTTCAGGTTAGCACAGCGAAATATTCTTGAGAACAACGTACGTATTTAAAAGACAGTTGTTTACAATGAAACCTCCACCAAATGACACGTACCCTGAAACTTTGATGTTCTCAAAAATACATTATTTCCAAGATATTCCGCTGTGCCGACCTCAATGGGCCACCCTGTGTGATAAATTAAAATACCAGTGACAATGAAGTCGTTTGTAACTTTTATATCGACACTTGTCCTGCCTTGTCTTCACGGAACTAGCTTGATCATCGTGACTAGTCAATTTTTTGGTATTACTCATGTATTCTTTAGTGCTTCAATGTAGCACGGAGTCGCATTGCAGTAGTTCTCGGATAATGGTGATAATTACGTGACCGTGTGCGGTTATCTATTCATATCTACGTAGCACTTCGTGTTAAGCATCCGCGTAAGATAAACCGATCTTATATAATAAACATTTACCTGGGGTTTAGCCACATATAACGCGCCAGCGACAAGCGTGACGGAAGCTGTTGGTAGGACTCTGACTCTGTGGAAACCGGTATATCGACGGGAGAAGCGTTATGTCGAGTTATAAGTTGACTTACTTCGCAATAGCGGGGCTCGCGGAACCGATCAGATTCCTCCTCAGCTACGGTGGAATCGATTACGAGGATAATCGCGTGCCTCATGAAAATTGGCCAGCGATCAAACCGCGTGAGTATCAGCTGGAATTTGAAGCGACCGATTTTTCGTTCCTTAGCTCGGTGCAAGTAAAACATTAACTCTTAGAATTTTCTCCTTAGAAACGCCCTTCGGACAAGTTCCAATTCTTGAAGTAGACGGGAAGACGTTGTATCAGAGTAACGCGATCGTTCGCTTTCTCGCTAACAAGTTGAAATTATTCGGCAGCAGTGAATTGGAACACTTTGAGGTCGACGCTCATGTTGAAACCATTGGCGATTTAAGGAGTCGTAAGTGCAGCCATGGACAAATTTCAACGAATAACGCTGCTTAGATTCATGATTTTTTTTAAATCCGTCGTACATTCTTATTCTCTAGTACTGTTCAATTGGACCTGGGCTGAAACTCCGGAAAATAAAATCGCCAAAGAGGCGGAGATTCGCAAAAAGGCGGCTTTTTATTTGGACAGGCTTGAAGCCTCGGTGAAAAGAAACGGCGGATATTTCGTTGGTGGGAAGGTAAGTTCAAGGTTGATATTATGAAACGGTCGACACGCAACAGACTGATGTACAGTCTCATTTAATTTGTGGGAACGGGAAGACATTTTTTGTCAATTAGAAACTCTCATCTATTATAATAACAATTTTTGTAATTTCAATTAACTTCGACATTCTTTGTTGCGGGTATTTTTTAAACACGACTTATTGCGACTCAAGCTGTAATCGACTGTCATGTAATTCGAAGCCACAGCGGAAGATAATCGCATCTGCAACGTTTTCCATTACAGTTATCGGCTGCGGATATTGTTTTCGCTGGATTCAATTACGTTTTCAGCTATATCCTGGGAAACGAATTCCTCGCAGATTATCCGAACCTGAAAAATCTCGTTGAGAAAGTCAATGCTCTACCGGGTATCAAGTCACACATTGATAAACGGCCGAAAACGCTTTGTTGAAATTTAATGGCAAGCGGATCAGGATATCTGCGTTTGTATAAAATGTTGACAAAGCAGGTGAAACCTGCAAAGCTCGTTCCATCGAAATTGCCAGTGTAATTATGTATTCGCATAGTAAAAACAAATAAATAGAGCTTCGAATTGTTGCCGTGCGCGAAAATTTGAATCACGCACTAGCAGTATTATATTTATTTATTTTCCTTACATTCACTCCTCGATAATTCTTCCACTCGAAAAACTATTTTTTATTTTATAATCCAGCAATGCTTGTAAAAATTCAACCACGAGCGCAGATTGCAGACTTGTAGATATACAATTGCAGTTCTCCCGGCCCATGCTTGTATTTTAGCATATTGTTTGTCAGAGGGTTTAATAAGAAACATTGAACACTTACTCTTATCCCTTTTGAATATATTGACTTCTGTACAAACGACAGATGTCACACAGAATATGCATTATTCATTGCTACCAGTAAGTCGAATGTGTCGTGGATTCCTTAAAATATTGACCTTTTTTTTTTTCTTGAAAATCAAAGGACAATGCCACTAAACAATTCAAGTTCCCGTCAGTTTCCCTATATTGACCAAAAACATAATAATAGGAATAAAATTGGTCAAACGTTAGTTACTTCTTCGAATTCGAACAAGTCTTACGCGCGAAACTCGGACGGTAAAGCTGTGACCGTGTGCCACGTAACGCAACATGTGGTCTTTGGGTCGGGTGGGTGAATATCAAGCAACGCATACGTAAACAACAGTGCCAGAAACAGTCAAGACCGTGCAAACAGTGGAATACTGTTAAGTTTTTTCACATGTGATTCAATCGCACGGTGAACGTGCTGCACGCTGCGTCCTAATTCAAATTTCTAACATTCACTAGTTTTAATCATATTCTCCTGACTCAGAATTTCCCCAGACGGTTGGCTCATTTCTGAATTCTCTTATTAAAACGGAATTCACTTTCGTGCTAGCTTCAATCCTCTTCTACGATTCGTCGTTTATTTATAATTTGCCTGTTTCGCCGAGGCAACCAATGGAGTCTAACCAGAGGGAGTTCGTTTGAGGTCAAACTAATCATTAGCTTCGCTGGCTACTCTATACAGTGAAAGTCTCGAGGGCAGTTCAGTGCTCGACAAGTTGCGAGAGAGTCTAGAATTTTTAAAATATTTCCGTGCCAGAGCTCATCTTCAGAGGTTTATTACTGTGCATTTGTGAATAATGCCTTCTTACAAGTTGACTTACTTCAATTTTACGGGCCTGGGAGAGCCTGTCAGGTTCATGCTGAGCTACGCCGGTATCGATTTCGAAGATGAACGGGTCAGCGACGAAGAGTGGCCGCAATACAAGCCACGTGAGTAAAATGCAACCGATTCTTCTACGATCCACGGGGTTCAAATATAGTTTATTCGACGTGGTTTAAACCGTTTCTGTAGTTATGCCAATGGAACAAGTACCGGTGCTAGAGATCGACGGGAAAAAATATAATCAGTCGTTAGCGATCTGTCGATTTATCGCTAAGAAATCTGACGTCTATGGCCGCGACGATATCGAAGCACTGCAGATCGACAGTGCTGTCAACAGCATCAACGATCTGCGACATGGTAAATGCAATTCGGATGTGTTTTACAGGGTAAATTGTTAGGGGGGAAACTAATCGCGACGTGAAATTTTTCTTCAGAGATGGCCAACTATTTTTGGAACACTCGACCCGAGTGGACGCCGATCTTGAAAGAGAGAGCGTTTGAACGACTGGGATTTTACCTTGACAAGTTCGAAGCGATATTGAACGTCAACGGCGGTTATTTCGTGGGCAAAAAGGCAGGTTTCTGCTTGCACAAATGAAATTATTTTCGGCACGTACTGTCACGATTCTCTTCTAACCGCATTCGGTTTCTTTTGCTGCAGCTGACGTGGGCGGACATCTTTTTCGCTTCGTTACATGATTACATGTCCTCCATGGCGGAAAAAGATATAACCGCGGGTCATCCCAAATTGAAAAATATCTTCAACGAGGTATGCAATCTACCGAACATCAAGTCTTACTTGGCCAATCGTCCGAAAACAAAATTCTAATCAATCAGCTCATCGTCAAGTTTAATTACTACCTTTTTTTACCAATGGACTGTACGAATGTAATAAAAATTGTGTAATCCTACAGCTCATAATTCTTTAACAAAGCAAGCAAAGTCACGCAAAGCTTACGACGAATCATCATTTATTAGGCAATGACAACGTCTTACGTAAATTTTATCTCTCTACCTTCCCTGCCTTTCCATCGCGGAACCAGCTCAGTCATCGTGACTGGTCACTTTAAGATATTACCTGTTGAAGTCACAGTTTTTGCACTGTTGCAGTCAGTGTTGATGTTGTCTTCAGCGAGTGTTACAAATATCGCAGACACGAGGTGACGAATGGATGACTATTTGTAGTTACATATTCGTATCCACGTAACATTTCGTGGTCAGTCGTGTGTTCCGTTATAATAAGTGATATCTGTAGGCACAGACGATATCGTATCATTGTCATCGGATAGATCGACCGGTGTATTTAAGATCTAGCCAGTGCTGCCAGAAAGCGGGTAAAAAGTACCCCTTCCCTAGCAGCTTGCGCGCATCTCACACAACGTCAACGGTGCACGTCGGTGTGTCGGGATGGCGACGGAAGCCGAACGATGCCGAGTCAGCTGACAAATCGAGGGGAAATGTTCCCCTACCAAGCAATGAAGAGAGCGCACACACACAACACAGCTCTCTTCATTGCTTGGTAGGGGAACATTTCCCCTCGATTTGTCAGCTGACTCGGCATCGTTCGGCTTCCGTCGCCATCCCGACACACCGACGTACACCGCTGACGTTGTGTGAAATCATGCGCGGGATCTGTGGAAGGGGTACTTTTTACCCGCTTTCTGGCAGCACTGGATCTAGCTCAGTTTTAGCCGCATATAGCACTCAAGTGTCGAGTGAGACGGAAGTTTTTTGCGGAGGTGTGATTAACCCAGTCAAAACCTGTAGAGCGACGCGAGAAACATCATGTCGAATTATAAGTTGACGTATTTCGAATTCGCGGGGCTGGCGGAACCTCTCAGGTTCCTTCTTAGTTACGGTGGAATCGATTACAAGGATAATCGTGTGTCTCAAAAGGATTGGCCAGTGTTCAAACCACGTGAGTGTCAAATGAGATTTTGATTGCTCAACGAAACTAACCATTTTTTTTTTTTTTTTGTTTTTTAAATGGAGCGAAGCAAACTTTAACATTGAAAATTATTTCCTCATTGTCAGAGACACCGTTGGAACAAGTTCCGATTCTTGAAGTAGACGGGAAGACGTTGTATCAGAGTAACGCGATCGTTCGCTTTCTCGCTAACAAGTTGAAATTATTCGGCAGCAGTGAATTGGAACACTTTGAGGTCGACGCTCATGTTGAAACCATTGGCGATTTAAGGAGTCGTAAGTGCAGCCATGGACAAATTTCAACGAATAACGCTGCTTAGATTCATGATTTTTTTTAAATCTGTCGTACATTCTTATTCTCTAGTACTGTTCAATTGGACCTGGGCTGAAACTCCGGAAAATAAAATCGCCAAAGAGGCGGAGATTCGCAAAAAGGCGGCTTTTTATTTGGACAGGCTTGAAGCCTCGGTGAAAAGAAACGGCGGATATTTCGTTGGTGGGAAGGTAAGTTCAAGGTTGATATTATGAAACGGTCGACACGCAACAGACTGATGTACAGTCTCATTTAATTTGTGGGAACGGGAAGACATTTTTTGTCAATTAGAAACTCTCATCTATTATAATAACAATTTTTGTAATTTCAATTAACTTCGACATTCTTTGTTGCGGGTATTTTTTAAACACGACTTATTGCGACTCAAGCTGTAATCGACTGTCATGTAATTCGAAGCCACAGCGGAAGATAATCGCATCTGCAACGTTTTCCATTACAGTTATCGGCTGCGGATATTGTTTTCGCTGGATTCAATTACGTTTTCAGCTATATCCTGGGAAACGAATTCCTCGCAGATTATCCGAACCTGAAAAATCTCGTTGAGAAAGTCAATGCTCTACCGGGTATCAAGTCACACATTGATAAACGGCCGAAAACGCTTTGTTGAAATTTAATGGCAAGCGGATCAGGATACCTGCGTTTGTATAAAATGTTGACAAAGCAGGTGAAACCTGCAAAGCTCGTTCCATCGAAATTACCAGTGTAATTATGTATTCGCATAGTAAAAACAAATAAATTGGGCTACGATCTGTTGCCGTATGCGAAAATATGAATTACTCAATAGTCTAGTATTTATTTATTCTTTTTACACCGAGCCTTCGATAATAATTCTTATACTTGAAAAAGTCGTTGTTAATTCATAATACATCACTGTATGTGGAAATTCAACCACGAGCACAAATTATACACTTCTAGGTCTACACAACTGCGGTTCTCCCAGCCTTGTCAAGTTTGAAATACGTATGTTTGTATTTTAGCATTTTTTTTTTTTTTTTTTCTTTGTAATCGGAAGTTGGAAGTGATGTGCATCATATTTCCGTAACAATGTATTCAGCAAAATGTCATCCGAGCGATGTATAATTCGAAAAATAACTCAGGCACGTCTCTGGTTCGAGATAATATGTATTTCAGTGGTGTAAGGTAGGCGGTGATCTACGACTCAATAAAAGTGGGTGAATAAATTTCATTGAATATAAAAGCCGTGAAGGAAGCGACTTGTTAGGTTACGTCACAGTGGATTATCGGTCAGTAACACACGAAAAGGAGGTTTGCTGGAGCGGAAGAAAGGTTAAAGAAATTGATATATTTAACACAGAAGACAATCTATTGTTTGAAATACATGGGGTATATTTTTTATGAAATGATAAGTGTACGATTTTGTCATTACGTTCTTATTATACTTTTCAACACGCTATCTCAAGGTATAATCATACTGAAATCTTTCAACTTAGTAACAAAGTCTGGGTTTTCTTTCCATATCAATAATCGGTCTTCGGGCTTTTCGCCAACCACGCAGCGATTCTCGGTAAGGCGTGAACTTTATCAATCAATTGTTTCAAGTTTGGATAGTCCTCAAAGACGTCATTCTTCATGAAACCTTTTATGTTATGCTGAACCGCGGCAAAGAACAAATCCGCATAGCTAAGCTGTGAGAGGAAAGAGAAGATGGCATTGAAGCAGCGAAAGCGTGTATCGTGCAACCGAGGCTTGAGTTCAGAGAGGAACTATTCTTCGAAGCTTACCTCGCCGCCGTGAAAATAACCGCCGTTTTTCTTTACTACATCGTCCAACCTCTTCAGGTAAAAGGGAAGCGTCGTGGTGACCAGGGTCTCCTTTTTCTTTGCCTTTTCGGCCGAATCCTGCTCGAAGAAGTACAGCGATACCACTGGAAAATAACACAGGACGTAACGATAAAAATCGGATCATCGGTACGGAAACCGGAATTCGGAAATGTCTAACTTGTCGTGCGATAGCCAGTCGATTAACATATTCAATTACTTTTTCTGAGATCATGCACAGTATTTGCGACGGCATCAATTTCCAGAGCGTCCAGATCGCTTTTGCCGAGAAGGTTGAACTGCTTTGCGAGGTAACGACAAATCGGTAAAGTTTGGTAGTAGACCTTTCCGTCTATCTCAAGAGTTGGTACTTGGCCGAAAGGTGTTTCTGAAATATCGAATCAATCCCGATTAGTACGGTTTGAAAAGGTTGTGCGGCGTTATCTGTATCCAATCGACACGTCGCACGACTCGGCGATATCTACAACTCTGGGAAAAATCGAATAACGGCAAGATTTGGGCTAACATTAATGCCGGGTTATTCGAAATTCTACAATAAAATAATTACTGACTTGACTTAGCTTCGGGCCAATTCGAATATTGGATACGAATATCCTCGAACTCGACGCCGCCGTAACTCAGAAGAAATCTAATCGGGCCCCCCAAGCCCATGATGTTAAAGTATGTTACTTTATATGCAGGCATCTTAACTGCGACAGAACACTGGAACAAAAAGATATTCAATTTTTTTAAAATCATGTTCGGTTCGCGTCCATCGTCGGTTGATAACACTGAGGGTTACCGACCACTGAGCTGTCAAGGACAATTATATCACATTGACTTTGTGCACGCGCTTATCGTATATATTCATGAAAAACTGACTATCTCTAGCAGAAGAATGGAGAAGAAACGTCGTATTTGGAGTCAGTCAATAACAGTCAACACTCGTCAGAAGACTAACTCGCTTGATATCGATTGAACAGATAGATATCTGGTACATAAGATTTCGCTTACAATAAATAGAATATTCAAGCAATTACTCTGTTTACCGTTCCTTCAAATTTCAATTGGTGAGGTCTACGGAAACCGACGGTGAAGACTGTTCGTCGTTCAACACCATTATGCTTACTTGAGTGAGGACCGAGGTGGGGCAAATCTTGACCACGTGATGGTGATACGCGTGAAATTTAGTATGGTGGAGGGCAATGAAATTGTATTTTTGGCAATCAATCGTTAATCACAGTTACACGTAATTGCGACATCTGTTTGTCACAAGCATTGTGGCATTACTTATGTGAAATTTTATGAAATATTTTTAAGATGGTTTGGGAAGCTCATTGAGGGGCGGGCATTGTGAGAGGTTAGCCTGTGATTATACATGCAAGAGCTAACCCTGCACAAACTGCTGTGAACGAAATTTCATGACAAAACAAATCAACATAATCTCACGTTGTCCTGTAAAAGTATTTCGTAAGTTCAAGTTTTCCATTATTGGATAGTAAAAATAGATATATTGACAAAGAAATTTTGATCGTGTGCAAAAATTCCAAATACTCAACAATACTGTCAATCATTCTCTTCTTTGCATCAACCACTCCGTTCTTTTTGAATTATCTTTCAGATATGCTTGTGTAAGGTCGACTAAAAACACTAATCACAGACTCGTAGATCTATGGATTCAATGGGGAATGAGCGTTGAAGAACATTCTGTAATGAAACGATTGCTCAAGGAAGAACTGCAACGTTGATAGTCAGTTCATAGGAGTAAATATCAGACTAGTTAGGTATACATGTTGTTCATTCGTAACCGGTGCTAATCTCCAACAGAATCGTGGTTCGAAAGTGGGGATAATTAAAGGCAATTAGAAACGAGGCTTGGTGTATAGACTACCATGGTGGGCCAACGTAGACGGGAAAGAAAAAAAATTTATGATCTTTGCTGAAAATGTTTTGATCCAAGCTACAGTCTGTCCATATTTTCTCGCTGATAATGAAGCTACGTAACTTATAACCGGCACTCAGAATCAGAGCTACCAGGGAGTTGAGATTTGTAACGAAAACAGCGCGAATAATTCGGATCAAGTGAGTCGTTATTAGACAGCATGACGAACTGCACGTTGAGTTACTTCGCAATTGCCGATCTCGCTGAGCCGATCAGATACGTCTTGAACTACGGCGGTATGGACTTCGAGGATAACCGCATAAATCAGGAGGCTTGGCCGGCGCTCAAACCACGTAAGTGGGAAATTGGCTTTTCGTAGAACATGACAAATCTTCGCACAGGCTTTTCCCTATTTGAAAGCAATTCTGTAAGAAGAATTACGTCCATGTTTCACCTTATCGTGTACCTGCTCAGTAATGCCCTTCGGAACAATTTCCGGTCTTTGAAATCGACCGAAAAATGTTATATCAGTCCAACGCTATCGCTCGCTTCCTTGCCAAGAAATTCAGTCTACTAAGTAGCAATGACATTTTGAGGCGTTCGACGTAGACGCCACTTTCGAAATCATCGTCGACTTAGACAAGACAAGTCTATTCCGATTCGATTCGAGCTTGGAATTAAAATCCACCATTTATTTCCATACGTGCGAAATGTACAGTTTGAATGAATTCACATTCCGATCTTAACAATTTCAAGACCCTTGTTTGATAAACCGTGGAACCTAGTACGCCAGGAAGGAATCGATGTCGGCACAGTCATCGCGAAGAAAATACTTAATACCGGACACTGGCTTCATCTTTACAGCCAAAGGTAAACAGAGAGTCAACAAAGCCTTGAAGCCAGCTGATTAAATACGTGCGAATGCGATAAAATTTTCCTATCGCAGATTTCAGCAGTTTAGTATTGTTACGTTCTTGGATAATAATAAAACATAAAATGACGGATAAATTTTTGCCCCGTGCAAAAATTTCAATCACTTAATAATATTCTGATCATTTGTCATCTTTTCATCAACTCTTCGTTTCTTTTTTGCTCCGAAAAAATTATCACTCGTAAATGCTTGTGTAAATTCGACCGTACTATTCGCACCGTCTAATGTAAGTTTATACGAGTAGTCGTCGGACTACATAGGTATGCATGTTGGCTGTCGGTAACCGGCGCTGATCACCGACACAAACGTGGCTCGAAAGTGGGGATAAATGGACGGTAGAACGAGGCGAGGTGTATCACCTACCACGGCTGGTCGACAAGGATGGAAGAGTGGAAAAAATTGTGATCTACGCCACGGTCCGTCCGTCCTTTCTCGATGCTTCTAGGCGCATAACGCGTAGCCGGCATTCAGAATCAGAGCTGACGACGAGTTGGGAACGTCAACGGAACAGTGGTAATAACTCTGCTCGTTAATCTCTTATCTTGGGTTCGGTGCATCGTTATTAGACACCATGTCGGGCTACAAGTTGACTTATTTTGGAATCGCCGGTCTCGCCGAGCCGATTAGATACCTTTTGAGCTACGGCGGCATCGACTTCGAGGATAACCGCATAACTCAGGAAGCTTGGCCGGCGCTCAAACCACGTAAGTAGGAAATTGACTTTTCGTCCAATACGACAAATCTTCGAACGGGCTTTTCCGTTATCTGAAAGCAGTTCACGTGCAAACATAACGTCTATGTTTCACACTGTCGTATACCTGTTCAGAAATGCCCTTGGAACAAGTTCCGGTCCTCGAAGTCGATGGAAAGTTTTTATATCAGTCCAATGCTATCGCCCGCTTTCTTGCCAAGAAATTCAACCTGTTGGGCAGCAATGATCTCGAGGCGTTCGACGTGGATGCCACTCTCGAAACCATCGGCGACTTGAGACAACGTAAGTATATCCTGATTATACTCGACCTTGGAATGAATATTCGATATTTGTTTCTATCGTGCGTTACGAATTGTCCAAATCAATTCGCTTTACGTCCTGTTAGTGCTTGCCAAGTGGTACTGGTATTCCGAACCGGCGCAGAAGGCGGCCACCGAGGCAGAGACGAAAAAGAAGGCCGCTTTTTATCTCGGCAAACTCGACGCGTGGGTGAAGAAAAACGACGGATATTTCGTCGCCGGCAAGGTAGGTTCCACGCTTCCTTGGTTTCAGGCACTGACAGTTCACCTTAAAGAGTTCCTGGGTGCTCAACTTGCAATCAGTGTTTCTCAACCTAAAAATAATTAAAAAGATATCGAAAAGTACTCTGGATTACTTCACGGTAACGAGGGTTTTAGAGGTAGTATTCGGATTCTTAACACGCGACAAAAATGATCTGTTGTATATACATGCACGAAGGTAATTTTATTTGAAGTGCTTTTTTTGAGTCAGAATTACAGGGATAATGTGAGATTTACTTATCGCTATGTTGTAATTATTCACGAATGGTCTTAGAAATTTTCATGTGCCAAAATTGCTGCGAATTTGACTGAAAAAATTATGTCATCGTTGTGCATGTAAATTGTGTATTATTTTTTTTTTTTTTTGAGGTAATAAGTATTTCTGTAAATCAAACAGTGGAGTGCTGTAAAAGCCTGCATTTTATTGGGAATGGACACGTTAATTCACTAAATTATTTCCCTCTCGGTTAACATTGAACAACGCTGGTTAATCTTTTTGAATTTTTTGCACCCTCTTAGTCACAAAACTGTTTTGACCTTTATCGTTGCAGCTTTCAGCAGCAGACATCGTCTTCGCCGGATTCCATATGATCTTCGCCTTTCTGCTGGGTAAAGACTACCTTGCAGATTATCCGAACCTGAAGGGCGTCATTGAAAAAGTTGAGGCTCTTCCTGCCATCAAAGCTTATATTGCTAAGCGTCCGGTGACGGAATACTGAACGGGATTTGAAAGCTCGTATTGATTACCTCTTGTAAATCTAGAATAAATCAGCTTACGCGTCATCGACACAGCCGGTAACAACTACTTGATCGAACCATTGAACGAATCGGAGTATTATCACATGATAGTTTCTAGGTTATTTTCATCTAAATATTATGTTATTTCGAACCATCAAAAAATGTGAACTAGAATTAGGCGCTTTTTATTTTGCAAGCGATTTACATTCTTTCGTCCTATAACACGCATTTTGCACGATCAATTTTATTAGCAATGTTTAATAAAGAAAGCAAGAAAGATATGCCGAATTCGAGTCTGCGACTCGCGGATTTTGTTTTATTTCCCGTCCTTCACGAGATTTGCTTTATTTGCACGAAAATTTGATTTCATAATATTGGATATTCATATCAGACTGACCAACGAGTTTTTGATCAATGTTCATCTACCTTCCAACATGCAATTGCATCACCCCTCTGTGAGAACTAAAAATCTGCACACCCACACTGAGAAGAATTTCTCTACTTTTTCTAGTTACTAGAAAATAGTAAAATGCGTATCTTGACAATGACGTGTTGAATATTGTTGAAATTGCATAAGTACATGGTACAAGCAACTATTTAACGTGATTAAGTTATCAATACTAGATTTTCTATTTGCTGCTCCAATATTAAATCTGTTAGTTTACTTTTCTACGTTTGTTCAGCTAAATAAGGCCTCACCGTTACTTTCTTATCACAGCCGCGTTGAATCGTGGAAATACTTGCAAGGAAATAAACTACGTGCCACTATATCCGAAAAGAATAGTTTTAACACTGCACACTATATTTTCTAGTCACAACTAAGAAACTAATTTTCATTTTATACCCAGAATTAAATTTCCCAGTTAAGGTAAAAAAGGATAATACTTATAGTTAAGGACAGTACAGTAACCGTAGCTAAAAATTTTTCTCAGTGCTCAAACTTTCCTCGTTTGGAAAATTCCGTTACTAATGGAGATGCGATACCATGATGTTAAATGCTGTCAAGAATTTGTAAGAACTTGACAAGTTCGGTAAAGCAAAAGGATTTCAATTTATTACACAGAAAATTCACCGTGCTTGATTTTTATAAAAAATTATGCCCGCGTAGTAGTTTTTTCATAACCATGCAATTCTGTTTCGGCAGTTATATAATAAGCTAGAAGCAATCGCGTGTAAAGCGTGAATAACGCCCGATGACGAGAATCTCGTTTCTGCTGTAATCGTTGAACCCACCGCGTATTCGATTATCGGTCTTTGACCCTTCGCTGGGGTTAGACGTACCAAGTAAATGCTTCATCGCTCCATCGTGTCTAATCCTATCAGAATATAATAAATTGTGTTTACGCTTTAACATTATTATACATTTTAATGAGATTCAGAGGAATTTTTTCCACAAAGATTGGAACTTGATTGGACAAGTTTTTTTTTTCAACTGCGTATTTCGTTCTGCTGCACGATGCCCAAACTGGTCGTTAATGGATCTGGAGAGGCCAAAGAAAGTATTGAAAATTTTAAAAATTTTCGCATCTGTAAAATCCGTAACCTTTACTAGATTTCACAATTCTTAATTGATATGTCGAGAAGGAATCCACGTATAAAATACGGAAAACCAGACACTGGCTTCATCTTTACGATCGGAGGTAAATAGAGAGTTAAGAAAGCCTTGAAGCCAGTTGATTAAATACGTGCGAATACGATAAAAAAAATTTATCGTAGATTTTTACAAAATATTGCTGCAAAAATGGATCAGCTTTGTTGCATGTGAAATCCACGAGAACATTCGTTACAGGCAAGGATTTTGGTATAAACATAGTGTATACATATAATATTTGTCTGATAAAACTCTACTGTCTGTAAGGTATACGGATACCTAATTCGATTACATTACTTCCAACCTTCGTCTTGAATAACTGGACATGAATCTTTTCCATGTAACAAAAAATCAGTTATTTCCACCTAGGAAAAAAGCCTGTTTGATCGTAAGAAGCGAAGAAAAGAGAAAGAGAGAAAGATTTGATAATTTAATTTTAATCGCAAAACACATGCATTTTCTTCCTTTAAATAATTTCGCGATAAGACAATCCATCAAAATTCCTCATTTTTACGTAACAGAAACTTATGTTTTAATCATTCTGGAAGCTAGCGAGAATTAAGTGATTTTGGGAAACAATTGTCGATCGTTTATTTTTGACATCCAACTTAATAGGAACTAATAATAACGTAACCGAGGTCGTAATATTTCGCCCAGTTGTTAAAATTACAAATCAATCATTCCCCGGCAACATGGGATCCGCATATATTGCAATACTCGCTGCTATCGGTTATGCAACGATGTAATATGTGAAAAAAGAAAACAGGAGTATTATCGCAAATCGTATGTTTTTGGCAACATTAATAAGAGCCATCGCGATCTATCCACGCGTACTTGAATTAATCGCGATATTTTTCATCATCGACTAATTTTTTTTTTTTTAACAGCAAACCACTGTGGCGGGTGTAGATAAGACAAAACTAAATGCATGCAGGCGGAACGAGTCCGATAAGGCCTGAACGACACTGTTATATAACGGAGATCTCCCCAAGTCTGATCGCATTTCGTGTGAGCATCGAGCGAGGCCAGAACGTCTTCAAGAACCAGAGTCTTACCATTCGTCCAAATCCACCATGTCGAACTACAAACTGACTTACTTCAACCTTGCCGGACTTGGAGAGCCGATCAGGTTCCTCCTGAGCTACGGTGGCGTGAAATTCGAGGACAAGCGCATCACCCACGACATTTGGCCGCAATTCAAGTCCCGTGAGTAAAAACTATTTCCGATTTCCTCTTCCTTTTTGTCTTGTTCGCCGATATATCGAGAGTCGTCACTCTCTTCGCAGAGACCCCTCTGGAACAGCTCCCGATCCTCGAAGTCGACGGAAAGACGCTCTACCAATCCAACCCGATCGCTCGATTCCTTGCCAAGAAGTTCAACCTCTTCGGCAGCAGCGACTTCGAGGCCTTCGAGGTTGACGCCACCCTGGAAACCATCAGCGACCTGAGACAGGGTAAGTGCGAGCGACCGAGTCGTCTAATTTAAAACCGTTCCCCGTTTCCTCCTATTCTGACATTCCGATATGCTCGTTTATTAGTGCTCGCAAAATATGGATTCGCCGATGCAGCACAGAAATCCGCCACCGAGGCTGAAACCTTCCAGAAGGTCGCCTTCTACCTGGGCAAGTTCGAGGCCACCGTTAAGAAGAACGGAGGATACTTTGTTGGTGGCAAGGTGCGTCAGTCAGTTTTCTAATCACGGCGGGTTTTTTATTATTTATTTTTTTTTATTAGCGCCACTTTATCTTGTTGTGACCTTGAATCTTCTCTCGTACGTCAAACCGATTTTTCGTCACTCTGCGTTTCCGTACAGCTTCTCCCCGCGTCTTGAATCTTCTCGTTGTTCATTTCACAACTTTGTCATTCCAGTTGACGGCCGCTGATATTGTCTTCGCTGGATTCAGCAACTTCCTCTCGTACTTGGCGGGCAAAGACATTCTGGTGGGTTACCCTAGCCTGAAGAGTCTCGTAGACAAAGTTGTTTCCCAGCCTAGTATCAAGGCCTACATCGCCAAGCGTCCAAAGACGGACTTCTAAAGACGATGTCAAGCGATGCGGGGTCAAAGACTAATAACGGAGTGAACGAGAGAGAAAAAAACACCAATCGAAATCCTGTAAGGTCTCTTCCAACGATTTTACCGAATGCGTTTTACGAATTTTGTACATGTCTGATGTTCAGAAAAATATAAATAACGTTTCTAATATACGTCGAGAAATTATGCGTATCTGATCAATCACCCGGATTACTGAAAATACACTTGAATAAATTTACAACCTAGGTAAATCTTTAACCCGACGCAATTCGTCGGTTAATACTTTAACATCTTTCCCGACAATATCTTATCCCATGTTTCATGATCCCGCGTAACCGACTGTATTTTACTGCTGTTATGATTATCGCATTGAGAAAACAAACAATCAGTGGTATCATTAAGGTTCACGTCGTTTAGCCGGCGAGAAATTTTCTCCTTGAGAATTAGTTGCTTTCAAGTTTACGCCTAATCCAACTTTACAACTGCAGTTATTATGTCTTCGCCTAATTTCGAATTTCTTAAACATGTAACGCGTCATTCAACAGCGACGTTAAAATTTAAAACGTACTCCCATTAGCGTTTGCCAAACCTTTGTCTGCAACGAAGCCTCGAAACTGTTTCAAGATAAAATTTGTTGATTCTTATTCATGCAGATGCAATGTCTTATCATCGTCGCCTCTCTGCCTTTCCATAATCTGCTTTGATCTTCGGTGCTTTCGTCACCTCAAATAATCCGTAGTATCAACAGGTAGGGCAGGTAGGTAGGAACATTCGATACGCGCGCCATCTTTGTATCGAAAACGATTTCTGAACCCAAACAACTCGCACACTTCGTAGGAGACGGTCGTCCAGTTACCGAACGCTTACCGAGTGCTTCCAAATGAATCGTTATTATTTCGACGGTACGTAGTTTTGTGATTGGTGAGTGAGTTACCACTTTACGATGACAACTGCAAGAGTTTTGCGACGAAGCAAGTGACGTGAACAGGACAAGGAGTTTATTACGTTCAACCGAAAAACACTGCGATGGATACACGAGTCGAGTGATTTTTTGTAAGTAGTTACGAATCGTTTCACTTATTGCCAATTTTTATTCTATTTCGTACTTGCTCCTCTTGTCAATTATTTTGTGTCGAATATTTCCATGCGATTTTATTTATCTCGGCGACTCTAATATCGCGGAGACCTTGACCCTCGGAGGAGGTAATGGGCCCCGAATTTATCAGCTCTGACATGCTGACCCGAATCGCCGTTATCGGTGATTGCGTATTTTTGCTGACATCGCAAGATTTCTTTCTAGCTTATATCACGATAGAACCGTACCGCAAATTTCTGTTGTGAGATTATTCTGTTAAACGTGATTAACACACGTAACTCATTACAGGAAAATCTTGTTGTGGAATGGTGTTAAAATCATCGGTCTGCATTATTTCAGATATTAATTATCTGTGCTGATTGTATAATTTATTCAACAATGTAGTCGAATTTTTCACGAATAAACACATTCACGGGTACAATTGGTCTACGTACATACAAATAATACTTACGTACGACGTGATTATGCGGTACGTCATGCAGACCGATATAACTATAGTTATTATATTAAATACAGAAATTTCGCCGGTCGAATGCCAGCTCTGCCGCTTAATTGTTTATTATCTATTATTATAATGACATATAAAAATAAATAAATTATTTACACTCTGTTTTCGTCGGATATTAATACAAGTTTTTACAATTTCGATAAAAATTGACTCCGCCTTAATCACGAGTTCTGGAACTTTGGGAATAGTGAATGCTCTAAAAATATAAAGGAAATTTTTCCTTCTTTCAATGCGTTTAGCAAAATCTTGCGTAAAAAGCTCGCGCACGGTTTTCGCATGATGCGATAATTTAACGAATACAATTTTCTATACTCTACTTGCATCATCGAAACTTTGGCTTTAGAAGAACATCACACAATATTCTGAAGCTGTTACAGTAAAACTTTGAGAATAATATTAAATCGGATTTCAGATTTACAAAAAGAAAGTTTACAAATTTATTTTAATGGCTCAACATCCAGAGTATAACAATAATAATAATTTAAGCTCGTCAAGTTTCAGCGAGTGGAAAGAATCGTTTCGGATTAGCATCACGACTGTTTCGAGTTTTTTTTTCCCCACATTCTTCTTATACCACTTATGCTAGATTTAACCGCTTCTTCGTTTTGTTTTCAATCTGAACGATGATCTGCATATCTGATTATGACATCGGTATCGGTTTCCCTCCGCTCTCTCGACAAACTTGGCGTGAAATTGAATCAGACGAGCATCAATCAGCCGGACATTACATGCATCGAGTGACGCGCCAAACTCCAATAAACCGAAACCGGATTCCACACTTTCCCCTGTTTTCTACCCGTTTTCACGAACTGACCACCTTTGTCGTGGGTCGGGCTCAAATAAATTTCCACCTCTCGAAACAACTCGAGGCTACGGAATCCGGTATATCCAATTTCACGCCGGATGAATTTCGCTTTAATCCCTGAGCGAGAACCTCCGCAAGGACGACGTTGTCGCTTTAGAATGTTTGGCCGATCGTCAAGTGATCAGGTCAAAGTTCACCTCCCCCATGTACCGGGCGAGTTCCGAACCGGTGAATTCCGTTTCGTCCAGATCCTGCAAACTGGAATTACTTATCGTGTTCGCGCTCTCTATGCTCGCCTCACTTCTCAATCTCGGCGGCGCGCTAGCAACTTCCGGTCTGACTTTGGGCCTGGCGTTCTTCACGTCCGAGGCGAACAATCCTCTCGTACCGAACCGCAATCTGTCCGCCAGAATACCTAGAGGGAAGAAAAGCGGTCAAGTTTCACAACTTCCGATTCCCGCGAATTCGCCTGACACCCCCCAACCTGCTATACCCCTCCATACTCATTTAGAGCATTGATTTTCCCCGTAAGAACGAGCCACGAAACAGTGGATTGAAATACCGAACTATCCGAGCATCGAAAGCTGAGATCAAAGATTAGAGATCAAACCACTCACCAAGAACCACGGTCTTCTGAGATCGCGGATTCGTTTCCGACGAGTGTTCCTTTGTAACGCGATGCTCGAAATTGAACGCCGCGTTGTTGTTGCCCTCGTTGCAGAGTTTCTTGCTGGCCGACGTGGTCATCGTGACTTGACTAGAATCCGAGGAACCTCTGGAGATGCAACTTTTAGTATCGTTGCGGAACACTTCTTTCGACTCCTTGGAAATCCCCGTGACCCTTTCCGGCGATCCTTCTACCCCAGGTTCGACATTTTCTCTTCTGAAAATCTCCTCAATCCCGCCATCGGCCACGTCCAAGGCTGTCTGATGTTTCAACGCTGGTCGCTGCACCTCCTCGCTTACGGACACCGATCCTGATTGCCGATAATTCGCATCACAGTGTCGATAATCGCAGCCTCTCGTCGCACGACGTGACAATGCACTGTAAGTCGGTCTTCGCGGGCTGCTTTTCCACTGAGATTTTCTTCGGCCGCAATGCTGGGACAGCATCGTCTGCGAATTAACTGTCTTAATTTTTTGCACGGAGGCGCTCACCGTTAAACTGCACGTTTCATTTTTAATCTTGTTATACCTCGACAAGTACAAAGTGTATGTAAATACATTTACCTCAACCGTTGTTACCGTTGTAGTTTTTTAAATAAATAGAGAAGTAAATTGACGAGAAGAAAAGACAAGAGTGAAACTGAAATTTTCGTTATTTTACATTAATATTTGAACATCCACGCTTACGTTAAGGCTTCTGGTGCACACAAGCATATTACTCCTCTGATAAAAAGTAGCCACCAATAAACCCGTGCGGGCCGAGAGTCATATTTTCGTGATTCAAAGTAGTCGGCATAGAAGAATACATATGAATAATAATTAATCGTCGTAGTTATTGTGCATTTCGAGCGCCGAAAGAGACAGAGTTAATTGGTAATTCAAGTTCAAATCAATCGCAACGATATCGAGTGTGATATTTATAGCTACCTTAAACGCTTCTCGAAACTTGTTGGACATGATGTTGTATAGGAGTGGATTAATCGTCGTCGAGAGATAGTAGAATATCCCTGAAACGTACGTGAGGGTTGTGTAGACGGTGACTAAAACGGGATGGTGTTCTTCCTGGCTTGCACCTTGGGCGTAAACAGCCAGAAGCCTCTGCGCGTGGAAAGGAGCCCAGCAGATAAAAAAAGCGACGACGACTGCCACTGTAAAAACATTGAAATTAACACACACGGACGTGGCTAGCTTAGTTTTAGCGGGAGGGAAAAAATACACGTCCGATCGAAAAAAAATTTTTGGAGTGCCCGCAATATCCGGAAACGAGGATTAAATCTGGAAATAACAATTGAATCCAATTAACAGCAACAAGCAAGTGCGGCGAGTCGTCGGTAGCCTGCCATTGACGTCGACTTAAAATTAGTCTGTACGCTTTTATATTTAAATCCAAGGGCTGGCGCAAGTGGCGCAGGACTTGACGACGGCTTTCTCAATTATGATTTTCAATCGCGGAAACTCGATGATCGAGTTTTTAATGACGTTGGAATCCGCATTACTTTAGTTTTAAAGTTATGAGATTTTTCACTAGTCAAATAA
Source organism: Neodiprion pinetum (assembly GCF_021155775.2). Classification (NCBI taxonomy): domain Eukaryota; kingdom Metazoa; phylum Arthropoda; class Insecta; order Hymenoptera; family Diprionidae; genus Neodiprion; species Neodiprion pinetum. The sequence goes on from NC_060232.1 coordinate 5,941,455, forward strand.
GGTGGGACAAGTCTGCAGAAATTTTCATCGTACCGTCTTCGTGCTTTTCGATTCCGAGTGAAACGAATCGGTTTTTTTCACTAAGCCGATCGAACGAATCTAAGCATGTTTCCTCAATTTGTCAAAGTCAACTTAAACCGGCACGCTTAAAAGGATTCAAATGAAACGAAGCAATCCTCTGTGGCCCAGAGCATTTGTTTGCGGACTTATCTCGTCTTATTGTGCGATACCGCGTAGGGGGGATTTTTCGATACGGATATCATTCGTCGGCGAGCCATCCTCGGTGGTACACCTATATCAGCGGCTTCCGCGTTCGGAGAAAGGATTTGCTGCATCGATAGTCAGGCAGGCATCACGTATCAGTGCGGAAACACGTTTTCGTCTCTTGATCCACTTTGCCGAGGAAGCCGAGGTTCCAGGGGTGGACGGAACGCTGGAAAAGCCGGACTTCCGGCATCTTTAAATTATTTTTCTTTCCTCGTCCAGAAGGGGAGATTCGCGCAAAAAATATCAACACCGTGCGATCACCGTAACGCGACCGTTTTTTTCACCAAGGAGATACGGTGTTTTGTGTATTACGTAGATCGTAGTGCAAATTTTGGCTGACAATATGAAAATACGGTTTATACCCCATGTATGACGGTGAAATTTATCTTCGATCATCTTTCCTGTGCACAGTTATAGTCCGCCGCTTTTGTCATCGCTACATACTAATTTTCGAAAATTGATTTCGCAATCACTTCCGTCGGCTCGATTGCTTGCCAACAAATTTATTATGAAAACGTATCTTGAAAGCCAATTTCCACCGCTTGCTCTTCGTCTCGGATTACCGAGGCAGAATTTTTTCTTTTCCCTGTCTTATTCGGTACGCAGCTAACAAAAATCTGCTCGACAGGGCCTCGACAAAATATTGTAAAATAAATGAATTCAAGATATAATCGCATTCTTCCTTCGATCCTTTTCCCTGAGGTAGTCTCACGCCTTCTTCGGAATTGTAAAGACGCGCACATCTGTCACTGGCATTTGAATCCACCGCGTCAGCGGAATGGAGTAAAATCTTTTGATGATACTCTCTGCGTTTCTTAACGCCTGCGATGTGTTGAACGAAATACTTTCTCCGGATTGAATTTATTCACTCGTTGTTCGTTCTCGCGTAAGACGAACTGCAAGTTGCGTAATAAGACTTGACGATGAAATGTAAGAACTCGAAGTTAATTGTAAAAACTGGGCAGAATTTCGAATTTAAAACGCTCTCTCGGCCCGGTCATTGTTCTTTCCAATCCTTGTGAACCTTTCGAATCGTGTCACTTCAATCAATTTTCCTCACAAAAGTTAAAACGTTGTTCAGAATGTTTGAACTTTAGACAAAAACCGTTTGATTATCAAGAAAGTTTTGAAACGCCGTTTAATGATGCCATCGACTTCCGTTCCATTCATCAAATTCAGAAATTCGTTTTGCCACCAAGAACGTATTTCAGTATCCAGTGACTCCGTGAATTCATCGTCACCGAAACGACGCGACGATACGAGCTGCTACGAATTTCTCTGTCACATCGAGTTCCAATTTTGTCAAGATTAAATGATTTGCCCTCCGCAAATCGGTATCAGCAGAGGTGGGTAAAAAAAAAAAAAAACGTTCGGATTCGGCGTTAATGGACGAACCACGGATTTGCGGTTATCAGAGAAACCGAGTTTGAGTTTATCGGTTGTTTTCAAACTTAGATCGGCGTGTTTTTCGGGGTCGTTTGTATCCTCATCACACTTGCGTGGGATATATGAAAGAAGCAGAGCTGCTTAAATCTGGCGGATTACCAATATCGCGGCTTTATGTCCCCCTAATTTCTACGATATGACAAGGTTCAATTCTTAGAAGTATTCGTTCGCTGGCGCCGTGTTTCCGATGACTTTATATAAATTTTTCATAATTTCCGGTATGAAGCAGTTTGTCGAGTCATGATGTTATTTTAGACTTTATTTCATTACGATGTGAGAAAAGTCCGTTATCCTGCATATACGTTTTAAGGCAAAAAATTTCACCCTGATTTTACGCTGCGAGTCTGAATCCAGGGTGAATAACGATGCGGGTCCGGTGAAATTTTTTTTATTCCGTTTCTGCTGGTATAAGCCGAATCCTTGTAATCAAATTATTCGAAAATAAAAAGTCCTCCCTGACTCCAAGCGAAGAAATGCAACGAATTGGAAATCCTACCGAATTTCAAATTTTTCCCGGACGCGGTATTATGGCTTCAAGAAACGCTTCTAGTCATGCCCGAGTTGAAATTTACGGACACCTATAAATGTATAAATGTCTCGGTACAGGAATTGATTTGTTCAGACGGTACTGTGTTTGCACATTAAACCTAGAAGCCCGGTATTTCTAAATTTACATTCACGCTGAACGAAGTACTTGAATTCGCCAATTCTTTTTAAATCAATTCGTAAACATTCAGATTATTCTGCTGCTTCTCACAATTGCCATTTGACAAGAAGTGGAACTTTTATCGTTTCAGAAAGAGTTTTATATTGCCAGTAATTCTCGAAAACTTCAAGTCCTGAAAACTTCACGACGCACCTTCGAAACAGAATTTAATTTTGCTTCTACAGACGGATAAGCCACGAAGCAACCAACTCACTTCTCTCCTTGTTTTCAATTATTTCTAATAACGAACGTATCCGAAAGCCAAATCATTCACACCGTTTCCTTTGAGCCCAAGACTTTTTCTTCGTTTGTTATAAAGCCTTTGCTTTTATTCGATTAGTTACTTCCACTCGAAGTGATTAATATTACACCGGTTGATTTTTTCGCCCCTTTTCATCTTGTGATAGAATTTTTCAAGACCGAAACGCTATCGGCACTGTCCAGACTTACAGCTGTGCTCAAGGAAAGTTTAACAGCAGTTGGAACATCTCGCAATGGGAACTATCTAGCCAGGAGAATATGTGAGAAGTATAAAGTTGTCAACTTCGAGCCCCAAGTTTTAAAATTAATACCCCAACCTTCTCATCGCGGCAATAACCGAAGTATGCGATTTTGACAACCCTTAAACACGCACGCCCCGCGTTTATACAACGCTTAACACGTTTCGTGCCTATAGTTACAACATTATTAGCTACAGTGTCGTGTCCTGAGTGTTGTCGTTCCTATTATTTTAGTCTCGAGGTACAGAAATACACTCGAACTGTCCCAATGCTGAATTTTATAAGTCGATCTTCACTTTATCCGTGAAATTGTTGAACCGTTATTTTTATGAAGCGAATTGATACAGATCGAATTTCAGGCAATTTCTACTTATTAGAATTTATAAATGATCTGGGCAACACACCCGAAAGCTATGAAAAATGCAACTCTAAAAATTTTTCAACGACTCGGTAAGCTTTCCGTAAACATTTCGAAGGAGTCGGAGAATTTTCAGCAATCAGCGCTTGTGCGAAAAAACTATTCCTATGAAATTTTTATACCATGGATGGTGGTTTACTTGCGATCGTAATATGCGAGATTTAACGTCAGATTAAACAGCACTTGTTGCGCTTTACGATGACTTACGTGCGCCCGACTTTATGCTTCGAGTCATAAATTAAACCTGTAGCTTATCTTTAGCCAGCCTCTGAGATGCTGACCCTAAAAATTCACCCGAGGACAGAAATTCGGAAGACAATCGATCTCTCTCCCAGCAGCCTAAAGCTCTCTGAATCACCTCGCTGTATTGCTAGTTACTCTCCGTCTTGCTGTAAAATATTTTGTTTTCTTGTCATCAAACGCCATTCAAATATAACAACGTTAAAAAAATTTCGATTCCGTCTGTATTTTTTTTTTTTTATTTTTGTTCTCCAGAACTTGTTTGCGTCTTTCAATTAAGGTAGTAGCCCGGTGTGACGGGTTCAAAAAATCGATTTTTTTTTTTTTACATTTTTCGGAAGAATAACATCTTAAAAATATGCTATAAAAATTTCAGACATAAATTTTAATTATTCTTAAAGTTATAGCTAAAATAAGAGAGCGCGCCGTAGTGTGTATGAAAGCGTGTGTATGAAAGCGTCGCTGTCAAATCTGTTGCTAATATTGTGCTTAAAAAGCCAACTCCAAAGAAGCCAGAACTTTACGTAGAGCTCTAAAAGCTGCTGAAAATGACAACTTTGAGGAAACGGAAGGACTGCTCTATGCACCAGGCATAGCTGATTAATGTAAGTATAATTTTATTGAAAAAAATCTGTTGTCAAAACTTTAAAAGCGTTTTTCTCAAAACCATGTTTTCGAAAGTTCGGGGAATCACTGACTCAAAACTATTCAACCGATTTAGCTAAAAATTTAACCCATTATTCTAGACACACATATCTAGATGCCGAAGCCTTAAAACATTCAATTTTTCAATTATAAACTATTTTATTTAAACAATTTATGAAGAAAAAAAATTAGATTTTGAGAACTTTTTTCACAAGTCCGCCATTTTGTTTTTGTTTTTTTATTTTTATGTATATTTAAGGTTCGGGACCTAAAATGAAGTCTACAGAATAATAATCTCTTTGAATTTTTTATTTCAGATGACTTTGGAAGGCTGTGTATTTCGCGGAACCAACTCATCTTTTCTTTGAGGACTCCATATTGACGTCAAAAATTTTAAACAAATTAATGTAAAATTAACTTTAAAAAAATTTTTTTATATACTTCAAAACACCAATAAAAACATGTAAAAACTTTAAAACGATAGCATTTTATTTACTTTTTAAAAAAAAATCATGAAAAAACGTCTAAATTTCGGTCGTCACACCGGACTACTACCTTAAATTACGAAAAGGGAAATTCAATTCCATCGAATATTCTCGACCCGTCGATGGGGCGAAACTGTTTGGGCAGACGGAAAAAATCCCCCTGGTTTTGCGCCTCGAGGTCCGAGTTGCGGTTGCACAAATCCAGTGCTTCTAATTCGTATTTACTGCCCGATGTTCAATAGATCAGTGTTAGTCGGTATAACGCGTGGTGCAGGTTGGAATTGATCACGGATTACACTAATACTGATTAAAGGTCTAAACCTTTGGCGGTTTCCGCTTGATGTTTAGGGTTTTCGTTACAATTGGGAGATTTGGAAATGGAGAAATTCGCCCCTGGAAACCGTCGGTGCGGCAAAAACACCCAATAACCAATGATTTATTGGTCACGCTTACGATTCTCGCCAACAAATATGCGGCCTTATCTCGTTTCTCGGCAACCGGTCGCACGTTGCGGCACGCTAACAACGATATGCTCCACGGAATTTCCACCTGCTCGACGATCAGCTATGAATAAGATATAAGCTTCGTTTCTGAATAATTAAATACCCTAACGATCGGAGTAAGGCTGGGTTTTTTTTCTTCTTTCTTTCCTTCTCTTCTATTTTTCTTAGCGTTATTCCTCATCCGGTAGTTATGAATTTTTCCCCAGCCTTGAAGTCTGTCTGAAATTTTTGACGAACGAAAACACGCGCAGTTATATAAACATGAACTTTTTCATCCCCGCGTTTCAGGGGAAATTGAACGACAAAACAGCCCATATATAACGTGATCTAAAATTATCGTCGGCCTCACTATCTACGATGTTTCGTATCGCAAGATTGCCGTCGCGGTAACAAGTCTCGTTTCATCGTCATTGTATTCCGCTGCGGCTGCTAGGAATCGATCGCGATTTACAATTTTCTGGGTCAAAGTTGCGTGTGCCTTATACTCGTTCCGTCTATTATAGATAAAAATTACGTCATGAGGTCAATTGGCTAGAATTGGTGATTGATTACGATTAAAAAGAAGAGCGGGTATTTCCGCGTGGCCGGCAATTTCGTTGACGATGGAACCGAGATGGGTAATCCGTCACGGCGGCCGATCCGCGCCGGAACTTTCTGCATTTATTCCGTATTCGATTTTCGTTTCCTATTTGACGTCCTATTGTCAACACTTTTTTTGGGTCAATTGCGATCGGCCAATATTTACGCCCGATATAAATTGCGCCTGCGAACTTTTGCCCCAATGTGATTCGTCGAGGATATAATTCATTACGTTGTCTAATATGCTACGTTAGCAGGGAAATTGTATCTAGAACTTTGACTAATCAGACTCAGATTCCCCCTTCGGTAACGAATTATTACTTTCCGTTATTTCCACAGTTGCGAATCTTTTCTGCGTACCCAGCCCAATTTGGTGGCACATAAAAAACTCTGAAGATTTTTGTTCAGACTCGCGATTATCGGTTCCTGCTGTATTTCCCGTAAATGATGTGAAAAACTAGTCCAGTACGATCAACTTTCCATTTACTGGTTTCTTTCAATCGAATAAACACAAGTCATGTATGGTCCTGAATTAGACTTTCATTTATCTTCTGTCGCATCCGCAATACTGCGGCAATCTTCTTATCGCTCGGTGTTATCGAAAAATCATCCAACCTGGTTAATCAATGTTTCGTGTAATCGCGATTCTTGATTAAACTTGACTAATACTTGTACGTGTGATGTTTGAATTGCTAATGAATGGCTCATTTATATTTTAATTTCATTCACGTCATCCAATATAATCAACGAACGATATTTTGTCCATCAAATGTAACTTCGTCGCGCCGAATACCCTTTTCGGACGAGCTTGAGGAGGTGTGTAACTTCACGGTAAGAAGTAAACCTCCCTCCCGATCGATAAGATTACCTAATTGCGCGAATGTTCATTCGTGATTCGGTGTCCTGAATATTCACAAGAATCCGATTTACAATGCATAATTGCCTTGACGACGAATTCAAGCAGGATTAGCAAACGAGCCAAAGTTTACGGGTAATTCGTGCACTTGTGTAAAGTTGAGTAACTCATTTCACATGCAGGCGTCGCGTGGTTCTTGACATCAAACACACACACACACGCACACGCGCGCGCGCTTGACTTCCACGTGAATATGGTCAGTGGATAATTGACAGTAAGAATTCGGTCGATTTTTACATTATTCAAAATTAATCTTCAACCTACAGACTTTGTGCTCTGCGATCCGTCCTTTGATAACGATGTTAATTTGCCGGGAATCGTTAAAAGTCACAATATGTTGTGAAGAAATTGTGAATCCTCGGAAGTAAAATCAGAGAATCGTGTACCGAAAAGGAAATTTTATTTATTTCGTCACAACTGTCAAGCTGAATATCGTTAATCCTGAATGTGTAAAAAAGGTCGATCGTTCACTAAACCCTTCCACCTTCCCGATTTCGAGTATCGATGCGAATCTCTTACCCAGCATTCGTATGACGTTCCGTTGAGCGGCGGTTTTGCCTCTGACGCTTTCCCCGTTGTTGATGCTGTTGGATATCGATGTCCTCTTGACGGCAGTCAGGAGTCGCGATCGTCTGAGCTTGACGCCGATGAGTAGGTAGAGGACGGTGATGATGGTCATCGGGACGACGAAGAACAGCATGGTTGACAACTCGAAGGCATGTTCGAGGATGACCCACTTGACGGTGCACCTCGCGGTCTCCTCGACGGCGGTACCGTTCTCGTCCACGCTGTAAACGATGCCGAACTGAATGGCCTGCGGCACGGCCAGGCCGAGGGCGAAGAGCCAGATCGCCACAACGAACTTGACGGCTCTCGAGAGTTTTGACATCGTGTGAGAGACGAAGGGATGGCAAATGGCGACGTATCGTTCGACGGTGAAGGCGGTGATCGTCAGGACGGTCGCGTTGGCCGACGTCTCAGCCGCGAAGCTCTGTATCGCGCAGAATATCTCACCGAAAACGTACGGGAACTGGGACCAGATGTAATACATCTCCGGGGGCAGACCCGATACCAGAAGCAGCAGGTCCGATATCGCCAGGCTGAAGAGGTAGTAGTTGGTCGCGGTGTGCATCGACTTGTTTCTCGCTATCACGACGCAGGTCGAGATGTTGCCGACGACCCCGGTGAGGAATATCGTCACGTAGATTATCGTTATCGGTATGACGACGTAGAGAGGATCTCGTCGCGAGGGTTCTTCCAGCTTCAAGTACTCGGCGATCCCTCTCGAGTCGTTGCAACCCGAAGCATTTTCCTCCCTGATCGAGCCGCCCGAAAACACCGTTCCGTTTTCAAACATCTTTTCGATACAAAGATGCTGCGTTCAAACGCTCAGACGTACTGCGTCGTTCGATCGTTTTTCCAGTTCTTCTTCTATCATTGATTAATGATCTGGCCAGTACGAACGCATCGTCATTTGCTAATTGTTTTTTCTTTTCAAGTATTGTTCGGATACCGTTCGCGTCGCGAAAACCTTGACCTTGTTTACGTACACGATCAATTTGTTTTCCATTAGTTCGTCCTCTGGAGCATGCCGATGATTCTTGATTCCCGATTATCTCGGGACGGATAACGGCTGAGTGCCGTTGGTATTTCACACATCCCTGGATCTGGAAACGAAGGAGCAAAAGAGAAGCGTTATACTTTCGGAATTATTCGGACGACGATTGATGCCGAAGTGGGACAACGATTCAACCATCCGTCATTGGGTAACAAGCACCGAAATCGGCGGCGTTTCTTTGATAGGTAATACCCCGATACCCGTGTGTAATAATATATCGCTCGCTCCGAGGATACGTATAAATCGTCTAAATTGTCGTTGTCGGGTCATCCTCTTCTGTCTCGTTTCACGATCGAATCGCTCTTTGGGTATAACAAATTGCTCTAACGACTAACGCATCGATTTCCCCCATCGTCGACATGCGACATCAATGAGTTTGTTTTTCTTTTTCTCTCTCTCTCTCTCTATCTCTCTCCGTCTATCTCTTTCTCAAAAATAATGCCTATGCTGTTTAATTAACTGCCTCACTCTCCGGCCGCCTGTCCCCATTTTTAGCGAATAAAATATGTCAAAAGCCGCGCGCTCCTGATCTGCTCTAAAAATCATAATAGCATTAAAGAAACATGCCGAACGAATATTTTGATATTCTGAAATGAGGCTGCTGTAGTCTGCCCATAAATTAGGTGGTCAGTAGTAGCTTGATATACATACGTGTATGATTCAGAGGTGAAAGAAAAAAAGAGATAGTCACGATCTTATTTTTTCCTCTGGGAAACTATCCAAACTAGACAATTCTGTTATTTTTAACCATTGATAAACCCATGATTCATTCCTGTTTGTTAAAACGTAACAAGAAGAGGATGAAAAAAATTTCTTCGACTGTTGTACGCGTATAATGGGATTCCTAGCGTCAAATTTAAACGTTGAATGTATAAAATATAACTCTGGTGTATATCGGGCTTGGTATAATTTTTACAGGAAGATAAACAGCGTTTCGGGAATCAGCATGACGACCGTGTGAATATAGTCATAAGGCATGTATAGACGATATAAGCGTGCGTAAAGTTTTCGATAGAAAAAAAAAGAACGCAAGAAAATGTTGCGCGTCAAATCAAACCATCGATCTTTTCGCCGCTCAATTAACATCGTTGCTCTGATGCAATCGCCTCAAGTTTCTTTGCCAGTCTGCAGGGTCGTGGATTATGTAGGTAACCAGTCTGTGTTTGTAGTATGGTAATAGAGAAGCCTCGAAGGTCTGCTCGTTGATAAAAGATTATACCCGATAAATCTCCGGTTGTGTTTTCTCCACTCCTTCTCCCACGCGAAATATTAACAACTGGCCAATTTTCCAAGGCCGCAAGCTCGGCTCTGCCACTTGTTTGAAAAACTCTAATACTCATATCATCACGGCGCGTGCATCTCACCATCCACCGACGCGATTAGAACACATGTTCGTATAAACGCGAACTTTCAACTTTCAACTTTCAACTTTCAACTTTTCACGTAAATCCGATGCCAGTTTTCCCGCTACATCCCCCGGTTTTAAGGGTCCTCCAAGAAACAAGAAATAATCGCGACGGCACCGGCGCGGAAAAAAAATCGCACCCACGTTGGGAGTGCCGACCAACCAACCTCGACCGACGGATCTCGATGCCGAGTTCGATTTGATCGGACTTCTTTGGTCGTCCCTGAAACGCGTGGCCAGCGCATGGGGATCTTGATCTGGTGGGGGACATGCGATGGGGCTGATTCCCGCTTGCGCCAGCGCAAACACCATGCCTCGTTTCCTTCGTCGCCGATGCAGTCTCCCGGATCATCGTCTCTCTCCTTATTCGCGCCAGAGTTCGTTTCACACACCCGCGTCGTTTGATTTTATTGCTGGGAAGGCTAAGGAAGAAGAGAAAAAACGAAGAGAGATGAACGCTGAAGTATAAAAAGCAAGTAAAATAAAATAAAATAAAACAAATATAACAAGAGACGAGAACGGAGATTCGACTCGCTCAAATTAGACGTCCGGTAACATAAACCTGCGTTGTATACGAGGCAAAACTCGACGAGGCATTGTGGTAGATGAGCGCACCTTGACTTACTACGAAATACTGTATAACATTATACGCGGCCCGGACTATAAACCAAATTTTATTCTCTTTATACTGAAAAATTGTCTGAAAATAATTCCACGGCCAACTCCTCTGATGTCAGACTGTCGGTACAAACAATAGGAATTTTATCTTCTCGTATTTTACTACGCGAAAAGGTATGAACGGTGTCATTTTTATGAAGAGGGTCTGAAATACTCTGAGCATACCTTTTGTCGGAATGAGGAGGGCCTCCTTTTCTTTTCAGAGAAAAATACAAAATGCATCACGAAACGATGGGACTACCAGCCGGTCAGAAAGCTGAGCAAATTAGGGAGAAATGAAAAAAGTTTTGGAAACAATCGCTCGTAGTCGAATATATATGTTGTGCCTAGTTGGAGCTAAGTTCTATCAGCTAATCTGGCAGCTCTTCTTTTCTTGCGATCAATCGAGTGCAAAAATAAAGAGCATTGGACCATGGGGATGAACAAAGCCACTTAAGAAATTCAGCTCTTCGTCGAAAGTATAACAGGCTGTGTTACGTCTATGTAGTCTGCTACCGGTTGTTTAACTTGCGAAAAAAAACGCCAACGTTGACCTTGAATGTGTCAGAATCCATCTAAGGATCTGTACGCACATACATATGTAACGGAGGTAGGCGAGGACCTGCAACTTATCAGCTTCGTTTAAATTCCAGAATTTTGTAAATCTGCAAACCCTTTTATTCAGCTGGCTTTGCGTTTTCCATGAGTAAGCAATCTTACACCTTCACAGCGAATCACAGTTTTGACTGATTTTTCTCGAACCAAAATACAACGAATATCGAAGGAAATCCAGTCTTTCACATTCGATCGTACCCTTTTTCTCGATTCTTCTTTTTCCCCGCATTTTACGACCACACCTTCTTCTGTAATCGACACCGCCCCCGCTTCGTAAGGTTCATTCGTTTACTCGCTTGGTAATTGATTGGGCGGTTATCGGTTTAGGATGCGAATATAAACGAATGTAAAAACGGAGAATAGCCAACGTTTCCCGCATTTTTGCTTACACGTATTATACTTGCTAATACTCTACTTGACGTTTGAACGAATCGTTTGTCGCCTCCCTGTGTTTTTGGTTAAATACGCGAGATCCGGATGATGAATTCGGACTGGGATCAGTGACTCGATAAACGAAATTTGGTCCGTGAATCTTCGGGCCAATGTTCCTCAGTCGTTATTCGATATAAAACCCGAATTTTACGAACAGTAGTAGATTGTTGCAGATCTCACGCGGATGCTTTAACGCGTAACGAAATGCCCTGCGTTGCAATTTGCAAAGAGGTAGAGACATCCTCTGTAAAATTGTGTACGCTCCTTCGATTTCAAACTCGGATTAAGACGTGCCTCAACGAATTTGCAACTACAGGATAAAATCATTAGTATACACAGCTGCTTCTTCTCAGAATTGGACAGAGACTCACGGCCCTTTATTCGTTGGGTACGTACTTCACTATTCGTTAATTTAAACCTTGTAATAGGTTGGTTCTCGGCGTAATTAGCTGAGGCTGTTAGAAGAAATAGTCGTCCTGTTTTACTCGACTCGAAATTACTGCACCATAAGCTGTAAGCAATTATAATCTACCGTACAATATTCTCAATATATCTACGTTGCGTATGAAAAGACGTATAAAACGATTTTTTAACCGTTTTGTCAAGTATGGAAACTTGAAATTGTGCAATAATTAATTTGATTGTGCTGCCTGAAGACATGATAATATATATATATATATATATATATATATATATATATATATGGTTTATGCGTTACCTATACGATTACGTCAGCATTTGGTAACAAATTTAATAGTAATTTATGGGAGCCTATGCATGTGAAAAAAAATTCATCACGCGTGATCATTCAAGCTAAGCGATAAATAAACGACGTCGATATAGATAACCGAGTTTGTTGTATAAATATAGATTTTTCCACGACTGTAATACGTGTCACGTGAATGATTTCTGGTCCCAGACAAAAATATAAAAATATTTAACTCTAAATCGAGACTTGCAGACTACTGTTTGATTTCTGGAATAACATTCGATAATTGTCTGAGAATATCATTATATTCAACGGGTGATTGGCTACAATTTTGAACACTGTGTACGAAAAAAATATCAAATATATTTCCAAACGTTTGATTTATACCGCGATGAAATTTTCACAGAATGCAAGCGAGCGATATTGTCACGTGAAAATACTACATTCCACGAAGCTTTTTCGCTGCACTGCTGCTTTTGCCATAAGTTATCGATACAGAGTGGTGGATAAACATCACGTTATTGAGTACACAGCGATAAGGGTAATTCAGTGAAATATTGACTAAAATTCACAGTGTTCGTTAAATTGCCAAAGGAAGGTGTAATAAAAACTAAAAAGCAAGTCCTTCGTCACAGGTATTCGCGAAAAAGATTGGTGAGATAAATATTAAGAATTTTTTTCAACAAAAATGATTACAGCGGAAGCGAATGCGCTGTTTTTCATTCTCATCTTTTTCGGGAAAGACGAATAAAATACATCCGAGTCAGTCGATGACTAGTCGTCTACTATGCTGCATGCCCGGTGGCTTCACGATTTACCATTTTCTATTCTTATTCCGACCTGTCAGCTTCAACATGAATCCTGCGACGAAGTCGACAAAGTTTCTAGTAAATTTCGATCTGCTGTGAGTCATATAGCAATAAAGACCGCAGGATTGCGAATTTTCGTGCGGGTGGCACATGTCTGTTAACATATTCGCGAATTGGGTCAACGTGAACTTGAGTACACAGCGAAGAGTTACAGAAATCCAGTGAAATAAAAAGTGACGATGCTTCAGTGTCGAGACGTCTTCTCGGTCACTCTTTACTACAGTTTTAAATTGCGCAAAACTTGCGGTTGGTGGATTTTTCTACTCTGGGATTATTTCGCCATATACCCCGGAGTGTATATATACAATATACATACATAGTCGTAACTTTGGAATACCCCTAATTTGCAAAAATAAAAATTTCTCCAGCGCAAGCCAATCAGACTTTGCAAAGCAATTGTGTAGACGCTGTGCAACACTTCGTCTTAACCGGGCTTGAGCAACTTTGCCCTTAGACATTTTCAAACTTTGAATGATAAATCGAATTTACATACGAAAGAAAAACTCCGCTCGCAGTAAAGACTCAATTCCACGCAGCTTCTCTCCGCGTTTGGTCAGAAAAATTTCTCGTCTCGTTTCGCGGTCTGATTTCTTTGGGAAACGAAAAAACTGTAACTATTCCGAAAGTTAATCACCTTTTTATGTATCGCAGAAAGCAATTTAAAAATATGTTTGTGCCCATTTCGAAGAAGTGTGGAAACGAGTTTTTCAACGAATTTCAAATTCCCAAGTACTTACAATTTGCATCTTTTTCAAGTCTTTACGTCACGGCTGCAGAAACTACACATTACCATCTGCAATCGTACTCACAGAAATCCTATTTGTTTTCCCGTTTGAATTCCCCGGCTTCTCGGGATAAAAAATCGCCTAGTGACCGAACAGCCATTGCTGTGCAAATACATGTTCGAGACACTTTTGCAAACGGGAAAATGCAGCTCAGCGAATGCTGCAGCAGCGTAAAACTAAAGGTATTTGCATAATGAACCCAATTCACCGAGAATCTCCTCATCGTCTCTCCATTTCTCTCTGAAGATAATAACGATACCTACTTACGGATAAATTGGGTGGATTTTCGTTACGTTCGTTTAACGTGACGCGACTAATTCGCAACGGGAATAAATCTTGAGTGGAAGCTGTTTAACCGTGCTGAGAATTGTAAAAACAGTTTGACCATTGAAGATTTTTTTTCCACTCCCTACGATGAAAAACATTCAGAATAAACGTGTGCCGTCAGAGAAGAAACGTGAATTCATTTTATCAAAAGTGCAATGAATAAATCGAGCGGACACGCAGTTCCAATGGTGAAAATCTTGGGCAATCAACTACAACGCGTCCTTTTTTGCTCAAATTTATGAACCGCGGTTGATGGCCTCGCGGTTTTTGCCGCGGAATGAGTCTGTCACCTGCCATTATTTACCTCCCTCAATGCTTTCCTTCTTCTCATCGCTCGGAGAACGCCCATTGCTTTTCAGGGTGAATCGCCGACGAAGAAGAGCCATAGAGCAACGGATTAAGTTAATAAAAACGGGTCTCTTACCCCGAAACGATGAATTACAGGTTCGTGACTCCTTCCGCCGTATCCGAGGACCCTGGGTGAATGATAATTTATTTTGCTATTTACGTAACGCGGAGTCCTTCCGGTGTATCATTACACACGTGTGGAATGCATCAGAATTTTCATAATGAATTACGCCATGTCTTTCTCTAACTCCTTCTGCGAAAAACTTTTTAAAAATCGGACAATTCGGGAAAGGAGAAACAAACGCGTCGTCATTCCTCGGTTCGACGACCCTCGGATTATACGTAATTTATGGTTCAGCATACTCCCGAGGGATATAATCAGCGCACCTAATAAACCTCGAATAACGATGGTTCTAACTTTCCTAATAACTCGGGTTCAACGTTTTCTGGGTCTTAATATTCATAACGTGATATCGTTTTCCCGCGTTCGCGTCGTTATCGCGTCTTTCCCGTCGATTATTACAGGTCCCCCCGTCGTTATTTTTACTGTCATTAATGTCCTGCACGCTTGCGTATCGATTAGTCATCGCCAGACAACAGCTGCTCGCTTTGGCCGTTTCTAACCGACCGCGGCGCGTTCCTTTTATCGCTGAACGTATTTGACACTCGTTTCATAGTCGGTACGCAAAAATTGCCAAAGTCAAGGATGTGGCAGTTTCAGCACCCCGGACGGGACTTTTATTGAAATTGTAATCGAGTCTCGCATGGCGTGCAACGATCCAACGACGATTTCTCGACAATTTTCAAGACTCGTCTATCCCTGTTATTTATTCATGATTTCTCTTCCTTCCATACAAGATGTTCGAAACTCTAAGCAAGCGGGTATTTTCCATCTGATTGTGATTCGTTCGTAGCAGTAGTAGTAATATATATGCAAATATGGGCGATTAACGCCGACCGCAATACACCAAAGTATGACGGATTGATATTAAAGCAACGGATGAGGAAGGGATTCCACGCAATGTGAATAACCCAAGCTCCAGGCTATGGAATCCGTTCAATTAATGAGAAGCGTCGTAGAATTGAACTGTTTATTCAGGCATGAGTACGTAGTTAACAATACCATTAAAAAATACGACTTTATTTTATACGTGTCTGTTGACAGAAAATTAATTATGAACCTCTGAATATTCGTGCAAAGTCATTCGGGTTCGTACCTCGCGTTAAACCTACACGTATACAAACTGTTACACTTGTATAAACGTGTATCTTGTAACGGGTGTTTTATGGAAATTTTTGTCGAATATTAACGGACTAATTTTCCCGAGCGCGTGAGGTAAATTACACTTGCCTTCCTCAACAGTAGGTATAAATATAAGGCAGAAGTGCCCAATGCCATTGGCTTTGGCTGCGAAATAGTATATCGTTTCATTTCATTTACATTTCGGGGGAGGAAACGACGCAGCTCCCCTCTGCTTTAAGTTAAGGTGATAAGATTTCAAGGTCCTACTTCACTTGATATAATATGTGCGACGATTTACTAGCGTGCAAAAATTTCTCCAGGAATGTTACGTTCTTTTTTTTTTTTTTTGACTGTCCATTTAATTACGCCCACGCTCCTGTGCGATTAATTCAGAATTTGATTCAACATTCATTTCCATGAACGCAGTCAACGATCCGGCTCCAGTTGACCCTCTCGACAAGGTTTGGAGTCGTGATATCGAGTGAAAAAAGACGGGCAAAGTCAGACTCTGAATCAGTGCAAACAGGTTTTCCCGTCTGGCCGGTGTCTCTTGTAAGAGTCGAAGGATGCTGCGGATGAAATTAGATACCCGATGATATTGAAATTGCAATTTTTGCTGGCAAAATAAATGGTGCGATGGCGGCGGTAAATTTTTCGACTGTGTCAATTCTTTCTTATCTCTGAATGGAGGAATTTTAAAAACTGCCTCGTCGTCTTATCTTTCGGACTTTCTAGAGCTCGGCGAAACCTAAACTCATACAATTATAGGGTTTAGCTGGAAAACGTTTGAGCAAATGTAAGAAAGAGGGAGAGAGAAGAGAGAACGAGGGAGAAAATGACGAAACACTTTTTTCTCTCTTATCTCGCATACGTGTGCAGGAAAAGTTATAGGGAAGTTTTCCCACTTCCTGTAGTTACGAGTTACGGATAAGAACGATAACGATAACTTGACTGGGATTATCAAGGACTCGTAGACCGCAATACCGAGAGACCAATTTATCCCTCAAGGTTCTTCTTTCCTGAAAGGGATTTAGTTTTATTTACAATCCGTCGGTGCAATGGAGCCGCCTAAGCCTTGTTTCGCGATAATAACCGAGGTTTTATATCCATTCATGAAAGCCGAGCCACCCACTACTTAACATAAAAGTAGAAAAATACGCCCATTGATACCGGATAGAAATTGAACCGCTTTTCGCAAATCTACTACGTCGCGCATATTGAAATCCAATTAGGAATGAAACAGTCTGGTAAGAGAGAGAGAAGAAAGTGCGAAAAAGTTTTCAATGAGTTTCAACGAAATAACATCACTTGTTTCATTTCAATAACTCTCGGGCGGATTGAGCGGAAGAACTTTTCGCCCCGGATTTTCACCTCGGAAATTTAGTTGAAAGCTGTCCCTTGGGTTAAAAAAGAGGAAGGAAAAAATTGTCGTCAAGCGTATTCGGTACGATGGTGTATCCAGCTTTATTGCTGACTCGCGTTTATCCTTGTCTAACAATGAGCGTTTAACAATAAAACACAAGGCGAACCTCTCCCCCAGATCGTCGCGATTGAAAACGACTTCTTCCAGTTGCAGTATCAATCACAATCGCTGTCAGTATACCGGTTCGGGCTGTTTTAATTTCTCCCACGGTTTATATATCGACGCTGTTTCGAGGATAACGGCATCCTGAGAAAGCCCTCAGCATCCGAGGACATCGCGAGACGATTGGAACGACGATATTAATCGTGGACGATGGACGCGACGCGGATCTTGTTATAACATGTATGTTATATATATATATATAATAAAATAAATATATATATACGTATAATATTACGGAAGCGTCTTTCACCCTTATGGCCAAAATTTATCCGCCTGGTCGACAGTTTTCCAATAACGAATCAACGCGTCTGGAATTTGGAATCGGGTGACACGGTGACGTCGAAAAATATAAAGGGCGCGGTTGAATCGGGAAAGGGGCAAAAACTTTTCGACGGAGCATCCTCGCGTGTACTTGTAGGATAAAATCAGTAAAAGCATATCGGAGCTCTCGGAGAGGGAGGCGAGTAATTTTCAAGCATGACAAATTAAAGAAGATGATAGCAGAATTTCTGAACGCCTCCTGGCGATGTGCCGTTTAAGGAAAAACTTTCGTCCCGAAGGTCGACCCGGCTCGACAGAGGCGCCGATATCACCGTGATTCCGGATTCTCGCCCACTGTCTGTCGCGTATTCTCGCTCGTTTGCAACTAAACGATCGTTTACAGATACGCCAAAAGAATCGAAAATGTCAAGGATCGCGTTTAGGGACCAGGGAAATCCTCGCGTGGAGAACGGTGGGAATCGTCAAAAGCCAATATCGGTTGTATTCAGTTCCTCGATTAGTCAGTGTCGATATTCCCCAGCTAATCATATTCATGTAACTAATTATACCGCGCGTCTGTTATAATTATACCGCGAATAAATCCGGTTGACTGAACTCCAGATGTGCGCAAATAAGAATTAATGTATAGTCGGTAACTTCAGCTGATTCCTAAATTCTGTCAAGTATTTGCGATATAGCTTTTTTGTTTTTAAGTTATTGAACTTTCAACCTGTTTCTCAATTCTTTGGAAATGTTCCTAAAATTGTGTGTAACCTTTTCAGATTCCTACCACTGCTTTAATTTCCGGAATTTGCGTAACGATCAACCTGACGTCAGTTTGAAGAATACAAGACCAGTCCAGTGACTATAAAGCAAGTAATTGATCCATGTTTTTTAAAGTTCCTCGTTCCAAGCGATGAAAAAATGTTGCATAATTATCAAATGATGAAAATAATGAAGACTCGTACGTATACTAGGTAATAGTAATTGTTCGAGAAGAAAATAGCGAACGATTAATTCGTGCCGCTCACAGCGAGTCTCCTGCTGAACTAGATTAATGCCTTTTTTTCGTATCAATGTCTAATTTGCTAAATTGATCAAACTGGCACTGTTAGATTAGTGTGAATTGCGCGTCGACTTATTGGACGGTTGGTAATTTGGCAAAATTTCGCGTGGCAGGGAGGCGTCGATGCAGACGGCTCCTCAACGCCGTTTGCAATTATGTACAGTATCAGCTGATTTGTTCCCAGTACTCTTATACCGGACAATTTCAACTCCAATTGCAATTCCAATATCTGAATCCCCTGTCTATAAGTGAAAATGGACCGTTACTCCTTATCTTACGAACATTAAGCGAATCAACTCCGCATTATGACAAATTTCCGCTTCTTATAGTTCCCAGAACATGGAACCAATTCTCACCCGTAGTTTCGTCAATTTTTTGCCCAAGAGCTAATCAGTGGCAAATACTGTCCTGCACAACGTGGCATGTGGAAAAATGATTCGTGAAACTTTTTGCAAATTTTAATCAAATAAATTCGCGGAGAGTCCTTATCTTTGATCCATTTCTAGAATGTTAGCTTACGATGCAATGATAGAAATCGTTGAGGTGTGCCATTATTTAACTAAACTTTTATCTGCTTACCTTTCGTCTAAAAATTTTGGGACAGAAGGTCGACGGTCAACTTAACCGTATAATCTGGAACCTCGTGGAAAAGCCGAAGACGTGCGCCGCGGGAGAAATGACTCAATCTTTACTTTTTTAACTTTATACTTACACACATTCAGCGATATTCAGAGAGTGAAAACATCGCAAGACCAATTCGTTCTGAAAAATCTATAGATTTTCAAATTTTTCGATCATTTTCATCGGGTTTATCTCGTAAAAATTTTCTCCTCCGCATTGTAATTTCAGAACGCTATTTATAGACGAGGTTTTTTCGACGGGAAATACATTTCTAGGGAAACCAGAAGCAGGGGTTTTCAATGAAAATAATAATACTCTGTAAAGTAAAAGTAATCGAAAAGAAGAAAATACATAATAACAACTGGAGTCAAGTCATATCTCTTGCTTTCCTTATGTAACACATTCACGCTTTCTATAAATCTGTTATTTCTCAATTATGCTAACATTTTATTTTACGTTATTTCAAATACCGTCAACTTCGAAAAAATCGTTAAAATAACCCCGGATAATTTAAATCGAAACACTAGTAGAACCGCTTGAAATAATTTCATGTAAATTAGATCGCAATGCAGATTCGCAATTGAAAAGTAAAATAGATTATTCCTAATCCGTAAATTCCCTGTTTGAACAATGCATAAATAAATTTTTTTTTTTTCCCGTATTCCACCAATAGACGCACAACAAATGACGTTATTTCGCTTCAGAGAATGAAATACCGCGGAGCGAAATATATAAAAACTTTTTGATGAAGTTTGCAGCTTTTTCCACACCTCGTGATACACAGCCAGCTCATGACAATGTGTCGCCGCCACTTAATCGGCGTCAAGCCCTCCGTTTACCTGTCGTAAGAAATGAGATATCGCGGGATCAAGAAGAGAATCAGTTCCACGGGATTTTGCCACCCAAGCTGGTATGAGTCGTCGGCATTCCGCGGGGTTTAACCAATACATACCGTGTTTCTTGACGCCTTTTGCCTTTAACAAACCGAGGTAGAGAAAAGCCATTCGTATTCCCGTAACAGGGGTCAGATTTCACCCGAGGATCGAAGCGTCATTATGGCCTGACAAAGGCGAAGTAATCATTTTTTTTTCTTTCATATCTCATTATAATATGACTTTTGTCCGTATGTTCAACCTGTGCTACTGCACCTCGAGGATAACAATCTATTACAAATTTCACATAAGGATTTTCTAACTATCATGTATAATGTGCAGTGCAGGGATCAAAATCTTGATGAGTATAATTATTATATCACGTAATGTACGAAAGTGAATTGAATTAGCTTCTGAGAGCTCACGAGAGTTTCTGATTGACAACTCCATTGAAGCTACAGCTGAAAACTCAGTATAGCTACAATTTTTTCTCTCGTTTTTCTTAGATTTTCTTCGCTTTGTGCATACAGGTAAAAGCTTGTTTGAATTTCGCCTACGTGTTACATATCGTATCGTCGCGACGACGTTCCAATCTGCCAACTCTCACCAACGCGATGCGAAGTCTCGAGAAATCTTATTGTTATGCATTTGCCTGGTTTTTTGGTGGAAATAAGTAAAAGAAATCACATGTCATATATTATATGGATCCTTTTTTCCTTGAAAATATACCTGTATATGTATACACATCGGCATGGATCAAGGTAGCTGAGCCGCGAACGCCGCAACTCACGATATTCTGTTGGACCAGCTGTGGGATCTTACACGCTCCTTCAAAAAAAAAAAAAAAAAAAATTTTGCCACTCAGAGATTTCTCGATATAAATACGAATTTTGTATTTTCTGTCCGTTGGGTGGAAAAAAAATGAAACGATAAGGTAAGAACAGGTTGAATAAAAAATAAAGGCTGATCCTTGCACTATATCGTCACGTGACGGGAAATCTTCACACAAAGAGAGTGCGAAAAATACATTTATCCAATTTTATTAAAAATATGTTCCATATGGCGCTCAGCTTTAGACCAGACGAAAACAAATGTTCGCGTTTAAATGTATCGTATACAATCTTGTTTATAGCGGTCAAATTTTCTTACGATAGATTGCGTCGATAGAAAATCTATATATTACATCTTAGACGATGACACATTAGTCGCATTCCACTTTATCATTGAGGCGAGTGATATAATTGTTTTCGACCGTAATACAATTGCCATTTGGTAATCAGAATTGCATTCCCTCACGTACTGTTTTTCGCAATACGAATATTGCCCACTATTTATTAATCGAATTATCACAGAGCATCAAGCATATGAATTCGGAAATTTATTGCTCAATTTTTCATTAACATAGAAAAATTATAATTTAAAAATGTCTTTATAGATGGATAATAATATACTTTAGTATAAATTATAAAACCTCTTATTCGTAATAACTATACAGTGTTATTTTATTTACAAATCATCATTCATTCATTCATGTTTATACCGAGCACACAAGTTATGCTGGTTCCAATCCATGATATATAAATGGGTTGAAAACTCCTAGCTCGGGTTATTGAAACGTACGATTTCACAAATGCCCTTAGAATTCTTTGGAAGTAGATCAGTCCGTTGGAGCTGGGCAGCCGGATTCCTTAAATATATCTGTACAAGCTTGTCTCACTCGCTTACCAAGATCCTTGACATACTTATGTGCAGCTCTGTCAATCAACGTTGGCCGTAAGTAGCAGCCTGTAGTTTCTGCCTCGCAGTCTCGATAGTGGTGAGAAAGGGCCACGTCTGGGTCGACCACGAATTGCTCGAACCCTAAAACGAACGTCGAGTCGGAATGCGAAGGTGAGTACCTAACATCGGCAGAACTTGAATCTACGATTATACTGTGATTTTCGTCGTTGGGTTCACGAACTCACTTTCCGAAAATACTGATGTACCTGGCCGATGGTGCCATATGAAGTGGTTTCCCATCTCCACCACGTCTTGAGAACGTGCTATATACTTACTCCTCTTATCGGGCTTCTCCGGATTTTCTACTCGTTCAGTTTTTGCTTGGAGGTAGAGGTACGGCACGTCTGAAATGAAGTAGCACAAACAATAGTTTTGCTACAATTAACAACGCTTTGAGTATCGTTACGAAATATACGTTTTTCAAGCTGAAGTAACGCTTACCCGGGTCGTAATTCGTCTTATCGTCGCCGTACATCAGATAAAAAAATACGTTTCTGAACTGAAACGACGCGTATTGATTCCTAACGCCGGAAGGATTGGGCGGGTCGAGAAAATTGAGGAGTTCCTTAAAGTCCTTGTGCATTCGCGGCACGATAAATTCATCTATATCTGATACCAAGACGTACTTATAGTTTTTATGGAAAGAACTTCTGTAGAGACAATCGTTTAACGCTGCAAATTGTCCATAGACTCTGAGGGTAAGCTCGAATTTATATATCGAGGGTAGTTTCCACTCGAGGACCGTTGCCACACCTCTCGAGACATAATGTGCCAACACTTGGGACACCTCGGGAGTAACGGACTCGTTGTAGAACATTATATGACCGGCTCCTAGCATCAGTTGATACTCGATGAACTCTACAAGATGCAGTGCTCGGCCATATTCGTGATGCAGTACTGAAATTGTTATTCGAAACTGCATAATAATATAAAATACTTGATCCTAGGATGAAGTTGAGGCTCACCAGGTCCGCATACAGCCAAAAACTCGTCCTCGTCGTCGTTAGCCTGGTTCACACCACCCTCCGGGTAGCGAACATTGACAAATTGCAACTCATCCAGATTTGCAAGAGTGGTATTTGCCAGTGCAACTTTCAAGGGAAGATGCTGGGCGTAATAAAATTCCTCGAAGTCCATGTTTACTGGTAAAGTTAAATCGCAAAGGACAAAAAAGGCCGAGTACTTCAAGCCCCAGTTTTCTTTTATCGGTTGCACCCGTGACGCTGTCCTATTTTGAATAATCCCACGCTCTTCGTCTACCCCTCTGTATTCTAAGTAACACGTCAGTGGCTTGTCCTTCATCGCCAATGGCAATACCGCAATCACTCGGATCACTGCCCAAGTATTCTCGCCTGAATTATCGTAGTGGCGATCCTCCAAGACTATTTCTGGTCGGGAGTCCAAGTAAGCGGAATAGATCATTCCATCCGTAACGGTTGCGGATTTCCATCGATCACTTATTTCCGATTCCAGTTCCGGCATGAATCTCATTTCGAGGTCTAGAATTTCGGCTGTCATCGCTTTCATGTTGTACAAATCTCTCAACTTTGCATTTCTCTGCAAATAATTACGGAAAAAGACAAGTTTTGTGAGTATACATTATTGTCAGATTCGTAAATATCATGCACCGAATATATATCGTCGGTGATTATAGCTTTAGTCATCGAATTACTGACAGAGCCGTTATCATTACCTTCCTGTGACCAAACAAATAATATTTCATTGTAACAGGTAATGTTCCAATTCTAACTATCTGGTGAATGTTTTTCTTGGCACATGTATGCGGGCCCGAAGAGTATGATGCATATAAAATAACATGGCTGTCCGATCTGGGCCCAATATAAGAATTCGATTGTAGCCATAATACGACATTCCACATTGAAAACAGACGGGGATAATTGATCGATCGATATCAACTATATCAATTAATCGCGAAGCTAGCTTGAAGAAACACGTGTTGATAGAATAGGTATTTATAATTTTATCCCTCAGGTACGACAATGCAATTCGCCATCTGTACTTACCGCAGCTTGAACAAGAACGAGAAATGTTAGAGTAATGAAAATCCCAGCGACAATGATCGTCTTCACTTGCCGTGGAAGTGACGGCCATGTCGACAACGTCGGCTTGTGCAGCAACGTGTACTTCACCATTGCATTCTTATACGTCGGACACTGTACAGAAAACTGACTCAAACATCATTCACTCACCTGGCCACGATAACACGCCTGTTATCAGCAGGTACAATATCTAGATATACCTACCTTTTATCGGTCCCGGCAAGATACGCTTCAATAATCACTATCGCACGCTGAATACCCCACTGCTGCGTTCAATGTAATTTTTGCATGAGTTCCTTTTATTATTTATCGATTGTTTGCCCTCTTTCTTTTACAGTGGCGTCGGGTACTCAGCGTGTGATCAGCGGCATCAATTCAACGATGTCTAATGTAATTCTTTCAGTAACATCAAACATTCAACGATTTTTTTTGGATCGGGTTTAATGGATCTGGTTTACCGATATTAATATACGCCTCTGGTTTCCAAATCCAGGAAGGATTTACCAAATGGCACAGGTGTGGTCAATGTGAATCCTATTCGTCTGTTGACGTCTTACAACCTCTTCCGACTTGACTTGACACCTCACTGAATCTTGGGCATACCTACATAATGTTAAATAACATTGTTGCAGTCCTCTTTGTCTGACACTTTGATTCTATTTGTCTGTTTGTTAAATTACTACACGTACACACGAACACTTGTATTATACATAGTATATATTGTACTACATCAAGAGGCGTATAAAATAAACTAAAACTTTGAAATATGGAATTGTGATTTTTCTTTCCCAACTTTTCTGGGACCTATCGCCAATCTTGTGTATTTCGGCCGTAAGTTTTAATCTGGTGTTCATAGGTCGGACCTTGCTTTTGTTGCGATTTCTAAAGATTCATAGAACCCTCAGAAATACAGTGTGTACGTGAGAATAGCAATAGACCAACTGCTGGAGAAATTTGAGGAACTTCCTTGCTTTTCGGCCACAACTCTTGATTCTCTGCTCGCTGCGTATTCAAACTGAAACCAATACCTTCCTCTCGCGATTTAACGTCGATATAGTGGATCACACGAATGACTCCGGAATTTTTTGCATTCATAGAACCTTTGACAATAAGGCCCAGGCCTTAGTTTTTATTGGAGCAGAGAATTGGTCGTCTCAAATTCGTTTTTTACAACCTTTTCATGACTATTTGGATCCCCAGGAACTCAAAATACGCAACGAAAACGGGATGGGACCAACTGCAGAGAGGTTGCGAAAGAAATTTTTCGTTTTTCGGCTGTGACTTTTGATCCGTTGATCGCAGCGTATTGGGACTGCGCCCAATCGATTTCTCTCGCAAAATTACGTCCGAATAGTGCCACAAATAATTTATTCCAGCACTTTCGAAAATCGCGAAAATTTTCGCCAAAAATGCAAAGGGGTTAGCCTTCCTTTTTTTTTTACCAAAAAATTTTTCGTCTCAGAATTGATTCGTAGGACTCTTTCCCGAACAATTGAACCCCAAGGAACTCAGAAAACGCAGCGAAAATGGCGTGGGATCAACAGGAGAGAAATTACGAAGGAGAGACCACCTGCTGAAAAATGTCGAGAATGCGGGTTTTCGTTTTTTGGCTGTTACTTTCGATGCGTTGATGGCAGCGTATTGGGACTGCGCCCAATCGATTTCTCTCGCGAAATTACGTCCGAATAGTGCCTCAAATAATTTATTCCAGCACTTTTCAGAATCGCGAAAATTTTCGCCAAAAATGCTAAGGGGTTAGCCTTCCTTTTTTTTTTCGCCAACAAATTTTTCGTCTCAGAATTGATTCGTATGACCGATTCCCGAACAATTAAACCCCAAGGAACTCAGAAAATGCAGCGAAAAGATCGTGGGATCAACAGGAGAGAAGATACGAGGAAAAAAGCACCTGCTGAAAAATGTCGAAAATTCAGGTTTTCGTTTTTTGGCTGTAACTTTCGATGCGTTGATGGCAGCGTATTGGGACTGCGCCTAATCAATTTTTTTCGCAAAATTACGTCCGAATAGTGCCACAATTAATTTGTTCAAGCACTTTTCAAAATCGCGAAAATTTTCGCCAAAAATGCAAAAAAATGCCTTACTTTTTCTTCATTTTTAAAGCCGAAAATTTTCGGTCTCGGATACGATTCAAATGACCCTTATCTGAATAATTGGACCCTCAGGAACTAGGAAAACGCAGCGAAAGGAACGTGAGATCAACAGGAGAGAAATGGCGAACAAAAAAGCACCTGCTGAAAAATTTCGAGAACACAGGTTTTCGTTTTTTGGTTGTAACTTTGGACGCGCCGATCGGAGCCTATTGGAACTGCGCCTTATCGATTGCTCTCGCAAAATCACGTCCGAATAGTGCATGAAAGAATTTATTCCAGCACTTTTCCGAATCGCAAAAATTTCCGCCAAAAATGCGAAGGGGTTAGCCTTACTTTTTCTTCATTTTTTGAGCGGAAAATTTTTTGTTTCGGATTCGATTCAAATGACCCGTACCTGATTTATTGGACCCTCAGGAACTCAGAAAACGCAGCGAAAACAGCGTAGTGATTTACAGACCTAGAAAGGTGATAGGGAGAGAAAGAACGACGCTTCTTAACACTTCGAGTGTATTTTAACACACATTTGAAAGATACGAGCGAAATTTTTCATCATCCAACTGTCGCAGAACGGCAGCGTTATTAGCCGACCCGTTCACTGAAGAATACATCTTCAGTCAACGGCTGACGATCGAAGGGCCTGGCCGCTTGAGTCTGGAATCGGCAGGAGAGATAAAGTGTGTATTTCTTGTATGAAATGTGAAAGCTAAAATCATTATACATCATATCATATCATCATACATCATACATCATACATCATACATCGTACATCATACATCATACATCGTACATCATACATCATACATCGTACATCATACATCATCATGCATAGTATCAAAGTTCGAAACCATAGTTTGGATGTCGGATGTTCAGAAAGTGACGTCACCAATTCAGAATCAGCTAGCCGAATTCCTCAGTCGGGAAACAACCGCGCAGTAGAGCGGACGGATGAGAGTCGAGCTCCGCAAATTTCGAGTAAGGGTTCTCAACCTCCCGATCCCGCGCTTCGGGTCCGCTACGTATTTCGAGTACCGGGTTCTCAACCTTCCGGATCCCGCGCTTCGGGTTCGCTACGCGGTGAAACTCGACTTCCAGGATAAGCGCTCCGTGGTTCCTGGTTCATGTTTACAATAAATTATTTCAATTCGTTTTTCGCGCAAGCCCAAACTCGGTAGCTGTCAGTCCGCTAATAAAATTTCTCGACTTCCAGGATAAGCGCTCCGTGGTTCCTGGTTCATGTTTACAATAAATTATTTCAATTCGTTTTTCGCGCAAGCCCAAATTCGGTAGCTGTCAGTCCGCTAATAAAATATCTCGACTTCCAGGATAAGCGCTCCGTGGTTCCTGGTTCATGTTTACAATAAATTATTTCAATTCGTTTTTCGCGCAACCCCAAATTCGGTAGCTGTCAGTCCGCTAATAAAATTTCTCGACTTCCAGGATAAGCGCTCCGTGGTTCCTGGTTCATGTTTACAATAAATTATTTCAATTCGTTTTTCGCGCAACCCCAAATTCGGTAGCTGTCAGTCCGCTAATAAAATTTCTCGACTTCCAGGATAAGCGCTCCGTGGTTCCTGGTTCATGTTTACAATAAATTATTTCAATTCGTTTTTCGCGCAACCCCAAATTCGGTAGCTGTCAGTCCGCTCATAAAATTTCTCGACTTCCAGGATAAGCGCTCCGTGGTTCCTGGTTCATGTTTACAATAAATTATTTCAATTCGTTTTTCGCGCAAGCCCAAATTCAATAGCTGTCAGTACGCTAATAAAATTTCTATAACTTTATAATCTTCTCACAATCTTTCTGGTAGATTATATCGATAAAAAAATTTTATCAAACCTTACACATTATTTTTGATTTGTTCTCACGCTGAAAATATTTATTAGTATTCGGGGTATAACTCGAGGTGGTTGAAGGTGGTCGGAGGTGGACGAGGAGGAGGACGAGGAGGACGAGGATTTGTGCTGGGTGAGTAAAACACTTTTATAATATTTGATGGCAATTATAATTATATTTCATCTGAAATATTACAAACTTGTCACGTTTACAATAAATTATTTCAATTCATTTTTCGTGCAAGCACATATTCAGTAGCTATGAATAATCTTATACAATTTATTATATTATTAATTAATCAATTAATATTCTTATAATATTTAATGGCAATTGTAATTATATTTCATCTGAAATATTACAAACTTGTCACGTTTACAATAAATTATTTCAATTCATTTTTCGTGCAAGCACATATTCAGTAGCTATGAATAATCTTGTACAATTTATTATATTATTAATTAATTGATTAAATACATTAATCCTTACACAATATTTTCGATGTCTTCCTATACTAAAAATATTCATTACGATTCCAGGTATTACCCGAGGTGGTCGGAGGTGGACGAGGAGGAGGACGAGCTGGACGAGGAGGAGGACCAGGTGGACGAGGAGGAGGACCAGGTGGACGAGGAGGAGGCGGGGTGGGTCGTGGGAGAGGACCTCTCCTCTCCTCAGAGGAGTGGAGGGGAAGGGGCAGGGAAGGGGGAGAGGTGGGCGGGGAGGGGAAAGGGATGGGAAGGGAAGGGGAGGGGCGGGCGGCGGGGAGGGGGAAGGGAAGGGAAGGGATGGGGAGGGGTGGGTGGCGGGAGGGGGGTGGGTGGGCGGGCGGGTGGGAGGGAGGGAGGGAGGGAGGGAGGGAGAGAGTGGAGGACGGATGTCGATGCGAGCCCGTTAGAGTTAATAGAGCAGTACACCCCCCCCCCCCCTCCTGCGCCCGCCCGCCCGCCCTCCCTCCCTCCCTCCCACCCTCCCTTCCTCCCTCCCTCCCACCCGCCACCCACCCCTCCCCATCCCTTCCCCCGCCCCGCCGCCCGCCCCTCCCCGCCGCCCTTCCCGCCCCTTCCCTTCCCATCCCTTCCCCGTCCCCGCCCACCTCTCCCCCTTCCCTTCCCCTCCCCCTCCTCTCCTCCGAGGAGAGGAGAGGTCCTCTCCCACGACCCACCCCGCCTCCTCCTCGTCCACCTCGTCCTCCTCCTCGTCCACCTGGTCCTCCTCCTCGTCCAGCTCGTCCTCCTCCTCGTCCACCTCCGACCACCTCGGGTAATACCTGAAATAGTAATGAATATTTTTAGTATAGGAAGACATCGAAAATATTGTGTAAGGATTAATGTATTTAATCAATTAATTAATAATATAATAAATTGTACAAGATTATTCATAGCTACTGAATATGTGCTTGCACGAAAAATGAATTGAAATAATTTATTGTAAACGTGACAAGTTTGTAATATTTCAGATGAAATATAATTACAATTGCCTTTAAATATTATAAGAATATTAATTGATTAATTAATAATATAATAAATTGTATAAGATTATTCATAGCTACTGAATATGTGCTTGCACGAAAAATGAATTGAAATAATTTATTGTAAACGTGACAAGTTTCTAATATTTCAGATGAAATATAATTACAATTGCCATTAAATATTATAAGAATATTAATTAATTAATTAATAATATAATAAATTGTATAAGATTATTCATAGCTACTGAATATGTGCTGGCACGAAAAATGAATTAAAATAATTTATTGTAAACGTGACAAGTTTGTAATATTTCAGATGAAATATAATTACAATTGCCATTAAATATTATAAGAATATTGATTGATTAATTAATAATATAATAAATTGTATAAGATTATTCATAGCTACTGAATATGTGCTTGCACGAAAAATGAATTGAAATAATTTATTGTGAACGTGACAAGTTTGTAATATTTCAGATGAAATATAATTACAATTGCCATTAAATATTATAAGAATATTAATTAATTAATTAATAATATAATAAATTGTATAAGATTATTCATAGCTACTGAATATGTGCTTGCACGAAAAATGAATTGAAATAATTTATTGTAAACGTGACAAGTTTGTAATATTTCAGATGAAATTTAATTATAATTGCCATCAAATATTATAAAAGTGTTTTACTCACCCAGCACAAATCCTCGTCCTCCTCGTCCTTCTCCTCGTCCACCTCCGACCACCTTCAACCACCTCGAGTTATACCCCGAATACTAATAAATATTTTCAGCGTGAGAACAAATCAAAAATAATGTGTAAGGTTTGATATAATTTTTTTATCGTTATAATCTACCAGAAAGATTATGAGAAGATTATAAAGTTATAGAAATTTTATTAGCGTACTGACAGCTATTGAATTTGGGGTTGCGCGAAAAACGAATTGAAATAATTTATTGTAAACATGAACGAGGAACCACGGAGCGCTTATCCTGGAAGTCGAGATATTTTATTAGCGGACTGACAGCTTCCGAATTTGGGCTTGCGCGAAAAACGAATTGAAATAATTTATTGTAAACATGAACCAGGAACCACGGAGCGCTTATCCTGGAAGTCGAGAAATTTTATTAGCGGACTGACAGCTACCGAATTTGGGCTTGCGCGAAAAACGAATTGAAATAATTCATTGTCAACATGAACCAGGAACCACGGAGCGCTTATCCTGGAAGTCGAGAAATTTTATTAGCGGACTGACAGCTACCGAATTTGGGGTTGCGCGAAAAACGAATTGAAATAATTTATTGTAAATATGAACGAGGAACCACGGAGCGCTTATCCTGGAAGTCGAGATATTTTATTAGCGGACTGACAGCTACTGAATTTGGTCTTGCGCGAAAAACGAATTGAAATAATTTATTGTAAACATGAACCAGGAACCACGGAGCGCTTATCCTGGAAGTCGAGAAATTTTATTAGCGGACTGACAGCTACTGAATTTGGGCTTGCGCGAAAAACGAATTGAAATAATTTATTGTAAACATGAACGAGGAGCCACGGAGCGCTTATCCTGGAAGTCGAGTTTCACCGCGTAGCGGACCCGAAGCGCGGGATCCGGAAGGTTGAGAACCCGGTACTCGAAATACGTAGCGGACCCGAAGCGCGGGATCGGGAGGTTGAGAACCCTTACTCGAAATTTGCGGAGCTCGACTCTCATCCGTCCGCTCTACTGCGCGGTTGTTTCCCGACTGAGGAATTCGGCTAGCTGATTCTGAATTGGTGACGTCACTTTCTGAACATCCGACATCCAAACTATGGTTTCGAACTTTGATACTATGCATGATGATGTATGATGTACGATGTATGATGTATGATGTATGATGTATGATGTATGATGTACGATGTATGATATATGATGTATGATGTATGATGTATGATGTATAATGATTTTAGCTTTCACATTTCATACAAGAAATACACACTTTATCTCTCCTGCCGATTCCAGACTCAAGCGGCCAGGCCCTTCGATCGTCAGCCGTTGACTGAAGATGTATTCTTCAGTGAACGGGTCGGCTAATAACGCTGCCGTTCTGCGACAGTTGGATGATGAAAAATTTCGCTCGTATCTTTCAAATGTGTGTTAAAATACACTCGAAGTGTTAAGAAGCGTCGTTCTTTCTCTCCCTATCACCTTTCTAGGACTTTAAATCACTACGCAGCGTTAAATACTGTCTCATATACGAAGCATCCATTTCATCTCGTTCAGAATTAGCGCATCCGTTATGTATTGCAGTTACTCTAAATTTTTTTCCATCCGAATACTTTTCGAAAAACAATTCCGCTTCTCCACCCAACGCAGATACTTCACTTGCGACCAGCTAAAACAGCGTTTCGATTCTATGCCTATGAAAATTCAAGATCGAGAGAGCAAATGAAAAGTTGTTGGAATAATTGTGAAGACTAATGTTATGGAATACATCGAGCGCGCGTCGAATAGAACCCCATTTCGAAATGAATAATTCTTCTCTTTTCATATCATAGCTAATCTAGTAATGTAGGTAAATAGGATGGTTGGAGGTGTTCGGAAATGGTAGGACATTTCAAAAGTCAAAGTCGACGATGATCCCGTGCATCAATTTTATCGTTACAGATTTTCTTTTTCCATGAGGCATAGAGTATTCAACAACGATAATGCAGTCCTTAAAATTCATCATTCATCTCTGTCTGGAAAGCTAATTCGCAAGGCGTGGTGTTCTATTCTATTTGCATTATTAGAAAAATACCCGTACTCTACATACACTGTTTCTAATCTTTTGCTACATTTGGTTTAATCCCCATGCTTCCACTGCACGAATAGTCGGAAATGTTTTTGATTATCCATAATAAAATAAAAGAAGTTACAAAGCTTAAATTTATTGTGAAAGCTCTAATGAATACATCAAACTGCGGTCGAATCAATTCGTTTATTATTTGCACATGACCTCTGGATGTTTGATAAATTATTCCTCAATACATTGAAACATACGTATTTATATTTAAATATCATGCAATGGGCTGTGTAAACTATAAACTATAATTTCTATCGAATAGCTGCTTTTACATCAACAGGGCTTTGAGACTCAGTTCCGTTCGTCCTCCTCCTCGTCCACCTCCGACCACCTCCAACAATCGCCAACCACCTCGAACAACCACCGATAACCACCTCGGGTTGTACCTGGAACAGCAATGAATATTTTCAGTATAAGAAAACATCGAAAACATTACGTAAGGATTCATATAATCACAGGTTTTGTTTTTTGGCTGTAACTTTCGATGCGTTGATCGCAGCGTATTGGAACTGCGCCCAATCGATTTCTCTCGCAAAATTACGTCGGAATAGTGCCACAATTAATTTATTCCAGCACTTTTCAAAATCGCGAAAATTTTCGCCAAAAATGCAAAGGGGTTAGCCTTCCTTTTTTTTTCACCAAAAAATTTTTCGTCTCAGAATTGATTCGTATGACTCTTTCCCGAACAATTAAACCCCAAGGAACTCAGAAAACGCAGCGAAAAGATCGTGGGATCAACAGGTGAGAAGATACGAGGAAAAAAGCACCTGCTGAAAAATGTCGAAAATTCAGGTTTTCGTTTTTTGGCTGTAACTTTCGATGCGTTGACCGCAGCGTATTGGGACTGCGCCCAATCGATTTCTCTCGCGAAATTACGTCCGAACAGTGCCACAATTAATTTATTCCAGCACTTTTCAAAATCGCGAAAATTTTCGCTAAAAATGCAAAGGGGTTAACCTTCCTTTTTTTTTTACCAAAAAATTTTTCGTCTCAGAATTGATTCGTATGACTCTTTCCCGAACAATTGAAACTCAAGGAACTCAGAAAACGCAGCGAAAATGGCGTGGGATCAACAGAAGAGAAATTACGAAGGAGAGACCACCTGCTGAAAAATGTCGAAAATTCAGGTTTTCGTTTTTTGGCTGTAACTTTCGACGCGTTGATGGCAGCGTATTGGGACTGCGCCCAATCGATTTCTCTGGCAAAATTACGTCGGAATAGTGCATCAAAGATCTTATTCTAGCACTTTTCAAAATCACGAAAATCCTGGAAAAAAATTCTTCACTCAAAATGAAAAGCGCCTTTCTCTTCATGAGATTCCAGAGCCATCAACGTCTTGGAATCAATCTGACTGAACTCTCGTAGCATTATTGCACCCCAAGCAAATCAGGATTGTTCAAGCTTTGGAAACCTCGTAGGACGAACAGCTTCAGAGTCAAAAAGAATGTATTTAGTACTTGGGCTGTAACTCCGGACCCGCTGCTTGCAGTCCTTCCAAACTCTGAGGAATCGATTTCTCATCCAAAATTATATTGATGTCAGGCATGAAGAAATCAATTTCATTGTTTTCCGAAATAGGTAAATTCTTCACTGAAGACATCTAACGACAAGATCGAAAGGGTCAACCCCTCATGTTCCATGATTTTCGGATTGAAAGATTTCTCGTTTTACAGTTAGAATTGATTCCTGTAACGCTAGAGACATCCATAACATTGCAGGATCAATAGCTGAGAAAATACGAATAAAATACGGAAAAATATCGCATTTTACAGTGGTAGAGGATTATTAAATGATTACTAATTTCATTAGTATTAGATTTGATTTCACTTTTTTTTATTCATATTTCAAATTACTTTGATTTAAAAATTACAGAGATCATTTTGTTTATGGATTGTCAGTATGTAGTGACAAACGAACATGCTATCAATGTGTATAATATCTGTTTTATTATACTTGATAAGTGATAAGTGGTAATCGAAAATGAAAAGTGTGATTGCCATATAAGGAAGGAAAACTCCGAATTTCGTCTGCTCAAACGTTAGATACAAAGTATATATCGTGTATTACATGTGGATGATATCGTATTATTATATAAATAGATGCTATTAATATTAAAAAATTTTACTTGTTTACAAAAATAAAACAAGACACAAGAATTCATCCTATCTATATTCGAAATAAAATTTTCTACCTAATTGAAGCTAAAGATATTCTAACTAAAATAAATGATTCTCATTTTGATGATTTTCTCCGTGAATGATGTGTAGTTTCAGGCTTGTATTTTCAATTGGTTGAATAACAATTCGCCAGATCGGTCTGTTACTCAGTCACAACACTTTGAGGTTGTGCTCAATGCTCTTTTTCTATGGTTCTCAATCATGGATAGGTAAGTAATTTCAACTTATCGTATTAATTTTTGTTTTTTCCGTATTTCATCGCTTACATTGTTTTTTAAGCCTAAATGTTTTCAAACAAGTAGGAAATCACGAAAACTGAAATAACGGGACTTGAAGAGAAGAATGAATATCTCCTGAGAAGTGTTTTTGAAACACATGTCCAGTATATTAAAGTATTAACCTTTCGCTATGCTTTTCCGATTACAAAGTAAAAACATCCATGACGTTTATTTAGAAATGTAATTCCTTTTATACAAAGAAATACTAACGCTCGTTCATTTAGAGAGCACTCCTACTTAAATAGCATCTGTTTGACGCGTAGATTGCAAATTCTAGTGAATTAATCCATCGCAATTGATACTCTAATGAGTAATGACATTGAGAAATGTTCTCTGGTACTCTATATATTCATACGCTCGATTTCTCGTACATATTGTTACAAGAATACATTCCAATGGCAAATGTTAATGAACTCAAATTTCATGATGTGTTTCTTGCATCAAATACTCTCCACTGATAATACAATGGTGTTTGAGACTAACTAATTTCACACTACAAATGCTCACAGGTAGAATGAATTAAATTTAATGATGTCCTTATACATATTCGCCAGACAATACCTTCATGTAAAAAGATTTTGTGTGAGAATATTTCAACAAAAACTTTCAATAACTCGTTCAACTTACCACTTTCCAATGAAACGAAAAGTCTAGTAACCATTAAATTTACGCCCAGTTTATTTACGCATTCAACAACACTCGAATGGGTTATCAGATGCTTAAAACTCCTGCCACCCAAGTTGTATTAAATATTAAATGAAGTTACTCATAGATCTCATTCAAAACCCGTTCTAGTATACTACTATTTCAACCATATATAAGCTTAGAATAATCAACTGATCTGTTCATCCCGAGGATCGGAATTCGGATTGGTTGGATTTTCTGAATTCTCATGCGGGAATGACAGACCTGAGATCATTCCTTCAGGGTGACAGGGTTCCTCAACGATACACGGAACAGAAATTTTATCCCATGTGAATTTATTCATAGTAGTTAATCCGTGCACACAGAAGATACTTTGAGAGTGAGGATGGCAAAGATGAGTTTGCGGATGTTGTAGCAAGACCGCCGTTGTTCGGGGATGAGAGGGATGGGTGAGCCATGTCACACCTGGCTCTGCTCTGTGTCATTTGCCATTCTGCTGTAGTGCCGCGTTGATCTGCGCCCACAAATCCTTTTTGCAGGACTTTGATCTGTA
Source organism: Neodiprion pinetum (assembly GCF_021155775.2). Lineage (NCBI taxonomy): Eukaryota > Metazoa > Arthropoda > Insecta > Hymenoptera > Diprionidae > Neodiprion > Neodiprion pinetum. The sequence goes on from NC_060232.1 coordinate 5,977,300, forward strand.
ATCAAATAAACCGTCGGAAAATGGGATGTGATTTTTAATACCGGCACTTCTGGTTTTTAAATACAATTCGTCTCCAGATTAAATAATCAACGAAAGATATTTTCAACATTTTACAACAGTGATTGCTTTTGACCTTACCTTCTGATGGACTGCAGCCATTCTTTAAATTGAGTATGCCCCTCAGGAGTGATTTGAAATGCGGCTCTTGCTGCGCACACAACACTGACGAAATCCTCATAGTCCCCTGCTGCTAGATGATAAAGCTTCTGATGCATACACTGGATATACCTAAGATTTAAGTTAATTGTTTAATGAATGGTGCAATATTCAGTCATATTGAGATACTTGAACAATTAAATTGACTGTAGCAAACAAAAAATAAAATCCTCATTTTTTTACCAGGATTCCACTTAACAGAAAAGCAAGTGCTTAACAATATAAAATAGAAAAATTACTAACATTTGCTGACATTTGTGAACGAGCGGAGCGAGGGCTGATCTCAAATGCTGTAAAACTAGGGTTGGATTGCTTCTAGCAAGATAGTGAGCAGCCTCGAGTGCAACGTCGTGAAGAACAAAAGGACTGACGATGCTGTTTACTGTGCAAATGCAGAGTTGGTGGAGATACTGGTTACCGAGGCGTTTAGAAACACGAAGTAGCCATTTTACATCTTCTCCATATGGTGGATTTCGAGCATACTTGGCTTGTGGCCTGTCGTCATGAACTCTTCGAGCCAAAGTCTCCAGAGCCAACATACCAACCCTATAAGCAGCTACCAATGCTCGCAGCTGCTGTGGACTGAAAGGTTGACTCTGTCTATGTACCTAAAAGAATTAAAATAATTCTAAATACAAGTCAAAAGATTTGCGGTTTGTATAAATCAAAACCAGAGCGGTCTCTTTTGCACATCTAAGATTATGACAGGTAATTATTTCGTACTATCCATTGTTTATCAATAGACATCGGATTATATGCACCTGCATGTTTGCACATGCATATGCCTTTAACGCGATATTTAAAACGTTATTACACAATTTATTACTTTATTTCAGTAGCGAGGTATGTAGGGTTTTGAAGCAATTAAGATGATTAATGCAAATATCAATGGAACAGGTCAATCCCTGCCTCAAGAGCTCATTTTCGGCCTACAAATTAATATTAAGTGACAAACGTCGCAAGTTTGCTTTAGCAAGTTTAGAAAAATACGTGATTGTGTATTGTCACAAGAATTATAATTGATTGAAAAGTATGATTAGTAAAAATAAATGAAAAATCCAAATAAAAATTGACATTCTTATAGCGGATATCTTGTGCATATTTTTCACCCTTTTTTAGGGCATTTGCAAGCATATTTTGCCATTTTGTTAACGCATATAATCTGATATGTATTCATCACCAATGTAAAAATTAAGGACCTTACCTGTGGTTGCGCTCTAACAGTTGATATGATAGGTTGAGCTTGAACTAAAGTTGGACCAGGCAGACCGTTTTGACCAGGAAGTGGTCCCGCTACTCCAGACTGAACCTTTCGAAAGTATAACACCTTTGTGAATAGATTTTAACTTTACTGTTCGTTTAAAGTTTCATTAGGGAGTAAGTGATAAGCGGAAACAATACTACTACCTCAGATTAATTAAGTGTTGTTTGTACCACAGCTATCAGTAAACATATCACAATTATCAGTAAACATAAAGAATAGAGACCTATAAGTTTATTACTCACATTCACAGGCATCGGTTGTTGCATAGTAAACATATGATGAGTTCCCGGAGGTGCTTGTACATTAACGGTCGTTACAGGTGGTGGGGCATAGTATTGAGGTACCAGAGGTTGCTGGGTACCAACAGCTGGATTTCGAGGATGCTGAGGATGTCCAGGATGAGGAGAAAATAAGGGATGGAACATCTGCATGTGAGAAGGTGGTGGAGGTAACGCCACTCTGTGTGGAGGCATTGGCCCACCAAATGCTGGAAGATGATGGTGAAAACGGTGCACAAAGCTGTACGGAGCTACGGTATATGGTGTCCCAACCCCTAAACATGAAACAATAGTTTCAACAATCATATTTAGTCAGATTCTTGTCCTCGTAGTTGAATGAATATAGATATAAACTTTCGGGAAATACCTGAAGACGTCGAAAGTTCTTTTAGAAAAATTTTAACGGACAAACATGTAATATATTACCCAGCGGAGCAGGTGTTGTAATAGATGGATGCACGCTTGGATACGGCTGAGGTGGTGGTGGCTGAGTACTTGTCACAACAACTGCTTGAGCTGGACCTGGTATTACTTGACCGGTAACCAAGTCCATAGGAGGTCCAGATTCAACAAGCAGAGCTCCGCTTGGATCTAATTGCAAAGGATCGTGAGGAATTTCTTCCTGCTGTTCCCCACCAGGAGTATGCTGAAAATGTGTAACTGTCTAATAAAGTATCCGAATTACCTGACAACGTAATATACCTAGGAAAATGAAAAATAGTCAAGCCTACTCAATGACTTACCCTTAAATACAATTCATACCAGTATTTGGCTACTTGGAACAATACTTCTGGATAAACTCCACCACCTTTGGCGGTATTTTCGACAGTTATACAAGCCTTCTCTAGCATGAGATCACTTTGTTCCTTGCACTGAAACAACGATATAAAATTGTAATCTCTTTTTATAATTTGTTTATTTGCCTGAGATACATTAACGTGAACAACCAAGATATTTGAACGGAAAAATAAGGCATTTGTTTTCGAGTTTTCTCAATTTACCTGCAAAATAGCTCTCTGTATCTCATTCGGATTGAGAGCATGCGCATGCGGCAGGCATGACAGAGCTAATTCAGCAGCAGCTCTAACCATATTGGGATCACTTCCTCTGGAAGACTTGTCGGCTATACTGACAGCTTCTGGAGGAGTCAAGTGTCCCTCCCAACTATCTATAAGGAACCATATAGCAGGAGCGCCAATTTCCATTGCTTGACCAGTTATCCAAGAGACATGACTCGAGTACGTGCGACTCAACCAATTTGGACTAACGCAGTTGTGTAGACCAAGGGCATAGAGTCCAAGTTGGAAGGCACACATGTGAAGAGCCCTATGTGGTCCGTGATGATTCTGGCTAGTAGAGGCCTGAGTAAATAACGAAGTGGCACTATTACCCCCAGCCTTAGCTAAAACTGTCTTAGCAAGTTCACACATGAAGTGCGCTCCAGCTTCTGACGGCTGATTAGGAATCGATGGATATGCCCGCTTGCCCTTGAAACTGAAAAATATTATTTACTTCAATGTTAAGCTGTAGGAAAGTACAAAAAATGTGTTTTCGTTAGAAAAGAAGTAATAATTCCGGCAAGAAATTTGCATTAGAGTGATGCGAAGTTCTCACCGAGTCTCTTTAGTTCTTGCTGGTGCCTGCTGCTGAGCTGTTTGTGGTTGGACTGTTAAAGTACTCATTCCACTTTCAATTTCTGCACTAGTGCTGCTATGGGGTCTGCTATTTGCTCCAAGAGCACCATCCCCATTACCAGTTGTTTCTATTCCAGTGAGAGGAGAAGCACGCGCTTCCTCGCAACGGAAGCCGGCCATCTTGAAAGAAGAATTGTAAGAAAATAACGTGCAGGAATTATGTGCAATATTTTGAACCCTTAGTAGTTTTACCTGACTCTTTGTAGGAGGATTAGAGGAGTAATAACTGCTAAGTATAGGTGATTTGATCAGTTGATGAACATCGCGGTCCAGTAATTTATCCATTATTCGTGCCACCTTCATCGGTATATCCTTGTAGTGCACCAACAGAGTTATAGCCAGATCCCCTCTGTAAATGTGGAAAATTGTAACGCAGAAAGCGTTATTATAACACGGAATACAAATTGTTATAAAAATTGACTATTTATTTATAAGATGAATCATGTGATGTGTGAATAATACCTTTGCCTCCGTGTCCCTTCGCATAATAGGGGATGGTCTGCTTCACTGACATTCGCCTTCAATCCAAGAGCTGCGACTGCTGCGTCAAATCCGAGGTTCTCGTCTACGTCTGTGGGCAGTTTCAGTCCTGCGAATCATTCCCATCTTATTTAGTAGTTATTTACAAAAGATAATTATTAACACTTTCAGTTCTGAAAAGGTGAATTTAGTTTCATTCCTACAACTAACACATAAACATGATGTAATGTATTGTGAAGTACGATAGTCAGGTTGAGTAAACACAAGCAGTGTGAAAAGAATTATCATTTGCATGTTGATCGCAGACACACTGGCTGCATGTAAGTACATATTCAGTGATGAAATATACTCCTGTTTCAATTTAGGTAGTTGAGACAGGAAAATTCTATCATCAACTGCTTCGAATTATCATAACTTCAATTTATGCATCTTGTTAGTTTTTTTTTCGGTACAATACTGTTATATACTGAAGATGCACGAATAATGAATTAATTCTGACTAAGACAACAAAGACAAGTTTTGTAATCTACGTCTTCGACAAAGACGCACAACCTGTAAAACATGTTCATACAAAAAAAAAAGTAGTAAATGTAACAGTACTTGAAATGTTGAGTGCATCAAAGATGAAGCTGGACAGCATAATTGGCAATAGGGCGTGACCTCTGGACCGTAATACTCCATCTCTCAATTGCTCTGCTCTCTGTCTAACCATGGCGAGTTCAGAAGGAGACAATGGTATCCTTTTCAGTAAGCCTACCAACTCGCTTTCTTGATGAGCTAACTTGACCTGGATTACAAACATACAGAAAAAAAATAAAATAAAGCCTAGGTAGTAAGTTGCTTCGCAAATATAATGCAGGTAATATTCATCGTGATGACTAGAATATAGATATTTGTGTAATGAAATGTAATCGAGTTAGTCAATTCGTAAAATTTTTGTACCGTGAATGAAAAATAATGAAACATGGTCACTTAAGTTTACAATGGATTACTTCAAGAGGTTTCGTGCTCGCTGGAGGCCTAGCCATTTCAAGTCCGAATAATCCAACTCTAAAGGCCAAATTGTGATGTTCAGAATTTTCGGCAAGCACCGTACAGAGGAAACCGCATTTTGCCAACGTCGCAGATGCCAAGCAGGTGAGTTGGTGCGAGGCAGGATTGATTTGTTGCTGCAACAGGTAAAAAAACTTTTAACCAATTATATTACCATTCTGAGCACAGTATCTGATAATTGTTTTGTCTGGTTAGAAACTTTAGTATCCACGTGAGTTCACCTTTTTCCTTTTTCCTTTGACTGGCAGAGGTGGTACCTCGATCATCAAGTCAGGTGGATTAGCTAGTAATTCTTCGGCAAGCTGAACGCCAAGAGTACACGCTTCTCTTGCATGACCGTGCGCGTGAAGTCCCTCAGCTCTGGCGAAGAGTATATCCCATGGATCCTCGGTCTTCTTTAAATTGCCTAAGACTGTACTGGTATTTGCAGAACTAATAGCAAGTGTTTCGTTCTTTGAGTCTTTATTACTTGCACCCCCATTAGCTACTGGTGTTTTTGGGTCATAATAATACACGTTGTACTCATCCCCAGATGGGCTGTCGCTGCTCGATGATAAACTCTCATCCTTGGATGGTCTCCTCGATGGATCCTTCTCGAGATCTGAGTCCGGTCCACTTTTCACAACATTATGCTTAGGTACAACACCGCGTGAAGTACTTGCCACTGGTTCATTACTATACTCGACTAAACTTGGCCTACGATTTGTTTCAACTGTTTTACTGTTACTACTATCACTACTATCACTGTGCGTCTCAGACGACGCATTTGAGCGGTGCTTATCCAAACTTTGAGCGTGGTTTAGACTGGTGTTGCTACTAGATGATGATTCGCTGCCGCCACCTTCCTGTTGAATAATATAATCACCTTAAATTAAACATGCGATGTAATTTTTTTTTATTAGAGTTCCATACTTTTATAAAGCATAAGAATAATGTCAGCATAAATCTGCAAGACTGCCAAAATCTGAATCAAAAAGTAAACAATAATATTTGTACCTGCGAATCTGTATCTCCACAGTTGTTTAACTGAGCGCAACCGCGTCTGACAAGAACTGCCTGTGGTTCTGGTGTCTCTGGCATGTCCGTATAATTTTCACAAAATCCTTCCGAACTAACGCTGCTTCTGTTTCCGTCTCCAGCATTTCTGGAACATAATCCAGGAAACTCTCGCGGATTCAACCGTCTTCTATCCATGTAACTGAATTCTACCAATCCCAAACTGAGCGGTCTTCTACCATGATGGTGAGACGTTGGCGGTTGACAATTTAGAACCGCAGGACTTGAATTTACCTGTGAACAATAGTTTTTTTTTCCATCACTACAGGTAAATGCTAACATTTTTATATAGAGATTTATGATCGTTAAACGGGCTGAATAAAGTCAATAATGGCTGAAATAATTGACCAAATATATCAATGTGTTGCAAAATGGCAACAATGTTACACAAATGCATCATGTTGCTTTACACCTGGCAACCGTCGGTTATCAGAATTGTTTTGCTATGAAACAATTTAAAAGTAATCTGTTAATAGCATAATAAGTATTGGCCACTTCAAAATCAAGTAAACTAAACTTAAGAGAGATGAAATAATAAAAAATAAAATGCATCTTTTGTAAAAAGAGCTAGGGGCTAGATACTTTTTATTAACTTTTGTTTTACGAACTTGATTAACTTCTGTCCTTGCGTCTCCCGCATGTCTGAAACACGTGAATGGACAGTGGTACATAGGGTTACTCCCAGCGGTATACGTGATCCCAGGAAGTGTGTATTCTTCCCAATCTAAGTAACAAGCTTCTAGCGCTGGTTTAAATCCTGTAAATACCTCAAGATCTGTTCTTAAGGAATTTTGAATGCTACTATTATTCCTATTGTGTGAGTTATGTGACACTGAGCTACCTCGACTTTTAGTTATCTGGAAAAAAAGTATTGCATGGTATGACTAAAAATTATGATTCATGTTATTAAAAATTATGTGATGAAATATAAAAAATCTTTGAAAGAAGACGTTATAATTTCAATAAAAAGTGAACATGCAAGTGAGTTAAAAATCAAACCTTGTCAATTATTTTCATATGCCACGCTGTGAACTGACCATGAAGCATTTCCCTCTCAGATGGAGATAGCCCAGGATTCAATGCTGCTAACCTCCAGAGAACAACTATCTCATCACAGAGCGAAGAACAAGCATGTTGTGACGCATTGCTGTTCATATTGCCATGTTTTCCACCCCCGTGTCCAGAACCATTTGAAAGGGCAACTTTAGTGTTGAACCACCACACGAGAATTTGTTCACAAGCCATACACTCCTCGGTAATTATTTCAAGAAGCGGTATAGCGTTTCTGTCTGTTCTTTTAAACATTTCTCTGACTATTGAAAGAAGATTCCACATCCCCTCTGGCTCACGACCCCTTAACGGTCGCAATAGAGATGACCATTCTGCAGCAGCCGGCGGGGCAGTGGTACTTAGATAATTCACGTCGCTGTAAAAATACAACCGTTGGATATTAGTTGAAAATGAGTGAACGATAAGGCCATCGTCATATTTCTTTCAAAACAAAATTTAATGATTGTCAGATGTTTTACATACCTGAAAACTATCGGAGCAGGTACACAAAATTTGATAAGAATTTTTTTTATATTATCATGTAATGTTTTCTCATCCAAGTACCAGGAAGTTTGATCATGAGCGGATGCTCCAGCAGTGGGATCTGGTGCTCCGCAATAGCTATTTATAGCGCTAGGTTGCGCTGATAAAAGTTCATCTAAAAGACGCTGAGCAGTGGGAAGGATTTGTTGTGGCAGTTCGCTAATAAGATATTGAGCAAATTTCTGTAGTTGTTCACGATGCAGCCTGGACAGAGATTCGCTCACAGGTGCTCTCAAGCATACTTGGGTTGGCTGTAACATTGAGATAAGATTATTTCTCACTCTTTTCCTAGTTGACAGATTTTCTTGAAAATCAGAATATGCCCACATTCATAAAACATACCAATCAATTCACTAAATAAAAAAAAAAAAAAAAATCAACTTACCAGATGTATTCTATGCAAGCAAACCGCAACTACATGTGAACACCAGTATGCCGTTGAAGAGCATGTGCAATTGCAGGATGTGATACGTCGCCTATCAAATGTCACAGCTACATTGTACTGAGTACGAGCAGCCATAACGGTTGGTAAATTATGAACGTTTGCTCCCATTGGCGCACTGACGCTGGCACTCAGATGAAAGCCTGGACGGTGAAAAAAGTAAAGTTTTAAGTAGTGGCAAAAATTATTAATTTAAAATACAATTCATTAACTTTATTAAAGAAATCCCAATTGGATGCCCTTTGCGGAATCAAACTAAAATTACGTAGATGTACGAAACATAAACTGTGGTCTTCGCAGAACAACTCTGACGTAATCATGATGTTTTCATGTTTTTCATGTTCGAAAAACTTTCATTGTGTGACAACAATAATGATAATATGAGGTGTATAATTGAGCTAGATTTTTTTAATGATTCACGAGTTAATGAATCACATTCCAAGACTACTGGGATATCGGGTGAGGTCACTATCAATTACGGTGTCAATCAGCAAGTGGCAAGGAAAATTAGAGGCTGTGCCACATGATGATAGAGGTCATCATTGTCCGCTGAACCTTCACGAAGGGTCAAACGACAGATTGCCCGCAGATGCCGTAGGAAACGTGATCAGACCAAATATTCCCATTTCTACATTCTTACCACCGCTGCATTACATTATCATTATTACAATCATCGTTATTATTCCATCTTTTGCAAAGTGGCAGTATAACTTGATATGACATTTGCAGGTATAGAAAATAGGTCTACTGGTGAGCTGATAGTTTCCTCATTATTACCAACGAGTCTCATCTTCACAGGATACGATAAGAGGATGGAGCCCCCGGATTAATCAAAGGGTAACAAGATACGGTAGAATATCACTTACCAATTTGAAGTGGATCCTTGACACTCTTGGTACGGAAGAGATAGTCCCCGCGTTGAAACTCGTCGGCGCTTCCATTGGCGAGGCAGGAATAGAGGCGGATATCCTCTTCGTTGTCGGGGAAACTCCAAAACGCTATCCTCAGTTGAAGTTGTTCTGGTACCGGTGGATAAACGTGTTCCACCAACTCGAAGGGGATATGCGAAGCGACGCATCTTGCCGATAATTCGCACAACGTTGGCACCGTCTGACCCTCTGAAATGAAAAAAAGGGACGAAAGTTGAATTTTAGTCGAACAGCGAATCCGCTTCGTTTTGCAGCTGAATCATTCATTCGTTACAGAGTGAACGTTGGACTGAAACCATAATAAACGAACAGCACTTGGAATGAAAATTGTATTAAATATAGTTCATTTATTGGCGTACTATCAGCCTGCTTCGAACTGATTGTCGTATCTGAAAGCGTGTCGTAGTATGTGTGTAAGGAAGAACTGAAGAATCCTTTTCAGAATGAGATTTATTCCCTTTGTCTACAGGAATTAAAACTGTTCTCAGCCGTGTAATATCATTTCTCCTACCTTCGTTACCTGAATTTTGAAATCTCAAACGGCGACAGTCGGGCTTACGCATCGTACGACTAGTTACAGTATCGTTTGAGAAATATAAAGACATGTACATACGGCGTGTTTTAATTTTGCTGCCAGCGAGTCTCGCTGCCCTTTCGGGATAAATTCCAATTTTAATTAAGTTACAGACAACTTTAATGAAGAAATATAACAATCGTAATGCCGAGGCGTCGAAAGGCAGTTGTTGCCGAAACTGTAACAATAATAATAATAATAATCAAACACGTCCGACGTTACGCCTACTTATACGAGAAATTGAAAATCGTCTATCGGTTTTCTAGATGTAAAAAAAAAAAAAAAAAAAGGAAACAAGAAAAACCCCACTCGGGGTGAACGAATTCTCGTCGTTTCAAACCCTCGAAGCTATATCAGGCCGACGACCTCCGAACCTCGTTCTCCGCTTAGATTCGACCCTTTGTTATTCCCTCCCTCGTCTCTCTCCTCGTTCATCTCCAGTGCGTTAGCCCCTAGGACGACCGAAACCTTAGGCAGCCCTTCCTTTTGATCGGTGAAAATTCTTTCCTCTACGTGAAGGAAAAAAGTGCAGCTTTTTATCCCAGATAACGTAGAATAACAATTTCGTAAAAATAGCTCGGCTGGTAGCGAGGTGTGTATAGAAAATGCAATTCGTCCCGCGAAGAAGGGAGGAGGACCAGGGAGAGAATCACTGCCTCGGAGAGAAAGGCTCGTTTGTCTACCCCGAATCATTACCGTAGAAATGTCTGTCTGGTTTGCCGAGCCTAGCCTAGCCCAGTTCCTCGTTAATGGTCTCGGATAAAATTCCCCAACTGTGGATCGTTTAACATATCGCGTGGCACCGGGCATTGGTTCGATACGGTTGTCATGGAAACGCAGGCAGGGCTGTCCTCCTCCCGTATATATACACACAGAAAGTGCGAGAAGGATGCGTCTCAATTGAAGACCCGCCCGTATCTCGGAGAGATATTTTGACTGGGGAATTCTTTTTTCTCTTTTCCTTTCACGCCCATCGATCTTATTTTCAACTACCCAATTAAATTCCTACGAATAAAGTCTGTCCGAACCAGAAAAACAAAAATTTATTTCTCGATTAATGCTGGTACAGATCAGATTCTCATGTATGTATACGCATATCTATAACGATCAATAATTCGTTATCGATCATTCGATTAAGATCATTTATCAACTATCGTTGTGCACGAAACAGTATTGAAACATTGTCGTACAACAGTATATAACGTTTCTATAACATTCTTTTCAATTAAAGTGGACTCGAATTACGACAAAGTTTTTAGGGAATCGTATGATGAAAGTTTTTACAGCAGCGTCATTTCTTACTTTGCTGAGAGCATTCGAAACAAAATGTTCTTCTGCTTATTGGTTTTTTTTCTCAAAACACGCAAATTCTCCCCGACCCAAACAGCTCGGCGGAAAATGTTATCGTATCTGCGGCTGACCGCATAACCGGCATTACTACTGCCTCGTTATATACATGCGCACATTATGCGAAAACACCGCTGATGTATAATTGCAAACTTCTTGACAAATGACAACTTAGCATAGACATTTATATTTCCAGCTTATGAACTGCATGGAAGCGAATAAACTTACAAGAGACACGTCAGCGAAAATCGTTCACCAATTGTAGTAAGGAGGGACGAATTTTATGCGAATGAAGGTAGTAACGTTACTGTAACGATACGTGATTAGGAAAAATCATTACTTCGCGCATTCAGGGATTTGTGAAATTTAATAAATCTTGGTAAACAAAATATACACGTATTTTGAAAAACCTACTCCTTGTAAACGTCGTTCTAAAATTGCGCAATGATAATTTTTTCCCACTGGTATGTCGTTACGTTAACGTTACCAGCTTCTGCCTCATTGCACTTTCAATGCTGTAGTAAATTTCATATTTGAATGGTAAAATTTACAGACATGGAATAGAAGATATTGAAAAAACGAGATGAATTATATACATATATACATATTTAAAAAAAAAAAAAAAAAAAAAAAAGAAACAGCGTTCCGGTAATAATTCAAAAATACAGTCTCACGTCGGTCAAATTCATTATAATGAAAATAGAATTGAACCACACAGTAAACTGCCTTATACCCATTAGCTCGCTTCGTCGAGCAAAAGAGCGAGCGAACCGTCGTGCTACAGCCGCGGTATAAGCTTCCAAGTCGATTGATTCCGACAGAACCTTTGCCGACAGATTTCAATCACTAAGGCGCAAGATTTAGGGCGTAAGCCTACACGCTCGATCGCATTTCGAACGACATCTACGTAACTCATGAAGAAAGAATAAAAAGAAAGAAAATATTTCTCGAAACAATCTGCATAAAGCATAACAACCGTGTTCTACATGCGATTCTGAACAGAAACACAGTAATACCTACATTTTTGCGTAAAATCGATATGAATCGGTGTGTTTTTGTTCAGAACTGCATGTAGAATGTGATTGTTATTCTTTTTTTTTTTCTTTTCTGCGTTCGTCGAAATTGAATGCGTATAACATCCCCTTAAGAATTAACTTTCCATTTATTTGACACATCTATACCGTGATATCGGCAAAAAGCATAAATAAATGAAAATTTTCATAAAGATACTAAAAGTGTAGATTTATGTAACTTTTTAAAATACGTTATCTAGCTAAGCCGTAAGGGTGAAATCTGAGTACAGGTTTTACCATGCTGCGAAACGAAAGCAGGCCATTATCAATAATTTCTCGAGCAAAGCTTTTGTGAATAATTCTAATTTCCTCCTGCGCGCGCGTCTGCAGTAAGGTAAAATATAAAGGCAAAGAAGATGTGTATATATATATATACATATATGTATGTATGTATGTATGTATGTATGTACGTATGTATGTATATTTCAACTACCTGCAAATTAAAATTTAATAAACCGGTGACTCTTTGTATGTACGTGCAGCATATATACCTTAAATTACGCATCCTCGTATACGTCATACATGTGCGATTGAATTTACAATCGCGTTAAGAAGCGGTATGCAGTTGGTAGATACGCGCTTATGAGCTAAAAGTAATAATTTATTTCACAAAGAGATGCGGGTCGGTTGGTTGGTTGGCTGGCTGGAGACAGCAAGCTGCTGCTGGAGCGACAGCCCGGTCGTAAAATAACACTAGTCTCTTTGTATGACGCGCTAGTGAAACGTGCTAGTGTGAAAAAGAGGAAAATAATGGAGAACGGACAAAGAAAAAAAGTAGGCAGAAAAATACAGACAACTGATTTGAACAAGGATGCCTACACAGTGTCGTAGTGTGATCCACCGGCAGGGTAATTCGATCCGAAAGGATACTAGGCAGTTGTAAATTTTCATTCTCATAATTTTATCCGGCTCCGGTATATTTTTTAAAACTAAAAATTGACCTTTCCAAGTGCTTTAGAAGTAATGTACAATTTTGTAAAATATAATCATTTTGCATGACTTTATCTTTGTCATTTTATGCCATCGTTCCACGGTGGTCATGAGAACCGCAATGTCAAACATGATGGGCAAATAGAATCAAGAGCAGGTCGTTGCTGGCAAATCAAGCAAGCAGTAAATACCGAATTCAAAATTTTATAGTAAAACGCATCAAGTTCGTTGAATAGTGTGTTCAAATAACTTGATAACTGATTATTCATTCATTATCTTGAATCCCCCCAAACAATTACACGCGGCATAGCGAGTAACAGAGTATCTATACAGGAAGTAAAGTTCATGCAGTCGTTGAAGTTTGACAGTATAATCTCATAAAGCGGAGACCAGATTGCCGGCAATCGCAATGGACCAAGAGGAGAATCCGCGTCGTCTAGGCTATAATATCGGTTTTTATAATACGGTAGAAACGAGTAGAGGAATAAAAATGAGGAAACTGAACAGTCTGGCGCAGGCAGTACGTCTGTCGCCTTTGTTGTGAATAGAGTATCTGTAGCAGTAAAGAGCAACAGCCGACCCTGAACCACTAAGAACTACTGGAAAGTGGAAACAAACGCGGTGGGGGCAGAAGTCAGTCGGCATCGGCATCGGCATCGGCATCGGCATCAGCATCAGCATCAGCAGGAGCAGCGGCAGCTACGCTGGGAGAAGTGGAAGCCCACGAGCTTGCGCGATGTACCCTCCTTACTCCGTTGCTCCTCCACGACCACCACCTCCACCTCCACCACTACTTCTACCTCTGACGATGCATCGGTTCGTCGTATCGCACGGGTCGTTGTCCATCTCTCAGCTTGAACCTCGGGCATTGCTACGAACGCCGAGAAACAACAATAACACACCGGTACGTCGTGTTATGGGCGATAAAGAAGAAGAAAAAGAAAAAGAAGAAGAAGAAGAGAATAGAAAGTTGATTTTGTATGTACTTTTTAAGTTGATGAATATCAACACGTGTAATCAAACTCTGACAATCGGTTATGAATTTATCGAATTTAAATTCTCATCGGGGAAAACAGGAATTTTTCAAACATTCCTTCTATTTATAGAAACCCTGGCCACGTTAGACTACTGCGTGGTATCGGGATTGTACTTGAGATACGATCTCTATGTAGAAACTGATACCTCTCATTATCGGAGAGAATACGACTGAAAAATAAGCGCTGCTTCATTATGGGATGGCTATTGTTCTATCCGCAGGACTCGATTCAGGCACAATGAAACGACCGCGAAGGAGATCGATGGAGACAATAAAGGGGACAAGGAATTAAGAAAGTGTCTAAGGACAAAATCTGATTTTCAATAGATACAATTTTGTTATCAAAAATTTGATTTGCATACAAAATGGCCCACCAAGCACAAAGTTCGCCGAATTTTTTAATTCGTTACTGATCCTTTATTTTTCATATTGATTTCTTAGTCTTCCGAAGACGTTAAGTACTCGGTAATTTCTAATTCAATGTACTTGACGCAACGTTTTTACACCTGGATGTGCTTTTTGGGAATATAATATAGAATAATGAAGAAAAATCGACACACAGAATTTAACTGACGGAGACAGAGTCGAAACTTTTAATTGAAACGAATGACTTGGTATGACAGCATATTGCGTATATACGAATCTGTCTTTATTAACGGAGATTTGTAAGGAGGCAGCGGAGTATAGAGAATGATCTGTATATACGAGGCGACATATTTTGTTCGGTAAAGTTTTCAACGACTCCTTTGTGTCTTGTCCTTGGCGAATCGAACAAGCAATCCTGGTATATAGAGCCACGGCGAGGAGGAGGCAGTTCGACGAGGGAGTAAATAACGAGTCACGACTACTAACCGGATGATTAAACAGTTGCGAGATTCAGAGATAGGGTAAGGATATGTATCCAGTAGTTCATTGCCAACGGGATGGCTGCTGAAAAGTTGCGCTCATACGTTGATTCATTAATCTTTATTCGTGATATGGGTATACATACGTACAACGCAAAAAGGAGATTCGCATCAAGATCGGAACACGTGTATTCAGGAAGTTATAGCTCAGACTCAAGAGCCAATTAACGATTCCTCGAAAATTACGAATCAGTTATGACATGGCAATCAAAAATCAAGAAGTTGTAAATTCTCGGATTATAGTGACGAATTTCGTTGAACATGAAGACGTTGCAAAACGGTGCGAATGAGATACGTGAAGAGTACCGTTTCTGGTCAATTCGGCAATAAATTGTTTGCCCAGAATATTTATTCGACGAAACGTCGTTTCTAAAAAAAAAACTCGTGGATTTAATATTCATACATCGTTGCACAAAAAAGTAAGTATATACGTACAGTCAATCACAAAACGTAAAATTCTTCTACCTGTCACGGTGATTTCATTCAAAGGAGATTGGTATTTATTTTTTTTTTTGTTTTATTTTTACCGAATATCCAATCGTAGAACGAAATGCCAGCTTTCGTATTTTTTTAGCGCTTCGACGAAAGCAAAAACATCTTTCCGAACTTGTAAACATATTTCATCATTCGTATATGATATACTTTATCAGGCTTTTGTCCACGCCTATTTTCTTACGCCCGTTGTGTACCCAACAAAATGGTCGACATCAAAGTAGGGAATGGTTAAAGTCCCGAACCATACAAATTACATCTATATAATTAGTATGCGTCGTGGTTTGATGTGAACCCCCTAACAGAGAATCAATTTCGTATCCAGCAAAATTTCGTGCAAAATGATTTGCCGATGCGGTAATAACGAATATAGCGTGTGGGAATTGTCCGTCAGATCCGATCAATGATTCGTGTATTTTAGAACATGAACCTGGTCACCGCGTTACTCGGTTTTAAAAAATGTATAAACAAACGTACGAACTTCCTTTTTGTACAAATAAATTGACGACTTGTGTGAAGGCAACAAACGGATCTCAGTTGTTTATCCTGCAGGTAGAAATAATATATCAATAGACAAAAGCGCGAACGCTATACCGCAGGTGTGTAAAAGGTGGTTTGTACGCGTACGTGTGCGTACAAGGGCGAAGGAAAAGAAAGGGAAAAGTGAGGGCAATGGTCGGGAACTGAATACGACGAGGATGATGATACGTATTGGAGAATATTTCCACGGGCCAGGCTGTGACGACAGCGGCCCAGGCGCAACGAGTCGCATCGACCGACGTCAGCGGCCGCCCTTTGTCCCGGTTATCCCCTTCCTAACTTTTCGTTACAACCATCAACGTCGGTCGCTGGTCTCTCTTGCAAGGCTGCAACGGTTGCAGCCGCCGCGGCAGCCTGACGTCGATGCGTGTCGGCCTGCGTTGGTACACGACGTAAATACATAAATACATAAATGCATTGATACACGCGTATATACCCATCTACCTATGTATATTTGTGTACGCATACCGCACACAAGGTGCATTATTCTGACTGGATGTGGGCAGAGAGAGAGCAAAGAAACGACACCCGATAGGGATCTCTTTAAAAACCGCATCTGTGTAACTGAGAATAATACGCCCGGCTGATTTCACGCGTTTCGTTGTATAAGGTTGAGGAAGGAGTGAAGAGATTTCGAATAATTTCCAATCCGCATCTCGTTGTCATTCGTCGTCTGTATTCCAGCGGTGTATACGTATGTGCAACGGTTCGTTTTCATAATTGTCTCAGGTCAGGTTTAACCCGGGGAAATCAAGGATTGTACACAAAAATGTACATCGACTGGAACGAGCAGAGTAATTAAGAACCTGTCAATAATTAAGGTGACGCGGAGCGGTATTTATTGTCAGAATGAGAAATTGCAGGTTCAGAAAACGTTTGCTGCTACTCCTCGTTAATATATTATCCTTTAGTTTGCTAATTGCTCTAGAGATAAGGCTTGTATAATAACGCCGGTCGATTGTTATGCGTGGTTTCTGTTACAACGGGCTGTAAAGCATTAACTTGCATTTTCAGCACGACGCTGCAGGGAAATGGATATTCCACTTTTGTGTATAAAATGTAAACATCCGTAGAGGCTGCGAATAGGGGCACCTAGAGGATCGTGTGACAACTGTGTGTATACCAATTTATAATCCCAGCGTATAAGCGACACGCGTACATTACCTGTGTGCGTCAAACCGAGGACAAAGGTTTAACTCTAGCGAAGAGCTGTGAGTGCAGCTCAGGGTAACTTGACCACTTTTCTCAGCCCAGGCGACGGTTTACCGTAAGAGTGTATTTTGTTGATTATGGGGGTGCTAGTCGATTATTATGTCGAATATCGAAGCCATTCTATTCACAATTCTGAACAAAAAGACTCCAAAGCATTTTCATTTGACGCTGAAATGAAGAAATGGTATGAATTCTACGAATTTACTGTTGCAATTTCGTAGAATTCATGTAATTTCGTTATTTCTGCGTCAAGTGAAAATGCGTTGAAATGTTTTTGTTCAGAATTGTGTATAGAATGGGGCTGTTCGGGCCTTTTTCGATATTTGAATGTATATACGTTGACTACATTCGAGTATTTTAAAAATTCGTCAAAGAAACATTTTCCACACTTTTAACGATTATAGAAAAAAATATACAACCGTCTATGACAGTTAGATATTTTTGTACCACAGTAAATTTGCGAGTTAAAGAAATTGTGCGAAAGTGGATAAGTTACCGTTATTTTTGCACTTCCGATGTGCAACAATATGGCTTCCTGTAACGTATACGAGAGGGTGAGAAAATAAATGGCGAGAACGGCGTCGCGCTGGCTGTCAAGTAATTAAAATCGTCCCGTCTAGGTTTACGATGCATTAGTCTAATTGAAAGTCAGAGATGATGTCTCTAGTCACGCCTTTACGCGGGACACAAAAATCCCGAGTCTTTACACGTTATTTAGAAATCCACGATGCGCACGGTGCAAAAGCGGGGTATCAGATTCCTTTATCTTCTTTCCGATTCGTCGGTTTTTCCTACTTTTACTTCTGCATCGGGTACGTTCGATAAGCAGGATGCTTTGTAAAGAGGAACGTTCACCATTGCTGTGACACCAGCTTTAAGTCGTGAAAACGTATGATTTGCGGTTTTATTTCTTCCTCAAACACGACGCTACCATTACCAAATTTCACAAACTTTTATCTTCGACTGCCGATGCATCCTGTTGAAATGCACCTGCACCAACCAACGAACCGTTAAATTAAGTGTGTAGGAAAAATTGTTGTGTAAAGGCTGAATAATATATGCGGAATTACCGTACTACCGACAATGAGCAGCTGCAAAACAGACGTAATTAAAACAATAGCACCGTTTCCGTTTAATTACGGGGGTCCTTCTAGCGTCGAACAATTGACGAGAATTTCGTCGTACAACACGCGTAAGCTTAAGTAGCATTATACCGATCGTAATTACTGAAATCTCACTCCACATTCATACGCATAACGTATTGTGAAAATTTAACGGCCCTTGATGCCGATTACGTGATCATTAAAACGAGGGTGGGAAAGGGCTAATGGACTGATTATGAGTTGAGCAGCTCGACGACTCGTCATCTGCGAGAGGCGAGATAAGTTATCTCAATTTTCACGGGATTTTAGATGTTCCTGGTCGATTCCAGTCTCTTTCTTTTCTCATAGGGATGCTGCGACTGCAGGCGGACAAAACTCGTCCGAGGAAAGGATGATAATGGAAAAGATAGTAAACCCTTTCTGTACAGCGGTAATCGAGTTAACTCGAGCACGTTTCATTGCCTGGCGATTGAGCTGAGCGCGTATAAAACGGCTGTACGACCTGTACGCTCGATTTAAACTTCGCCCTCTGCAACCCGGTTTTGTGGTTCGATTAAGTCTGTAAGAATATTTTCAAGTAACACGGATAATCTCGTCGAATTTCCAGCAGTTTTCCGGTCAACATTTTATTATAAATTTTATTATCAAGTTTTTTCGTTTCACTCTCCTCTCATGCTGCTCTTTTTTTCCTTGCACAACCAACGTCCCCACGTGCTTTTGTATTTTAGTACTGACTGGTATGCTCGTAAAAATATTTTTAAGCACCTCCAGATGGAGCATTCTTATACGTGCATAGAGTGGTCGCCTCGTGCGGCATCGACGACCACACGTAAAAATACACTTTATTTTATGTCACGATTATTTTTTCAACCTTACGCGTAACAATGAAAATTTTATGGAAATTAATAAAGTCCTGCACACTTTGGCATCATGAAAACATTTTTCAACAAATTTTAGACGTACTTGGAAAACTGAAGAATGAACAAAAATAATTTCTTCCAATTCGTCGATACTAGAGATTTGACAAATTTTTTTATAAATTTTGATTTCAGCCTTTCTGATATGTAATAAATGTTTAAAAAATTATTCAAAAGTTGACTCACCTTCTGAAGATTTTTTGGAACTTCCAAATCCAACGGTTGGTCTCCGCCAACCTCGCCAGTTGTTGCAGAGCGACTCAGGCTCGCTGCTCCAGCTGCATAGGGAATCCTCTTCGAAGCGATCTGAATCCTCGAACGAAAAACGGTCCGTCTCTTCCCAATCAAGAATCGGCCCTCCCGGTACTCCATCTTCACCTGCAGCTCCTCCGCCACCTCCTCCTCCTCCTCCCCCTGCTCCTCCTCCTCCTCCTCCACCTCCACCTCCACCTCCACCTCCACCTCCACCTCCTCCTCCTCCTCCTCCTCCTGCTCCTCCTCCTCCTCCTGCTCCTCCTGCTCCTCCTCCTCCTCCTCCACCGCCAGCTCCAGCACCACCGCCACTACCACCCACCACAACGGGGGATCGAGCCAGGTTGCCCGCCAGTTTTAATTGTCGAGCGAATTTAACGCAAGACGCTGGTTTAGCGAAGACCCCGCAATGCGAAGATTATCAAAGGGCGATAGACTCGTCGAATAATAACCCCCTCCTTGCCAAATAACACCAGCAGCGCCAGCTTTCTGTGAACTGCGCCCACCACCACCCATACGCTTCGACGACTACCAATTTACCCAAAGTAACATCATCTTGAAGGTGTCTCGATGCCTTCGCGTACCTGCGAAAGAATAAATTACACATTTCTTTTCATCTGTTTTATAATCTTACTCAAGTTATTTTGAATTTCAAAGAACTCTGAATGAAGTGAACCGTAGTTCATAAAGCAAAACCTTCGACGGTTTGATTTCATGCGAATCGATTAATGGCACATGATAAGAACCTAATAACTTGAGTGAATGTCTTGGAAATATTGTTTGCAAGACTTGTTGAATCAACAACCCTGACATGCCTACGTTACATCGACTTGTTCTACGTTCTCGACCGATAATCATTTAAAATTGACAATGAAGCAAGAAAATTTCTATAATAAAAGTAAACTTTTTCAAGAGATATTTAAACGATTTGAATTCAATAGAATATAATTTTCGTCAACATCTGAGTATGTGAAATCAAGATATTTTTGTGCATAGTCATCCTGACAGTTTCGCAGCTCTGAAAAGGTGCTGAATACACGTCTCATTTGAGTATACACATTTCCTACTTGAATGTAAGCAAAGTGTAGGCCAGATTTCACACACATAATTAGCATACGCAGCAAAATCAAAGTGCAGAATTGGCCACAAGCCATTAAACTCTATTTTGTTATCTGTTTTGATGTTGAGTTACTGCCATCGTGTGGAATTGGAATAAAATTAATACAACAATGTATGTATATTTTTTAAACGTAATGCACACATCTATATTGTCTGTTATCCAGAACTGGTCAGAGAATGCTTATAATAATTAATTTGATCACGATTAGTCACGTCGTGAGTAAGTGGAAAATAAGTCGTATCTCATTTTTATCAATTCGTCATCAGAAATAAACAAAGCTGAGTATAAAATGGCGTGAAGTTGTGCGATAAATTGTGGTAAATAATTTTAATGAAAAGTAAACAAAGAAGAAAAAAAATATACCTACAAATGGATTTGTTTGATTTCACTTTTCGGCTATTTAATAAAATTCTAACACGAGATAAAGGTAAGAAGTTCGTTGAAGAGTCTAAATCTGTTTTAATCAAATATTTTACTTTCCGTGTACGAAAATTGAACTCCTGCCGCCGAGTAAGACAAAGGCTTGCTTGTCAGAGCGAGGTAAGCCATGGATAAGTAATCGAGATATGAATTTTTTTTTCAAATATCGTGCTTAATTCCCGCAAGGAGATTTGACAGCAGCCCGAGCACGTCAGAGATTTCTTTGTGCGTATCCCGTACGAACATGTATACAAAGGAGGAACAGCTGATAAAACGTCATCCGTCAAATCTCAACATAAAGTATACAATATCGATTTTTATTTTCCCCATCTATCTCGGTTACCTACCTATTACAAAACCGTTTGTTTCATCAAAACAATGTTCAACAAGAACGAAGCAAGAGGCTTAACGCGACCCGAGATAGCATTGATCACCCCTTGAAGAATTAAAAATTTCTTTCACGTATAACGAGAATATAAAACTGTTATCAAAATGGAAGGTAGGCGAAGCACAAAGCATACGAAACACACCGCGATACGCTCTCGAACGGAGGGTAAATATTCGAGGCGATGTTTGTTAAATGGTATAAAAGAAAAAAAATTGTAGTCTGACTTGTGAGAGAAAGTGGTGAATAGGAATTGTTTTTTTGATTAAAAATATCAACAGTAATAACCGTCATAGGTTGGAAAGAGGGCGAGAAAAAAGTATTTATCGACAATGACAGAGGAGCTGAGCTGTACGGGTCGGCCGATATTATGTTTTACTGACGCGTTTCTTTGTTGAAATATCTGTAATAAACGTAACTTCGATGAAAATTGTTGAACGAAGGAAATCCTCGTACCGCCTAGCCGTTTAAACCTCGTCAAGTCTTCCTACCCGAATTAGTAAACTAATTTAAAAAATCCTCGCTTACCTCTCACCCCCTACAAGTCACGGTGTCACAAATTCACTACACACCCAACACACGGGGGAAACTCTCTCTCTCTCTCTCTCACACACTTAGGTACTCACGTATCTCTAATGTGTGCGCCTCTGTGTGCGTGTGTGCGTTCTTCACTCACTCGCGGCTGGCAGTCAGGCAGGAGGTTTGGCGTGCACGCACGTACGCACGCACGGACATACACACAGTCACAGACACGCGTGCGCGCACCACTCTTTATTATTATTAATATATAAGGAGTAGTGGACAGCAGCTGAGCGACTGCCGATTATTTATGTAAGACACATATTTGGTTATACTTGTCAAACGATTCGATACGACGTGTGATCACACGCGGACACTCTCGGCGATATTTAATACTAAATTACACCTCGGTACCAAACGGACAAAATCTCTTCTCGCCTGCTCCATCAGCGACAACAACAAATATGGCGAGTGAAGTGAGCGGAGGAACGAACCTCCTGCCCGAAGAGCAATTATCCGGTACGCTTAGCAGATGGCGTCACCTACGCGTCGCTTAGGGACTGACTGCTACTCTGGATTGTCTGGATTCACACGAGTCGCAGAAGCGCGGCTCTGGTGAGCATTCATTCAACTACAATCGATACGTAATATCGATTGGTAGGAGAATTGTTTCAAATAAAACTGCGGTGTTTATCTTTTAGATATTCCCGCGCAACAGGTCCGTAACCAACCCCCTGTGGTTCGCAAAATATCCCTCGATACTGCCGCCAATTTCCACCACTAGTGGCGCTAGTAGTTACCTGACGAGCTTGCGCGCGGTCAGCGAGGGCAGCGAACGTGTCAGAAGTCTACCAGGAGTCTACTAGCGCCACGTAGAGGAACTAAAAAACGGACAAGGCGCGTACAATTTTTTAGTATACGAGCAGTGGTCAGTGTCAGGGGGCTGTCCGTAACCTTGCACGTCTGGATTGAATGCGTAATACTATTTTACACCGTTTTTTAACAACGATCTGAGGGAGATCAGAGGTGAATATTAACGATTGGAGAATATGTCCGGCACAATGAATCGCGGGGATGATAGACCCGAGGAAGACGTCTTCAAAATTCTAATTGCAACCGACTGTCATCTTGGTTATGAAGAAAAATCCAACAGAGGTTTGCACGTGATTTACATGCATTTTTCACGTCGATTGATACAAGCATGAATTATTTCGTCACAAGCTTACAAATTATAGAAATTAACATTTTTGCGTAGCGGTGAAATGTATTCACGCTTTTACAGATTGACTATGTATATGCTGTCCAAGCACCGTGCACACGTGTAATTTTTTTTCTTCATTCCATAGGGGAGGATAGTTTTACAACTTTCGAGGAGATTTTGAAATATGGAAAACTGCACAGTGTAGATTTTATTCTACTTGGTGGTGATTTATTCCATGATAATAAGCCCTCTCAAGCCACGGTGATGAAATGCATGAATCTACTGCGCAAATATTGCCTAGGTACAAAGTGCGTAACCAAATATTCGTAATCCTTTTCACTGCCCTGATAAAAATGTTTATTGATGTAATACCAACAACAAATCGTCAATAAGTACGTAATTTCTATTACAGAATCTTTCTTCTTTCAGGCCCAACAAGTTTCAATTCTTAAGTGACCCCAAGATGATTTTTAAACACTGTTTGAACAAAACAGTCAACTTTGAAGATGCTAATCTTAATGTTGAAATACCCGTGTTTTCTATACACGGAAATCACGACGATCCAAGTGGTAAGACTCTACTAAGAATTGCGTATCTAGAATCTATCAAGTAAAAATTTGCACCCTCGCACATAACTTCTAAACTAATCTTCAACAGGACCTGGTCAGATAGGAAGTTTAGACTTGCTATCGGTCACTGGACTGGTCAACTATTTTGGTAAATGGACGAATCTGAACGAAGTCCAACTAGCCCCTTTGTTATTCAGAAAAGGATGTACCAATCTAGCTTTGTATGGCCTCAGCTACATCAAGGATCAAAGACTTTCAAGGCTCATGAGAGATGGAAAAGTGAGTAACGGCAGTAATCGTTGCCATAATTATCTTCCATATCTATTTTTGTCCAACTTTATTTATGTACAGCGATCGTAATCACTGAATTCTTTATTAGGTGCACATGCTTCGTACCAATGAAATCGATGATTGCTTCAACATATTTGTACTCCATCAAAATCGTGCTAAGCACGCAGAAAATGCGTTTGTCCCAGAAGAAGATTTACCAAATTTTTTTGATTTCGTATTGTGGGGACACGAGCACGAATGTCGTATCGAAACAGAGCAAGTTGGAAAAAAACACTACCACATTTGTCAGCCTGGTATATTTGTTGTTCTTGTGTTTTGTAAAGCAAATAAACTTGAGAATAGCCTTATTATTTTGTTTGATTATTCGCATTTAATAATTCAAAATATAATTGTAGGAAGTCCTGTTGCAACTTCGCTATGCCAAGGTGAAGCTGTTCCCAAACACATAGGCATTTTGAAAGTTTACAAGACAGGTTTTCAACTACAGAAACACAAGTTGAAAACAGTGAGGCCATTTGTCTTTGATACAATAAATGTTGATGACAACAATGACATAAAAATTCAACCGTTGGAAAAACTTTGTAATACAATCGAATACTATGTTGACAATTATATCGAAAATGTTATGATGCAAACAGCAGCAGCCCAGCTATCTGGTAAGTGAAACATACTTTTTATTAAATGTTCACCAAGCTTACATTAAAATGAATATTAAATTAAATTTAAAAATTTTCTTGTCACAGGAGATCCACGTCAACCAACACTACCCCTACTGCGACTTCGTGTATTTTATACAGAGGAGGAGCAGAAGTTCGATACGTTTAGGTGAAGTAATTTTAAGTACCCTCTGTTTTCAGAGACCCAACATGTGTCTGGAATATTTCTGGCCTTATTCAAACTCCAAATTACTAACCATCTACAGATATTGTTTATTGTTTCTTGTACATAGATTAGAGCAAAAGTATGTTGATCAAGTTGCTAATTCAGGTGAGATTATTCGTCTGCGCAAAAAAAAAAGTGGATGGGCCAAGAAAGTAGACTTTGATGACTGTGATGATGATACTGATGCTATTATGGAAGAAGCTCTAGGATGTGATGAGGTAAATTGCAAAATAATATCACATATGTCAAATACCGACAAATAAAATGATTGTCCAATTCCTAATTGAAAAAAATGTTCTCAGGACGAGCCTGAATGGAACAAAACAGTTCAAGGAGGAATACGAAAGTATTTTGCAGCAGGAAATAAAAAACACAAATTAACTGTATTGTCTCTGACTGGTCTCAATGAAGCCTTGTCCCAGTTTGTAAATAAAGGAGACTCGAATGCATTCGATGATATAATTGAGTGAGTTGAGAAAAAGAAATGGTGATGATCAAATCTGTTTGTGAAACGAGAGAACTATCTGTGTATCGAGTTAGGCAGAAAAGGATTTACTTCTGTACATTAAAGAAATAAGGGGAAAAGTTATGGGATTCTTTGTTATCCACATTCCAATTGTTAAACTGATGCATGAATACTTTTTACAGGCATCAAATGAAAAAAACTCTTGAATATATAAGCAGTAAAGAGTTAGAAACCCGTGAAGAAATAGCGGATGTAATTCAAGAATTTCGAAACGAAAGGGACAACACAAATGAAAATGAAGAAAACCAGGTTGGATTTTTGATGACTGATTTTCAATTTGAGGAAAGATTGTGTCCATTATCTGTGAATAATTTCCTAGCAAATGCAATAAAATATATCTGGCGTGGTCGAAGAAACAAATCACAAGGATTATGTTTACTCATTTTTAATGCAATGTACCTGATGATAGGTACGTGACTTCCTGAATTCTTCGACTCGTCGGGTTCGTCAGCCAGCTGCTAATTTAGATGTCGACGATACAGCAGAAGATGACTGTGCTACCAAAAGTAATGAAGACAATGCTGTCAGAGGAAGAGGTAGGGGAAGACGAGCAAGAGGTCGGGTAGGTGCTGCTTCTGGGAGGGGCAGGGCAAAAGCTCCTGCAAGTATATCAGCTAGTAAAACTGTGCTTATTGACAGTCCGACAAAATCTACTAGAGCAACAAAGACAAAGCTGACAGAGAGTGCAGTGAGTTTCATTATTCCTGAAAGATTTCATTCTGAGTCATTGAGATCTGCAA
Organism: Neodiprion pinetum; assembly: GCF_021155775.2. NCBI lineage: Eukaryota > Metazoa > Arthropoda > Insecta > Hymenoptera > Diprionidae > Neodiprion > Neodiprion pinetum. Next base: position 6,003,339 of record NC_060232.1, read on the forward strand.
TTTTAAAATGTGCTTTAACATGAATTACATTTGTCATAACACGTATCTTTTCAACAGATGCAGCCTGCAAAGCAGACAAGCATAGCTGCTCATTTTCCAAAAAGTCAGAAAGCTTCGAGTAAACCGATATACATATCCGATTCGGATTCCAACTCCGACTAAGCTTCCATTCAAGTTGTTTAAGTTTTTGTATTAACATTTTTTAAATTTACTGTAAACTATTCCAAGTAATTAGGACTGTATACTTATCATCAACATAATAAAGAATTTTACATGTAAACTATTCTCCTTGGTTGTGGAATTCATTCGTCGTAAAAATTTAACAATAATTTTGCGCCTTGAAGTTTTTCAACGAAGAAGAATTTTCTGAATTTGCATTTTAGGCAAAGTCAAAAAGATAGACATCAGAGTCAGCCTGGAATCGCAATGTCAAAGCAAAACAAAAGAGTCACAAATAGTAGATAATTTCACATACAAAATTTTTCTGACACAAAACCCAAAATTTTCAAGTCAATCATTTTGTCATTAAAAGTAAATCCTCAACAAAATCAAAGTAACATAATTTGGAAACGAAAGTTGTGCGCAAATAATTTCTCACAATGTGTTCAAGTGACAGAAACGTAGCTCTCAAACCGAAGAGCCTGTGCAAACGCATGCCATGGGTAATGTGTTACCAGTATTCTCTTATAAAATGCACAACAGTACGAGTTTATGTATTCACTTGCTATATGCAGATGATGCGATTGGAAGATCAATTAATCCCTGACAACCAACTTGGCGCAGCTTATCAGAAAACACGTATAGACCATGAAATGCTTTTGAATGTGAACAGTGATCCAAAGATCGCCAGACTAACAGGAATAATGGTAACTCTAGGTAATTTTCGTAAGTCTGTAGTCAAAACAGTTGTAACAGTTCCAACTCATACCTGTACCGATATTCCACTCTACTTGCGTTAGGAGAGAAAAATTCCCATCCAATGGGAATAACTGATATTGTTTTGTCGGGGGCTGACATGGTGAGAATGAACATGTCGCACAAAGAACATACGTGGCATGCTGTAAGTGTACAATCTATCAGAGAAGCTGGAAACAGAATTCATCGGTGTCGTCGCGAAGTATTTCCCTTAGCTGTTGCAATGGATTTACGTGGACCTGAAATACGTACAGGGCTTTTTAATGGAGCGGAAGACTCGATGGTGAAGATTTGTATATTATTGGATATTTTCGAAGTGCCCCTAGTGCATAGAGAGTAATCGACCCCCTCTAACGGGTCCTAATTGTACTTAAAATTAGAGGATCATCGACTATTACAGGGATATGCAGAATTCAAAGAAGGCAATTTTGTGAAATTGCTAGTCGAGGATAATATGAAACGAACTGGTTGTGACAAGTGTTTCTGGGTGTCTTATCCCGATCTGCCTAGATTTTGTAAGGTCGGTGATAAAATTTACATCGATCGAGGTGCAGTTATCTTAGAAACTACTTGTGTAGGTTTGTAATCTTAGAAATTAATTCAGTGTCGATTAAAGATGTATTGGTTGATGATAATCACGTTACATTAATATTTACTATTGCAGTGGAGTGTACTGTAACGTGCAAAGTAGCGAAAGGTGGAATTGTCAGGAATGAGAAGCTGGTGCAATTAGTCGATGGAATTCCAGAGATACCTCAAGTGTCCGGGCAAGATGATGCCGACATTGGTCTAGCCCTGGACTTTGAATGTGATCTTTTGATAGTGTCTCACGTGCGAAATGGACAAATGATATGCGCTGTCAAAGACAGAATAAAACAAATTGGTAAATGAATTATAATTGTCTTCATTTATTCATTAGGATTCGCAGTACGTACCTTATACACTGACCGCATTCTCTTATATCAGGAACACGGCCCATTTGTGTTGTGGCGAAAATCTCATGTAATCAAGGTCTTGAGGCTTTCGATGATATCCTAACAGTAGCAGACGCAATCATGATTGATAGAGCTGGAATTGAAGTAGATATCCGACCTGAGAAAGTGTTTTTAGCACAAAAATGTATAATTTCAAAATGTAACAGAGTAAGCTGAATTGATTATGTTCATTTGCTACTCCTATAATTAGTAGATAGATATTCCTTGTCTTCTCAGTTCATCATTGACGTTTGCATCTACAGGTGGGCAAACCAGTTATCGTAGCCGTTCGCATAAAAGGAACTGAACCATCGTACACAGACATGAATGATATTTCCTGCGCAGTTCTTGATGGTGTTGATTCCATATTTCTTGCAACAGGAGCACTGAGTGTGGACGAAACTGTGAAAGTTGTTAAGAACGTTGATATCGCTTGTAGAGAAGCCGAGTGCGCCCGATGGCAGAGACAGAATTTTGAAGAACTCAGTTACAAAGTTAGTCTTTTTAATCCAGAAAATTCATCTCATAAAAGTGTTGAATCCCTGATCACACGTTTTCTTTCCCTCGCCTATGTATTGAATCCTTCCAAGTTTTGTTATTATTTGCACTTGTAATTTCGTGAAAAAAGGCTCTGATACCCCTCGATCCCACGCATTCTATTGCTGTCGCTGCCATCGAAACATCTATGAAGTGCAATGCAGCTGCGATAATTGTTACTACAACAACTGGACGTTCGGCAATGATGCTGTCTATTTATCGTCCACGTTGTCCCATCATTGCTATCACTAGGTACGGTATTGTGGCACGCTGGCTGCAAGTGTATTTTGGGGTACACCCAATCCATTACAGAAGTGAGTTACTGTATATTTCACTTTTCCCAAAACAATTATCGATCAACCAGTAATTTATGCCGATAGTATTTATATGACATTAATATTTCAGATCCACCATATCCAGATTGGAGTAAGGATATGGATTACCGAATACAACATGCAATGAATTACTCTCGTAGTCATAAATTTGTGGAAGTTGGAAATGCAGTTGTAATAGTTAGCGGATGGCGTCAAGGCTCAGGGTTTACAAATTGCATACGTATCGTTTATGCTTCACCTGGAAATATCCCAAACTTGTCTGAAGACTTTGAGGAGTCTTGGTGATAACGTCGTTTTTGTGTACTGTCAAATGTCATTGTTAGCAACAAGTCGTCATAATATTTAAATCCAAATCATACTAACTGATTACGTATTTAACGGTTTTGAAAGACTCACTTTTTGGAACCATGTGCATACATTATAACTAAAGAATAAAACAAAACAAATTTTCACAAAGAAGATATTGAAAGCTAAAATCCGAATTGTTTCATATCTATTTGCATCGTAGATTCATTGCAATAATTTATTCATAGACTATAATTATAATATAAGTTCTATGTTCACAGCTGGTTACATATACATTCTAGGTGCGTGTCACTTTTGTAGTTCCACTACAGTACGGATTTTCACTACAAAATCTAGCGTACGCGAAATAAACACCGGTAGTAATAAAAATAGTAGTGGTAGTAATAGTAGCAGCAGGTATCCGAAGTGCGAAGACACTGTTATTTGCTCATATGCGGACAGATACACGTAATTGAAGTAAGAAACTTCCCGGAGCAGATGGATCTCAACTCCAACGCGAATCGTAGCAACAGGATACCTAGTGACCAATTCTGCGATGATCAAATGCTTAGTCCACCTTCCTGTAAGACAAAATTAAAAAAAAAATACTAGCTGAAATTAGAATTGCGCAATATAAAGACAGAGAATCCATTAGAGTGACAACAGGATCAAGTATAGGTAAAGCTGGAAGGTAAGGGAAGTGTAATAAGCGGGATAAATTTGCATGCAGTGTAGTGGATCTTGCGGTAAAACAGTTAATTAAGTATAACAATACAGCTATACTAGTAAAGACTTTGTATAACTGCCCGATCAGTGGCGTCACTTCCTGGTAGACTTGAAACTGTATTAATACGAAAAGTACTCGTAATTTACAAATAAATATGGTCAAACTATTTCAACTGTTTCATTTAAATTTATGAGGTATACTTTGATAAATCGGGATAAATTAAACATTGAATACTGTTGTAGAAGAAAATCTGTCGTAACATACAGGTTCGATAATAAGAATGAGTGAATAATTTGAAAACGAATGATCGTTAACAACATGTAAATCAGGTAACACGAAAATTCTGGAACCAATAATAAAGGAACAACAACCATTATATTATAGGTAAGTTTCACGCAGAGGATCAAATTGTGATATCTTCATAGGAATCGGAGTCACTCTCAATGGCACAAATTGGTTTCTCGCTGGTAAATTCCGGTTCTACATACACAACACGAAGGGTATTCGTGAAACCAGAGCCCTGTTTCCAACCAGTAACAACAACGACAGTGTCGCCGGTCTGAATAAAGCCACGACCTTTGCCAAAGTTCAGACCGTACTGTACACGCACATCGACATCCTTCAACCAGTCAGGAAGTGGGGATTCTGCAAAAACATCAATGTGTGTAAATAAGAAATCACGATATAAGTTGGATGAGTCATGTTGCAACTGATCTAAGAATATCACAAAATATTTTTAGCCGTTTTAACATACTGCACTTGTTAAATCGAATTTCAAATACACTTTACAAAATTGTTTACCTGAGTAGTGAAGTGGCAGAATACCACGATACAGATGGCCTTGCCGCGCGACTTGTTCGAACCTGGTGACAGTAATAATTGGACACCTTGGTCTGTACTTGGAGATTAAATGTGCCGAGCGTCCTGAGGTAGTGATGACGATAATTGCAGAAGCTAGACATTTGATGGAAGCTTCGACAGAAGCAATTGCAACCGAGTGAGTAGCGTCGATGGGTGGTAATACATTTCTGCAAAGATCAGCGAAAATCTGGTTATGCCAGATTGCAGCTTCGGCCTCCTTACAGATATTGGCCATGGTCCGGACACATTCAAGAGGGTAGTCACCCTTTGCTGTCTCTCCTGAAATCCAAAATAACGTATACTGAAGTTCATAAGTGGCTTTATACAATGAATCAATTTAATGAGCAAGGTGAGACATATTTGCTATTCAAACTAGTTATTACGCAAGACTGGAGAGAATGTCTTTTACCTGAAAGCATGACACAGTCTGCTCCGTCCAGAATGGCATTTGCAACATCTGAAGTTTCAGCACGAGTTGCTCTGGGCTTCTTGATCATCGATTCCAACATCTGAGTGGCGCAAATTACAGGTTTTCCCTGCCTGTTACACCTGCTGATCATGCTTTTCTGTGCTAAGAATACTTTCTCTGGTGGTATTTCAATACCAAGGTCACCACGTGCCACCATGATACCGTCGGAGGCCTCTATGATCTCATCCAGATTGACCATGCCTTGCTGGTTCTCGATTTTTGAAATAATCTTTATGTTCTTCCCTGCTTCGCCGAGGATACCACGAATTTCTGTTAGTGCAGCTCCGTCGCGGATGAATGAAGCGAAGATCATGTCTACTCCCTGATCAACACCAAACTGAAGATCGGACTTATCCTTCTCTGAGACAGCTGGCAAGTCAACGGGAACTCCTGGTAAGTTGACTCCCTTACGAGAGCCCAAACTGCCGCCATTTTCAACAGTGCACGTAATCTGGTTGGAGCCTGAAGGAATGAGTCATTGTAAATTGATAAGGAATGTTTTTCGCCTTTATGTGGTTAGAAGAAAGTAATATTTCCGCAATTACTTACTGACTTGGGTGGCAATAAGAGAGATCAAGCCGTCGTCAACAAAGATGCGGTTTCCAACTTTGACTACTTTTGATATATTTTCATAGTCAACCCACACAATCTGTGCATTCCCTTTTTCTAAGTAAGCTTTGTCGGTGGTGAATTTGAATGTCTGTCCTTTCTGGAGTTCCACTTCTGCAGAACCACCCTAAAGAATGAAGGATTCAAAAATTAGAGTAATAATTATAGGTAAAATGTTGGGGAATTCTGAATCATACGGCTGTGTAAAACCTGCTTAACTTACACCCTCCAAAAGTCCAGTACGTATTTCGGGTCCCTTTGTGTCCAGAGCTATGCCTACTGGTACACTTGTCTTGGTGCGTTCCGAAACATTCTTCTGAGCCTGTCTCACATTAGCAATGGTTTCAGCATGGTACTCATGGGATCCATGAGAGAAGTTCATACGAGCAATGTTCATTCCAGTTTCAATCATTTTCTCAAGAGTTTCAACAGACCGGGATGCTGGTCCGATGGTACAAATGATGCCAGACAAACGGACGAAGGAAGCATGGGGCTCGATGTCAAGGGCACACATGTGCTCTAAATGACTTTGCGCATTGAGTGCAATGGTATTTGGCTTTCCTGCCATCTAAGTGTGAAAAAGGAAATATCTTTAGAAAAAAAAATGTACACTACTTTCACTGTAGCAAAATTGAAAAATAGTGTTTACGTGTTATAATCATAATTTTGCCGCAACAACGTGCTGTAGCAATTAGCCATCTTATCTACATGAGATGATAGCGAGTGTACAATCAGGTCAAGCTGGCAGTACTAACGAATGCACCTATCGCTGATTATTGCATTGTGGATGAGTTTTCAAGCAGCTTCCATGTAACGATCATGCAATGGTGCTGTTCGTACATGAAGCCATACGAGTTTAAATTTCATAACTCCTCTTTTTAATAAAACTGAGATGACCTCTGTTGTGAATTATTTAATGAAGTTTTGTATTTGCAGAGTTTTTTTCATGTCGGGCATATTTATATAAATATCAGATTGTTTTCAAAACGACGAATTCTCATCCACTGACAGATGTAAATGCTAAATATATACATCATCCCGCTTTACAAAACATAGATACATTTGAATTATCTCCTCTTATACTTCTTAAACCTCCTTACCCGTTCATGGCAATTCTGGGACATAAAAGGAAAAAGAAAAGCTAGACAATAAGAAACATCGATGTGAATTTATACCGTGTATGAAAGCAAAACATTTACTACAACAGTGTGAATAGTTCAATTTAATTGGCACGTTACCCAAGGCTAGTTCATTACACCGGTGCTGTAATGATTATATTAAAGGTTTATTTTTACACATGCACATGTATATAAACGTACATCCTAACTCACAATGAGCTGTCGTTGATCTAGCAATGTATCATTGGACCAATAGCATAAAAATGACACCAAGACTCATTGTTAGAGTGGGTTTGCTAAAAGTTGAATGAAAAGCGCTACAAGACAGCTGATTACATAAAGTAGGTGACGCTTTGTACATAAATGCATACTAAGCCTCTATGTATTTATAATATATAAAAAATTTCAAAAATTTTTAATCAGCGTACCAACTTGCACAAACAAGCGTAAAGAAAAGATTTTGAACTAGAAGAAAAAAAAAACTTTCCAATCTGCCTGTACATACAATTGTACATGTATAATGTACTATATATAAACTTACATCGTAAAGTTAATTTGTATCATGCTCTCATCTACATATACGTATAATACACTGAAAACCGCGTAATTGAATGATTGTTATCGTAAAAAAATTTAAAAAAAAAAAAATATATATATATATATATACATAAGCGTTCATCTCTATAAGAATAAACTATCCATGATCAATCCAGGGAGACGGTACGAAAAAATTATACCTTATCGTCGTCGGTACTCCAGACCATATCGGTGCGCTGCGTGAACAAAGTAGAAGCACGAATTAATGATAAACTATCAGTCTTCGGATATCGAGTAGGCGAGAAGTGTGCGACGAATGTAACGCGATGACGGACTGGCGTTGTGTTCCAAAGGCAGGTGATAAACGACAATCGCGTGAACGCAGACCGGAAGCTTTTCTTGCAATACAACACGAGACGCATCGATCTTCAAAAGGAGGGTCGCGGTAACTTCGCACAGAGAATCGTCGGCGCTGGTAGATCAGGGTGCGATATACCCGAGCCGTAGCTGGTGCTCGGATGGCAAAAATAACCGATCAGCATCACCGAAATTTGGCCGGAGGTCCACCCCGCCGCCACCACACTTGCAGGCATTGAGCTGTCTTCACTTTGAACACCTCTGTCATTGGAACACGGCATATTTTTACATAATTTCATTGCGAATCTTCAGCTGATCTACTCGCGGCGGCACGCAGTCGTCGGCGATCGTGCATCGAGGACAGTATTTTCTAATCGTTCTTCCACGTGCGGCACACGACCCTCCTTTTTTACATCGCATATGCAATGTACGATCGATTGAAATGATAACGGTGAGCGGAATGTCGTGTGAAGATTCTTTCTTCAAACCAACAAATTTCGGAACTGACAGATTCATCGTATTGGAGTTATTAAGGTTATCGTAACGACGATTCATGCTGAGGAAAAAGCGTTATTTCGTGATTTTCGAATTGTCTGAAAATCAGTAAACCGTAATAAAACAAAACACACTCATACTTCGAAATCTTAGTCTAGTTCCTTAAAAATCATTGTAAAATTAGGAAAATAGTGATTTTTCCCTAATGTTTCGTTACGATAGCATTACTAACTTCAACCTCGTACAGATTCGCCAGAAATTGAAATAAATCCGTACGTTTGTTCTCCAGTTTTCAATTTTCTTAATTTCAAACCCAAGTGGAATAGGGTTCGTGTATTTCGCGGTCACGTACTCAGCACGTGAACTTTATTTGTTTTGGCAACGTCGCGTTATTTTAAAATTTTTTTTATCAGATTTGAAAATGAGCATACACAGAAAAAGAGAAAAACATCGAACCACTCCGAATCACCGAATCAAAGAAAAATCTTAATGCCACGCCGAAAATCTGAGTATCGTTGCTAGATGTGAATTGGTGATCTTGAAATTAAATACGTCAGTTTAAATTTAGCCTCGATAACAAGGAGGCAATGGCATTCGCATAAGAAAATACTGCCGGCGGAAATTGACCTAGATTATGGCGGTGCGCCTACAAACCCTATGTGATAGAGTTAATTGTTACTATAACACGCTGCATCTACTAGTGATGTAACGAATATTCGCGTTCGCATTCGCATTCGCATTTGGAAAAATTTTACGAATATTTTTAGAATGTAATTGTCACAAATACTTCATATTTTGATTGTAAAAATTGTGAAAATAATATTAAATAAGACAAAAAACATTATATCGATACTGAACATTTGTTATAAAAGTTTGTCGTCACGTTTGAATCACACTCTAACCTCGAAATAATTTGTTTCTGTTATCAATTTATCGTTGAATAATCAAACAATCGGTTTAGTTCGGATCAGCTCGGCAATTTCCGGAATAAGATGCAAACCACGAAGTGACTTGAACAGTGTACCTGTCAGTCAATCAGTTGTCAATTTTTAGCCATAGAGAAATGGTGCTATGAATGGATTTAAAAATCTATATTCACATTCTCATTCGCGAATTCTTCAAAATTTACATTCGTTAGATTTCTAATATCTACTGTAAAATAGCACGTCGTCAGGATTTCGCCTCTTGATTCGGTCGGCCTCTAGATGGCCTCAGGATTGAGTCTCTTACTATGCATATAGCAAATTGACTGGATTTCACTGGTGTGTTGTGGATTGTAATAACGGTACAGGAAGAAGCTTGTAACTGCCTAATCTCAGACTTGTTATATGACGTTAGCGGGAAATAAAAGAAGAACATTTTCAAGCTTTGGGCTGATTGTAATTATATCATACCGAGAGGATTCCTTAAAAGGAAACGACCGTGCATTTAATTTTTGGTATATTGGTAATCATGGGGCCGACTGCCGCTGACAGGGACTCCGAAAACAGAGGATACAGCTTGCGCTGTCAAAAATTAAGCTTTGTAAAAGTGTTCATCGAATCTGGTACATTTGGACATGATTATCTTATGGTAAGTCGAATTGTAAATCAACGTTTTTATTACAACGATAAAGTACTCGGAGAACTTGTTCCTGTGTGGATCCTACATTATTTTTGCAGCAAACTGCGTCGCAACGTGAGCTAGGTCAAAACCTGTCCTAAGAAATTCACCGCTGGAATTTGCAAAGTTATGGAGATGCCACACATAAATCGCTGAATGATGTCAAAATGCATCTAGCTTTATTGGAATTTTGGATTTGCTTGTTTTTGGGCAAATACTTGTATGGCGATTGCGAATCTTGCAAGAGAAATAAAAACCGAGTAGGGGTACTATACATGTATATATATATATATGTGACCACGATAAGTTGTATCAATCCCTGCATTAAATATGTGACCTGTTCAGCTTCTTGAAAGTAATTTTGAGATTATCGGTTATCACTCTTACATACCGACATATCAGTTGCACGCGGAATTGATAAAAGCATTTTTCTCTTGGCAATTCACGATAAAATTGTTATACGCATAATTTCCTTGATCGTAATAACGTCAGTATAATTTTTGCCCACTTTGTACAGAAAAATGATAGTGTACTTATAACTGTATGCAATACTCTCAACAATCTTGCACAATAATGTGTCGTGTTATACTGGATTGATTTTATTGCCTTTCACGTTTGTACAGGATCAAGTCATTTGAACTCTCGACAGATTTGTATTCTTGACTAAACTTCAACACAGAAGAAGACTTTTGAGTTAATAGGGTTAACAAGATTACCTCTTTTATTAACAGTGTAGCACGTTTGCTATACGCCTCGTCAAATTTCGTTTATATACAGATATCATTTAACGCATTTCAATACCGGTTTCCATACACCAATTCATTCCCAAATTAAATTATTCAATTTGTCTGCATCTTTTTTCACTGTAATAATTTTGGCCTTTCGTTTCCCGATTATCAATATTTAGATTTGATACATAGTATAAATTAGTGTTGAACAGCGTTATCGATTCCTAGGAATTCATTTCTGGGTGTCGAATGTCCGCTAACTACAACATAATGTGTGCCGTGTAGAGAAATTTTACTCTTCCACCAGCATAGTAGTTAATTATTGTTAACACAAATCTATGTAACTATACATTTAATCAGTGTAGCTGATGTCACTCACACCAAGAAACCATTACGTTTCCCTTACGTGTAGATAAGGCGCACTTGCATGGGTCTTGACACTCAATTTCATATTGGTGTTAATAGATTACAGGGCCACTAAGGGCACATCGATGAGACAATTAGTCTTCGATATCTTGGCACATTACGAGAAGAACCAACGTAGATATTACAAATGGAATAAAGAGCTAAAAGCGTTCAGCATCGCGTATAAGAAACTGTTGGCAGCTAATCTTATTAGAGATATAAGAAAAGCCTCGTGGTGAAAAAAAAAAAATACATCATAGATATTACTATCGATAGTTGATATTGAATTCTAAGTGATGTTGACCTTGGCGACAATTGGTTAAGGTCACTGAACGGCACGAAATGGAGGCTATGATAAGTGAACCCCCATTCTGCTGAGTGTGTGTGCCGCAACTTTGTGGTAACATTCATCGAAAAGGGAAATAATGGCATGTAAATTTGTATCTGTCCCCATTTTCTTTGTTTTGAATTCGCACGTGGCAAATCACACTTTACATAACGATTCACCCGTAACAAAATGCATCAACAATACAATCATCATAGCTAATTTTCGTGTATACACAGCATAATGTAAACCAATTGCGTTGACTGAAGATATCGTAATATGGTACCGTTTAGTGGCTGGTATTATTTAGCCAGAAGTATTTTTGTTTGAAAGAGTGTTTTAATGGTTGCACAAGTGGCTACCTTGTATCAATGGAAACTTTGAATGTGACCACAAAGCAGATGCCGGCTAATCGTAAACGAATTCGAGATGATGGGATCGCAGTAACAGGTAAATTCTTTCCAAACGGATGTGACAACGTGTATGGACCGTCGGTTTCGTCAGCCGGATAGGGCCGCCGAATAGTTCAGATTGTCGTTATTCAACACGAGGAAGACAACGTGATTTTCTGTCAGACATCCGAATTCCTGTTCGTGCGCGTATCTGAGTTTGGTAAAAAGCGAATCGGCGTGCCGCTTTTCGCGGCAGCCCAATAACGTCTCGAATAAATATTTTCTAAACCGCCGATGAATGAATGAGAGGTGATGGACGGTAATGCGTTAGAAATCAAGACGTCTTCTCCTCCGATACTCCGATCGAGAAATGTATCGGTGCGTTACAATGAATAGAACAGTAATTGCGAGGGAATTATTTCCTCGACAATGATCAGAAGCGGAGATTTATTTACCTTGGGTTTCTTCGGGTCCGTTGAAGCTCGATGAATCGGGGAACGAGAGAATCGACGATTTCACGGGGCCGTGGCTCGTGTCAGACTGAAGCTGAGGACACGGAAGGTCACCACCACTTCTACCGACACCGTTCCGTGTTCAACGTGACAACCGACAGCGCCCTCTCCTACACGGTGACTCCTTGCCGCTGCGATCGATAGGGAGGAACGTGGCGATAAGAACGCAGCTAGACCTGAAAAGTTCAAAATCCTGTTGGAATTTAGAGATTTGCTTCTCACCGACATCGCATGTATTTACAAAAAGCCTAGTGTGAAAGCTCGCAGATAAAAGACGCTTCTACGTCGCCCTGGATTTTATAAAAAATTTCGAAAGACGCGCTATTTGATTAGATATCTCGTAATGGCACATTTTTTTCTTTTTTTTTTTTTTCTTTCATTCAACATCTTACATCAGGTTTAACTCTATAAGACTGATTTATTATTTAATTCTCTTTCCGCAACTTTACGCATGTTTACTGTTATCAGGGTCGGAATCTTACCTGTTACTGCTGATCTCTATATATTCGATATATCTGCAGCAAGCGAATTTTTAGAAGTTTGTTTGAATTCACAGTTATCTCTGGTTATACGAGTAGGGCAGCTCGCTGATTTGAAAACTACAATACTTGCCGGGTGGCAACGGCCGACTGAAAATCATACGTGTGTGCGTGCAATGGGTAATAAAATAGACGACTCGTACGATGGATTATTGGCAGTGAACATAATATATGTATATGGCTTCTGAGATTAAATATATCGATATTTATCATTGATCTTTCACGCTAGTCTATCGTGCGATTTGTGTCATTTTTTGTCCTCGATATCAGCTGTTTCGCAAGCGAAAACTAACTCGTAGAGAAAATTCGCATCTAGTAATTGGAAGTAACTTTTCTGTGTTCGTACGCCGCGCATACCTATGTATATTTCGTCTCAACTCTGTACACATGGATCGTATAATTGATTTACATGCGCGCGTAGGTAGTCACTGTATATATGGACTTGATACAAACGCAAGGTATAGCTTTACGTAACAGGCCAGGAGGGAGCGTTTTTTCTCACGACCTCACGTGAGGATATACAGTGACGTTAACGATCGGTGAGATCCAATATCGCCCTGATAAGAATTATACTGGTTCGCGATCGACAAGGGTCAAGCCTTGGCGAGTAGTTACTAGATGCGAATTGAATTAAGCGATCTGTTACGTCAAACTACGTATATCTATATGTGATATTCGTACGTACGTAAGCAACGTATGAGAGGCGGTCGGAAAGTTCACTGGCGGTAGAGGCGTGATGAATACAAAGCCTCTCCTGTTGCCGCTTCACGATCTGATTACGCAAATCTAGCGTTCAGCTGCAAACAAGGTTTAATCCCAACCTAACAAATTGAGTAATGGTGTTCAAATATCGTGCAACGCAACAGTTTATTTATCTAACAAACGGCGCTTCACAAATTACGGTTGTTCCCTACGCTTATTAACGCTCTACTCGAGATGCACGTGCAGCAAGTTGACTGCAAGTCTTCTATACCGACTGAGCATAACCTCCTTAGGCTGAATTTTCACGGGCGCTGGATTGACGCTACGGCAGCGCCACGCCGTCGGCGGCAAAAAGACGCTCACAAGAATGGGTACCGACGCAACGGCAAAATGCCCCGCATTGGAACCCACATGATTAGGTCAATAGATCTCAATTACATTGTTATTCGGAGAATTTAAAAATCTGGATGTGTTTATTGGGAATGTGAAAAAATGAAGAAAATGAAAAAGCAAAATGAAGCAGCTTATGGCTTATTCGAATCGCTCGCAATCGATACCTTTCGTAAAGTTACGTCGATGTAGTGTATCACAAAATCGATTCCAGGATTGTTCAAAATCGTCAAAATTTTTAACAAAAATCCGAACGGGTTGGCATTACTCTTTTCACGATTTTTTAAGCAGAAAACTTTTCATCCCTGAATCTATTCATACGACTGTTTCTAGATTAATCGGTCTTCAAGGATTCCAAAAAAGGCGTATAAATCCTCGTGTGACCAATTGCGGACAAAATGCAAAAAATTATGCGAAAGTTCAATAATTTATACATTTCAATCCAAGTTGCATAAAATATTAACAATATTTTTCATATCCTGCTTATGATAATGTACATCGCACTCCTGTGTCCTGTTATAATAATCAGCATTGTTATGTAATGTTTCGTCATACTTTTGCATTTCTTTTTGTCTTTCCCTTTTAGACTATTTAGTAACTTGTTAAATTACAACACACTGGCACACAAACACTTATACTAGAATGAAGGCATATTGAATAAATAGCTGAAACTTGGTAGCTATAAATTTGTGATCTATCTTCCCCACCTTTTCAAAAACTCTGTGTAAATTTCATGTATTTTATCCGTAACTCTTGATCCATTGTTGGAAGTTAGCCTTACTTTTATTTGTGGGCAAAAAATATTTCGTCTCGGATTCGATTTGTATGACCCTTTCGTGAGACTCATTGGACCATCAGAAACGCAGAAAAGACCTCAAAAAGAGCTTAGGACCAACAGTAATGAAAATACGAACGAAGTCTTACATTGCTCAGCTGTAACTTTTGATAACTTGCTCGCAGCATATTCCATGGAGCTTGTCTAATACGTATAATACATAATATGACTCAGTCAACGTATTTTATTCGGCTAGAAGTCACCGGAAAATTTTAACCTATTGACGCCCGACCCGCGTGAAATTGGCAATTCTTTGAACTCTTACCGCGTTATGCGCAGATCGCATAGCATTCCAAGCTTTGACTATTCGGGACATAGCCGAGCATCGATATCTTATGATTAAAAAAAAAAACAGCTGTGTAACGCTGTTCGATCAGTGTATTTCCACTAAACTCACAATGAATAATAGACGAACGGCATGCAGCGTATGGCCCATGAAAGTTCCAAGTTACTGAAATAAAAACAGCCTGCGAAATGGAAGAGGAGTTTTGTGTTTCAAACTTTCATTCTTTAATGCACCTTCAGATCTTAGCGATTTCGATTCTCGACTCTCTGCATCGTGTATCGTTTGTTATTGTTTGTGCGGCTGACTTGCGATAAGTGCCAGCTACAACACAAAAATTGCGAATGGGCTTGGAATCGAGTATAATTATGACGCTTACGATTCCAATGGTGACGTGATTACAAGTTAGAACTCAATAATGATACCCTCTAATTCAGATGTATGAACATGCGTTTTACGTGTTCTTGATTAAGTAGCGTTCTCTGACACGGAATAGGTTATTGGAACTGGTTTTCAAGACGCCTGGAAGGTGAATGCACATACGGTTGATATAAAATCTTCCTATCAAAATACGACCATTTCCAAATCTACATTCGTATACATAGTGATGTACAAACACGTAATCAGCGATGTTATTTTGTTGTTTCAGTACTATGTTCATGCATCGACAGAAGAGGAGGACGGAGATTTTTCTCATATTTCCTTTAGGTTTGCGGATATTTTACGTTGACAGAATGTATCTTCAGTCGATTGTATTTTATTCGGCCGGAAGTTACCAGAAAACTTCAATTGTCGCCGAAGGCCGCGTGCAACAGTAATGTTTCGACCGGTTGGGCTTGTCTCCGAGCGCAGCACGCGTCAGTCGGTTCCGAGCAGCCGTAGTGAAGCTATACAAGCAGTAAGTCAAGAATTCAGATTGCCATTTACAGGCTTTGTACTTATTCGGGACGTGGCCAAGCACTGATACGTTATGGTGAAAAAAGAAGGCTGTGTGAGGTTATTCGATCAGTGTATTCCCACGAAAGTGATTGCGAATAATATACAAACGGCATGCAGCGTATGGCCCATGAAAGAGCGGAGTTACTGAAAATCAGCCTGCGACATCAAAGGTAAGTTTCGTGTTTCAAAGTTTCATTCTAGTGTGCAACTTCAGGTTTTAGCGATTTCGATTCGCGACTGTCTGCGTCGAGTGTCGTTTGTTATTGTTTGTGCGGCTGACTTTCGGTAAGTGCGTCGTTGCATTGATAGCAAGTTTAACTCAGTCCATTTAGGCAACCAGCTACGACACGAAAAATGGGAATGGGCTTGAAATCGAGTTGAATTATTCCGCTGCAGATTTTTAGAATTTAGCTTTCCAAAACCCGTTGAACAGGTTATTGACAAATTGAAATTGCTCTTGGGCAGACTTTTGACTCGTCGCAAACGTTTTGTGGCAAGAAAATGCTCCGATAATCTTCCGTTGTGGTTTTCTTTCTAACATTCTGAAAACTCGGGCCTTGCGAGAGGTGACCTTCGTGCGAGTTGTCTGTGATTTCGGTTCGCGGATCGCGTCTCTTACGTAGACACGTTTGTGAAATGAAATGAATGTTACTGCGTAGTGAATTTTGGTGTCGTTTCTTACGTAACAAAAAACTGTAAGTGGTTGCATCTGTTTCCGAATTTTTTTTTCTGAATATCAAGCGGTAGACGGATCCTCGATTTTGTAATTCTTTATTACCATGTAACAAAAGCTAACGCATCACGGTGTTACTATCGTTTCGAAAGTTCGAGTGAATCTAAATCGTCAACTGTTATTGATTCCTCAAACCTGTCATGTTTTGGACAGCTATGGGGAATTTTGAATACTATTGAAATTGTTATTAAAGTTACATTAAGTACTAACAAAATATTGTGTTATCTTATCTGATTGCAGAAAGAAACTGCAACAATGTTGATTGCCGTTAGTGATTACATAGATCGAAAGTTCCTGTCAATAAATCTTGGAAGACATCAGTGGGTAGCAGAACTGATGAATTTATTGCATATAAACAACAGGTATAAAACAATCCCAATCATTTCGCACTTTTTTATGTGAGGGATATGATTTTCCAAAGTTTGGCATAAAACCAAAATTACACGTGTTTAAAAATTGAGTAAATGGTTGTTGAATTAGATCAAATATTGACAAAATTTTTCACCTGATTACAGAATTGAACTACTGCATAAATGATCGAGGTTTGCGAGTATCCGCATTAAGTGACCCCGGTAATACAATGTTGGAAAACTAAATGCAGAAGCTGAACAGGCCGTAATTTTGTAGAAGACTAGAGAACAGGTACACATTTGAAATCATTCTAGATTATACTTTTGGGTTATTTTAAATTCAAAAGATTTGTCAGTCAATTGAAATTAATAGGTTTTCAGTTTTTCATTATGTTAAAAAAAAATAATAGTAATTTTTCAACGCCTTATATATTATTTCTGCAAAACAAATACTAATAAAATGTTATTTCTTATGTGTTTACAGGGGCACACTACATTGTAGCACTATCGACCACATTAAGTGATGATCCAAATAATGTAACCCAATCAATCGATATCTGACAAGAAACTAAAAATTAAACCACATGCTAGGCAGTGAATAGAACTGAAAGGTACATATTCGATATGATTTTTAATTACCATATCCCTTTTGACAGTAAATAATTTTAGCTGGTCACTAATTTTAGGCATTTTTTCAGTATCTGTTCTTGTTTTGTTAGACCCCTAGTATTTATTTCTGCAGATCATTTATAAATGAATCAGAAATCACTGAAATATCATCCAAATAACTTATTTTGACACAGACAATTTGTAGTGACATAAAATCTGATCCAAGTACATTGTGCGAGTAACATTTTATCATAGTCTTATTGCAGTGTGAAAAGTGTGTCCAACCACCATACAACCTGAGATGCTACAAGAAGTACTACACATACATGCAAAGTGCGGAGCAACCCGGAGGAGGTGAGAAAATTTATTTTAATTATTGTTTGATAATTCAGTATGGTACATTTGAAACCTAACTTTTGTCATTGCGTAGCATGTGTTGAATATATATAAAAATAGACAACAACAACAATTTATCTGAGAACTAATAAACCAGTTTGCTAAATTAATTCGAGCTTCCTTTTTCGCTTTTTCAGAGTTAAGCAGAGACATCCGAGTAACTTCTCCATTACTCAGCAACATTGGTGAGTTTGCATGTGTTAGGTTACGGGTATTTCCCTGGGACTCCTCCATCCCGTGGCGTGGCGGTAACACTGTTACACGAATCTGCGATTTCTTAGATGCATGGATAGGCTCATTCATGATCGCAACGATGCTTGACTTCAAGTTGAATCGTTTTTTCTTTTTGTGCAGTAGACCTATTCTACCATAGTGACTCAATGTTAGAAATTTTGCACGTTGCTGAAAGTGGAATGAGCATCGCGGCAGGTTACCATCACTTACTCGGTGTTCGCGAAAACATGTATGTTTAGCTACAAATATAAGTACCTACCTGTGTTTGAATTTTCAAATGACGTCGTTTAAGTGGTGGATACACCTGAGGCTTAAACATATTCCAATGATTGTTTAATCAATAACATTTCAAAGTCTGAAAGAACGTAACATATTCAACTTGCATGATATATTTTGAATCATTTTCAATTTTTTAATACTCTGCAACTGTCGTACAACCACAGGCTTAGCCCGCTTAGAAAAATGCTGATTAGCATACAGGATGTCTTTAATCCGTCTTACAAAAGGTTGATGTACCGGTAGTCAGCCAGCAATCACTAAAATAGTACTTTCGCTGACTTACGGTACAAAAACATTTTTCTCCCGACAGATAACTAATGAAAAAGTAAGTCACAGTGACCACGGCGCAAATGAGGAAGAATGATGTGTGTTGGAAAGAATGGAGAATCGTTTAGAGCGAATATAGGTAATCGGGTAGGTAGGTGGTCGTTTTGATATCCGTCGTGGGGTTTAATGTAGATGTGCGTGTGAATCTCTTTTCAACATTTCCGTTGGGTGGTTCCGTTGGGAATCAGGCAAGGGTAGGAAGGTCGCGACGTACCGCGATGTTTCTAACTTTTGTAATCCACAGCGTCAAACGATCACAGTAATTTTCCTCCAGAAGCACGTGAAATACTCGGTATAAGAGTCTCCAAACTATTAGTGAGATTTCCAATTTTAACGAAGTTCAATTACCCATTTTTTGTCGCTCTGCAATCATTTTCCAGTCGTTATTCAATTTAATTACTCAGTCAGCATCGATAACTAAACCAATCAATTGATCTCTGTGATCGTCTGAATGGGCAAAACACATCTCTGGACCATCTATCGCGTTCCGTGGTACGCTGGATGGGGAGAGATGCTGAGCTCGAAGACTTCGCGTCGAAGAGGACCGCCGACCGTCACGCCACACAATAATGCATGTCCTCCAACCTCCCTCCCGGACTTGACTCGCATCTCAGAAAAACAATTCGCATCGCAATGTGTCGGATGCAAAAAGACGCAGATGCGGATTGGGTTTCTACCAAATTTTGCGACAGGTCCTAGATATTTAAGGTTTTTGACAGGTTAATCGGTCGCGCCGTTTTGCGCGTAGATTAATCACGGAAATCGGACGCGTCATTTGCTCGATGATTGATAATCAGGGTGGCAACAGATCGGGAACACCGGGGAAACCGGGAATAGTCGGGGAATTTTTTCCATCGGGCAAAATCAGGGAATTATGATGGACCGTAGGGAAGAACGCACTTTTTTATAAATTGCTTTCAAACTCCAGCAATTCTTCGTAAATTCAACTGAGCTAACCGTCGGAAATGGTATTGTTCAATTTCTAATCATTCGTGTGAAACGAAGCAAAGCTGTGTTTATTAGATCCAAATTTATATATTTAAGGTGCACAACTTCTGGATTTTTTGGCTGTAAAGGCTGCCCATCATTATCTAAGTTTCGTGGGTAAACGTCGGGGACTTCTAAATTTTTTGACGGGAAAAGTCAAGGAAAAGTCAAGGAAGGAATATTATACTTGAGCAAAATTGTCGCCACCCTGATAATGCTAATCGAACGATCGCGCCTTTTGCTTAGCGATTTCGTAAACGATGTATAAAAAGTGTGAAGTACTGTCGATGTGTTAAGCCTGTAACTTTTCAATCACTTTTTTTTACCATCAATCGAGTTTTCAAGTTTCAATTCATCGCGCCTGTTGCGCGTTGACTTAATACTTTTTGGTTCTGAGAGAAGACGCGGCATTGTCAGGCCGGCGGCCAATTCACGAGGATAAAAATCGCGGAGTGTATAGTGATAATAAAGAACCTTATCGTAAGTATGTATAAAACGTATCAGAGGTGTACAAAAGTATATATTTTTTTTTAGTGATTGTCTTGGCTCTTGTTTCAGGGCAACGGAATAATTTTTTATACAAGTTTATCGACAAACATTGAGTCTTCACCCAAACGTATTTATTTCAATAGTTCCAGGTAGAAAATTTATTTTTATTGAAAAAATGTATAATATTTTCTTCAGTCATAAGAATGATGGAGTAGAAGACTGTTTTCGCAATGTTGACGTTGGGTTCGACATAGTTTTCGTCGGTGCACGTACGTTTGTCATATTGTGCTAATCGTAATTTCGTCTGTTTCAGGTAATGGAACCTTTTGTTTGTTTCAGCCTATCAAACCTCTTGTCTGTTTCAGCCAATCAAACCTTCTGTCTGTTTCAGCCATCCAGTCCGTTTTCTGTTTCACCTAATCAAACCATTTTTCTGTTCCAGGCAATCAAACTTTATGTCTGTTTCAACCAACCAATCCTAGTGTGTTTTAACTAACTAAACCTATTATCTGTTTCAGTGAACCAAATATTTTGTCTCTTTCAGATAATCAAATCTTTTGCCTGTTTCCGCTAATCCAACCTTTTGTTTGTTTCAGCTAACCAAACCTTTTTTTTATGTTCGAGGCAACTAAACATTTTGTCTGTTTCAGCTAACCAATTAATTGAGTATTATTGTGTCAGAATGACGCGATTGCTTTATTCGTCGCGTACGGAGAAGCGCTTGTACGTACAATGAAAAACAATGAAAATTTCGCAGTCAATTTTCCTCTTAATTATTCTTGCTGCATCATCATTTGTTAATATATTTGTGATTTATGTTGTTACGACCACTACAGCGGCACTTCGCCATGGTAACCACGTTCTGTATTATCTACTGAGCTACAGTCTGCTACAGTGAGGCCAGAAATTAGTTGGAAAAATTTATGTCCTGTTGTTGGACGTTACAACATCGTGTTATACCAGAGAGAAACTTTTCGCACGCATTGCATGCAGCAAACTTCAACTTGTAGCAGAAGTAAACAAATCCTGATTAACCGTCTTCACGATATAACACCGTGCATGAAACTGATTGAAGGGTAGTGTTCACATGACAGTTAATGCAAATGCGTATAGAGCAAATTAATATTGAATCGAGTCATCAAACACAAACCCACTAAAAAACGAAATGGAAATCGATTCCAACTGCGGAATAGTCAAATCACTGCAAATAGTGTCCAATCCCGACTCGCACATTGTCAATCGTGAAGTTGACGATACCACAGTTAAAGTCTTACTGATTTCACGAAGGAAAACGCAAACACTAGTTACTCTTAGTATACACGATAAAGATTGCACTATGCTGGATCTGCTAATTAAGGTAGCTTATTTCGCTGTAGAAACAGTCTTGTAAACTTCAATTCTCTGAACGTATCTTCCATAACTTATTCAGATGGATATATCACCGAATAGGCCTTCGAAAATTTATCTTGTAAAAGACAAGTCAGTGGATTTGGACTACATAGTTGAAGATTCACAGCCAGGAAATTATTTGAACTCTGATCAAGGGTACAGTCAAGAAAGCACAAATCAAAATTCTACAACTCATGTATCTAGGCGAGTACATTGTCGGCAAAGGATTATTTTCTATAATCTGTAATATTTTTGTGGTAATCAATGGTACGGTGATCGCATACTCTTTTAGCTAGTATTGTAGAGCACAACAGGATGAAAGTTACCTGAGAAAAATGCTTATTCTGAGTCATTCATGTTTTACAGTGAGTTTGAAGAAAACCTCAACTGTTTCAAGAAAACTCATAAGGTAGGCTGAAACGATGGCTTGACGATCAAGAGACAAAATCTTACAAGCTCAACCACGATTATCTACAAAGGTCTGGGCACTACGTCTCTAAAACCGTGACGAAAGTAAAACCGATGTTGTATATTTTTGTCACTAGCGCTAGTGAGGGGGAGGCGTACTGCCCTGTTATTCTTCTTTGTTGCACATTGTAGCACACCAGCTTCCGAGATTGCAGCACACTGGTCTTTGGTGCACAATCTAAGAAACACAGGCTTTAAAATCGTTATGCACTGTTCCATAGTAAGGGGATAGGAGTGCCCAGACCCGTGTAGAAGACTGCTCGACTAATGACATGAACGGTATTTCATAATCTTTATCTAGAAAATCAAAATCAAATTAAAAAGATACTCTTTTGCAAACTTACCAATTGGAAAAAAAGTTGTATGTACATTCATTTTTATACCTAGATGCTGATATCTTTCTATATGCTAATACCAGGATATTGTATATTATTAATAGTTAAAAAAATGAACTCAACTTTCTAATGCTATTCAATGAAGTATAACAATGTAGCTTTATTATGACTTTAATATTTCCGCAGCAATTTTATTCAAATAATAATGAAGACAACCAGTCTCTGAAATCTGAACGAAATGAATCGAAAGCTTACAAGAGAGACAGAAAACAAGATTATCAACAGTTCACAGTCAACACAGATCTTATCGATGAGTCAGGTAAAGTAGTGAAGTATGTAAGAATTGATCTGGACCTCGTGAAAGTAGTAAAGTAACGAAGAGTGATGAAAATATGTCAAAATAATATTAACTACGATACACATTAATCAAGCCTAATTTAATCTATGATGAACTTTTTTTCAGATACCTCAACAGATTCATCGAACGATGAGATATTTCCAACACACAATCTATGTAAAAGTAATTTCACATCACTCAAAGTTGTGAATGCCAAAGAAAATACTAGAATAAAATTAATGCCAAAAAAGGAAGTAAACAGTACATGTGATTCTATTTGTAGTGGTAGCAACCACAAATTTGGCAACAATGAAAATGTTGAAGGTACTTAATGTGTATACCCTAAAAACATACTGTAGGTTAAATTTCAAGTTCACTGACATGCCTAGAAAGAAAAGCGGGTAACGAAATTGATCAAATTTTACACAGTCAATATTCTTTATTTCGTTTTCCCTTTAAATTTGTTCACAATAGGTAATAAAATCGCAAGACTAAGAGAATTTCATTTCTCTAATTCATTTACAGATGAAAGCGTGGAGTCTGAAATTGAAAACATGACAGATGATTCAAATCAGGTACCTTGCGTATCTCTGATGTGTAAAAGAGTGTTCATAGGATCTTATCATTACGGTCCCAATGAAACAGTAATTATATCGCAAAAAGGGATGGAAATGCGAGTTCCACTTCCCAATGACAGTGAGTACACTTTAATTCGAATGAACACATCATTGGCTGCATTTTCGATAAATTAATAAATGTTTCTTTTCATTTAACAGGTACGACCATTATTATGCTAAATATTAAATTCGAACATCTTTTAAAAGTACTTTTCTATTCTGGTGAAACTATACCGTCTCTGATTTTTTGGGTAGCGTCAAAAGCAGGGCATATTGTTCGTGAAGAGTTGGGGATGAAAGATCCAAAAGGTCCTTATTACAATTCAGTTGGCAAAGGTAGATTTTTTCCATCTCTGATAATGAAAGTGTGTACCACTGTCTTATTGTTAATACTGACTGGTAGAATTCTTTTTATTGTGCCAGATGACAGATGTCGACGGATAATACTCCTACTTCACAAAGTAACCAAGGAAACAAAATTGATATTGGAGTCCTTATTTACACCAAATAATGCCTTACTTGTGTTGAATTTTTCGGATACCAAAACCATTCTTGGATATTCATTACCTGCAAAGGTAATTAGTTTCAATATTTCACACCTATTCAAAATTTATACAATCTGTCTATAAATATCATGATTCAGTTTTACTTTTGTCATCTACACAGATTTGGAAACCGATAAAAAAATCACTGCAAACGACCAAAAAGTATGCATCAAGAGTCAAAAATTCTGTGACCAGTAAACTGCAATCATCCTTCAAAGAGTCGCAAAATCATATAACATTGTCTCTACAGACACCATCATCAGTTGAGAAATCAATAGCTAATAAGATTAAAACACCTAAACAACTTCCAAGTTATGCAAATGAATCTGTGGCGAAAATATCAGCAATCGCAAATTCCAATAACGAAGATTCTGAGAATGACGATTCTGCACATAGATCTATACAAACGTAAGTAGTAAATATATTTCTGTGATGGTGGTTTGAAATTTTAAAGCCTTTAGAGTTAAGGAAATGAGTAATGCTCGATTGATAAGAAAAACATGAAATCAATACCAAACTGTGCTGGCTTCTTTCACTTTAAATTTGTAATTATGTAGTTAAGTGATAAATCAATACGATAGCTAAGTGGATGCATGGGCCATGGTTCGAAGAATTTAATAGTTGAATATCTTGACGTTGGCTGAGAAAAAGTATATTTTTGCAGAATATTAATTTACCCTCCCGCACCAGCCAGAGATGCGATTACAATAAATGACCGAGATTGTGCTTGCCTTGGGAAAGATAAATTTCTAAATGACGTTATCATTGACTTCTATCTGAAATACCTCTCTCTGGAGGTTTTGTTAAAGGAGGATCAGAAGAGAACTTACGTGTTTTCTTCCCATTTCTATAAAAGATTGACACATTCGCACGTGTCAGATGCAAACAATCGACTTCTCCGAGCTACTAAACGACATTCCGGCGTTCAAAAGTGGACGAAAGATGTGAATATATTTGAAAAAGACTTTATCATTATTCCAATTAATGAACGGTATTTATGAATTCAGTTAGTTTGTAACGTAATACAGACCAAGTATTTTAATGGACGAGTGGAATGAACAGGGAAATCAAGGTTGAAAATGAATATTTCAGCTCACATTGGATTGTGGCCATAATCTGCTTTCCTGGCCTTGCTGGCGAGGTGGATGTTCATCGATCAGCAGCAGATGATGGCATGGTGGAAACAAGAAGCTCTAAAACTGAAATTCCAATGACAAGGAAGTTACAAAGTGCTCGTAAATCAACGCAAGAAGTCTGGAAACTGTGAGTTTTCAGAGCGTACTTTTCCGCACCTGCACAAAAAGTTGATTTACGAAATAACAACCTCATTTATTATTATTTGCTAATAGCACTATGAAAGTTTCACCAAGAGTTGCCTATTAATATACATTGAGAATATGTTTCAGGCCTTGCATATTGATTTTTGATTCGTTGCACGGATTCGGAGGCTACACCAAAGTTTTATTAGCACTGCAAGAATACTTGAGTTGTGAATACTTGGCTAAAACTGGTATAAAAGATACTTTCTTCCTAAACATGACAAATGCAGTGTGTCCTGAAGTTCCACAGCAGTCTAATTCCAGTGATTGTGGTATCTATCTGCTGCACTATGTTGAACGCTTCTTTCAAGTAAGCAGCTGCTATGTCTTACACCAAATTGTTTGAAACAATCGAAAGAGCAATGCCAATCCCATGGAAAAAATTAGCATCACCATTTAAAAGCAGAAATTTTTTCTCAGGACCCCATCAAGGACTACAACTTACCGATAAAAGGGCTGAAAGAGTGGTTTGACAAAAGTGCTATTGTTCATAAAAGAAAAGAAATTTATGATTTAATAATGAGTCGAAGGTAGTGTATATCTGTTTCAATTCCCATATTGTTCCCAATACAAGTCAACGGTTTTTTGTTGCTAACATGATCCCTGAAAATCATCCTCGACTCATATGTGGGGTCTACTTATATTCAGGATTTTTAGGAAATTTACCTTACAGACTAAAATTGTCTCTTATGAATAGTTCAATCGTCAAATTAGATCAATGAAATTCACGCTGCGATATTTTAATCCACCTAAGTTCTATTAATAAATACACCTACTTAAAAAAATTGCAACTTATCAGTTAGTATGTAAATATAATTTTGTAATATCAAATTTGTCATAAAAGGCGACTTACGTTCATTACCTAAAAAAAAAATACGTCTGAAATGCAAACTGAAGACTAGAGGTCTTACTTAAATCTTGAATTTATGTCAAGGGTCGACTTATCTGTGGAACAATACGGTAATTGCTTCATCATACACTCTCTTTCTTTGCATTCTCCACTACAATTTTCATTCAGCGTATTATATAAACCTGTGTATTAAATGGCATTTATTCGGCAGTTCTTATTTTCATTCATTGATTTTTTCCAGTCTAGCTTCTCAAACTCTCACACTTAAATTGTGCTGGGACAATCATAATTATCAGTTTTGCAATAATTCATGTTTCATGATTGTTGAGTTTTGAATATTCTTACTTGGGTAAGTATATGTACACTGAAAGAGATTGGTCGAACTAAATTTTCAAGGATTGAACTCATCGTTCCACATCTTACTTTTCTTGCAAAAGTTGAATGTATCTGTTTGAAATGTTACGTTTTATTTATGATCTTTGCTTGATTTAGGAGGTATGAAGTCAACTCACATACCTATGTATCTCATATATTTATAGAATAAAGTATATTTATTTTAATTTTCTGTTATAAAATATAAATATTTTGAAATGCTGGACTGTTATCTATTGGTTTTTAATCATCACAGGCGATAAAGACCGAACCGTAACATATCTCAGTGGCACAAGTAAACTTTTTTCAGTTCAAAATCACGTAGTTGATAAAATTCCCTACCGATGTCACTGATCTCCGGGCGTACAACTGAGTAACCGCGACGTCATTGCCACGTGCCACCAAACAGGTAGTTTATGACGATCACGTGTTTACACGTTTCAAATTTTTACATAAATTGTAAAATCATCATCTCTTCAAAGAAAAATATGAATTTCATATTTATTTCGGTCTCGTTCTACGGAATCTTTTTTTTATTCTATTCACGGGATTATAGATAATTCAAGTCGTGTCATATGTATTTTAATATCGCGTATAACCAATTTCGCGCAGCTATTTCACCGTATAAAAATCTGTAATTTACGGGATTTGGCTACAAGATGCAGGATTAAATTATTTTAATGTCATTCTATGTACAGGATTAATTTTTTCAGCGACTGTTTTTGTTAATCTCGATCAACCCGCGGTATCATAACTTTGTATACCGATTATACAGATGCGGGTGGTAAGTAGTTGCGTGTACGCGTATCTGTAAAAAATGAAAACAATATCGCCTGCGCCGGATAATTAGCTAATACGGTTCACAGCGTCAGGATGTTATTCTCCGACATATCGCGGGACATACTTTCAGTGTACATGAGTTTGGCAGAGCCAATCATCTGTTCAGACCCATTCACGCGAAAACAGCTGGTGCAATGCACCGGGGGGGGGGGGGGGTAATAGTTGCAAGATTAAAAGTGAAATGACAAATTGAATTGAGTCTCAGTTGAAATTATTTGATACTTAAACGAACCGTGTTACCGGCGTATGCCTGTGGAACACCCTGGATCATGGATGTACTACACGGCTGCAGCTGACTGTTTTTGAAACTGGAAATTGCATTCCCTCCCCCCTCCGGCGTTGCTGCATCGCGCTTGCGAGAGGAATAAAAAAATAGCATAAGTAAAAAGTGACGACACGCACGCGAAACGTCAGAATTCAGGCGTCGCCTTTCGGCTTTGATCGGCCTCGCCTGCGAAATACTTTGATGAGCTAATCGCGTTTTATATTCCGTATCGAAGTCGGTCAGGCAGCTTGCGCGAATTTAAACCTCTTTTTTTACCTCTTCCGTATCATTTGTGCAAGCGTGTTGAGCGGTAGTCGAGACCAGGCATTGTCAGTTCACGAGGCTCATCCACAGCACAACAGCCAACGATGACGGACACGGCGAATAACTCCTCCTCTGGTGTCATCAACTTCGGCGCAGGCCCAGGAAAACTTCCGCGAAAGGTACCATTTATTCAATTCTTGCGAACAGAGGGTCGTGATATTGTTTGGGTTTAGAGAGAATTGCAACACTCTTTTTTGCCTCTTCGGAATAGTCATTCGGTACCGACGGAAGAGCGAATTTTAACGGTGGACGATGTGCAATTTAGAATACAATATTTATTATCAAAGACAATTTTGTTTTGCTCGGTGAATCTGTACGTACAATTGTACTAATACGATGCGAATTTTCAATCAATTGGGATTGCCGCTGGCGTTGATTTACCGTCTGAAAATGTGATTGCCTAACGGGCTTGTTGCGACACTCGGAAGATAAGTATACGTATATGTATGTATTGAAGTCACATTCACGTAATTCATACGCATAGAGTATTACAGTTTAGTTTTGTTTTTATTTGTCGTAAATAATCCATGATGGTATCAGTGCTCGGATATTTACTTCTGTTCTTACAATCTGTTGGATCATGAAGAAAAATGAAATAAGAAAACAAAACTTACGTAGGCGGTCAGCAAGCTAAGCAATAGTAATAAGTAATAAATAATTATACATTATACGTACGTATGTTATATGCATCAAGAGAAACTCGATATGCAAGCTGCACATAGCGAGCTGGTCAGAGTTTGAAATAGTATTGTAATTCATCTGACTGGAACAATCAAAACACAATTCCCAATAGAATAAATGATCACGTTTTTTCTTATTTTCCAGTTTTTTGTCTGGCATATTTTGAACACCAATGCGACGTGTGCCTTTATTTACTTTTTCAATGCAATGAAGAAATAATCATAACATCATATCAACTTCAAGCTCAACTTTCAGTTTTTGGATTCCAGCTTTTTACCTTGAGTTTTCGATTATGTGTATAACTAAATCAAGCTGGGTCAATGTTTGATGCAAATAAGTGAAACCAGTTCTTTGAATAGCTGACGTTATGTTTTATTCAAATCTAGTGTTGAACAGTATTACATGATTATATAAGTCAAAGGCTGTATGATTAAAATTCATGCAACAGGAAATAACCTGATACCATCCAGCGTTGCCAACGATTTATATCAGAGGCATTAAACTTAGTTGCGATTACTGCCGAGGAATGGTAGAAATAATCATGTAAGTCTCTATGAATCTGTATTTCTTTATAGGTACTGAAAGACGTGCAAGACGAACTCCTTAGCTATGCCAACACTAAAATCAGCGTTCTCGAGCTCAGCCATAGGTCAGGTGATTTCAAGAAAATCATTGAAGACGCTCAAGCAAGCGTACGGGATCTCTTGTAAGTAGCAAAAAAATTCATTGATATGAGAATTGGAATTGTTTGCCATTTACACTTTTTTGGAGAAGTTTCAATTTTCCTGATAGATTTATGAAATAAATGAATTTAAATAAATACTAATATCACTATACATACAAAGATTTTATTCACTTATGGCCGCTGCTATTATTTAAGTATAAATTTTCAAACGCACAACATGAGTTCCTCTAATGGACTTAACTGGTTAGTTAACATTTTCAATTCAACCTTGTTAACTGCCAATTGAAAGTCGTAGCTTTTCTCCAAGTCTGCAGTTAGCGTCATTCGCAGTGCATTATTTTATTGTAAAAACACATTTAATAATATTGTTGATGTACATCAGCGTATAATGCAGACGTAATGTGTAAATATGATTTTTCGAAATCGAACAACACAACTGTAATTGCGAAACAAGATGAAAATAGCTGGAATATAAATATCGTCGAATAACATATTTGTACAGAAGCTGCGTTATGTGCCTCAAGTTTAACGCAACTCCAACTTTCCACAACAAAAATTTTTATTTCTCAAATATTTTAATTCACCTTTATTTCAGTTATTGACAAACAAGCTTATTTTTTAACATTCGTACACAGATAAGCAGCTGTATACACTGCTCAATTGTTTGTTCAGTCATTGAAATTTACGAACAAAACTAGTTGACTCATCTTATTTGATTTCATTATCATAGATGTAAAAAACAAACTTTTAGTTAATAAAACTTATCGCGTAGATATCATTTATATCACCAGCTGCAATCAGAAGTCACATTAAGTACCAGCCAAAACTGGATTCGTTGATCACGCAAGGCCTAAATACTTTATCTATATCAACATGGCTTTTATTGAGACACTCACATTATTCATGATTTGGTAAATTAATGATAAAACATCTGAATTAGAGATACCAAATGAGAGTTGATGGTACGACATAACGAATTTCAGATAAGAAGTGATGGAAGTTTGAAAACTTTCCTGAATAACGCATGCACATTTTGCATCAAAATTACAGTAATGCTTGCAAAGTATTTTTATTAAAATTAAAATGAATTATTTGCCAAAAGCAAGCAATCCTTGCTACGCTATTAAATAACATAACAATTATTTGTTGCGAAAAAATTATTCACAAGAATTCGGGAAGAAAACAAGAATTATAGCAAGTGGAATAGATTTTTTACATACTTGGTTATCTCGGTTATGAGAATAATAGTCAGAGCTACATTTCACCAGTTTCAAAATTTTTTTTTTAAATTTCATTATTCACATTTCCTGTCTAGCTTGTAGTCAATATCAATAAGGTTATCAGTTATTAGATAAATAGTGCAACCAAAATTCATATGGTCTTGTTGAAAAGATAATTCGCATTTTAACTTGTGTGGCAATTAGCCGACACATTCATTAATGGAGATAAATTGGATGAAATTTACAGCGAGAATTACCTTTCTTTGATAATCTTTGATTTGATTACAACTTTTGTGAAGTGATAACTCGCGTTTCTATTTATGTGGCAGTCACCTGATACTTTCATGAATGAAATTAGATTGTGCCAAATTTACAAGCATGAATTACCTTTGCCTGATAATCTTTGAGTTTATTAAAAATGACTCCTCTAAACCAATGTTGAACTCGGTCATCACAAAATCATCAATGCAGGAGATAAACTGATAACTGTCAACTGAATTGCTGAAACATTGCATGAATACGCAGATTTTTGTCGGAACTTTTGATAATATCTTATTGATAATGCACAATTGATTTTACATGAATGGAACTTATTTTCACAGAAAAATTCCGGATAACTACAAGGTCTTATTTCTTCAAGGAGGTGGAACTGGTATGTTCGCAGCTGTGCCTTTGAATCTACTAAACGAAGCGGGAACAGCTGACTATATTGTTACTGGTAAATTATCTGTGTTTCAAAACTGATTGCGAGGTGCAAAAAAACATTCTGAAGACGAGCACCAGGATAATATATATCCTACAACCTTAATTTCAGGTTCGTGGTCTGCTAAGGCAGCCAAAGAAGCAGCAAAATATGCTAAAGTGAACTTGGTACTTCCCAAGGTCAACAAGTACACAGATATCCCCGATCCATCAACTTGGAATTTGAATCCAAAAGCTTCTTACGTTTATTACTGTGCCAACGAAACGGTTCATGGTAATAAAAAATTTTATGGACTTTACTTTTCTCCATCAAATTTCAGGCACTTACAAACTTCATATAGATAATTCTTTATTCCTGTTATCCAGGCATCGAGTTTAACTACGTCCCTGAAGTTGGGGATGTTCCTTTGGTAGCTGATATGTCCTCAAATATGTTGTCCCGTCCGATTGACATTTCAAAGGTGAAAAAAAATAGGGAATTCAAATGAACTAATGCTACGAAAATTGCTGAAAACTTTTCCATAGCGTAAACATTATTAGTATATTAAGTTAAATTCAATCTTCTCATTAAAGTTTGCAGTCATATTTGCTGGTGCTCAGAAGAACATCGGACCAGCAGGTGTTACTCTTGTCATAGTCCGCGATGACGTGCTTGGACATCCTAAATCAATCTGCCCATCAGTATTGGACTTCTCTATCATGGCAACGGATAATTCTGTCCATAATACACCACCAACATTCCAGTTAGTATTCATAGTGTAAACAAGCGATCGCATCTCCTTGCAGTTCAATAAAGAAAGGGTGATGAGATCACGATATATTATAATTTCATTTCTTTTGTCATGTGTTGAAAAATATTTCTCCGACAACTGTGAGTCAGAATCTAGGTCATAAATTCCGACTATTTATTACAGAATATACGTTGTGGGTCGAGTTTTCGACTGGATTAAAGAAAACGGTGGAGTCGAAGGCATGGAGAAACTGGCGATAGCAAAGAGCAAAGCTATATATGATGTGATCGATAACTCAAATGGATTTTATCACTGCCCGATAAGACGTGATGCTCGTAGCCGAATGAATATTCCATTCAGAATTGGTGGCGATGACGAAGACTTGGAAAATACTTTCTTAACTGGGGCTTCAGCTCGTGGAATGCTTCAGCTCAAGGGTCACAGGTTAGTCTTCATCGGACAAAATTGAGAAAAACGAAGCAACAGGGAACGTCTACTGAGAATTAACGAACTGCGTTACAATTTGTTTATCGCAGATCCGTTGGTGGTATACGTGCCTCATTGTACAACGCAGTGACTATGGAAGATGTCCAAGCATTAGTAACCTACATGAATTATTTTTACCGTCTACATCGCAAACAGAAAGACTAGAAAAAAGGATTAGGTATGATCTCACGATTACATAAATTCATTCGCAAAATATATTATTTTATGTTATAAATTATATCTGTGATTTTTTGGCAGTTTTTCATAACGAAAATTAAACTTACGAAATGTAAATAATCTCTTCGCTTGTGAAAGTTTTCTTGTGATATAGTTTATATTTCTAATTCAGTGCAATTTTGCAAAAGAATTCTATAAACTACAGTCTCTATCTTCACTATACCAGTTTAATATTAATCGTTAAATTAGGTGGCTAGATTTTCTAGTGCTGCATAACAGTTTCAGAGCTTCTATAATTTCTTTGTCAGATTGTGGAAGGTTAGCAGTATCTTTAAACTCAGGTCGCTTTAAAATCTGACTGCGAAGACGCTCGATAGTAATAGCCTGAGGTATTTTTAAAACTCGCAACCAATCAGCCTGCATATAATCAACCAAGAGCTGGAAGCAAAATTGGTTACAACATTAAGTTCTGTAATACTAAGAAAAGAACACCCAATGACAAAGTCAAAAAACGCGTATATACCTGGTCAAATGGTTTACTTCCAATATGAAACATCATGTGTAAGAGAGGCTTTGGTGCTGGCGGTTTTCCAGGCGAATTTGGAATATACTTTGGAGCCTCAGTCATTGTCGACGTTTCTTCAATTCCCAAACAATTTAATATCCAATCAGAGCCATGGACCACGTATTCATGTATCACCTGCAAATTGTGATATTAATCATGATACTTTACCTTTGTTGAAATTTTACCTTTATGGCAAGCCGGCCTTCAGAAGTGAGTAATAGCTCATCGGCGTAAGCTTGGGCCACAACATATGGCATACCTTCAGGATCTATCCCGGGCCATCTTAGATCATCAGATTCTAGCCTGGAGATGAAAGAGAGAATAATGTTGTACCAAAATGATGAGTTGACTGAGGGTTAACGCAACAAAAAAAAAAAAATGAAAGTACCAGTGTTATGATTTGATAATTCAACAGCTTGATGCTGATATCGAACAGATGTGAGTTAATTTTACCTCTCGTTGATTGAACTGAGAAGTGAATTTATTTGCAGTGTATGCTTATCATCTTCATCGATGCTGCAGATAGCTTCACCTAAAGCAATCGCCAAGGAAACAGTATCATTACGATCAAGACCAGCAACCAACTGAGGTTCGTTCGACGAAGTAGATGCCGTAGAATTAGTACTGGGGTCAGCTCTCACTTTTGAGAAATTAGTGTACAGAGCAGCGCACATGATTTGGAGAAGGACTGAACCACCTATGGGGTGGCAGTTCGCAGGAATATTATTGTTTATCCTCGAAGCTGTACGCAGTAAGCCTGCCGGTGCGCAAATGTACAATTCGCTGAAGCAGGCGAGGGCCAGTGACATTGTTTGGTAAATACTAGCTCCTGTCTATCAAGTGTAATAGTGTATGGTTTAGGTAACGATGAGGCACTTCAGATGGGTAAATCATGCATAGCACACTTACCTTGATTGCGTCCAGCAGAGTTGTGATAATGGGTACCATGATGGGATACAGAGGTGTAATAAGAGCGTGTAGCCATGGCGGTCTGATTTGATTCCAAACCTTGAATGTCCCGAGAAATGACCGATTAACTGTGAGCAGGATACTATCAGTCAATTCTTTACAAACATTACCTGATGTCTGTCTAAGCAGTTGGACCAGTCAGAATCTTGTAGCAGTGCTGGAATAATAACAATCATCGCATCCATGTCTGCAATTATTGAGATATAGGTAAGGCTGTAAGCCCACAAAGCTGGACTACAAGCAGGGCGAGAGCAGGTTTGTCCTGAGCACAAAAAACCTCCGCAACCCTCCTGTTCTTTTGCATCAACTTTGCTCTTTTCTTTTCTAGTAAAACTGTCATCAGATTTATAGCCATTGCTCTGTTTGACAAATTCTTGAAATAGAAGCGCTGATATTTTATGTTCCCGCATCAGTAAGATCTGCAAAACAGAGGTCTCGCTTTTGTAAAAGTCATACTGTAGAGTGCAGTAACGATATATGGAATCACAGGCTTTCGCGTTACCTTCATCAACTGACCCCAATCAGGCTGCGGTTGTGCTCTGAGTATTTTTATCTCAAGCGCTATCGAAGGGCCATCAGCTAGTTGTTTTAAATTATCAATATTTTCCGATGAAGGTGGCAGTAGATGTGGGCTACTCATGATGAGCCATGGGGCAGGCCCTCGACGTGGCAACAATATGTTCAAGTTTTCTAAACCATTGCGGAGAACCTGGATCAGCATAAGGATTTTGAAATTCGTTAGGTTCAGGAATAGTTTTGCAATGTGTTTCTAATTTATACCTGATATAGTATGTTTAATGGCGTTCCTCTTAGTAACAGAGAAACTAGCAATTCTCCGCACTTTGCATGTATATCTCTTGAAATAATTGACAATCTGGTCACATTGAACCCGACCAGTTCATTTGCATTGACAAATGTGGCTAGCGACAAGTTTGCCGTGCAACACAAAACGTTGAAAACATCTGCCCAAAATTGTTGACAGCGAGCAAGACTGGGACGACCCTAAATAGCGTAATTGGATGTTCTTGTGTACTTGAATGGAAGATAAAGTTATAATTTAAGAGAATTTTTTATTATTACGTGAACAAAGCGGACGGTAAGGATAGTCAGGGACTCGTCCAACATTCCTGAAAAAACGCGCTGCGCCATTTTTGGAGGAACTGTGTTCCACAAGTCTTCTTTTGTGCCTAAAATAATGGATATGCTGAAAGTCATCACAAGGACTCTGGCGTTCTGCTGAGTATTATGTGTACCTTGCATATACAGCCACCACATTTGAATCACATAAGAACAGCGTTCTTTTTCAAAGAATGGCTGATTGGATTGCCAGTCGAGGGAATTGGCTTCAGTTAAAATATACAATGAAATTAGTCGGCAATGTAGATCGAGTAGTCTCTCAGCCAGTGCTTCGGCCATTTCTTGATACGATTTGAACCATTTGTGTAGTTTGCTGCTACAAATTAAAGAAAATAGATCCAATAACTCAAGACGGTTTCGATTAATTTACTCTGAAATATTTTCGTGTTAAGTTAATTTTACCATGCCTGTGCTGAAACCACTGTTTTTACTTTTTTGTTGTAATTCCATAAACAATTTCGTACTAGAGCTGCGGCCCCCAACGTAGCCGTTAGGACAGTTAAATCAGCATGATCTAAAGCTTCCTGAGTCAAGGTGTGCAGGTGTTCTGCAATGTATAGAAAAAATTGTTGCTTTGTCGAAAACCAGATGAATAAATTATGCGGGAGTCACCTAAAAGTTGTTCCGATGTGTCAACTATCATGGCAACAAACTCGGACGGCTCTGAAT
Organism: Neodiprion pinetum; assembly: GCF_021155775.2. NCBI lineage: Eukaryota > Metazoa > Arthropoda > Insecta > Hymenoptera > Diprionidae > Neodiprion > Neodiprion pinetum. The sequence goes on from NC_060232.1 coordinate 6,039,297, forward strand.
GCTTGACTACTTCCGTGCAATCAGCTGCTTCCGTGTGTTCTTTAGATGTAAAACTGAGTCCAGATGACTCTTTAAATGTTGTAGTAAATTCTGCTTCCCACCATGCGACAATCTTAGTTGACGCAAAGGAAGCGTGTCTTGGAAAGTCCAGTTTTCCACCACTTATCCCTACGCATATAGGTTCACTCAACACCATCTGCTTTTCCTGACACACAATTTTTGAATTACTTCCTGAAAGGGTCTGGTCAATAATTCTTAATCATTGAGCACATCAAGTAATCCTTCATCTTTCTGATACTGACAACGATATAAGGTCAAATTTATTCCTGTTTATTACCTGATAGTACTTCATGTCTCTTTGGAGCAATATTCGAACTCTATCTACTAAATTTCCATCTTCCATAATCTCCATCTGCAATACAATAGTCGAGGTATTGGAATCAGATAATTGTATTGTTTGAAAATTTTAGGTCAGTGAGAGTTGATGTGCAGTGACTTTAAAAGTGTAGACATGGAAATTGTTACTCTGAAAATGCGTGCAGTGAAAAAAAGAACTATCAACTTGTGTTATACTCTTTTACTCGCTCATCTTTTTGTAAATTTACATAGAAACAAATTAACATATGTGTGGAAAAGTAATTTAAAAGTATACAGGCAGGCAACGTACGTTTATTGCAATATAAATATCGATTTGAACGATGTGTATACAAATAAGATTCACAATGAAAATTGCTATTTCCCAGAAGTGCAAGGATGAAGATTAGTCAGGAATAGAACTGGGTAAGCCTTTATCAGAATATTGTTCTTTCCCGCTATAAGAACATCGGTCGAATGATGCCTGGTTTCTTATAATTGCTGGTATTTCCTTGTTTAGGAGATCGTGCAAGGTTTTTCCGTCGTGCTTATACACCCATTTCCCATCAACGAAATCATATCGTTTCGGTCCAGACTTCGGAGAGGATAGCCAAATCTGTTTATTGGGAGTTTGGCGATTTATGACATAGGTCCCGTCCTTCTTTCCAAATTTCACAGTCAGCACACCGTCCTGAAAAATTTGAACTTACTTAAGCAATCGAATAAAAATGCCTGCTCACTTGGAGCTAAAAATATCAAGAGACGGAACTCACTCCGTATGAAACGTCGGCATCTTCCAAATGACCCGCCTTTTCTATCAGCTCATCGAAGTACTCCGTAAGCGATTCCAATGTGTCGCTGCTTATCTTATCAAACTGCACAGAATTGAGTTCCCTATAATAGTTACGATTCTAAGGCCCCAACGGTACATATTGTAGATATAAATTGTTAATTAGTGTTGCGAAGAGGGGTACCATAAGATTTAATCGAACGTCGATTGGCTGTCTCGATAAATTATATGTGGTAAATAGAGTATGATGTCTAGATTTAACTTATTAGAATTATAGAAGTGTTGTAATATTTTTGGAAAAAAAATTGCAGGTTCAACTTACAATTCAGGTTCGTACGTTGGAGGTGTTTGCGAGGAATAATGAGCGTTAGTGGATATCAGTCCCAAAGTCTTGTACCGAAGACTAGAATATCTTCCAACAGTTTGTTTCACATAACCTTCAAATGAGTGAAAACTCTTTTGAAAATTTGAAACCTCTCTCGCACATGTACGATGCGTAATATTTGATGCAGTCTTGATTAGTGTCTTGAGAATTGGTTTGCTTCTCACTATTCGCGATATCATTGTAAATTTGACCTGATTTTCGTTTTATTGATCAAACAAGTCTTTCGGACGTTGCGTCGTCTGTAAATTACAACTCATAATAAGTGATAATCATAATATCGTTCACGGATTATGCGATCTCTGTTTTATCTACAGACGGTAACTAAAATGATAACACTGCATCCAGGATTAAAGAACTGCCGAATTCATCAACGATTTGATTTGAATTTCTTGAATGGCATCATTATGTAAAAAACAGATACGAGGGCTCTTCCCCAATCGGGGTACCTGGCTTTGTGACATTTACAACTCAATGCTGAAAAACGTTAACATATATTCGAAGAGTAAGCACAAATACTTTGTGAAATTATGCATATTATAGCTATCGTTGTCCCATACAGCCATTTTTCGATAGGTTCCAAATTGAATATTGTGCAGAATATAAGATAAGAAAGATATAAATGATTTTTCCCGATGTGATTCGATTGAATTCCCCAACTAATATCATTTATAGTTAAAAATCCTGGAATAACGGTTCCACCGCAATTTGTAGTTTCGTTTATCAATTCATTATGTCAAAGTCGGATATATAGCCTCATCCGTGTTCTTTAACGTTACACTATGGCGGCAAAAAACATGTCCATTATTCTTTCAGAGCATTCGACCGGTGGTCCGACTGTATGGATAATATAACGCGGATATACGGCTATTGTAAACCAGGAGGTATAATCGAGTGAAAACCGCTGTGCTGTTGTTACGGTAAAAATTTAATCCCTATACATTTTTAAAGACGAAGGTTCCCGAGATTTTCTGCCGAATACCGTTAACATCGATATTTCACAATTTCGTTTACTCAGTTCATCAATAACAATCTGAAAATTGAAATCACGCAATTACGCTTTCGCTGAATCGCAAATTTCTGCAATAGTATTTTTTTCTTCCATTTTTAACACATTCGTCTGACAAAAAATATCGTAATATCTCACCCACGCATCTGCGTTATATACGTACTAAATAATTTTTCACCCCACTCGCGATATGTGATCTTGCATGTATAACTTTATACGCATAAAGGATCAGAGTTTTCGACGCGTGATGCATTATCGTACAATTTTGCGAAATTCTACTGGCATACATAACAAACCCGTCGGTTTTTTGTAGGCGAACTTGAATCCATTGTGTGAAAATCTGTGGCATTATGCTGAAATTCTCACACCCTGACGGTAAATTCTGACTTTGTGCTTTCCGTCCCTCGCTCGAACTTTGACCCGAAATTAGCGAGATCAGTTATTATTCAACTAGGCACCGTGCAAGTTCTTGCACGGCTCTGAATTTCAAGTACCGTCTATACCAACACATCGTTATTATCATACCTCATACGTGCACGCATATGCGGGGGAAAATTTTGACGATTTTTTTTGTCCGGTATGGTAAATGTATAAACGTAACGCAAGCATCGAGTAAATGATTGATTTTAGAGACCAGCGCGTTATTCGGTGGGACACAGTTCGCAATTATGTCTGGCTTATCAACATAATATCTGCGCAGCTTATATATTGCCGAAATGAGTTCGCAAATACTTTCATTCCATCAACTGATCGGCGTGTCACGTTTCGTTCCGCGGGTGAATTAATATTTCCATCACTTTTTTGTTCCTTGCACGTTTCTGACAACCCATGTGGCGTTTAATTGATGTTCGGCATCGTTACGCAAAAGTGTAAACATCTGTCCTTTCGTATCGACTAAATAATTATAAATCAGGATTCGGCCATTTTAGCATGGGTATGGGATGAAAGGGTGATTTTTTTCAAACACGCACGCGAGAGCAAGAAATCGGTCGAAAGACGGCAAACTCTCATAATTTGCATACATCCTATCGATCTGCGTTCAGTGCAAGTCAACATTTCACTTTCATCTTCGTGTTCAGATCATTGTTAGGCGTCGGGAATAGTTAGTCGGTAATATTGCCGCAGTAATTAAACTGCGATTGAAATGTAATTATCAATTCAGAAATAACAAGCTAATCACCCCTTTCTCTTTCTCTCTCTCTCTCTCTCTCAACGCAAAAGCTGAATTGTGCGTTACGATCGTCCCGGTCATCTCGTTTAACGTATCAACAATATGTGTCAGTACGGATATGTCGTAACAATATAATGCGAATATACCCTTTTCAAATACCGATCCTGAAACCTCCGCAAAATTGGCTTATATAAAACCATCCCTTGCGCGCCTTTACTTTTATCCCCCCCTCTTCATTCAATCCTCGTCGACGTTCGCGACGATTTAATGATATAATAACAAAGGCAATACCATGAAAAAGTATTCCGTTTGTATAATCTTCGAATGAAAATACAAGTAGCCGTGATTGAGAATGTATAATATTATATACCTCGTCTTCAATTATCCGCGTGGCTGATGGAATACATTAGCAATTAGTCGATCCTCCGCTTCCCAAGCAAAAGAGAATTACAAGTGTCTGTTATACCGATAAATTTTCATACGTCTGTTAATTCACAACGAGCGGAACAGGATTCCTCGAGTTTTCCGAGGCTGAAATATCTGCACAGTTACGAAACATATTAATACGTCGTCCTGCAGATAAACGATAAGGAATTAGAGAAAACACTAGGTATAGAGACCTGCAGCAACAGCGGACACGGTGATAATGTTGTCGGTTCAGTTTCACCTAATCCTTTAATATATGGCTTAAGCTATTCGTTAAACACTCGAACAGGGTGACTGATACGCGCGGTTGATCGCTGATTAGTGTTAATCTGATTTTTTGTTCGTACAAGGCTCGTGCGGATAATCCGTCGTAGTTCCTGCTTGCACGCCCAGCTCTCGACGCTTCGCGGCATGTGTGCAAAACTTTACAACGCATGGAGTTATATGTACCCGCAAAATCCCGTATACTGATCAATTCTCCTCCACATGGTGCAATTTAACGTATGTTTTTATATCCGCGAGGGCGTGCCGAGCACAATTTATGCAGAATCCATAACTCCGATCCCTCGTCCCTTGCTCGTAAGTAATAATCGCTGAGAGGAAAAAAAGTTCCCATCACGTACACGAGTAGAACAAAAAATTGTTGTTAAAAATTGCCGTTGTGGAAATTGTAAAATAGTATTTTTGTCCGTTTGTTTTGAAATTTAGCACCAGTCAGTGTTAAATTGACGTCATATTGTATCCTATAAAAAAGTCTCTATACCGATATTTTTTTCATAGTGTAGCGACGATTTTGTCGTTCGAAATTAAAAAAGGATTGAAATTTTCTTCGAATTTATTCCAGTTTTTCAATTTTTTTTTTTTCCCCTCTCTTATTAACGTATAATGGCGTTGCAGTTGATTTGTCGGCATCGGTATCGTAGTATTAGTTCTGTGAGAATTGATCAGAAGAGATTGAGTGCTGTGATCACAATTCAACAACGAGACGGTAAACAGTTCGATACATAGAAAACGAACCGCGCTGCCTAGAAGATATTGACTTAAGAAAGTGCAGGGAAAATGTTTGCCAAAGGAAAGATCAGACTTTGCAAATCAGCCATAATATCCTTTTGCTGCAATCGAGTATCACTGGTGGAAAAAAATTTAACCGAACATAATGTCCCAGTAGATCCAGTTTATATTTGCATCATTTGTCACATTTCTGTTATTGAATTTAATACTTTTTTTTTCACTTATTGTTAGTCATACAACAAAAAATGGTTAAATGAACCCAAAAATTTTAGTGCACCTATTGGGATATTTTTTTTTTTTTTCGATCTCTGTATGGGGCGAAATATCCACGAATAGGCGATGAACAAACAGCCGTGGCACGATTATCGATTCAACCTTCGTTCCGATCCGTCGAATTTACGTCAGAATTTGATAAACGAATGCAGATATCGTCAAAGGTGTGTCCGTGTTTCGATTGCTATTTGACAACGTGACCGATATTTTTTTTAAATCTTTTCTAATTATACTCGCCGAGCGGATCAACAGCATTTCACAACTTAAGGAAGAAAACAATCCTTCGTCATTTCCGCCGGGTGAATACATGTCCATCCCTCTATACGCTGGGTCCAATCATCCGATTGGAGGCAATTAAAGGCGCGGTACTAACGCTATTCGACCCGCCTAATACAGCATGATACAGCTCGTGAATGTTTAAACTTTCGTGCAATCGCGGCGTACGTCTTGACCATGCAGGGCTCGGAGTCACGCAGCTCATCAAATAGTCACGAACACCCTGAATCCTCGACACCCCAATTAAGGCGACTTGCCTTCTTCCTAATTCTGGAGTCCGGCTAGGCGACGTTATGCATCTATGCAATGCAATCTACCGTGACCCGTGTTAATTATAATCACGCGTCTCCGACGTCGCGGCATTGTTATTGCCGTTCATTACAAACGAAGTTGCGACGTTACTCATACGGTCTGTACGGTGTATATATATGTGGTATTCCATGCGAACCCAACCAACGTATGATCCTAATCAGTTTTGATTTTGTTGAAAAAGAATTTTCTGCAAATGTCCCAACTCCGAAACAGTATCCTGAATTTTTTCAGATTTTTTATACGACTGATCGATTGTTTATAAGTATTGAGAATAATTTTGACAACGACCTTTTTTAAATTTCTCGATATAAATTTCGAAACTCTTCGAAGTCTGATTGTGAAGTCGATAAAATAAATTGAATGTGCCAATAAAATAGAGGAAAATCGCTCCATGGTGGAATCGGTCTAGAAATGTTCTAAGAGAAAAACAGAAGTTTTGAGAATTTTTTGGGAATTTTCAGACCGTCCAAACAATGTTTTAGTTGACCAAAAAAATAGAAGGTACGAAAGATGGAAAAAAATGGAAAAAAATTGGCCCATCATGGGTCCAGTCTTGAAATGTTTGGAATAGAAAATAGAGTTTCATTGAGGTTTTTGAGATTTTTGAAAAAGGTTCCTTTCAAAATCATTTCAAATATTTATAAATAATTGAGCAGCTGTATAAAAAATCTGGAAAAATTCAAGGTACTGTTTCAACGTTGGGACTATTGTAGAAGATTTTTTTTAAACAAAATCAGAAATGGTGAGGGTTGGACATTGGTCGGGTTTGCGTGGAATTCCCCATATATACTTAAGTTACATAATTCTCTTGGCGAATTATCAAGGGTATATAAAATGCGTTATTTCCCTCCTTACACTTTGTAACTTATACGTAAACTTTTACCCTGGCATCCATCATACTCTTCGACGTTATTTCTTACATATTGACGTATGTACAACTTTCCTCATCAAACGAACACGTATGGATTACTCTGATATCGCAGGGTACGTCCTCGAGTTTCCGCATGCTTTTCATCTTTCGTCTTATCAGTACGGAAACTCGTTAAGATATTAATGGAAGTATAAAAACCGAACGAAATTCGGCGAAAAGAAACTAGTACAAAAAAATCAGGCAGTGAATAGACTTACGTATGGTCGAATCGTACGTTCTATTCTTTTTTTTTTTCGTTGTGAGTAATAATTAATTGGAAGGACCTAATTCTTTTCCCTTTCATCCTCCCTCCGCGCATAATTATTTATATCCTGTAATACGTAATATATATATATCATTTGGTTAATTAAGAAATTGCTTTAAACCGCGGGCAAACAATTACATACGCGTATTATATACGGTCGTAATGTATAACTCAATATGTATAACGCGCACCGTCATTAACTCTTTGTCTATATTTATCCAATCCAATGATATACGTGTTATATGGCAATTAACACAGCCGTCAGCCGTCACTCGACTCTCGACTCTCGACTCTCGTACCTACATCCATTATAGGTGTAACGCATATACGGATGTTTATAGGAGCATTAGGGATAACTAGGGCCAGCGAGTCGAGTGGAGGTTATTTATATTGTCCAAACACGGTTTTACGCCGGCAAATTATTTCCCGATTATTCGTATTATATATATATTAGGGTGATTCAGGCAAAAATAATTTGCGATTTTCCATCATGGTAGCTCCTGAAACGATTATTTAGGTTGAGTGAAAGGTTCTGGCAAAAGATGAGAGTTTTACGTTATGTGGAAGATCGCGATCAGTCGATTTTATTAATTTTATACATGTTTTTGAATTTATGAAGTATCGTGAATCAAAATTTTTTTCTTTTATTGCTCACATCAATCATAATATAAATTTACGTCACTGAGAAGACCCAGACTTGTAATATCGAGTCTCCAGTTGATGTTTGAGCAGTGGATCTGACGAATTTTTCATTATTAATTCAATCTCATCAAATATTTATAATTCAATATGAACTTTTAATTTAGGAGAACAAGATTGCTGGATAACATATCGTTGTGTTATAGATCGTGTTCTTTATCTTGAATATAAATTTCAGGGAAGAAGTAAGGATTGAAGTGCTATAACGTGTTTCTTCAGAATTCCAAAAAAATGTGAATAAAAGTGAAGAAACAAATGAGCGCGATCTTCCCCATAACGTAAAACGCTCATCCTTTCACAGAATCTTTCTTTTAACCTAAACGATCTTTTTAGAGGGAGCCACGGTGGAAAATAGTAAATTATTTTTTTTATCAACACTCTAATATAAATTTATACACATTTGCCTGGCGAAATCAATCCAAAACCTTGGCATATTACAAATCACAAATGTCTGATTTTTTCTTATTCATGTGTACTCATAACCTGTGTCTGAACTTCACATTCCAAGTTCAATTTTCCTTAAAACATAATATATAGTTGATGATAGCTCGAGGGATAAATATTAAATTTTCTGCAGATTTTCTTTCAACTGTTGAATAATCGTACATTTTAAAAAGTAAAATGGATTCGAAGGTGCCAGCTGAAACGTTTTTTTCGATTTACCAATTTAAAATTTTCCCAAAATACTGGAATCAACTTTCCATGCTGGAGCTAATATTCACTCACAAACTACAAAGCTTGGCTTTTTTAGGTCGTCGTTTATTTCGTTCAATTATGCAAAATTAATCCACGTATATGTATAAAATACGGTACACCCCGTTTCACATTACAATTGATTTACTTTTACATGTAATACGTAATATAAAAGGCCTCACACGAACAAAGAGAAACTCGAGGATACCGTTTATTTATTCATTAACCAGAAAAACAAAATTCTGCACTAATCAGGCTAAAAGCGCACCCATGCTTGCGACTAATTTCACCTAAGTACTTTTTTCGTTTCTGTTGACATCGCGGAAATGGAATAAGAGGAAAAAAAGAAATTCAAACTATCCCTACCATAGCTCAAACAATTTCTCTTCTTTTTCTTACTCAATAAAAATTCAACACTCATTGACTCGAACTTCTTGACGAAATCCGCGGGAGGTAAAAAATGTATTCCAGTATTTCGATTCACAGCTTATTATATATATTAGGGTGGTCCTTAATAGGCTCGTTTTTGAATTTTTATGCTCACAGGGGTTTAAACGCTTTAAAATTAATAAAAAAAAAAAAAAATTCTCTAAAAATCTGAGCGCTCTGTATCAACTCTAAGATAGTTCACTTTGTGATCGAAGTATCTTACCGAAAAAAAATTGGGAAAAACTTTTTTTGATTTTTGAAATTTTACAATTCGTTGACAAATATACCGAAAATTATGAGAGATACATATTTTTGTACATAATTGAACGCTCTGGACAAAATTTCCGATGCATAAAATTTGTAAATAAAATCGTTCACATGTAAATTAACGAATTCGATTAAACTTCGAACGTTTATTAAGAAAAACGTTTGTTACGGTAGTGCCAGATTTTTGTGCGGAAATTTAGCGTATCTTCGGTGCTCGCAGGGCTCGAGATTTGAGTTTGCCGAGGAGAAGAACGCGTGCGCGTAGCGAAAACGTGCGTCCAACAGCCACCTGTGCGCCCTCATCCCCTAAGCCGTCTGCCTCCTATTTATATAAAGGGAGCCGAGCCTTCGCCACAGTTCATAATAATACCATCCCGGTGACTGTGTGCAACCCCCAGATCCAGCTGACATCCGTCGAGAAGTTGAAGGACCTTATAAATCCCGGTTGCAAATTATTGCAGTCAGGTAATCCTAACCATTCGCTAAGTTTTTTGCCAGTATATATTTATACAATTGTGCTTGTTGTAAAATTTACGAATTTCTTCGTCGCGTCAAAAAATACCACCGAGATTTTTATTACGTTGTATGATACGATATGCGGTGAGATTTTTCTTGTATTTTCTTGTTTTTTTTTTTTGAAATTCTTTCACGTTTTCTTTTTCACAAAGAATTACGAAGAAAAATGCGTTGAATTTATCGAGGGATGTGTTTCAGTCCCCGGATCTTCGTTGTTGTCAAATTTATAATAAATCGTGAAATTTATACCCTTCGCAGTTGAATCTTTATCTTTATAAAGCGTCGATGTGTCGAAGATACAGAGAGGAAATTTGTCAAACGTATAACAACGCTGCGTCGGGTCGAACCGCGAATAACGAGATTATAATCAAATTATATGCTACAAGAGCGAAGAGGCGAGCTTGCGGTTTGGGTGAAGTTCGCAGAATACACGCTGCACATTTGAAATAATTACGCGGACGATCGACGGGAATAGGGATGAGCTGAAATCGCGATGAAATATTAATAGGCATGTAAACTACAGCCGAGGTTTAATTTTCGGTTAAATATGGTACGCGTTCGATCGTAAATTTCGTCACAGCGATGAAACGACTAATTTATACGCTAACGCGGTTTCAATTCACCTTTGATAGTTTCGGAAATTTTCAGCGTCGTCGACTCGACTTCGGATGATTAAAATTTCACGGTGACATTACCGTCCGGAAAATGCTCGTCTGATTAATTATCATATTATCAGCAAGTGGGCCGAGAGATGAGGATGGGGGGTAAAAGGAAAAAAATGGTAAAAATTAAAGTGCCGAGGTCTTTTTTTTTCAAACGCTCTTATTTTCTTGCCGTTCACGTTGCAGAGGCGAAATGAAAGTGGCTAATTTCACTGTCGCTGAAAAAGAATAGGAGAAGGAAAATAAATAGGGAAAAAAAACCCGGTGAAAACAACGAGAAGAACGAAACATGATGTACAAATTATTTAAGCGGATCCTTCGTTAATTTTTAATACTCGAGATTAATTATTCAGCGTCGACCTTGGCAGGGTTAACTTTTTTTCATACTTTCTTCCGTTTCTTCTTTTTCCTCTCTCTTTCTCTCAGTTTCTCTCTCGCATATCGTTCGATACTGAACATGATTCAGATTGAATGATCGTGCGCTGAAATATACCATCGAATCCTGAGGTCGGGGGCTCTTGTTCTAACTATTTACACACTGTATGCAGCATTGAAACCTCCGTAAGTTGCACGAGGTTCTTTTGTTTTTTTCTAAGGGTAAGGGAAGTTGGTTCGCTCATAATTTCCGGCTCGCTTTAATTTTTTACAACAGGTTCACCTTTCGGTACTATACGTACCGATATGAAACTTGATATACACGTTTTAACGCTTCGTCTCAATGAATTTTCATAGCAATGTATGTATCGTACATCGTACCTATGTATATAACGTCGTTGTACAGCGTATACTTTAACGCACGCCAGGTAACATTATTATTACGCTCAGCGTGATAATAACGAAAGAAAAGAAAGTGAAAAAAATTCATAATTATATATTCTGCATAAAGTACAACGATAAGAATGACGATAATAATAATTATCATTATTATTTATAATGATAATAACGCGAGTTTTACGGTGCCGTATTTATTTATTCCACTCGAGTTTCGGAATTTTATCACGTGACAAACTCAGACGTGACTAACGATGAAAGATCCGTGCGGAAAATGTAACGGGACAAAATGACACGGAAGTTTGTTATACGTATAATAACAGGAGGGGGGGGGGGGCTGAAATGAAAAATTTTTACAATTCAAACAAAATTCTAATATATTCACAGCATGTGTACATATGAGTTATTGTATGTTATATTATACGCCATTCTTTTTAAGCATTGCAGTAACGTCGCAGAATTAACAAATACGAATGACAATCGACCGAAACAATAACCGTAAACCGCGAGGCAATTTTCAAATGTGTTGAATTTCGCCGGGAGCCGAGAAACAAAGTTACACGAGGATTAGCCAGCGGTATTCGAATTCATCGGGGTTTATTTGCTAATGCCGAACGAGCTTAGGTGTACTTAGGCACGGTCTCATAGTTTCGAATATTTCTATGCATTATCTTTTGAACAGTTGTTAATACTTATATGTATGCACATGTATAAGCGTAAATTTGTAAATTCAGCCTGCGTATTAACCCGACATAATATCCGAGGATCTAGTATAATTTTTGGATGGAAAATATGAATGTAATTATATATGATTTATTCATATATATATATATATGTTTCCGGGTGCGTGTGACATTTTTTCCCCCTGCATTAGAAAGAGAATGTACCAGAGGAAACAGAGAAACGAAATGGAAGAAAATGGTGAAGAAAGTAATTATACAAGTAATCTAACTGCGTTTCAATTAGTCCCACGCTTTGATCCACCGATTGGTACGGATGCAAATGCCCAAAGAGTTGCGAGTGTAATACGTGCGTTCAAAGTATACATATACGTAAAATCTCCGCGGTACGTGTACATGCATACAAACACGGTGTATAAATTCCCTGATTGAAAGACTTCACGGTTCGAAACGTGTATCAGATATATACATATATATATATAGGTATATATATATATAGGTATGTAGGTATACACAAGAGGGTGTTTCTGCACGATAACGAACCTGCAGAGTATGAAAGGAAGAATCCCAGGGGTCTCATTCCGCGAATGTCTTTTGAGTCTAATGCCTTTCGCAAAGTAGAAAGACAAAAGGGAAAAAAAAACCCGGGGGGGGGGGGGGGGGAACAAAAATAAAAATAAAACAAACGAAAAGTTGAAAAAGATAGAAGAGAGCAATAGAAACCTCGTCAGCAAGTAATTCACCGATTCAATTAGTTACGCATTAATTTCGTAAAAGAAGCTCAATCAACCGTGTAGCAAAAGTTTGTTTAATTTTATTGTAAATTTTGTTATTGTTTTCTTCTTTGGAAATTCAAGGAAACAGTAGCTAACGAACGAATCAAACGCTGCTTGTTTCTTCTCTCCTTTGGAACTTTATAACCTTTGACATTTTCTTTCACACTGTCCGATTCTCGGATCTAAATTTCTCTCCAAACTTCATTTCGCGAATGCATACGTTTAACATTTGCTTGATACATCGTACGCGTGTCTACACACGTAAGGCTTACCTGCATACGCGTCCCATTGAATCCAGTCGTATGTATGCATGGACGTGTCTGGCCTGAGAAACGCTGTTACTACTTGTCGAGCGTCTTTTCATATCCGGGATGAATCTCCGGCGATTGCCTGCTTAGCCGGTGTTGGGAGATCTTTGGACGAAGATTGGAACAGAGTTCGGTTTGTTAAGGGGGACGGAAAATTTGCGGCTCGTCCGAAGGTTGGTTGAAAGCGACGGTTAACCTATTTTCGTCGCATTTTAGAAGGTGGAAAGACTCGTCGAGCAGTCGCTGTGAGGCGTGAATTAATACATACACACAGACATGCCGGAGGTATTACACACCGTCTTCTTCGCGTGCAAAGTTGTATAATGAGACCTAATAATATATCCCGCTGACGTTAATTATCGGATTATGTTATTGAAAAGGAAATAAATTCGACGCGTTGTTTAAGAAATTTTTTCACCTATTTCATCGTTTCGTTCCTTGCGAGCGTATAAATTTTAAATTAAGCACGCGTAGTTTTTCCGTTTCAGTTCATAGCGGATATTAGTGCGACGGAAGAGTGGAAGTAACGACGAGGAGAAAATAAAAATTGAACGTAAAAACACAGGATACCTAGCAACCGTACACGCGTTATAAAATTAATTAAAGTAGATGAGAATGTAAAGGCGTTGATTAAAATGATTTCTTCTTTTTTCTTTTTTCCTCATCCTTCTTCCAATTCCCGTTAGATTTCTCATTAGCAAACGCGTTGTGCGTGTCTATCGATTGATCGGTGCTGCATATTCTTATCTATGTTGGTATATATATATATATACGCGTCTCCGCTCGATGATGGCAACACTCCGATATGCTTGAAAATTTACACTCATTTTTCTACCGGCCTGTGTGTAATGCCTCCATGTATTATGCACGCGTCGGTAATAAAAACCGTGGCCTCAGATTCCTATCATTTGATTAATATTGAACGTGCAGGTTTTCGAGAAAATAGGTGAAGCTTGTACCTGGCTATTAATATCGTGTGTGCAATTTTATACGTATTCAGGGAGATTAATCGCAAACAATTATTAGCTTCTCCTTTGTTTAATTCGGGTCTTATTCATTTGTTCAACTTCTTCACGCCATTGCCGTAAAAAGAAAGAAAGAAAAAAGCAATCGGTGCTGTTTGAAAATTGAAGAAAATTCTTCTCCACCCCGTTTCGTTACACGATAATAATTATATTCATTGAAAACAAACTCCTGTCAAAGAAGATTCATGGAGGGGCCATCAATCCTCTACGTATCGTGTACGAAGTTTCGTGAAAATGCGGTTAAATAATTGGAAACTTATCACACGAAGAAATAAAAAAAACAAGTAAGAAAACGGGAAGATACGAACCTCCTCGCCAGTAAATCAATCAAATTATTCTTACGCATACACAACGAGAGTGATTACAATTCCACGCGAATTGAACAACATTCGGAATACTTTCCATGTCAATCTATCTGAAAATCTGAAGAACTTTGAATAGGCCGGGATTTTCTATTTAACATAGAAAAAAATTATGAAAATGTCTATTATATATTATATCATTTTAACCATATACCGAACATACCTGCATAATAATTAGTATACGTGTACATGTATTATACACGCGTGATTCAGCTTCTAATGAAAAACTTGCACAATTTTTAACACAGCGTTTAATTTTCTTGTGCGTTATTTTATCTTTTATGGATACACAAGGTATCCGGAGGAATACAACATTGTGTTTGAAAAAACTGGAGAAGTCAGGAAATTCAAAACGTCAACTCTGCCACGTCAGGTTCTGTTCGTCATTATTTTACGACTGGTTGGATGTGTTGTGCCGGTGTAACGGGCCCCTTGGCACAAACGTCACGTTTTATCATTCGCAAATGTATATCCATCCCATCCGTTGTACGGTCTATGCGTGTGAAGGGGCGGATGGAGATTTGCGATCAGGAATAAATAGTAACGGCCCGGCACAGTTTTCGCTAATACAGTTCGGCAGTTATACCCATAACGCAAAGTATTCATGGTCCTAAAATTCGCTAAAGGCCGAAAGCGTGTAACGGACGGGCTGCACTATTAGGCTGTAAAATAAAATATTGTAGGTACTTTTTTTTTTATTCACCCGTATATCGGGGCAAAGGGACCGTCGCTAAGCCAAAGTGGAACCCTGTGTTATTGAATAGTAATGTATGCGTTGGGCCACACATTTGCTTGTAATATTTACCGCTATCGTAAATAGGTGTGATATATTTAGCGATCATTCGGGGATCGAAGTCGCAGTTTATAGAATTTGGCGAGAGAAGGATAAAAATGTTTTTATCACTGTTTCAACGAAGCGGGTACAATGTACCAGATTTTTGTTTTTTTTTTGATTACATTCTTGTACGATTACAATAGATTCGCGGTTTAACGTGATTTCAAAGAGTCCTTTTATTACTATCAGGTACCTATAGGCACCTATACGTGTACGTACGTACCGCATCGAGAATGGCGGAAGAGTAATTTCCGGTAGGTAAATAAGCCGTTCTGCCGTGCAAGGTAGACGTTCTTATTATTCTTCAAATAACATTACTCGCGCGTGAACGGAAATTGGGTTTACAGGGCGATAATATTTACCTGCCTAATGGAACTTCGAATCTAGCCTAGGCGTAAGAAATGTTATACATGTATATATATATATGTATACGCGAAATATGAGCTAGCCACGTTTTTCTTTTGTTTTTTCTTCTTCTTTATCATGCAGCTGTCACGTACGTCTTCATTTATATAATAATATATACGTATGCGCGCGTGTGTGTCTGTGTCGTGTGTACTCACATACCTAATGCAATTTGCTTCGAACCCTTTCGTTCCAATCTATATGCTATATGTACCATTAAGCGTATATCTATAATATAAGAACCAATGGAATGAATGTTTTTTGAATCGCTACAGTTTTTAACCACAGCTCATCTGGTTCACGACGATACGTATACTATATGCACGAGGTGTAATTTCGTTGAAAGAATTCGTTGAAAGAATTCCTTTCGAGTTCAAAAGGATTCGCGACATAAAAATTACAAGCTTTTTTTCCACCGAACGTATAATCTCGTATGCTTTGAAAATTTTCTCTCCAATTTTTCAGACTCGTACGACTGTCCGCACACATATACGGTGTATAACATACGTTTTTGAATATTATTATTTTTATTATTATCATGATTATTATTATCATTACACGTGTCTTTGAATTTTTTTCTCATCGTTCTTTTTCCGCTCAATTTACGAGAATGTGAAATTTTTCGATTCTGTCAAATTCTGTAGTGAGAGAAATTTTGATATGTAAAATACTTTTTGCAGCACTGTTGGATCAGTTCAATTTGAAAGGTTTTTTTTTTACAGAATCAGTTGCGTCTAAACACGCGTACAAGGACTGATTTTGATTTTCCAAGATTTGTCAGAATTGGGTATGCCGGTGAACTTTCACTCCTCCAACCTCCCCGTGAAATATCTCCGTAGGCATAATCACGCGCGAATCGTAGGTTATTATACCGCCAGAAATTCTCCTTTGACTGACTGACTTCAGACCCAGAATAGGTACGAGGAATTAGATTATCAATCTCAGAGAAGCCGAGTATACAATAATAGTCACTAGCAACGCGGATTCGCATACGTCAAGAGAAATTTCTAGTTGCAACGGATATACTATTCAGACCTTATAAATTACTTTAATCCTTTATCATAACCGAAAAATATGACTCTGCAATTCGTGTATACGAAGAGAAATTGAATAATATAGTTCATTCTTTTTTATATCACGCGGTCACTTTTACTTAACTACTCACAAATATATTCTTGTGCAGCGATTAATTGGTTTTGAGGTCTTACTTGACTGTTAACAATATAGCCAACTGGACGAAAATATTTAATGTTGTAATACCAAGTAGAAAATGTACGGTAATGACAATTATAATTACCTGAGTGTTTCAGAACAAAATAGTTTGCAATTTTCCATCATGGTACCGCCTAAAAAGTATGGTCAGGCTAACAGACATGTTCTGTGATTAGATGAGTGTTTTACGTTACATGGAAGATCGCGATCAATTGATTCTTTACTTTTATACATTTTATTAAATTTGTGAAGTATCGTGAATAAAAATTTTTCTCTTATTGCTCACATCAATCATAATATAAATTTACGCCTCAAAGAAGATCCAGACTTGTAATATCAAGTCTCCAGTTGATGTTTGAGCAGTGGATCTGACGAATTTTTCATTATTAATTCAATCTTATAAAATATTTATAATTCAATATGAACTTTTAATTTAGGAGAACAAAATTCCTGGATGATATATCGTTGTGTTTTAGATCGTGATCTTTAGCTTTAACATAAATCTAGGAGAAGAAGTAAGAATTAAATTGCTACAACGTGTTTCTTGACAATTTGAAAAAAATGTGTGAAAAAAGTGAAAAACCAAACGAGCGTCATCTTCCACGTAACTTAGAACGCTCATCTTATCGCAGAATCTTTCTTTTAATGTAAACGATGTTTGTAGGGGTTGCCAGGGTGGCAAATCGTAAATTACTTTTTTCTGAAACACGCTAATAACTACACTGTAAATACAGTTATTTGCGTCCACGCAAATTTTCCTATAAATTCATCAATAATAAAACAGATACGAATATTAAAATACATTAAAGATACAAATTTCAATTAGTGCATTTTGACACCCGTTATATACCAACTTGGGCCATTATTCGCAATCGTTATACGCGTTAGCACCTCGTTCATCATCGGGTCAATTGATAAATTCACTTATGTTCATATAAACGAGTGTCCCACGTACCTTATGCCTATGAATACACCATAAAATATCTGCAAAATTTGCACAACACGTACGGAACATCGACAATCTGTGAACGTATGACGGCTAAAATCCCGACTGTTACGTACAATATCCCTGATCGATTTTTAAAGATAACGAGCCGTACGCTGCGGCCGTAGGGAAAATCGTAAACGCGTGTGAAAATGTGCGGGTGAAGTCCGAGAAAGATTCGAGGTTATATATAATTCTTTTCC
Source organism: Neodiprion pinetum (assembly GCF_021155775.2). Classification (NCBI taxonomy): domain Eukaryota; kingdom Metazoa; phylum Arthropoda; class Insecta; order Hymenoptera; family Diprionidae; genus Neodiprion; species Neodiprion pinetum. The sequence continues at coordinate 6,057,304 of NC_060232.1, forward strand.
CAACCCTATTATCGTTTTATAATAATTTATATACAATGTGTTCTTGACCCAAGTTTAATTAAACATTATTTCAGGTCCCACGACCCGCTGTCTCAATTTCCTGTTAACAATTCTCCGTTTCTTCATTCAATTACAGTGCCAATTATGACAGCCCCCAAAAGCTACGTTGCCGCGATGTTACTCGTCGTTGTTATCGTCTCGGATGTTCATACAGCCGAATACGCCGATTACGACGGTAAGCTGACCCATACGCTTCGATTCTTCCCATAATACCATTTTTTCCTCTTTTTTTCCTCACTCAGTTTTTTTTTCTTTTTTTTTTTTTTTTTACCACAGTGTAACGGGTTTTCTTTTTTATATTTTCTTATCGACTTTCCTTCGTTTATTCCCGATCAAATTTACATTAGCTTTTTTCCGTTTTTATCACCAGGGCCGTTATATACTACTTAATTAGAATATTTATTTCACGTGTATATAATACAATATGATACCCGAAAAAAATTCTCATACCGATAAGGATCTTGTTCATTAAGTCCAAAGCCCTCTTTTTCTTATCGCTGAATATTAAAAGGGGAATTTTGAACATTGTTATATATTTTTTCGAAAAACGATACCTTTTTTTTTTTTTTTTCTTCTTTCTTTTTAATCGACAAAAAAGTTAGTTCAACGTTCACGTTTCGTTTTTCACATTTATTTTTTGTCGGGGGTGAAAACTTTCGATAACTAATTATTGCATATTCCCCTCATGCACATGGAAGGTGTTTCTTCTTCGTTATCATCTAGTTCCATCAATCTATTTCTCATGAAATTCGTCTTCCTCCAGCAGCCCTGCACGAAATTTCATCACCAGCAATCGCTTTGCACGCAGGGCAGCGAATTCCCCAGCGGCCATTTCATTAATCGTTTCGGTTGCCCTTATATACCACTGTGCTGATGTCCTTTTCAACCGCGTCCCGCAGAGTTAACTTTAGGCAACGTCAATGCACCAACGTTAACTCTCTCTCTCTCTCTCTCTCTCTCTCTCTCTCTCTCTCTCTCTCTCTCTCTCTCTCTCTCTCTCTCTCTCTCAAGTCGTCTTGGTGTTTCATACATTATAATATTAGGGTTTGCGACGCGACGAGCCTTGGCTAACAGGTATACTCGTAATAAGCAAAATTAGCACCACGGCTGAGTGCCTGGTATACCTACTGAGTTTCAAGTATTATAATTACGACTGGAATTGTTCAACTCGTTGGAAGGATCGCTCTCTGTTTTGCAAGGATCTGCTCCTGCGGTAGGAGATATATTCGCGTCTAGATTCTAGATGTGAGAAAAGTTTTTTGTCCAGGCTATAAAAACCTGTAGGCTTGTACGTTTGGAAGGAAGTTTATATTTTTCACTTACACTTGGAATTTTTTTTTTTTTAAATTATAGTAAAAACGATCTCGTAGCTGAAGGATATTTGATCAGAAACTTAATATAAAAAAAAAAAAATCATCCTTCAATACGATATTTTCTTGCTTGAACAACGTGGGGAAGAATTCAAATTTTTTTTTTCGAACTTTTGTTTTCACCGGACGCTTTTAATGATACGTAATCGATACTGGAAGCATTTTTTACAGTGAATTAAATTCTTTATGAAAATGTCACGTAAATATTTCCTGTAAAGTCAACAGCTTAGCCACTACAGACATCAAAAGGATGACTTTTTGGGTTACGTTGGGTATAAATTTTCATTGAACCCAGTTTGAGCTCCAGTTTTGCTGAATCGACAAATTTATATAAAATAGTATAATTCTCTGTTAAATGATTCCAGTATCAAGTTGGTACAAAATTGAATGGGGCTGAATGCTTACAATTTAAAAGACAGAAGAAAAACCAATTCTCCTCACACGTATTATTTAAATAGGAAAACTCGCAAATTTTGTCGACCTTTCAAAATTGAACTCAAAATATATTCCGCAGAATAGTCTCGTTACGTAAAAAAAATTCCTAGAAATGCTCTTCCGATGTCAAAAGTTGAGTCACGTCGACCTGAGTTCGGCGAGTTGAGTATCGACGACGTCCCCAAATGGGGATGAAAAGAGAAAAAAAAGGAAAATAAGAACTCGAAGGTCTCTCTCAGCTCGGCATGTATTCCTTGGCTGAGGGTCTGCAGGGCGTCGTATGAGCTATCCATCCCACCCTAACTTGCTTATGCAAAACCGGTGGACTGTGTGTTCTCTTGGACGTGGGTCGTCCTCTCAACCCTCCACTGTGCTCTTAGCGATCCCCTGCAGTGTACCTACGTTATATGTATATATATATATATATATAATGTATACATATACATATACATATACATACATATATAGATATATATATACATATATGTATATATATATCCAAGCTCGTTTTGAACCTGTTACCCGGTTTACACCCTGGACAAGAGGAGTTTGGAAATGTGAACGTTTAGACCATGATCGGAGTTTGTTGAGGTGTAAATCGTTGTGTTTTTTTTTTTTTATCTTCATTTTTGCGGGTTCGTTTAAAAGTTTTTTCATTTGTCACATGGTAATTATTTTTGCAAAGAATTTTCGTTAGCCCGTTCGATAGTAATTATTATACTCGGACTGCAACATATTATTTGGATTGTTTATCAGGGATGAACTCGAGACTTCATTCAATTTTCTTTTGTTCTTTCAACAGTATTAATGCGGCGATTAAATAATGGTTCGCCCCCTTTTCGTTCTCTCATTGTTGAAACGGTTATCGCAGAATATAGTAGCTTACACTTAACTCGATTCCTACTCACTGTATTTAATTGTTTAGCACTTTCATTACATTTGATTTCAAACCCGTCCTTAAGGGGCGAAAGAGTGATTTCAAGTCACCCTTTTACCCTTGGAGAAAATTGGGCTTATAATTGTCACGGGGCGAGAACGGGGTGTAAGTTCGACGAGGAATCAGAGTGTTTCTCATCCCGATATTTTTTCCCTTTTTTTTCACCCCGTTCTTCCGCCTCATTAAGCTCGATAAAGATGCAACTCAATTATCTCACAATCATGTCATTTTCTTGAATATTTTGCTCTCCTCGCGTTATTCTTCTTAAATGGTTGCAACGAGGATAATATTTTTTACCACTTTTTCCACGCAATCGATCATTGAGCTTCATGCACTTCCTTTCAATTTCTTATTCGCACAGCTGGCGGAGACTCGATTCTGCTTTTTTACATCAAACTTTCATTCAATTTTCCTTCCATTTGACACTGTATAGCTGGTCGAGCCGATCCATGACTGGAAAAATTCAAGGCGAAAGCTTTTGCAAGGAATTATTAATACGTTCAGCGGAGAGGAACTTGTATCGTAAAAAACCTACAAAGCTTTGTCGTTCATCGCAGGTATGTCGTCGGATTCCGATGGGCACGATGCTCGTGACTTGTACAACGCACTCCAGCAACAGGAGGACCCGAATGCCGTAAAATTATGGAATATTCCAATCCAGCATTTAATGGTTCGCAAATCTCAGCGTTCACCTTCGTTCCGACTCCGATTTGGCCGCCGTTCCGACCCTCTAATGTCCGTAAGTCGAATTCACATTTTTCAATGTGTGAAAATTCAACCAAGATATATTCAACTTATTGACACGTTATTTGTATTTGTTTTTTTTTGCTTTGCCAAAACTTGTCATTTGTTTCAAAACTTGTTCGTATTCGCAGAACGATATTTCGGGCCAAGATAATTCCGTTGAGAGAAAATCCGTGAGGTCGCCTTCTTACAGGCTACGATTTGGTCGGCGCAGCGATCCTGAACTTTCGGTAACCGTTTACACGATTATTTGAGATATATTTGCACGAAGCATGATTTACCTTTTGCACCAATTATCAGGAAATTTATTGGAATGTTTTACGCTGACGAATGGTTTTTCAGGAGGATTTTATGGCGAGAAAACCAAGCAGGTCGCCATCTTTTAGACTGAGATTCGGACGTCGGAGCGATCCCCTTATAAATGTGCGTGAAATGTCTTTGGTTTGATTATTAATATTTTTCATCGGTGCGTGAGTTTATTGTGTCTGGTAAAAGAAACTATATTCATAAATTACTTTACACGGAGAGTTTAACAGATTTTCGATGTCCACTAATATTACCGAAACGAGTAACAAGGTGGAATAAAATTTATAGTAAACCACGCTCGGACCAGTTAAATTGAATTTATTTATTGACAAATTGACGGCGGGCAAGTTGAGAATAGTTACCGAGAATGATGAGTTGTTCACTTGAAAAGATCGCGCAGTATCTACTTGCGATGTAAAATCAATTAGAAATTAGAGGAAAATATTTATCTTCGAAAAGTTCGTACAAAGTCAATTTCAAGCACTGATTCCATTTCTCGGGAGAAAAAAGCCTCAAAATTTATCTAACAATTGCAGCATGATCTTGCGAGCTCGTTTCCCGGCGAGGACTACTTAGACAGAAAGATAGTCAGATCACCGTCTTACAGACTTCGTTTCGGCAGGCAGAGTGGCTCGGTTGATTCGGTACGTCAGAATTCGAAATTGTTTTTTCCCAAACAGGGATGAATGGCCGTTCGTTTTTATTTTCTTCTTTCATTTCGATTCCCTTTATTTTTTTGCACGTCCGTTTCGCCCCGAATTTCATTGCTTTTACAGATAGATTTTGGTATTTTAGTTCTCATTCACTTTTGTCAGTGACGATATTGTTTCACAAAGCATCGATCGTTCGATATGTGTTTAGACGGAAGTTCAACCTGGTACGACATCAGAAAAGGAATCAGCAGCGGTGGTTGAAGAGAATTAATTGCGCAACGTAAAGAAAGAAAATTATCTCCGTCTTCTAACGTTATCATTATATATTACATACCTACACATAAACATTATAATGCAGCTGCAGAAACTTTGCTATTAACGATATACTTGTCTTCTTTCTGATCTGCATATTTTTCAGCCGAACATTTATAATAATAATAAGGATGATAATGATAATAACTACATTAATAATACTAATATATACAAACACATCTATTACCTGTGTGCAGTGCATATAATGTTGATGAATTCAATTTGTTTGTAATTGAGAAAAAATCAAACTATACAGATCAATGTAAAGTTTATTTACTTCAAATTCATTTACGCTATTCCTGGGAATGTTTTTTTTCCGTATCGGTTATTATTTTTTGCCTGTGCAATTATTATTTGTCCACATGAACGTATAAATTGAAAAAAATTGTGCCAAATTAATCCAAATATAAATTTTTGTGTACATGATTCATTGTCATAGTATGAATTATATGTAACGCTCCACGTTTTCACGCATCTGGGTTCAAACCACGTGGAATTGATTTCACACTGTATTGTATATTATAATTTCGTGGAAAAGTATTTTTGATACATATAACGAACTTGCTTTGAGTAAATGTATTATATTAATTGTATGTCAATAAGTTAGCACGTTAAATGCACAAATAGGATTCGTCGCAGACGGGAGATAGTCTTTTTATGCAATTGCAATTTTTCCTCGTCTCCTTGCACTGTTTCGCAAATATACTATCAAGCGTATTTTCCAAGGCTGAATTTGTTCCACGACAATTGTCCACGACTTTTTTTGCCCACTGGAAACAAGAATATCGGTTATAAAAAGATCCAAAGACCACGATAAAAAAAAAGCTACATGCACACGAGAAAATGATCGTTAAAAATTTGCACGGATAGAACCAGTAGGGTAATATTTACGTAAAGCAAACGGTGTCGATTCCCAAATTTATAAAATATGTTTATAATAGCTCAGTCGCTATGTAGAAAAAAGATACCCGAAACTGCAATTTTTCTACACCACTATTGCCTTTCTCTAATTGTTAGGTGGGAAGCGTCATTGATAGTCGATGGTCAGAATTTCGACAAGATTTTGCAGTAGTTTAGGCTGCCATCTAGAATTTATGGTTTAACAAGTCGGAAAGTATCGATCGTAGACAACAAATTTTCATAACCAAAGTTGTAGAGAATTAAAATTCCTACAAGTTTAGTCCAACCAGTTTTTAGTCAAACGTTAAAAATGGGCGAGTTATTTGACAAAAACAAATACCCTCATAAATTCAAGATGGCGGACGAAGCTACTACGGAATCTGGTCGAATGTCTGGATTCAGATTACACTTGATGTGAAACCTCCCCTCCCATCGATTCGAAAGAGGAAAAGAGTGGTATCGACAAAATTGCAATTCCGACTGGATTCTAGGCTGCACCTGAAAGTATTCCCTGACTCTTATATCGCTCCATCCTAGCGGCGGACTCTTCTGAATATCGCGCAAGTTGTAAATCTTATCGGCCAACGTGACCAGTTTGGCTCGATCGCTTCGGCTCGTTGCGTTTTCAATTTGCAAACGTTTCCTCTCTGCCTTGGGAAGACTTTTGTCGTCCGTCACCTCGGCGACAACTTTCCGCACCGTTTCCCCGAACTCTTTCTCTATCTCTTCGAACGAAGTTTCCGTGTCTTCGACCGTGTCGTGAAGCAAAGCTGCGAGTATCACGATCGGATCGTAGACGCTTCCCTCGTTTGCCAGAATATTCGCGACCCCTGAAACAGCGGAATTAAGGATCGGACGATTAATCCTCACGATCGGTAAGGAAAAAGATTAAAAGATAAAGGCGTAATCCGACGAAGATAAAAATATCAGCCCTTTGAACGCTGCAACAACGTTTGTTCCTTCAAATTTTGATTTTTCTCACCCAAGGGATGATTTATGTACGGTGTTTCAGCGGCGTCTTTTCTCCTTTGATTGCTGTGCTTCTCGGCGGCAAAATTCGCGCACTTCAACACCATCGACAGAAGTTCCTCTTTCGTTGTAGGTTTCAAGCAGGATCCACACTCGCCGGGTATTACCAGCGGATCGTTGATCGTATCTCTGTCGGCGTTGCAGCTGTCTTCGGATTTTTTACACTCCTCTTCCGCATCTGCGGCTAATTCCTTGTCCGCGTATCGGTTCAGGAAAGATCCTTTGTCAACGCGGAAATTCATCGCTTGATGTTAGAAGAGTGAAATATCGCAATTCGCTATCCGTAACGGATTACGAAATTTTATAAATAAAATATGCATACACCGCCTTGTGCAAATGTCACACGACACTAATATTAAACCGCGTGTTACGAATTTCAAGCTTTTGCATCAAGAGCGAACACTCTGTCAAGAATTTTAGGCGGCAGTATATGTATAACTCACAGCGTCATCTTGCCAACGAAATATCGCACTAGAGATTTAAGATAAGCTGGCCGATTTTTCTACCCTCGGTAAAAACTACAGAGCATTCGTTAACAACGAATATTTGTAATTTCTGGGAGAATAAGCCGCGAATACAATATAGTATAATTATTATCAAAGAAGAAATTAACACTTGTACAGGGTATTCGAAAAAAATTTGAACTATCATCGTTTCTATCGTTTTTATCGTTTTACAATATTTCTACGAACGGTTATAGCTAGACCTTGTGAACAATCAGGTGTTGATAATCTACTCGATGGATAACTAACACGTTGCTGGCATCTGACCGACGGTCGAATAGTTTTCTGTTTTACCTTTTTGTTTCTGTACGACTAGTGTAATCAGCAATTGAATTTGTTGTTTGATATGGAAAAGAATTGAACAAAATCTTATAGTCAAGTTCAGATTCGGCTTTTCATTTATTTTTCATACCGTTTTTGTCGCAGGCATTTTTTAATCTGTATTAACTTGATTAAAAAAATAAATACCCTTTATATAACAAATTATTGGCGAAGGATATTATCAATGCGGAACATGCGAATGCGAGTGTATAATGTTCGTAATGCGTCATGACGCGTGTCTCATGTTTCTGCGAAAATCATGATACGAGGGGGAGAAATTAACCTTCGCTTCGATGAATTTGAAACTAATCACCAGTGTCAATAAAAGGCGGAAGACCTGCACGTTTTCGATCATCGTTCCTGCTCTCCACGTTCATTGAACCGACTTCGTACACTGCAATTCCCTAGGGAGATGCAAAAAGCTGGCGAAGAAAGGGAGGGTTGGAAAAAAAAAAACTGGAGGTGGGGACGGAATAATTGCGTTATAAATAATCATCAGTAATTACAAGCAAGTGATACAAAGTACAAGATATTCCACAATTATTGAATAAAAACAAAAAAAAAAAAATTTGGCATTATTTTTCAATACAATTATGTAATTGTTTTATAAAAATTGTCTGAAAATAGAAGTACAGAAAGATAATTTACTGATTTGTTCCGAACTTTCTGTAACAAACTGCTTCGAATTGTCTCTATACTAATTATAATTAGTTTATGATATATACTGATTTGATGCGATAATTTATGAACTGAACTGCGTTATTACACATAGGTTTATTAAGTTGCAGAATTTTACGAAGGCAGTAGAAGGTTCCCACCCTGCACCCGAACGCGATCAATTATAGGTGGTGATGATGATGATGCAGTGCCAAAATCCCCAGCGTACTCACTACCGGCCTGATTAAATAGGCTTAATTCAATCGTCGGGGGTCTCGAGTGTCGAACGTGGATCGCCGCATGTCGCGTGCCCCGATCTCGAGTGCGTTTCGCTTCTTTAGTCCTGTGCCAAAAAGAGAAATAGAAGGGGAAATAGAGGAAGAGAGAGAGAGATGCGATGAAACGTTTCTATTATTCAGCTGAGCGGATTTCACTCGTAGTAAACAAGCAAATCGATTTAGACACCGCGGCACGCGCATGATTCGCTTTGTCGAAAGACCGGCTTATTATTCGACTCGGCTGCTCTTTATTATAATTCATGTCAAATTAATCCATGCATTCTTGATTTCGAACAAACGGAAACGCGTCGTCTATACTCGAGGCATATTATGTTATACGTCTCGATTCCCTCGACGATCATGTCCGACTGCACAAACGGCCTTGTTCGCTTTCGTTGAAAATGCCGTGTGATGTATAATGTAATTCTGCGGGGGAGAACAACTCGGCGAATTGGCGTGTCAATTTCCGGTTTGATTATTCACAACAATCCCGAATTGTTGAGAATTATCTCGAACGGAATGCGAATCGATTTGTTGAATTAGTGTCGTAGATAATTTCTTGAACGATGTGAAAATTTTCAAAGATCTCTCCACAGTATTATTACAATGTAACAAAATTGATCGAATCGGGTAAATTGATCGAAGTAAAATAAATTGAGTATTATAGGTTCGTCAGCTGAAAAATAATACGATTTGAGATGGTCAGACGTTGATTGTTTATCAAATTAAAACATTCGATAACTATCCTGATTTCTGTTGTTTATCATGTTGGTATCGTTGAATATTTAATTTTTCAAAATTGTATAGACATTGATTTTGATCGAAAAAATTTAGCAAAATATTGAAATATTGAAAAATGAAAGAATATACGATTCGGTGTATTTGTGAGAAACAATGACTTTCGACTGAAATTTTACCAGTCTGTTTTTGTCGCCGTTGAGCGGTTTGAAATGAAAAATCCACATCGATAAAATCTCAGCTTGAGATATTCTTTTTTTATATTTACATTTCTACATGAAACGAGAATAACCGTAACTCACGGATGTTTTGATTCGATACCAGTATTGATTTTCAAGTCTAAAACCACGAAATCGGGAGATTTTTAATTTTAGGCAAGAATCTTCCGCCCATGTTAAACCCCGGCTTGCAAGAACTCGAATAAAAATTCTGCCATCACATATGCGCGACTCCCCATCACATGACTAAGATTGAAAAGAGAACCGAGCTTAAAAAGCCGGAACAGAGAGTCCATGTTTCTAATAATATCCCCCGGGATCAGAGGCGCACGTTGCCAGTGGTTTTTACCTGGGTGTAATCCGGGTGTTTTCGCGAGGACATGCAGCCCGTGCTATTAACTCGGGAGTTCTCTTCGACCCGGAGTTTAGGGGTCTGGTGTTTCGGCGAGCTATTCTTACTCTTGAATCGAGGAGTCGATTTGGCTCCGTCGGGCTCAATAGACTTCCGCAAGACCACCCCGGTCGCCGATCAAACAGACCCATTCTGCCCCGCTTCCACGCCGTCGTCGGGAAAGGTATTCCCTAAAATCCCGTTGGCTATTCTGTCCCCGGCGTGGTTTCTTCCTCCCGAGCAGCGTGCGCCCTTCGCTAAACAACGGATCTATATACACCATAAATAAACGAGTCGAGACGTTGCGAGCAATCCCATTGTCATGCGTAAAGGATTTACGCGGGCCGCTTTTCGAAACGGGCCTGTAACACGAAATCGGACAAATTTATACAGTCGCACCTTCGCTATCTCCGAATTAAACGGAAGTTTGTTTAATATACGGGACGAAGGTTTTCAGAAGATTCTCGTACGGAATTGTCTGTATCATAGAACGATAGAAATTTTACAAATTTGATTTATATATGTAGTAAAGTAGTTTTCGCTCACATTTTCTTGTTAATCATTTTCCGGGATCGAATTGTCTTCGTGGATTTAAGAAAGCGTGTGATCGGCTCGTACATTTTTTCTACTATCCTTTTTCCCCGCCATTCCTGGCGGTATGAATGTAATACGTATAGAAGTTTATCGACAGCTCGCCGTTAATTGCTGGACACCTGTCCGAAGATGATGACTCGGTGTGATTGAACTCATAGATATAATATTATAAACGCAGGTAAAATCCGTTAACTTATACGATACCCGGAAGAGCATATGGTCGAGGATATTCACCGGAGTTTAAAGCTCAATTTTTCGTCTTATTGTATAATTTTCATAACGCAACGAAGAACGGAGATATTTGTGGTATCTATCGTACTTACCGAGGCGTGATATCGGCCGGTAAAGTTTTTCAAATTCTGAATTTTTTGGTGGCAAAACTTAAAGTAAAGAAATCAAACTTTGACGAAACATCAAAAGTTGGAAGTAATTCGGAATCAGGCATTTTCTTAACTTTTCAAATTCGGAACTTAAACCTCCCCCTCCCACCAATCAAAAGGTCCGCGCTTATTCTCACAATTGCGGGACGAACGTTAGAAACGACAGACGTTATCGAAGCTTCGGGTTTTCCACCGTCATCGAATCAGTCACAGGCGTCTTTCGGACGTCCGAATGTCGGCATACGTCTGCTGCGACGGAAGGTTACATCTACGTTTATACCTATTATACCGAGATGGGGAGTTACAGGTGCATCGTTGGCGCAGGGGCTGAAAGTGCCCGTGTTGAATGTGTGCCTGACAAATTTCGAACGAGCGATTGTATTTATCGGTTGATGCGGCTTTGGAGATAGGATTATTTCGAGCTTCGCGTTATCCCAGAGCCTTGTTTCACCGAGGTAAAGAAAGACGCCGAAATATTTGCCGCGCGTGTTTAACGAATTTAAATAAACGACCAATCTCCACGATCTTTACCTCCCCTCGCCTGTACCTTCTTATACCACTCGTATGCTTCATTCCACGTATTTTGACAGTGCTGCTGCTACTTCGGCGCACTAGGCACGCGCAAAGATCCCTCTTTCTCTCTTGTTTCTCGATCGAAAAATGAACAAGAAACAACCAATTGTCCCTTATCTTGATCCCGCCTTCATCCCGGGTTCTGCATGCCTGCCTCTTCCCAGGCTCGAACTAACTGCCGGAGACAGTAATTCTTCTCTTATCTCATACTCCCCGCTTATTACCCGTAAAATTCGAAAAATCTTTGAGAACATTTGTGAAGAAACCTTTTCACAATTCAGGGACTTGGCCGAAAAGGGGCCTTTCGGATCGAAACTTCAATTTGCGTCAATAGCAGTCAACTTTGACGAAACATAAAATGAACAGAATTTTTCACTTACACCCTTTTTTTTCACTTATCGCGATTCTCACCTGCGAAATTAATCAGCATCGGCTAGTCTGTGCAGGATAGATTAATTTACAACTCTTTAGCAATATTCGATTAATAGAAAGACATGTTACTCTTCTGCTCTTTCGTGTAACTTTCAACGATATTAGCCACTTTGAATTCCTAGGCTGGAAAGGTTGCAGCCAATGTCTGAATCGGCACCTCGTTATACCCTAGTTTTGTGGATCCTGCAGGTTTGCATTCCCCATAGTGGAACCTTTCGGCACCTAAATACAGCGGAAGTTTACCATCCCGTGGCTGCTGATTTTTACCGCACACCTCGACTCGGAGAATTTCAAAGTCCGCAGATACGGTGGGAAAAAAAAAGAGTAAAGGAAAAAATTGGTAATACGGGCAGTTCATAACACAATTAACGGGCTCTGAAGATCGGAGATTATGGAAACCAAAGCGAATACATTCGCTGTATAGGGAGTAAAGACGCAGTTCCGAAGACGAGCAGACAACAAGCTCTCCGGCATAGCGTGTGTCGGGCAAGTAGGTAGTCGTAATAAAACGAGAATGCATCCTAGGAGAGGGCATTGCGCCTGCCTTTGTAGGTATACGTACACTGCGGAGGTAAAAGGGTGCCGTATACGTACCCGAAGCCCGTTCAGGTGTTATTAGCGTTTAAACCGCTCCGTCTGAAGATTTATACCGCAACTTGTCCGTAAATTTACTCGAGGCGTAATTTGCCCTAAACAATCCATAAAACGAGCAAAGGGTCCATCCGCGGTTGAACGGGGATGAGGGAGAAGACGACGAGGATCACGGATCCTCGGATTTTGGACCTCGGGAAGACGAGGTTTTGTCATCGCATCCCGTCTTCCTATTCTGTCTCTTCTCACCGCGTATTAGCATTTTCGCAATCCCTCCTTTTGTTCTTCCACTAGATACATATAACATACAGATAATCAACGGCAGATGCCCGAGAGATTTCGGGGACCTTCCCGCACTTTTACTATACTACCTCGGGAGGACGGAGGACGGATCGTGCGCTACTAAATTTATGGTTGGCGCCCCCGGTCCCTCGTAGGGCCCCGACCACCGAACTTCGCTCTCCCAGACCCCTGCTGCACGTCTCTGGCGACGACGTTTTCTCTCTTATATATACCTACCAACGATCCAGACTTTTCACGAAGGTGCGGGGAAGAAGGGAAGACGATGGAAGAACCTTCGAGAGGACGGGATATGGTACAAACTCATCTTCCTAGACGATAATGTATCGAACGAGTTGACATTTTTTTTATATCGTACATTGTTTCGTTTTGCAAGTCTTGCTTCTAGGGTCCAATCAACTGCTTTTCGTTCCATCGCATCGCGGTATATTTACCTTTATTCCGCTCCTGATCGAATAAATAATAAACTGTCTAATCAGATATTTAATTACTGTGCGCACGACTGTTGTACTGTCGAAAAATAAATTAAGCGCCTGAATCCGCAGTATCAGAAGTAAGTTTGTGAAAAATAGACGCGTTAATCTTTATCGTCAGAAGCAGAAAAATGAATTCTTGGAGTACGAATTAATTAGAATGTATTTCGGCAACGAGTAATTAATTTCTATTCTTTATCACAATTCGTTGTGTAAGAAAAATGTTTTAAATTCCGCGAAGAAAAATGTACATGAAAATCGGATCTGTAAATTATTTAGATAATTGAACACTCTTCTGGATGTGCCGTACGATCATAATTATCGATTTGAAAAATTGACTTATTTTTTTTTCACGATCAATCTTCACCTGTATTTTCGTAAATAGTTCGAATACATTCGAGGAACAACCGAACCACCGGTTGAAACATTACGTGTCACGAATAGACGGGAATGCAGGGAGCAACAGCCCCCTGCGGTGTGTCCTGAAGGGTAAAGCCACGCACGCAGCTACCGGTAACCAATCACCCACAGTTTTTCCTTCTCCTTGTAAGAATCCGTCCCCCAAAGCAGATAGGAAACGTATTTTATACACTTGAGTAATATCTGAGATGCCGGTATACAAGTATAAATATATGCGTGGATGCCCGTTTGTGACATAATGGCTGCTTTGCCAAGCCACCTCCCGCGGTTTGTTTTGAAGGGTGATGACTACGTACTTAACGAACAGCGGATCTGGATTCTAAACCCTCGTAAAGGCGGCAGTTTATTGAACGCCATTTGCATTTCCGTGGTTGTTTTTTTTTCCTATTTTTTTTTTTTTTTTTGTTTTTCATCCAACTCAAAGTTTTCCATCAATCTGCTGTAAGGAATTTCTTCTATCTCCGAGTGCAAATGTCGTCGGTAAAATTTTGTGCTTGTTGCGTATTTGATCAATTGTACAATTTGCAACTTATAGCTTTTCGCAATTCGATTCCAAAAGGCTTAATGCGAACCTGCGCATTCAATGATATTGTTTATCTCGTCCTAATGCTCGTCGCGAGAGAAAATATTCTCTTCAACTCGAAATGAGCCTCGCGGTTTCGAGTGTACGTTCTTGGTCTTCTTGCAGGTGATTTAAATCTGTACCAATTAAGTGAATGGAAATCAAAGATCGCGCGCTCAGCGGGTTCCTCGCTTTATCTCAGATCGTGGTTAAAAGCCGTCAGGACGGGGGGAGAACGGTTCCTGAAGAACAGGTAATCCGATTATATCTCTTTAGGGTTATCAAGATTCGGAATTTTCACCGCGCTGCTTATCGGTGAAACGATCATCTTCCGAAAAGCCGGAGCAAAAATATGACGTAGTTTGTTGGACGGTTTTCGGAGAGAAATAAGAAAAAAATTCAGACACGTCCGCGCGAGCTACGCGATCCGCAAGAAATAAAATGAGCGTAAAAAAAAATTTGCACGCCTTGACAAATTCACTCGCATAAAATACCAGGCAAGTAGAAACGAATACGGGAAGATAAAGGGAACACGAGTTTTCATTGGAATCCCCGTAAAATCGAGGGAATAACGCGCGGCCAGGTGGAAGAGAAATTATTTCGATTTGGGGAGTGAGCGGTGATATATGTATCGTCAAATTGGAACCGGTTACGAGGAATTAGCTTCCTGCTGCGTGGCGCTTTTCAAAATCTTGCGAACCGAATTCACGCACGCCCGTCACTATCATCCCGAACCACGTTGCGAACCGTTTCCTCTTCCTCGGCTGTCCGCGGGACTCCCGATGCGTGGTTCGTATTTCGCTCGAAATCCTGCAGATCCCACGGGAGGACAGGGACCCCCGTCGGCGCATCCCGCCTCGATTCATTGTCCAATCTCTGTGTGTTGCCGTCGTCGAGTACATCAAAGCTTCGTGTGAGTTCCGACCGGGTATTTCAAAAAAAAAAAAAAGAAAAAATCATCCACACACACACGTAAAGAAGTGTGCAAGGGTTCAGGAATGGTTACTCTTCAAGTTTCACCGAAACGCAGAGCTTGTCGTGTGTAACTGAAGTTCGCTACATTCAAAATAAAATTAAAATAAACTCACACGACGTAGTTTACTCAACGAGTGGGTGTGAAAAATCAGAAAAACCAAAAATCCGAAACAAAGAAGGATCAAAGTGATGCAATTTCACCAAGTCGGAAATTTACAAAACTGGTAATCATCGATCACTCGAAATTTCGATGTTACAGACTTTTAAATTTTTTCGTTTTCGCATTTTCGGAACTTTGACTTGTCGGAGTTACGTCCTTTCGGCACTCTGCACTTTCGGAATTTTGAGCTTCGGGTTTCGGACCATTCCAAACTTTGATGCGTCGTCAAAGTTTGATTCCTTTACTTCAAGTATCAGCACGAAATATTCAAAATTTAGCGCGTTCGGAACGCTTGAAACTCGGAAATTCAACCCGCCCCGTTTGTTTTGATACGGCAGAGTCGAACCTTCGGACAGTCGCTCGTTTCTTCAGTCGAATATTGACCGTGAACAGTTTGACGTCGGTGACGTTAGTTTAGTGATGGTGCCGATCGACGGAGGCTTCGAATTGGCAGCTGCGTCGGAGTTTCCGGTGAGTACGAGTATATCGCATATTACAGTGGCTGGCTCGGTCTAATTGTCGATGGATTCAATTCGGGTGCAGGGTGACTGCTTCCATTGTTCATCTAGTGTGTTATACGCCTACACACTATGTCTTCGTCAATTAGGGCAGTGACGTACGCGTCTGACAGATTCATACAGGTATAATGCCTAGCCGTTGCGCGGAATAAAATTCCCAGGTTTCCTTCCTTCGCGCGATGATAGGACCGAGTTAATGCCTCTGAGAGATGGGAGGAGGACGAAGCAGCGCTTACCTCGTCAAAATATCAATAGGCACGCTTAGAAATAACCGGCCGATCATCGCCGTCCTCGTCGAAGCCTCTGCTATTAAGTGGATCAGACGGATTAGGGTTTTCTGCTCGCGCTTTATAATTATCGGTGATTAAAAGCTGCCTGCTTATGGCTTCAGGTATCCCGACGCGCCGTTTTCGGCCCATTTTAAAAAGCTCGCAAGTCACTCGACGCCCGGGATCTTCCCCGTTCGTTTACAATTATTTACTCTCACGCGGAGCGGGTCTTTCACTATTTGCAAAATCGAGACGAGATTATTCACTGCGCTCTCAATCGCGGAAGCTGCAATTCCGACGATGCGATGCTCGGTTATACCGCGAGTCTTTTTGAGAGAAAAAAGTGGAAAATCGGGGAAAGGATTGGCCGGTTGAAGGCTCTCGCTGAGTGCATCTTCCCAACATCTCGGACCGACTTTTTTTGTACCCTTGTCTAAGGTAATAGCCGACCCATCCTGCTCGCCTTACCTGAGTGGGTCCTTGGACCGGCGGTTGAACTTATTCGCATCTCATTAACCACGGCAAAACTTAGGTACCTGGAGTATTGAATGCGCCGGATCAAGCCTTTGAAAAAACGAAGTAAAAGACCATCGTTTACACGCGGTAATATAGTTGCTTTTTCAATATTTAGCTCCTTTCTCGTCACTTATTTCGTATTATGAACTCTGGATGAAAGAAAAAGAATATCAGGGCACAGGAGTATGCCAAAATCGACTTTACGACGCGATGGAGGAATCCTTGAGAAATCACATTGTGAGAATTAACCGTCTGTGAGAAATCGCGGTGCGGATCAGGGTTAGTACATCGCGTGGTGACCGATGGAGGTCATTCGGGTTCAAGGGTCAAGACGTTAAAGTCACTCCGAGTACCGGTAAAACGATTTGTAAACGAAGACTTGAGAGAGAACGCCCATAGTCTTATTCGGGAATTGTGGTGGAGGAAAAAAAAAAAAGAAAATGAAAAAATCTCTCCGCGAACGAGGAAATTGGTATAATTTGAGGAGATGCGCGTCTGTAGTGTGAACATCTATAATACAGTTTCGGAACCTATTCACGCGTGGCGAAATAGGTACATACTTGCATACCTTAAACCAGACATGGAATAATGTCTGAGTAGTGAATTTCACTCGACCTTATGTGCGGCAAGGATGTTGAGCCTGCGGATGAGATAGTAAAACGGTAATAACCTAGAAGCAAATGTACAAAAAAAGGCGGTAAGGAAAGGTAAAGAACCGAGAACTTGGAGTTGAAGTATGTGCTGCAGAAGTGTCGGACGAGCTTAGAAACTCGACTATAACTATTATTCGGTTCACGAATAACGCATTACGGGTAAAGCTTGAACCACTTTGCGACGCAGCGTGAACGTGTATCTCAGCGATTTCTCGGGCCGTAACTTTACTCGTAAATTTACTAATAACTCCTCGAGGTGAAGTTCACTCCTTGCGGCAACTATCGTGCCCGCGATACGTGGCGCCAGATAAACGAATTATCGCCGATTTCAATTGCCCGCTAAATAATTTTATCCAATATTATCTGTGCTACTGGTTCCCACTTTATTTTTTATCCAATTTCCACGCATTAGACGTTATTTTGTACTTCGGTTGAATTCGACAAACCCGTGTTGGATTAATTTTGTGCTCAGTTTCGGAGGAATTTTTTCACCAACATTTATAACCACGCACTAATTCTTCCGTATTTGACCTTTACCGCGTTCTAGGAGAACTTGACACATTTCTACTTGCAGGGTTAAATTTTAAACAACGGTCAACTCGCGCTTGTCCAAATTCTGGATAGAACTAACCAACTTCGCCCCGAGCTTTACTCTGAAAATTTGCACGACTTCGTTCCACGCGCATTTTCAAAGTCATATAGTTGATTCTCGGAACGGAATTGCTTGGTTGAGAAATTTTTCCCGAAGAAATCGCCGCTGCGTGTTTTCCAGCTCTAGAATCTAGATTATAGCCGGAGCCGGGTGGGCAAGACTCGGACATTGTAACGACGAAGATTTCCTTTATTGCGCAAGGTTGAATTAGAGAGTAGTAAAGCTTAATTTCTCTCCTAATCCTCGGCATCAGCGCGTTGCATATTCACGTGTAAATCTGCAAATCGCTGCAGCTCTCATGCGCCGCGCTACGCTCAGAGACTCTTCCTTCCGCTCTTACAAGTTCCATTCAATTAGATACTGCACGGAACTCGTAAAGATGCGTGCAGTTTCACGACGAATCGTAAATGTTTCGCACCCTGCACCGCCGTATTAAACCTCCTGTTACTTTGCTCTCGAAGTAACGATTCTCCACGCGTTATACATACTATACGTATGTATAAGCGTCCCTCTTCTCCCGGGAAGATATTTTACTCCTTAAAAGGATCATTTTTCCACTACCCAGATTATCTCTCACGGTCATGGATGTTTCCAACGAATTATCTTTCACATAGAACGTCGAGATTTTGACTCGAATTTGGAAAAATTTTACTACTGCAAAAATTTGGGAGATTTTTTAACAAAATGGTAAATAATTTACAGCTTAATTTTCATTGTCTGTACAGAATGGAAATCAATTGTACGATATATGGGTTTTGAGAAAAGAGAAAAAGAAATTCTCTGATACGATTGAAGAGAAGATTGAATATTCTCAGGAAAATGACACAATGTTCGGGCTTGGATATAAAACTGACTAGAATTCAAAAAACGTCAAACCTGTCGATGAAAAATTCAAAGTTTTCGGTGCCCTGCGTAAACTTGTTTCTTAAAATACGGCAATTTCCTGGGGGTCGGTAAAGCATTCGAAAACCTTTTACGCGTAAGGATAGTTGTGAAAACGGAAATGATACAGGCGTACGAAGGAAAAAGAGAAATGTGAACGAAAGCTGCCGCGGGAGGTGGTCTATGGTTTCCATGCTGGAAGTGGGAACTCTTACAGGACTCTATAAGACACGCGGCTACGAAGATAGAAAATAACACATCCGAGGAAGTTTTTCCGGCTCGTTTAGTCACGTGTCAAAATTTGTAAAGGTTCGTGCGGTCAAGAGGATCCGGACTCGGGCGATCTCGGTTGGCAGTCGTCTCGAATTTGTGTCAAACGGTGGGACGAATCGACGTGCGGTGCCGCAAGGTCTTCGACGACGAACTTGAGGAAGAGCCGGTTCGCTTGCGGTAAGGACTGGAGGGTCCTCTCTACACGGGGAACCTGTAGCACCTCGACAGGAAGCGGGCAGCAGAGTTCTTAATTATAATATCTGACCTGCACGCTGGGTGTTACTTAACTTTCGATAAATACTGCTTCTCCCGCCGGGCCCGCGTGTACGAGGCGCGTTTCCTATACTCGAAAAATACTCACTGCCAGGGGGATTTCAGGGCGGGTTATAACCCGCGGGGCGAAACGGGGTGCGGGAGACTTGTAGAGGCTCTCAAATTGCGATGAAACCTGGCACCAATGTGTCTCACCGGGTTTCGGGTGACAACGGGACCACCGATGTTGCTGCTTGTCTTTCAAATATCCTTCCTTCTTAACTCAAACGGCCGGCGAGCTACGCTGGAAATATACCCTATCCCCGCGCAATATTGGAGTACCACTTTATCACTGCGTGGATTGTTCCGGTAATTGATTATCCAGAATTAAGAGTCCTCCGTGTCCTCTTATAATTCTCGATTGGCAAAAGTCGGAAGTGGAATATTAACTCTGTGGTAGGAAGGCCTAATTACAGTCCTCTCGGTCAAAAGATCCGCTCCAACAATGGAGAACTCCAGGTATCCAGAATTCTCCTCGGGTCCTTTTTTTTTCTCATTTCCGAGACAAGGAATTACGACAGCTCCTCCAATTTTCGCTCTGCGAGGAAAATTCAAATTGCGACGGAGATTGTACGATGTTTGAAATTTTTCTGGGATAAATGTATCATCGTACGACGGGATTGTAAAGAGACGAATTTCACCTTTGCCTTTTAGTTATATGTTTTATTTCTCTCAGTCTCGTACGGAATGTTGAAAGTTACTTTCGTCACGTTATATAAATATACATCTAGCCTAGGTCGCTTATTTCGTATTTTACTCAATCATAATAGTATGTTATACATAAACGCTTGAGATTTTTCCTTATAAACTACGTTACCAAAATAATCTGCGTATACGCAAAAACGATATGATACAATATTTACACCGCTGGTCTGGACCGGCCTATGTTATACTTTACAGATCAGGTATTCTATTTACATAAATGGCTTATATAAAAAATATACATACATATATATATATCCATATATCGATTTTCAGTGCGTTATCATTAATTTCAAATTCCGCGTGTCTCTTTTTCATTTTATCTTGCTTACACTCTAAGCAAATTACGTACATATACAATAATGTACGTAAAATACGAATGGCTGAATAATTGTCAGGTGCAGTTTTTAGCGTATCACAGGAGTCTTAAAATAAGAATTTGTATATACTGGCACTACGTACTGCGTATAATATAAACGTACGTCGAACGTACGCGTGATCAAAAAAGAAAAAAAAATGGGAAACCAACAACAAGAACAACAACAAACTCGCGCGAATCGTGCTATTGAAGCAAGTCGTAGAGCGCAGTTATGTACGATTGGGCCATCTGCAGGGTCTCGTACTTGGAGAGTTGCCTGTCATTTCCGAGAGACGGAAGATAGGTGCGAAGTCTGTCGAAGGCCTTGTTGAGGTTCTGCATCCGGCGTCGCTCCCTGGCATTCGCCGCGAGTCTTCTCTTCCGAACAACCGTCGTGCTAACGTCCTTTCCTCTCCTTGCAGGCTCGCTGCAGGACTCTTGTTCCATGTCGCTGTCCTCGGCGTCGCTCTCCTCGAGGTCCATCCTGTCCGAAAGACCGCCACTGCTGGTGCTCACGACGCTCTGCCTCGAGGACGACATCTTATCCGTTTCAATTCTCGTCACGGATCTCTCGAGCAGATCGTTCGTCATGGTCGTAGGATTTTTAGCCGGAACCAACAACGTCTTGTACTTCTTGTCCTGCTGCGAGGCGCACGTCTCCGATTCCGAGGATACCGATGTCGTGGCCGGGCTTATGGACCTCAGACTCGCCGCTGGACTCGGTGTGTGCCAACCGTCGCTGTTGTGGTCGTAGGCGAGACACTGAGACGTCGATAATGCGCCGAGGGTGCTCACCGGTGGCAATCCGTTCTTCTCCTTGATGTACGTGTAGCTTGGAAGCTCGAGGTAAGTCGCGAGGACGTCTTCCTGGGGTGGGAAGAGGTATCCGTATCGGAACATTTCTTGCAATTCCATGACAACCACTCGCACTTATCTCCACGACTTTGTTGTTTACGATTGTATACTTATTGGTCTTTATGTAGTTGAAGTGTCCTTTGTACGATATATTATCAGATCCAAACGTCAACTCCGCGCACTGGCTTTAAGGACATGAGACAAATATCTCGCGAGCTTTATTCTGGCCGACTTAGGTACGGTGGAACAAGATCGAGCTTATGCTCCAGTTTTTACGACGACAAGGTACCGACTACTACTATACTCAACACCGCAGCTCGACTAACGAAGGGATTCTGAGCGGCCTCGGGAGTCTCGCCAGGATTTATGCGATCCCAGGACGAGGCACCCTTACGCAGCACGTGCCGCAGAACCAATCGGATGCCACGATTTTCCCCACTTCGTGTTCCGTCGAGTTTGGGGACGCCCAGAGGTAATGCAACAGGTGGTCTGGCGCCTCGATCCTCTCGCGCCTTGATCTTCACTGCAGGCACTACGGCCACCCTATAACGCCCATTTCTATCCATACACCCATGGCATCTATGTCCCCCCCCTGCTCTGTGCACTTGCGCGAGGAAGTCGATCGTAGGTAAAAGTGTCGGCAGGTACATTGAGGAGCTCATTCAAGGCCCGAGACTCCGCTACCTGTTCAGGGTGCCTTGTTTTTTACCCTTACATCAATCGACGGGCACCCCTGTCCACCTTGTGCGATTCGCATCAAAATTCATATGTTCATTCGTACGCGTATGATTGATTTTCAGTTTCACAGTGTGAAAAATAAAGGACCAGCTGACTACATCCAGATTTCGAAGGGATCTTGTGACCGAAACTGCGGAGCAATGATCAGCTTGGACGAGTGACTTCTAGTGCCGACAAAACGAACAACCAACAAGGTGAGTTTTGAAACCCTGAATCATCGTCCGTGGATGTTCTCATTTTTTTCTGATCAAGTGCCGAACAACTTTATTTTTGCAGGCCATTCACCGTGATGGGATCAACTGTCGGAGGATACGAGGTTGAACATTTGTTCGATAACCTTTCGTATACGCATACCTAAAGTCATAGGTGCGCAGCACGTGTTTGAACCTCGTCTTCCAAGTGCTTACACGACGCGGTCGCAGGTATCCTCTCGGGTCAATCGCGATGCGTTATTAGAGAGAAGAACGAGGCGCGGAATAACACTTGAGAATTACCGCGAAGGTGTGTATTATGTGGCTGTGTAGATGTGGGTCTATTTTAACCTGCAGTCAGCCGAGAAAAAATCGAGTTGACTGTCTCTCGGACCTTGCGGGATGAAAGAATTCGAATCGTAGGTATACTTCACATGAAACTCCATTTTTGAAACAAGTCGTAAGCGTTACTCTCTATGTTTTTATTCTTTTCTTTTTCATACTGCGACTTGGACGGACCCGATGCGTCATCGCCTGATAACATCCTGCGATTCATTATTTCCGCGAACACCGCTTTGACGTAGACAACTGTGGGAGGCGTGGTTATAGATATATGTAGACGCTTTTGAGGTATGCATTTCGAATCACACACCTATAAAAATATTAAAAACTCTTCAAAACCCGGCCCCAACTCGACCCTCGAAATATTGATTTAAAAAACAGGAATTCTTATAGCAGATTCACGATGTTACTTCCATACATTGTGATCCGTGACCGGTTTGAATTTAGAGATTTTTCTCACGGTTACGTATTTCAAATGTCCTTGCAGGTGTGTTTTTCTTGTTTTTTATATCGAAAATATCGAGAGGTGGACGAATTCATCCGAGGACAATGCGACAAGAAGTATGCCTGTCATAAGTAGATTCTCTGGTCTTGTAATGAATGTGCAAATATGATTCATTGTCAAATTTCGCTACTGGAACAGATGGTTCCCGATGTTTGACTGCTCGATCCACTGTAATTTTTCAGTTCCGTACTTACCATCGAAGTAGGTTTGATGTTCCCGAGAAAGAGAAATTTACGACCACGGATGGAACCGCACGGAGTTAATCATTCCGGAATCTTTTGTGTAAACAGTCGTTTGGTATGACTTTGGGGGAGACGGCAAATTTTGTGAAATTTCTGTTTCACCCTAAATTATCTACGTGAAAATATTTTCGTCAGTGTGTTTGGAGACGAGCTATTGTGAGGCCGTACTTGCGGGACGGTTAGTAAATTACGAATTAAGATCTGTAGGTGAAATCAGAATGATCCCAGAGGCGTAAGAAAATACTGGACAGCCATCTGTCATTAGCATATACGCGACGCCAAAGATCAAGAGAAATTCTTGAAAATTCCGTCATGCGAGCTTGCTCGTCGGTCCTTTGTGGTATAAAATAATAGCTACAACACAATGCACATC
Source organism: Neodiprion pinetum (assembly GCF_021155775.2). Classification (NCBI taxonomy): domain Eukaryota; kingdom Metazoa; phylum Arthropoda; class Insecta; order Hymenoptera; family Diprionidae; genus Neodiprion; species Neodiprion pinetum. The sequence continues at coordinate 6,080,997 of NC_060232.1, forward strand.
TCGCCGCGAAATGACGAGAGGCCCGAGTTCGCCGCTCTTCCCGTAGGCATCTTATTAGGTCTATTGTGATTTAGATCAATCTCCGAGGGCATTTCTGCCCACATCTTTACCTACAGTGGCATTATATCTTACATGTGTATGTATATATATATACATATATATATATATTTTTTTATTTTTCCGTGACACCGGTCTCTTTGATTCCGAAAAATACTAAAATTCCATGGTGTATGGTATTCAATTTGCGTTCCGCGGCACGTGCGAATTCCAATTTCTGCTAACGAGCTCCTGAAAGGCTTCAAATTTACGGCATGCGCTCCGCCGCGCTGCATTTATGTACTTATCGACTTTGCCCGCGTGTTTCGGCCGCTAGCTGGCCATACCTTGGCGTATTTCCCGCGATTCTATGCACGATCTCGCGGGCACGTGTATATCCAGACTTCTCCGCAAATTGTTATACCCGGAGACCCTTCTTTCGGTCCCTAATGGAGTCCGCGGGTAATTGGTCCAGAAGAGCCTAATAGAAGGAAAAAAGAGCCCGAGCGCAGGCAAATTTATACCTATACCTACGTATACGCCGTAGAGGAAGGCTAGTAAACACCCGGCTGTAACAAAGGGAGGAAAATAATAGATCTGCGTTGAAATACACTTTGAGATACAGAAGGTTATTTGAAGCGAGAGGAAAAAAAAAATACACTCCGGCTACGAGCAACGGATTAACCTGGTTTAATCCTCTGTCCTTCGGAAATATAATAGAGGAGGTTCACTCTCCGTGCGGCTCCAGACAATGCAAGTGAATTGACTACATCTGCAAAAAGGGTGCAAATACCTGGGCAGAACCAAGGTCCAGTTACATCCTTACTCGCTCAATTAGCGAAAACAGGCACAGGTATAAGGGCTGAGGTTCTCCCCGTTGAAATGTCGCGACGCTACGCTTATACGGTGGTCCCTCCTCCTCCTCCTCCTCCTGCACCAGGGAACCCGATCTCTGTCATTCCCGAATATCTTCGTCTCTCTCCCACGCCTCGTCTTGGGTTTCGCGATCGCCTCGTCCTTCTCAAAACCCAAAAACTCGCGCAAAGTAGGCTGGGTTTAGATCAATCAGATCAGGGGATCGAGGAAGAAGCAGTGCTCCTGGGAGAAGAGAGTCCGAAACACCGAGGACGAAACGGATAACTAAACTCTTTTTCCGCAACGCGTACAGATTAGGATGATTAAGCCTCGCTCGACTTACGAATTTATTAGGTCCATCAGTTAAGTTTCGCCCATAGAAGGATACAGGATTCCCGTATACGAAACCGGCAATTATAACCCGCAGCTCTGATCCGGCCCACTTCGTTCAGACCGAAGCCACCATGGCACACGGAAATCTTTCTACAAGCGTTTAAACTGCATTATATATACATATATATAATACGCCGCGGTTTGCGAAGTGGGCAGAGCGCCAGGCTGTTCACCAAACTCCTGTTGTATAGTTACTAGGTACTACATCCCTATGAGAAACGACGCTCTTATACGCCTTTAAGCTTCTCTTTGACCGCAGGTCGGAGCATCGCGGCGGTCTTCGATCGTCCGTGCAGGACACGCCCTGCTGGGCGTGAGTTGAGTAATTAAATAGAATGTGAACTCATTTGTGAAACGCGGTGGCAAATAACACAGTACTTGGCAACGATTCGTTATTTATTATACCGCGTGCACCGCCGCGCTTATTATTCACGTCCTCCCGCAACGACTCATTTATACCAAAGAAAGAAACGCGGGTATAAAGAGGCAGGCGTTTGGAACCTCGAGGGAAAAACAGGGAACAGGGAAAACGGTCTTTCTCCCGCAGGTTAATTGAATACCGAAACGCTGCCCTTGATCACCTTGAAATGAGAAATCCGACTAGGATCCTAATTATATGAAGAGTGTATATAGGCATGATATAGAAGTTCAAATCCGTGATCGAATGGAAAATAAGAACTGATCTTGCGTAGGGTGGCCATGTATACCACACACGCGGCTCGATGGGGGATCTCGGCATGGGGTTGGTTTTCCAATCCATTCTACCGACCTGTTTTCGTTAAATATTACGAATCATACAGTTTTTAATTGACAGCTATTATGCGACGGAGTGCAGCGGTGCTGAAATTAGAGAAGAGTCTTAATACCTACGGAGATGTCTTCGTGCCCAATCGATGATTTCGTCGCTTCGTTCATTCCCACGAAAGTTGAACGTCTTTGTCTACTTGCAGCGTATTACTGATCTTGCAATTGGAGACTCGTCGTAACTTTGGAAAGCTTTGTTATTGAACAGGGTTTTATATACCTGTAGTCCCAAGCTTTGTACCAAAGGACTCCGAGGTCTAATATTCTTTGGAGAGGGTATCAGTCGAAGTTTCAGTCTAAAATTTTGAGATACTTTACGTCCACCGAAAGCCGGTCCATCGCAGCTTCCGTTCCACAGGTTCTAATCACTTTTAAATTGCCACACCGCAGGGCTTGTTGGTACCTCGTGTTTTCTATGGTTCGCAATTCTCAATGTCAAAATGTCGTCGAGGTCGTTTCAGGATTCACCGATAGTACCGATTTTTCTTTCATTCGTCAGAACCTACCGCTGTTTCGTTACACTGAAATCTGCGATAATTCTTTTTACTAGCGATGACGCATTCGACGCGGTTTCGATGTCGATCCCGTTTGTCATTTTCCTTGGACTACGAGGTGCGAGTTTCTGTTCTGTGAGATGAAAAAACCCTTTCAACATTTGCCGCGTGGTTTTTTTTAGTTTCTCAGTCTCCTGAAATTTCGAGCAGCGACACCTCGACAGTAACAACCCTCATTAGCCACGGCGGAATTTCTCTGAGCTAGAAAAATCGTGATCCCTTCTTGATCCTCTGTGAAAAAATAGTGACACTGAAACGTGGAATTATCATCTCATCGCGTTCCCTTGCTGGTTCGAAAAAAATAACAAACCTCGTTGGAGAGTTCGAGAGCTTACGCGGAATTAGAGTTGGTACCGAATGTCTGCTCGTCATTGTATCGACGACAGTGCGATTCACGTTATAAGAGACATCAGCATGTTTGAGATTCAAAGTTTATCGCAATCCAATTTTTGTGTTCACTGGGAAGCCCGATGAAATTGTCATTTTGGTTTAAGATACGGGCACAAAGATCAAAATGCATATCCGTCAACTCGAATAGTCATTGATTAGACGGTTGGGGAAACAAGAAGCTTGCAAAAACAAAAAAACCATACGAGAAGAAATGGGCCGCTGCCGAGGTCCCCTAATAGTCGGATCCGCAGGGTTAATGGTATTATAAATGTTTGACGCTCTAGTTTTTGATTTAAGTGTAGTGATTTGATTGTTCAACCGTAGCGAGTTGGCGACTATGTAAGCACCGCACACTGGAAACCGGCCGTCAGTGTACGCATATAGGTGCAGATGAAAGAGTGGAGGAAATAAGGTGGGAAAGATGAGAAACGAAGTCAACTGCCGCGAGACGTTGCCTTGAGGAACGGATGCGATATACGATGCGGTGTGAGAAAATCAAGCCTTGTTATTACTGCTCTCTGACTTTCCGACACTTTTTTTCAATGCTTTTTTCCACGAACCTGACGCCATTTTTTCTTCAATTTTTTCACTCCTTGGCCTTTTTTTTCCCTCCCCCCTCTTCAAGAGTAGACACCGCGTACCAAAATATCAACCCTGGATTGACGGCGTTATAATTGGGTGACCGTGATCTGTGACTAACGTTAGCGTGATGCAGCGTATCTGGGTCAAGTCCAGATTTTAATACGTGTACTATAAGAAAAATAGTCGTATCAACGTCAGTGAACAAGATCCTGAAATGTTGAAAAATTTCATAAAAGTGAAACTGCAGAACCGCAGGCTGATGGTTGGCTCTAGGCTGGTTTTCAAAATTGAGGTGGTCTAGTTAGCAAAATGATCCTCACGGCCTTGTCGCAATCGGTGTTATTATGCTTCAGGTCCACGCGCGGCGAGCTTAAAAAGCTCCGTGGCTAGTTAAACGATTACCTTCCACCCTCGGTCGGACTGCCCGCAAGCCGAAACGGAGCTCTGGTCATTCCCACTTCCACTTTCCTTTCGCTTTCCTCTTCTCGCATAGTCGCATCCTTTGGTCCTTGTCGGCGGCGCGTCTTCGTGGTGGTCATTGCCACACGCGTGGATACCCATTTCGCATTCTGTCGGGTAACGAAGACGAGGATTTGAGCAACGCGATGGGTACTTCAAAAGCTTTGCACCGTAAAAAATAGTCGCGTATAAATTCACCAAAATCTACTTGAAACCATTTTTATAGTCAATGGGGAAATTCAACATCACGTAGCGTTAGATAGTTGACACCATAAAGTATACAGTCTACATCGAAGTTCACACCTTTTTTCCTTACAGTCTACTTCAAAGATGCTTCTTTTTACCTTCTCAAATCCGACAAACAATACCGGAGTGCCGAGTTGAGGATCAGGAAAGTGTTAAGAATTAAGACTACGTATAAATTCTGTTCGATGAACTTTCATCGAAACGTCCATTCGCGTTGAGCTTTTGTAAGGGAAACCGTAGCGGATAATGGGGTTCGAAAAAATAAATTTCAATCCTCTTGGAGATCGTTACAACTTCCTTTGTTGGATACATTTGACTGAAGCCGTTTGGTCGGTGTTTTAAATTAGTAAATCGTATTCGAGCGGATGTGCGCTGGTGTAGGCGGGAAGAGCCGCCACGCGGGTTGGCAGAAGGAAGGTTTTACGATCGGTTGGTCAGTCTCAGTTAGAGTAATCGCCTAAAGTCTTTATTCCGTACGTAAACGAGCTCTGTTACCTACCACGTATGAAAAAATACAATACAACGAAAGAAGATTGGAAATGAATTTTCACAGCTTTGCAAACACCGCAAAGAGCGGGCAGACGATAATGTCAAAGTTATACGTTTTGTACACAACGACGTGTATATCACTCACCGATCATTATGCGCCATTATCCTGGACCACACCGTAGATATCTCGTTATAATTAACTTAAGGCTAATAGAGCGTTTAGCGTGTAGCGTTTTGGGTAGGTCAGTTGCATTAGCATAAATCAAAAAAGGCCAAGAGTTTCGGGTATGCCTACCTACGGTAATGAGATGCGGTTCATCATGCCAGCGGAACTATTAAGTGGTTTATAGGTCATCACGTCAACTATATGTTATGCAAACGCGCTGGCTACTACGACTTGTTTAATCGGTATTTTTACTCACGGAATTGAGCACCAAGTATCATGTTCCGAGTTCCGCGGTACGTACTTATAAAAATGCGAAGGCTGCGGCGCGCACATTACAATGTATGATCGACCGGGGAATTTATACATGTATTCGCGCTGTTTGATATTCGATCGAGAAATTGAATATGATGTTACCAATGATTGCAATGCACGGGGAGGGCAGCTCTTATGCAAAAATATAATATGGTGATCGACGTCTTGTGTGGTCTCGAAAATTCCCATAATAAACAACACGACGTGCACGGACGTTATGCGTACGCATATACGTGTTATATCCAGCGTTGATGTATACCAGGCCTCGGTATATCCGCAACTTTTATGTAAAACGTTGTATAATACCAACATAAACGGTTTACCTGTATATAAAAGTGAGAAAAAAAAAATCAAGGGACGCTTACTTTTCAATTTCACGTTAATTCGTTTTCAGATATTGTAATTCGAACGTGATTACGCCGATTTCATTACCGACATCCGCCAACTTAACTCACGATCGCGGTCGATTGTAGGTCCGAATGTTTTATAGTTTAACATTATTTTTCTTATTCCACCCTACTTTCCAAAGAATTTTGAAATTTTTCTTAACGATCGCACGGCGCTATCAATTTTTATAGTTATTCTCATCGAGCCGAATCGAAACGAAGTGTGACCCAGTTTTGATTGAAAATTGGGAAAGGTTCGTCGTATCCCGAGGGTCTCAGTCCAGGTATCCCATAATACCAGGAAAAGTATATCTCTCGAAGCTCGCCGTTTCTGTTTCACCGAAAACCATAAAACGGAACCGCTTCGAAATTAACCCTGAGCTTATAGGAATCCCGAGGTATATAATATCTCTCTTTCTCTCCCTCTCTCCATATTTATCCATACACGTAGGTATAACGAAACCGCTTTCGCGTTTTGTGGAAAGCTGAAACGTAATTAAATTTAATACTGCGCTTTTCTCAAACCGAAAACCCAATGTAATTTATATTATATAATTAGCAGTTCTTTTCTCATTTCCGAATGGCTTTTCACCCGTGCGAAACAATCATTCGGTATCCCGGTAGAACAATCGATCCATTGAAAGTTTTAAACGCAGCATCCGTAACATCGTTATGCCTATACATGTGTGTATATGTATAAGGTGCAGCGATACTGTGCCGTATACCCATAGGCAAAATACAATGGCCGACAGGGCGGGATAGAATTGCCTTCCGTGGTCACGTGCACCGTGGTATACATAACTACAACGTGTGTCTATATATACCGCGAAAACTTGACTAAGGACCGACCAATTTTCACTCAAGCCGTATACCACAGTAAAAGAAACACAATACCGCAGGCAATAACTGACACTCGGTTGGGGGATTCATCAAAGAAACCGACCGTCTCTCTGCGTAACTACCTGTAATTTATATTACCCTGTATTGTATAAGCGTATCTATACGCTATACGTCCGCCTGACTCGTCGTCGACAAACGGACGAATTGCTCGTATATCATTGTAAAATCGTCGAAAATCCATCGGATCTAATTGGAGCCGACAGGCGTAATTGAGACCAAGAGAATACGGCGGAGGTTAACACTGATCGTTGCGTGCGTGGGTTTTATTGACCTTATTTTTTCTCGTGTAAGAGCTTCTTTGGATTTACATGTCAGGAGAAATGAACCGATAAAAGCTCATACACCGAGGATCGTTATCTTCAAATACAATAACGGGATGGTTCCGTCGCGTGTTCATAGTCGAGGACACATCATACACTTTGTAACTTGAAAGTTCCGTTCGCATGGGAGTATACATAATACCGTAAGGTAGACGCACAATGCAAATGGATAAACTGCGCTAGTAATGGCTGGCTGTCCGGTAAACGGTACGGTTAGCAAACGATGACCAGTGTGTTACTTGCGGTACTAAATTGCACGTTATGTTGCGGCACCTTGTATCCGTCGTGCGTACAGAAGTAGCCGATAAAAAGCCTCGAGTCGATTCGCAAAAATCGCCGTCGTCCGTCAGGACCTGTTCAACGATCGTATAACTGCTTCGAAGCAGAGTCGATAAACCAGGATTAGTTGGTCATCGTTGCGAACGAGAGGAACGAGAGAAGGACTTTTCAGCGAGGAGTATCGACGAATCGCACGAACACTTTGGAAAGCAAGTTTGCAAAGCAGGCTCGCCTTATCATTCGCGCATATCCTTGGCTCTTGGCAATTACGCAATTACGCTTTTACTTTGAACGGAGAACAGCGAACTTGCGGTTGAATAGACTCAACCGGTTTACTGCGACAGGTAGGCACGTATTATGCACCCATCTTCAGGTAACGTTTAGATCATACGTTTATGATCACCGTTTCCCGCCGCATCGTAACGGGACGCTATTGTATAATCTTTTGCCGCACGTATGACTCTTCAAGGTGCATTTATCCCATAAGAATCGTTTGCAAACCAAGGATCTCCGTTATTCGCTATCAGTTCTCGACGGTGAGAATGGAATTTGAAAAGTCAGACGGGTTGCAGAACTCCGGTGTACACTATGGACCAAATCCGACAAGATCGCTTGTGATCTCGGAAATTTTTGAAATCATACAACATCTTTGGAGATCATGCAATCTTAAGATCATGTGCAGGTACACACACGAACTGTTGATTGGTCAACCCTTCGTCCGGCGGTTTTAAAGGGCGTAAAAAATCGGATGAAACCTTGCCACTGCCTTTTAGTCGGGAATTATTTCTGCGAGGTTGAGTTTGTCGGGTGTGTGCAGTCGTGAAGTGTATCGTTTTGGTTGTGGCGTTGCAGTTTACCGCTGAAACCTTTCAAGCGCAGTGCCGCTACGCCGGGGGATTTTGGGTCGTTGAATCGAGGCGTTGGCTGTTTGAAATACGCGGTATTCTTCTAGTCGCTAGATAATTTGACGAGGCTCGCTCCCCCATGACGATCACCGCTTGAAGAGTCTTAAGGGTGCCTGGATCGGGAGATCGGTGGGAAAATTCAACCCCAGCTGCGTCCCGCCAACGTAGGTGGAATCAATATGCATATAATACGAGCGGAGGTTCATGCTTTACCAATTACCGGTTCACACCTCGTAACCTGCACCTCCGACCTCTTTGGGTCGGTGAATTTCTCCTAAATAGATACCAAGGGCGAACTTATCCCACTTTAATAACCGTCCAGGTTCTTTAACCAGGATGATATATGCTCGATCCGGAGGTGAAATTTACATAATTAGTTTACCTCGTAATGCGACCTGATTTATAACCCGGGTTTCCTACTTCGTCCGGTTACTCGCCGATGCAGGTATATTTAAATATCGCCCTGGGTCAACACGCATGCCCTAAAAATCGATAATTAATATATACCTACCCCTGCATCTTTACCCTTCTGTATCAACTCGTTTTTACCCATGAAAATTACCCTACCCTGACCGACTCTGATTTCCCATGCAGAGATATTTCTTTCTTCTCACAAAGCAGACAGATTCGGGACTCTCGAATTCTCGTTCGCTATATATAAGTTGGTTGGCTGTTAGTGTAGTTCGTACGTTTTAGCAACGCCTAAAAAGTATAAACTACTTTCAAAATCGGAATAAAATTTGACAAATGAAACGAGTTTCAGCCTCCTGACCCTCGACACGACGTCGCAAACAAAAATGGGCATATCTTCGGACCGTAGCTTTCCCGCTTGTCCATCGTGGGCAGATGGATAAATTTCACTGCAACGATTCAACAACGTTGGATGAAACGCTGAAGAGACAAAGGAACATTTGAACTCCTTGCTTTCCTGTGAAAAGATAAAATCCAACCAACAGGTACCGTATAAACTCCGTGCAACGCGCATCGAAATTTCCGATTCGAGATTCCAAAACAGTCGAGGAAAGGAGGAAGCGGTTCTTCTCGATTGGTCCGGATAGCCAAGAGTACCTGTCGCGTATCGAGACGTGACGCGTGTGAGGGCAAATGCGTGCACACGGGTCACGCAAAGCGGAGTGTGTCGATGGAGAGGCGAAACGCGGGGCGTAGGGCTTAGGCTCGCATGTTTACAAAGCGTAACCAAGCCGAACCAATGATCGGTGGCAGTGCCAGGGCTACGGAAGGGCGAGAGAGGACCAGGGGGAAGACAGCACGCGCCGGCCACACTCCACGTTCCACACTCCACGCTTCACTCCTCATGCGCACCTGGGACAGTTGGCAAGCGAGGGACCCTTCGTTTCTCCTCTTCTTCGCCGTCCGCGTATCTCACTTTTACTTTTTCCCTTTTTCCCCTGTTTTCCGCTTCTGCAACGGCGACTATCCTTCCGTTTCTCGTCAAACAAACGATTAAAATCTCTCGTTCTTTCATAATACACGAATAAGAAAATCCGACCACTCACTCCTGTCGTCGACTTTTACCTGCAGATTTTTCGCCCACTCGATCCGGCCTCCTTATGATTTTTTCTCGCTCCGTTCATCGGGACTTGCGAACCGATTGGCCGAGGTTCGGAAATACGTTAATTGGAACGTCCGTCGACAACGAGGAAATCTAATTTCTTATACTCGGCCACTGGTTTTACAAGCCGTTGTAGTCCTGGATTTTTACGCATTTGTTAAACGAGAGTTTCGGTCGACCGTAACTAATGCTTGAGGGATGTGAAATAAGTATAACATTGATGAAAATATACGGCGCAACTAACCATTACAACCATCACCTGTAATTGACGGATGTCCGGAAGTCAGGACTTGAAAATTCCAGGTAATATTGGGAGAAATGTAACGCTTTTATCGGGAATTGATGTATCGGTGAGTGGAGCTGTTATGAACAACAATGGTGAGGTAATGTATCAACTAAGTCCGAATTCCATTTTGCTCGAAGAGAGTCGTCGACTTTTGCCACGTGCTAATACGTCAACACAAACAGATTGAACAAATTCTCGAGTTTCTTTTATACCTTTTCCTTTTACGCCATCTGTTCCTGTAATATCAAACCTTGGATGGATTCAAAGAAGTTCCTAACGTCAAAAATACATTTTCGAATTCTGTGAATGCGTGAAACAGCAAATTTCAGAAAGCGGTAGAATTTTGCAGCATGCGCAGGGTACATATTTGTCTTTTCAACGAGTCGAAGAATCTTATTATAAATCGACGCGTCGCTCTTTACAAAATGCCTTTTAAATACATAACTCCAGCGAGAATTGTAAAAAACAAGCTACACTTTTTGAACACTTTTTTGTTCGACGAGGACTAACTTCCTGTTACCCAGCGGTGATTTGTGATGCTGTGCTAGTTTAACCGAACTATAAGCATGCAGCGGAGGAAGAAAGTAAGAGTGAGTGATAAATTAAACGATTAATTTGAATTTGAATCAGAGTATAACCACCTTTGTTTCCGTCCTATTAATCAGCTCATTATTACATCGGCACATACAGCCGTTCGCGTAAGCTTGGATAAACATTTTTAAAAAAATGGAGACTAATCTTCTTTCTATCTAAAAACTCACCCGTCGACCATGTGTGTGTATGTCTGCGGAGTGAGGATGCAAAAAAAAAAAAATTTAAATATGTAATACGTATACAATTCCACCAACCTCTCTCACGTGATATTATCTCAAGATCGAAGCACACCTCGAGAAACGATAGCCGTGTATACCGTGTATAGGTAACTTGTTATCCATATACGTATATTTTCGTATCTGGTAGTATACGTATAGTCGAGTAATGAGTATGGTTTGCGCAATCGAAGGTCTTGCTATTAACGTAAGTAGAGGAGATTTTTGGTAACAATGGGAAACAATTGTACTCCGTGGTTGCGGGTGACTTGGACAATGGGTCGAAGAGAGAATTCAAGAGGGGGGGAGGGGGAAGAGAGACAGGGACACCCCCTTTGGAAAGCCGGAGTGGTATAAGACGCAAATAGCCACCTGATTTTTTCGACAGTAGTTTGTCAGTAGATTAAACCCTTGAGGGAGAGGGAGTAGTCTGCTCGCCGTATGCTCCCCATATGGCGGCCTCCCTCTGATGCGGCCCGCGCGCGCCCTCGACTATTACCCACTTTCTGCCTCCTTCTTCCTTCTTCTTTTATCTCCTCACCTCGGGCTCGCTCTCCTTCTTTTGCGCTCATCTCGGCTCCCGCCAACCCCCGACAAAACCACCCCAAAACACACCTTCGTGGATGAGGAGGAGGAGGAGGAGGAGGAGGACTGTCGGTTCGTTCGATCAGGAAGACCAACGCCATGTCGTATCAAACTTGGAGAACTGTCAGGGTTTGTTGTACGTATACGAGGAGATCGGAAACTCTGTCTACCAAGCGAACGACGGAATGAAAACTATCCGTTTGTCTGTCTGTTTGTTTGTTTGTTTGTTTGTTTGTTTGTTTGTTTGAGGTAAAATCGTAGGGGATAAGGGGGAGAAGGTCTACCAAGTTTCCGTTTTCGTAATGGGTTTCTTGTGAATTAATGAATCGCCAAGGAGTTTCTATACGGTCGTTTCGAGGAGCACCGAACGCGTAGCCTTCGCCTCTATTCAGCCGGGATGAATGGACAACGGTACCGATGCCAGTTGGCGCGCAATCCGACTGACAGCTTCAAGATTTCATCCCTGCCGCTGGATGATCCTTCCGAAGGATGCCTGCCTGGTTCCGATGACGAGATCCCATGTGACGCGTGACTTTCCAAAAAGTTAATTTTTTCACCGTGGTGAATCGACCCCGCGCAACCCTTCTACGAAACCCGCGTCGAAACGATCGCTGGGAGAGGTTGAAAGAAAAAAAGAAAAATAAAAAAAAAATAAAGAAACAAAGGTATACGGTATATTATGACAATATGTCAAGAAATTTTCGACCGGAAGTTAGGATATCGTAAAAAAAGATCTTTCGATCGTTTCTGTTTTCACGATGCATATAATATATCCATATAGGTATATATGTATGTACCATGTACCCGTTTCGTAGATCGGTTACAGTTCATTCGGGGAGAATAGACTATCGCTTTCAATCCTGTCGGATGTACGTATAATGCGACCGCTCATCGATAAATCGATCATATTCGCGTGGTAAGTGTTGAGAAAAAGTTGGGATTAGGCGAAAATCGGTACGGAAATCGAACGAGTTACACGGTACGAGGATCATCGGCATGCGACAGAGAAGGGCTGAATGAACTTGCATGAATGAAAGTTACGGGGAGGGGGTCGAGTTACGTAATGGAAACGTGGACCCTTGGGAAGAGGAGCGTGGTATACGCATTGTGAGTAGTACGGGACGAGGCTGTACGCCGGAGAGATTTTAGTGCGGATAAATGAGGCGGGTTCCGAGACTTACGACTCAGAGATCCGTTACCGCAGCGTGGTTTTTGGAGCAGGTTATTCCCGTATAGAAAATTGGCCCCGCAGACGATCGGAGATTTATTGCAGCCCAATTATGATAGCGAACGGATCACGGGCCGGATCACGCGGGGGTAAACGGAGTTAATTACGTCAGTAAAACCAACAAACATTTACCGATATATGGCTGACGCCCGACTGGCGGATGTGGGCGTCCCTCGAATCCGGAGCAACCCCGAATTCGACAGTTTACCCTCGATTAAGCCATTATCTCGATGTATACTCGGCGCCAAATTTTTCGGGAACGGTGCGGCTGATGATTTCTTTCTTTTTTTTTCGTATTTTCTTTTCATTCTTTTTTTTTTTTTATACACAGTTATTACGATCCGGCTGGCTATCCGAAATAATATCGTATATTTTCCGTTCGTCTCCTCTTCGTTGAGAACCTTCGCAAATTTTCCGTAACGCGGTCAGAAGTCGCAACTGATTGCGGCTAATTTTTAGCACGAGGGTCGGAGAAACTGACCGCGCAGCGTCGGGAGGGAACGATTTTCTACGGTGTTGAAAAGCCTCGTTCAGGTTAATTGTCTTGGCGCAAATATTGCCGTCTCATTCAGGAATGAAAACAGCGCGGTTACTGTTTGCTCAAGAAATTCGGAAGCACTTGTGAACTTTAGAAAATTCACCGCGGCTGTCCGGCTCTCGGGTCCGAGAGGTACTTGAACGCGGTAAAAGACTCTCGTCTTTTTTCTCCTCTTATAATATGCCCCCCCCCCCTCCCCGTAAATATCAATTACCGGTCAGAGCGTTTGTGTGAACCGAAAACTCGTTTCGTGGGAATTCCCGATGGCGAGAGCGAGCTCCTTCGGTTCGGTAACGAATTCCAAAGAGTTGCGTGGATTTCGCTCGTTGGGGAAAACTCGAGGAAAAAAAGATGGAAGCAAAGGGGGAGAAAAATGATCACGTCCAATTTGACGCGAGTCGAATTTTCGGATAGTATCGTTCTCCCACAGTGTAATATATGGTTAAACCTCGAGGAGGAATGTCGCCGCGATATTGTGGAAGCATTTATCGCACCGTGTAAAACACGGACGGGTCCTGTTGTAAAACAATTAATGGTCCAAGATCCAGATCACGGTCAGACCGTTCGGCCCTTGAGGACGGGCGGGTGAAATGGTGCCTAAAATCCTCGTTTAGGAGACAAATACCGGCTGATTCGATCCTCGATAAAGCCGTGTTGAAATAGGTGCGAAGACGAGGCGACCGAATGATAGTTTGGGACGACTACGGTGTTTACCCATCGTGTTTCTATGGTGTTGCCACAGTGTTTTTAAACCTGATTAACGTGATCAGATTACCACCGCATAATGTTCGGCTACAGCCAGGACTAAAAAGAGATTTACCATTTCCACCCTCAACTTCTTCGTTTCCTTTCCTTTCCTCAGCTCCGTGTACAAAAGTGGAATTAGGCACTGAATATGCATCGGTTTAACAAACTGTCACTAACAACTCTCGGATACCGAACGGATTCACCATAGCCGTGGATATACGTCCAGTCGCACCTTCTTCAGGATTCTCGAAAGTTCAACAATTTTCACACACAGAGTCGATCGATTAATCAATCCTCCAGGTTTACGCGTCGATCGAATCGAGGTCTGGGTGGTAAAGTAGCGCTGCAGCTTCCTAAGCAGGCCGTCGTGTAATCCGTTGTTTCTTAATTCTGTGGGTAAATAATACGGCATATTTTGGATAGGCTGAGGCACGCTTGAATCAGGCGCAGGCTTACTCGGACAGCAACGGCAGCGGCAACAGCAGCACTGCCTAAACAGAGCGTGTCTACCATTAATGCTTACAGGTGTTAACATTCCTCCTTCGACACTGGACACCGCAGGCGCGGCGTCCTTCCAATCACCGAAGGTGTATACCTACGTACCTCCAAATACCGCACGGGTGGTCCCAGCTTCCTTATACCTCCTTATCCGCTGCACACGATCTCACACCGAGAGCCGATCTCTGTACCAGAAGCTTGTTTCAAGGAGCCGTAATCGCCGGAATTCGGTGACCGGGGTCCAAAGTCGGGCTGAAGGGGTAAAAAATCACGAGTCTACAAAGTCTGTTTCTCTCAATTCACCCCCGATCAGAGCGCGGTAAGTTCCGTTCGAGATGAGCCAGCTAACGACGCAGGGAGCCGGACTTCATGGGTGGGCCTTGTGCGTCCAGAAAGAGGGAAAAATTCATGTATAAAACCGCCTTCTGTATACATGAATTAACGCGGGGAAAATTTATGCCCTTCTCTCTCGGTGGAAAACAATGGATGTGGCTTGGAACGATTAGGAGGAGTGGCTAATGCGAAAGTAAATGCGGTGTGACGTTTTACAGGTTAATTTAGAACCGGGATGTCCGCCAAAATCATTAACTCACGTGCTTCGGGTAATTAAGAACGAACGGAAAAGCGTTTCCGAACTTCGCCACCTTCGGGCAAAACTCTATTCTCACCATTCTCCGGCTGCTTTCCACAAAAATAAGACACACGAGCTCGCCAACGGCTATTTTGCTGCTGGAATAATGACCATCGTGCTCTGCGGGTTTTCCGGGTCGTGAAAATATCAACGCAACGTCGAGTATAAGAAACAGGAGATGGAAAAAGAATGCCAAATTATCGGCCGTTTGCCGGTGTCTAATATACTCTGGGAGACCATGTAATTACTCTATTAATTGATCTATGCGAAAAAAGTCTTTGTAGGCTCGAAGAGACTTGCGGGAGAGAAAATGGAGGAAATAATAATTGGACGGATTATGGCACAGGTACCTGAAACCTGGTAATTATACATCCAGCGGAGACAAGAGACAAAAATTGAGGTTTCCCTCTTTTTCAAAATAGCTGGTAATTGGTTGAAACAAGTCCGAAAGGTCATGGTCTAGGTACAAGTCTCTTCGGTTATTAGGAGCGGATCCTAAAACGGTCCTTTGAGGTATTAGCCACAGTCTATTAAAGACAAAGGCTGATTCGAGCCGCGAGTGGGAAGCAGAACCGATCTTGGGGTAAAATTTTTTGGAAAATGTGACAAAACCGATGACCCGAAACGTCACGGTCAGTTCGCCGGGAAAAAGCCGACAAAGGTTTTCCCCACTTTTGCCTGACACAACTCATAAATATAGCTGAAGCTAGACTCGTATTGTCAGATCCTTTCGACGCGTCTATATAAAACGAAACACCTAGACTCGCGAACGAGGCGCGTTAACCCAACGCAGACGGGATATTTCGCTGGTTCGCTTCTCTCATAAATACACATACACCGAAGTAAAAAATTCACACTGCAACCTATCACAAGCTCCTCGGTCATTAGATTAGCCCTTTCGGCTATTAGACCCGGTTTGATTTACGGCCAAAGATCCAAATTAGGGACTTGATGGCGGAAATTAAGGAATAGGGGTGAGGGGGAGGAAATTCGGACAGAAACGATTGAAGAGAAAAGATATTTTCACGCTGCAAACACTGAAGGATTATACTTGTGTGAAACATTAAGTGACACGGACCTGGCGCGGTAAAATGAAACAAAATAATTGCGCTTTTACCAATTAGCACGCAGTGTTGGGCAAAATTGTAATAAAAAATTAACAATTACAAATCACTAAGGATAATTTTTAATGACATCGAATTCCATTAAAATTATTTTCAGTAATAATAATTGAATCGGAGTTCAGTGAAATTACTTTTGATAATTGTATTTGACTCAGAGTCCATCGAAATTATTTCCAGTAATTGTAATTGAATTGGATTTCATTAAAAATACACTGAGTAATTTGAATTTAATCAAAGTTTATCAAAATTACTTTCAGTGATTGGAATTTAATCAGAAATCATTTCAATTATCCTCAGTGATTGTAATTAAATCAGACATTATTAAAATTCTTTTGAGTAATTGTAAACCACACGATGTGGTCCAATTGAATTTTTTTCTCTAACGTTATTCCTGTGAAATAATAACAAATAGACAAATAAATTTACTCCGTTTTTGGAGTATTCAAATGGTGTGATCGGAACGAGTCTTTTACAGTCAATATGTGAATGGGCTATGGTTACCAAAGTTTTTTGGGTAGCTGATCAAGGATTTCACATTACTTTGAAAAATTAATTTGTTTAAATAATTTGCTTGACCAGTCAATGTGAATATGTAAGCTCCATGAAGTTCCCGATGTTTTCGGAATTTGAAATTATGTTGAGAATTCGACATTACGTTTCCAAAGGTAATTTGTTTAAATAAATTATGAAAAACAATTGAAATTTGAAAAAAAAACATAATCATTTCCATTAATTGTAATGGATAACAGAAAAATTACAATTGTTCCAAGTAATTGTAATTAGTAGCAAAAAAATTACAATTTTTTCAAGTAATTTTAATTGACAACAAAAAAATTACAATTATTTCGAGTAATTGTAGTTGATAATCATAAAATTACAATTGTTTATACTAACTGTAATTGGTAAATCAAAATTTATAATTATTTCCCGCAATTGTAATTAGTTACTAAATATTACAGTTATTCACAGTAATTGTAATTTACGGGTAATGAAATGACGAAAGTAATTTCTGCTGCCCAATTCTGTTAGCACGAAGCTCGTCGGTCTTTGAGAGGCGAAATCGCCCTCGGATGCTTCTCCGGATCCCTTCGAACACGGTCTGGCCGAACGACGATCCTTGGGTTCCGCAATGTCTAACGGCCCAAGGCTTAAGTCTTCCTTGCGTCTTACGGAAGGTCGGTATTTGTCTATATGTATATATAAGAGCGGCGGGTGGTTCCGGTGAGCAACTCATTTGTATAATCAAGCGGCAAGCAGCATCTGTGCGATCCGGCGATCCAGCAGGTGCCCAAAAGCCTTTTGTCGCGGCGCTATGTTATACGGCTTCCTGTCCCATATGGACCAAGCGCTCCGAATTATGGCCAAAGTCCAGTTTCGACTTTCGTTCACCGGGGGAGAGCGAGAAGACGAAAGAGCGTAAGAAAAAGTTTAAAAAGGCAAACGTTAACCTCGGCATGCCGCGCACCCAACGCACACGTACACGCTCCATTATCAACGACACACTCGATTGACTTTCGGTGTTAGGTATTATAATAAAAATTCGACACCATATCTTGCGGTTATTCAAATTAACATTTTTCTACTCGCTTACTCTCCGCTTGTTCACGCTTATTCACCTGCTGTAACTTTATCTCGCCATCACCTCCTGTACGACGCATAATTTTTCATTTAATTAAACAATAATATAACAACGTGAATAATACCGGGCAACGAAAAATTTCATGAGTATTTATTTGTTTAAAAAAAATATTGCCTACAATTTCTTCTCCTACTTCGCCATTGCACGACGTGCCTCGCGAGGTGGGCAATATCAGCGCGTGCGGTGGGCGAGGTGGGAAAATGAAGACACCCAAGTATAATTAGCTGCGAATGAGAAGCGGTGTAAAATTCGTAACCCACAGCAATTTGTTTCTGGTCACAAATCACGCGAACTCGTAGCTCGGTGGTGAGTTTGAACCGAGGTTTGAGTAACACGTGTATACATACAGTATTAATGCACGTTATGTTTCAACGGTGGAAATAAAATGAAATATCGCACAAGGCGTAAGGACGAGGCGAAACGCCTACGTCGTTTACGACATACTTTTAACGGTTTGCCTTGTACTGCTGGTCGGTACGTTATACAAAATGTTCAATTCAGAGTACAGCTCATAAAGTGACGATGGTCGAACGTTAATTTCTCAGCGAATTATGCGATGTTACGCAATTCACTGTATTTTAATATTTGCCGATTATTAATCGATGCTTTAATTGCTTAAAATTGAAGTTTGTATCTTTATTGAATAAGTTGATTAGTTTTTTTTTTTTTTTTAACTATGCTTATCGCTTTTACAAAAGTACGGAATTCCGCTGGAAATGTCGGACTCAATTAGTATCGGCACCTAACGTTTTAATTGCGTGTAAACTATAGAACGGTTCAAATTACTTGAACACCGACTACATCCTCTCCGGACTGAACGTAACTCGGCAGCATTCGATATCTTCCTAAATTCTTGCCGTGTACTTTTTCAATCCCAAAGGTTACCGCAGTGTCAACCTCATGGTGAGAAATTGGTCGAGGCCAAATTGAACTCAAGTTGAAGAATGTATCTATGGTCGGGATCGCTGCTGCGTATTGTGTATTTATTATATTGTTGAAAAGCATGTATTCACGGTCACGCGAGCTTAATGCATTATCGTATAACGCATCAGGTAAAATTTGAGGCAGACGGTGCAAGACGACTCTGGGTTTGGTTCGCGGAGAGGTGATCGGCTAATCTAATAAAGCAATTAAGGTTAAGTTGTTGGGAGAAGGCTGTTATTATATATTCCCTCTAATTATACGAAGCTAGATCGAGTCGGCATCAGTGTTATTTGATAGTCCGATAAAACGCTTATAAACCAACAAAGGGGCGTTCCTTCGTGCTTTTTCATTATCTTATTCTTTAACCTTGGATCCGATGAACTTGCGTTTATTTTCGTCCTGCCGGCGCGTAAAGTAAGAGGGAAAAATTTCGCACGAATTATAATTCCCCTCGAAAAACCGTCTCGGTGAATAATTCGTTCGAGTATTTTCCTCCCTGCTCTCCGTTTTGACGAAACTTGAATGAGGATCGATAATTTACGAATCAATAAGAGAGCTAATCGGTCGAGTACAAGATTACGGTGGATAATTGAATAAATATTTGATGATAGCTATAACTGGTGTATAATACCGTTTAAGAATTGGCCCGAATGCAGAACGAAACGATACCTATGCTGCTGCGTCCAGGGCGTTGGTTTAGTAAATTGGGGTGCAGCGTTTGTATTAGCATTACAGATTTCTCCCCGCGTAGTCCCTACGAGTTATTTGTTTTTCAGCCGGTTGTTAACCCTGATTATAAACCGCCTTAGGCGTCGCCAAAACCCGTTCAGCTCTTATACATACATATATGTATAACACATTGTATTATACGTACCGAATTGTCGTATCGACGTCGCACTTCGCGTCTGATTATACAATATGCATGAAGCAACTTTCGCGTTGGATGAAAAAAATTATCAAATTTGTCCAACGATATAATTTAATGCATTTATAATAAACCCAGCACGTTCATTTCGGCACGTGTTTATACACAGGCCTGCGGGTTTAATTGTTCGCTCATCATTATACCTGCGTGTAAACCGGGCACTATGACAGGAATGCTTTTCTAGACCACGTGCAGCGGTGAAACCCCGAGATCCAAACACGTGTCCGAATTATTTCAGAGCACTGAACGAACGGCAAATATCGGAAGTCTCGAATGCTCGACGTAATTAGTTTCGCATCTCCCTCGGCCTTTCCAAATTATTAAACCGTTGCTCGTTGCAAGCTCGTGTGGCAATTATGAAATCTTGCTGCAACCGAAGACGCAGTTCGCACCTTGAAACGCGATACTTTGCTCACGCGTTATACGGGCGGCTGCATATCGTACGCTGATTACCAGGTAATTGGACCACTTCCTCACGCTCAAGACGAGTCCTTTTGATTAGTTAATTCTTGTTTATTCACGTTAAATTGGTTGCACATACGGTTTTCCCAGTCTGCTTAGAATTTACTTACTTTAATCATCTAATGAATCTTATCCCGTGTATTGTGTATTTTGTAATTATCATATTTGTTGTGTTTTGTCTTTGGACGAACTTAGCCCAGTCCTAAAAATTATGGTTAGAGTGTAAATGGTTTGAGAGGAGGACAAGGAGAAGGGGAGGGTCCTTTTGATTCTGCCTCATTCCGAACGAATTTTGGCCATAACTTTGTTCCATTGCGTGTGAAAGAGAATATATGTATATAATAACGTTAAACTGGCCAACGGCCAGATGCTTATGACGTTGTTAATATAACGTACACACGCACGAGATATAACGAAGCAATTAAATTTTCTTAACAAACAGTTTTTTTTTTTTTTTCTTTTTTTCTGTTTGCTTTTCATCGCGTGAAGAAGGTCACCCTTGGATCTGTGGCTGTATACGCTTTCGCTGCAGCCTGTTATTATACGCGTATAACGAAAGAATCGAACGCGTTTAATATCGGAAAAAGGGTATACCGCGATATTAACTTGTCAAATACGTGAAATCTCACGTCAATGGGTGATAATTACACTGTGTTCTCCGATAAGTTATAATGGTTTTCAGAGCTATGCCTTCAGGATTGTGAAGGTGGAAAATGGGCGCAACTTTGTATGCGAGATCACGGAAAGAAACGACGACGTGTCTGATCGCGGAGAATTTTGGGCGAAAGTAGTTCTGTGTTTGGGCGGGTTTTCGGTATAATTAAAAATAGAGCATAAACTTCTTTCTACGTCCGTATAAGGTATGGTACCTACACCAAAAAAATAGCTGCGTTCTGACCGAAACTCAAAGTTATTTATGAGATAGGTCAAAAACTAGTTGATGATTCCGGGGGCGGCTGCCTGCTAAGATTTCAGTTTGCAAATAGAGATGTTATAGCGTCTATGCTTATGAATTATTAAATACCACGTGGGTGGCCAGCGCTCAAGGGAAAAAAAACTCTTAAGAATCACTCAGAATTTTTGATTAAGTGACCGTTGACCGTGTCGTTATATCGATGTTCGAAATTCGCGACATCGGATGCTTCGAGCAAATTACATACGGACCAACGTAAAATTATTACACTGGGACATTTTTGCAACTCTAAGGCAAAATTTTTCGCTCCTGCACCGCCGACCCGATCGATTATTAATTTTTAAATCAACGAAGTAGCTGAGAGTCGCGTAACTCGGTATGTTTTGGGCTGATTCTTGCTAAAGCATAAATGCATGGTACAAGTAGAATTACCCTATATTACAGAATTACGGATCGAGTCGATTTGTCACCGTGAGGTACATAGGACAACGCTAGTATGAAACTCACCTGCTGTTTCCGACAAATGTATCAAAAGATAAGCGAATATGTTAGCATAATTTTGCATGATACGCGCAAGCTTTCATCGTTGAATTAAAATACAATGCCCTGGGTCCACCTGCTATTATATACCGAAGCTGTGCAGTGCTCGAGTTACGTTCACAAATTATACATATTACGATAACTCCGAATGTATTCGAACCTTTCGGAATCTCCGACGCGACTTTGCTCCCGATTATTTATCAGATATGTTCATAATATAATTAGTTGTAACGTCGGAACCCGCGTAACGCACGTAACTCATGCACTTTGACGTATGCATATAATAAAGGCAACGGTATTACAAAAACAAGGATAACACGGAACGATTCGGCGCATTAGTCACGTTAAATTCTAATAAAATCCATTAAACTGTACAAATTTATAATACGCGGCTCGATGACAAACGTGTGGTGAAAATTATTACGGTATATTATATCGGTTTCATCTTTACAACGTTCTTTTATTTCGTTAATATCGCATTCAGGTTGCTTCCTGAATTATTACCTCTCCTGCAAGAAAAAGAAGCAGCCCTTTGATCGGAGCGCCACTGACTTCGAGACTCGCATATTGTTAGATCCGGATCCTTATAAGTCCTATGATTTATGCAGATGCAACTAATAATCCGTTCACACGGTTCAGCTTCTCTCCTGCACCCTAAGCCGGTTCTTCTTATGTCCCACCGCTGACCCCCTTCTATCTATCTCTCTCTCTCTCTCTCTCTCTCTCTTTCTATTTCTCTCTTTCACTCTTCCTGGACAAAGAACTTACGCTACAGTTGTCGCCAGGAATTATACCTTTACAACACTGTCTGATTATCCGGTAAAAACGAGTTAATATTCAGCCATAGAACTGTGGTCTGTCGGCTAAGGAGTGAGATAAAAAAAAAAAAAGTCAAGGGCTTTAAGCTCCGGTCAATTTTCTTTCAGATCACTTAATCACGGTATATTTTTATCCCGTATTTCCATTTCACTCCAAGGTACACGTACGAGTTGCGAAATAAAAACGAATTATGAAACCTGACGATAATTCGTAAGAATGAAAAAACCCGATGATCCCCGTTGCCAGCGATCAACATCCACTATCGCTTTACACCCTCGTCACGTGGTACCAAAGCATCCCCTCGTATCGACACCCCTTCGCTCCATTGTTCCGAAGCTAAACAACGGGCAGCGAATAATATTTGCGAACGCATTGTTGATACAAGGGTCGAAGAAATCTCGTCACAGAACAGAGTACCTTTGGTACAAATTTTCGTATACTACACCCATACCTGTGCAACTGTGCAATATGTGTTTGTTATCGAACATGCAGTCCGGTGGCAGAACGATGGTGCTCTCTCTTTATTTCTCTCCGTTTATCGAGTGCCGGCAATTACGCCACTCAACGCTCCGGCCATTGTTCGTATAACAGATGAGAAGGTGGTAGGTCGTTACTTTCAACCGAACGTACATCGTGCCGTGATTCATTCCATGCATGCACTCACCTCAATGGTCCAATTTTTCGTAACACGCTCGCGATGCTTCTGCCTCCCTTGTGCTCGTGCACGTATCACCAGCTATGTACTCGCATGCGAAGGCACCGCGGTGTGCGTACTGGTTCGTTGAACACTTTGTACAAGTAATCGAGTCGCGCGTACAGGTAGTACCTACATATAACCCAATATGCCTGCGAGTTTTACGTGCGAACGAGCTTCTTGAAACTCAACAATCCCTCCTCACAGGTATTTTCCCAGCGATGATCAATCGGGCGTTAACCATATCGCGTTGAGCAAAGAACGCCACTTACGGTGCAAGCACGGTGTTAATGAACTCGGACCAAGTTTGGTGCACGGGTACCGCGAAGAAAGCTTCTTAATAACACTTGAAGAATTTTCTCACCCACGGTCGGCTGGAGCTGCGTTTGTAAAGGCGTTTGATGCCAAGGTGCACCGGGCAGAGTAACAGCTACGTGTAGAAAGAAATGGCAAAAGAAATGACCGTCAACGCGATCGACTCATTCGAATCCAAGACCAGGCCCGAACAATGTACCGATTTTATCTGACCTTTATTTACCCCGCAGTCCGAAGGTGTATTCTGGAGTTAGAGGTTTTTGGGGTCATGTTCGCTCGGTTTCTGGTCCAGGATGACCTGGGTTGACTTACTTCTCATTGAGATACGATCTCACGGTTGTCGACCACCCGAGGACCACCCGCGATATTTTGGGCATCGATCGGCTCGGCTACGGGTGGTGTGTCGACACTGGAGGGTGTTGGGTGTCCCTCTGATCAAGGAATGTCCGAACTTGAAACAAACTCTCTCGTCGTGTAGTTTAGAAGCTGACACCGGCGGTCGCATAGTGTTACTGACTTACTCGCTGGACCAAATAATCGACTCGCCGAGAGGCTCGCGGGGATGAGAAGAGAGAGAGAGAGAGAGAGAAGGAGAGAACCACGCAATAGCCGGCGAACGTGTAAACGAGAGGGAAGAAGACGGTACGAGGAATAAAAAATCTCATGCCAAATTCTTCGCACGTCTTAACGCCACTGAATCAAACTCAGCGACAGAACTAAAAAGAAGAGTTCTTGTCTGGCCCTTTTTGTTGGATGTTCGGGTCTGCTCGTGACGCGATGAGTCCCGAACACCCTGCAACCTCGGTTTGAGGATCGATTCTAAAATGTTAAAAATCATCACTGCGGGAGAAAGGAAAATGAGACGGTCAAACGACGTCTAGGTATGGGTCGGAGCTCGTAAGGGGGTGCACACTGGACAACCTTTCAGCACCGGTGCAGCTTCTACAATTCACAATATACGGCGTTTGATCGATCCTCATTCGAAATGCGGTGTATATTTAGCATATCCCATAACTGACAGCGTGTTATTTCAACAACAAATAACAAGCAAGCGCCATTATGAGGTAGTCAGCGATCCCGCGTATAACCACCCTCAAAACTCTCTTCTATAGATACCTGCAAAAAATACACGGGGAAACGGGTGTTGGCCGATGCGTAAAGGATCCGAGCGACGAAGAAGAGGAAAAAAGAAACTGGCGCGTCTTTGGCTACCTGGAAGAAAAATAATAATAATCATGATTATTCCTTCTCCGATACAACGTCTCTTATTGAATTAAAAAGGCACACGTGATCTGTGCGAATTGAAAATCGTTTTGTGACGGGTGAAAAACGCGCGTGCGCCGAATGAAAAGGAACGGCGGTAAGGTAATTTTGTAAAATTTTCAACCGACCGCAGAAGGACACTAACGTATCCGTATCGCGGGGTTCGGAGAGATGAGAGAATAAGTTATAAATAAGGGTTGGCCAGTGGCAATATATCTGCTGGACCGCTGGCCGCACGAACAGATATATATTACAAGATCTGAACCAGTGGGCATTAGGGAACCATTTATCAGAAGGTGCGCCTGGCTGCCCCCACATAAGTCAGCGGCAAGCGACCTTTGATAGATCGACCCACCGCACTTCATCAAATAATGAACGCGATTTATTAATAAATAGAGAGAAATTTTTTGAGAAAAAGGAATGGAAGCAGCGAGGAGTCAGGATATAATAATGCACTCGGTCAAGGGGTGAAATTAACCCTACTCCGGACCTCACGGTGATAATTATAACACCCTGCAGGAAGGGAATTGAAAACCTTGCTTTTCACCTTGCCTTTAGAAAAAGAAGCACGCGTATACGCGTGTAATATTCACATGTGTGCGCGGTAGTGGGTGGAATACAATCTGGTAGAAAAGTTTAACGCTATGGCTGGGAAACGACGAGACTCGAGGAGACTTATTGCTGGGTTTTACCATAACGGAGACATAATCGTCAGCGTGACTCTTCTTATCTCGCGGCATCGACGTCGCGGGCCCCACGGCAACCCATGAAAGTTTCTCAAATTAATCTCACAGTGTGGCGGCGGTGACTTACGTCGCAAGGCGATGTCTTATTTAATGTCACCTCGGTAGTCGGACAATGATTAATAAGAGGACCGGGGGGGGGGGTGAACAGCTTGGAACGAGTCGAGATTCCGACTTCACCCCTTCCTCTGCGTCCGTTTCGGATACGTAAGAAAAACTCCACCGGTCTTCGGGGAAATGTTTCCGATTTATTTGACGAAATTTCGATTTAATCCGCTTAACCCCTTCCCCCCCCCCCCCCCCCCCCCCGTCAAATACTTCAGCTATTTTATATTCTGGATTTTACCAGGGTACATAAAAGCGGTGCGGACTTATCTGCTCATCTTAAATTGCACGAGTCCATGGGAATCGTCGGTTGGACTTTGTGCGTGATGTTGCCTCGGAAGACGGATTTTGCTTCCTCAAAAGTAAAAAAATATAAAAATAAAAACGACGAAGAGGAGTGAAAAAGAAAAAATGGGGACCTGCCGCACTAAAACTCGATCACTGCGTGAAGCTTCGTGGGAGTGTCCGTCGACTATAAATAAAAGTTGCGTGCGAAATCTTTGGAAGGGTAGAAACGCACAAAGGACCGAAGGGGTGGAGACCCCGGATTTTGTGGGAAGGACCAGTTCAAATTTTACCACCAAATACTATTAATTTTCACTCGTCGTGGGTGATCCTGTTGTGCCTACAAACTTTTGCCTGTACAATTATTCACCGCTTTTATTTTTACATCTCGCTGCGCGATTTCAGGGGTTTCAATGTATCAGGGTTGCAGCTTCGGTTCCAACGTTTAGCATTTCAATCTCGTTATTAATATAAAACTGAATACAAAATGTTACAACGCATCGTGCCAATATTATCCGAGCAAATGTTTGGCAACATGCAAATCGGAGATGGAGATAATAATGAGCTGACGGGCAGAGTGAGCGCCCATCAGATCAATGAAATATTAATGAACCAGCTTGATACGTGATCGTTGAATTCCCGCGGCATTTACTCAGGCGAATTATGCGGGTGATGTTAATTCACGAAATCGGAGCATAGATCTGTGTGAAAACTTTGAAAGGTATGCCCTAAATTTATAACACAGCGACGAGGGAAGACGGGCAGAAAGGAAATCCGCCCCAGAAAACGAGATTTTTGAAACTGGGAGCTACCCTTTGAGAAATCACTGGTCGAAGTTCGAATTAGCGTTGGGGTAGTGATTAGGGTTGGTAAAGTGCAGCTCGAAACGAGGGGGTGGGACCTTCCCTGGGAGCGCCATGACAGTTACAGATGTTCACAGGAAGTCGCTTGCTAGTTACGACGGAAAGAAGTAAATTTTAAGAGCAGGTAATCAATTTCCCTCGTCTTCTCTGTCTCGGACTCGAAGCAGCAGAACGCGTACGAATATCGCATACCTAAGACAGGCTTAGATTTACATCCCTTTTAGTCGCGCTCCCAGCTTCCCTCAAAATTCCCGTCGGGATCATTATTCGTCTTGAATTCCCTGCGTAGTTTCATTTTTTTCATCTTTCGATGCTCCGCACTGTACATAATGTTTATACTTGTTTATACATACGTATACCTACACCGAGATAAATTTTTCGTTCCGGTTACCGCTTAGTCCATAACTATTTTCATTTTTTACCACAATCGAAAAATATAGTTCTAGGTGAAAATGAAAATTGGTTTTCTAGCTGTTATCGGAAAGTCTAGTATCCGTTACTATTCTTTCTCATTACGATCATTGTTACTACATTTTCTTGCAACTGTTGCTAGAATTTAACGGTTGTGCAACAATAAATTGACGTTAAAGCCTTGTTTAACTAAAAAAGTAGAGTAAGCCGAACAAACTGATTTTGCATTGCAATCACCAAAAAAGGATCGGTAATAGCGCAAAATGGTTACGCGTACCTCGTTTTTCGTAATTTTAACAATATTCAAACAGTTTTTTTTAACGATACCTGTTTTACTGAATTTTTTTAGTTACTGTAACAAATGAAATTTTTCTCAGTGTACTATGATTTTTAACAGATTGTATTTCTGCCATGTTTTAAAATACGGAAAGAAAATTGTGAACAATGCTTTTGTTTGACCGCATAGAATTTTTTTTTTTTACCAGTGAAATATATCGCACACAGCTGCGGGTGATCCTTGACGAATCGTCGAGTAAAAATTGAAGAACCACCGCTTCTATTCGACGCGCACTTATCAATTTAGTATACGATTTATAAAGCTTTGGAAATTGGATCTCCGAAACTGTTTCCGCAAAATTTCTATTTCTAGTCTCGAAAATTATCGATCGATCCACGTAGAATAGAGGGACAGCAACGCACGTCGGCAGAAAAATTCATCAATTTCAATTCGGTTTCATTATAATGGGTGGCAGAAAGCGAGACCCCCACAAACAATTTTTCACCACCATTTTTTTTCCGGCGAGAAATTTTTCACCGCTTCCGGTGCCAGTGCAAAAGAAAAGATAATCGATAATGAACCTTGTGACGCAGTAATTCTTCTTATAAAATAACATTAATCCCGGCAGAAGATGATTTTTGTTCAATTGAAATTCGAGCATCTCAATTGATAATAAGAAACAAAATTTGCCAATCAGCATCAACGTGTCGTCATCGTTTGTACTTTATCTCGCAGGTAGATTTTCACCCTGCGCGTGTATTATAATAAAACTACATAGCTGTAACAAATTTAAACACTCCGACGCCCAATTGCATCCGCTCTTTTTTTTCGGCCTAATCATAACCTTCGGCATATTCATCGGTGCCTCCTACTATCCTCATCTGTATACCTTAACACGTGTTGCATACAAGCATTTGTTAGTACCTGGGTAAGCTGAGCACGCAGCGTACGGTAATTGGGCACGAGAAATAAGCAATTACTATATTTTGGTTCGGCAAATATTATAATAACGGGCTGCGAGGGTTTACCGGTTTTATCAGCCCCGCGATCGACGGTCCTGGCGCCTTCAACAGCGCTAAAACCATCACCATTTCCCCGATATTACTAATATCTTACCTCTAGACTCACTTGATGACCTCCCTCGTCTTGCTTGTGTATATATACACACCGCCTCTAATTGTGAGCTTGTAATTTTACCGAAAACGGCGGTAAGCTTAAACGCGTTTGCTCATACCCGCATACGCAACTCTCACCTCTTAAATTACCCTAATTGCAAGGGCATGACGTAGCCCCTGCAGTTTTGTTCATTTTTTTTTTCTTTTTTAATCTTCTTTTTTCTCTTTTTTTCACACAATTTTCCGACATCTTCTGCGACCTGTAATCGACGGTGGAAATAATGACGCTATTATCAAATAAATCAGGAAAAAAATGGTAGCATCTTGATGATTTTTTTTTTTTTTTTTTGGAAGTGGCTTGTTCGGACGCACGTATTTCCGAGAGATGCTGGGCTGGACCGGTGGGTTCTTTTTCGGGAACCTCACAATTCCCACGTCGAGTTCTTGCGGAGGATGAATGAGCCCAGGGGAACCTTTACTTCCTCCCATATATCTAATGCGACTTTAATGTCATTTGTCCTTTTTCAATTTCCCAACATTCCTGGAGGCATTTTCGTTTGTTTGGTGCTCAATTATGTAACCCCCCCCCCCCCCTGACTTTGCTGTCTCCTTTGCTGCAGTGTCATTCGGTAGAAAATAGGCTTCGGGGCCTCTCGCTGAACCGTCTGGTTATAATTGAATTAGATTTGATTTGACGTAGGTACCGTTTCCTAAATGGCCTTCGATAAATCTTGGATATTATTTCACACCCTCGTAAGAGAGAAAAAATAAAAATAAGAAAACTTTGCTTTTCCTGATGATGTTTCTCAGAAATTTTATGGAGCGGGAAAAATGATACGCACTTAATAGAGATATTAGGTATAGGTCAGGTGACTTTGCCGGCACGGGGTCGAAATTTGAGAAAATGGAAAACAATTTTTTTATAGACTGAAAGAGGTGTTCGTACATATCAATTGAACGGATCTAATCAAATTGATTATTATACCTATAAGCTGTATATTACGGTTGTGAGACGAAGGCTCGGGGTAAGCGGATATATTGAAATGGAAGGTGATTGCATCGCTGATTGCTGCCATGACCTACCGCAGCTTCCGACGTTATACCTGCAGACACTGTTATTAAATGAACGGTACCCGTCTCAATATCCCCGTGAAATAAGCCGGCTTTCATTTCTTCACGGCGTCTACAAAGCTGCAGGTCTCTGCCGAAGATCAACTTTCAATTTCTATTCTCTCTACCCTTTGGCTCGGTGTCTCGGTTAATTTGAACAAATTTCGGGCTCCTATTACTTCATTCTCAGCTAATTCGCATCGCTGTAATAATTCCATTTGATACAGAATTTCTATTTTCGCTTCCCAAAATCGAGAACGAAAGTTAAATTAGTCCGCATTATATTTTGCAATGAAAAATATGAAATTACGTTTCGAAAGTGTTTCGCGAAGCCTGGTTATTGAAGGAACTGCGTGTCGCTGGTCTCAGCTGAGGGTTCCAAGGACATCCGCTCGATTAAATTCATTTCCTAAGATGACGTACAAGTTTTATTTCACCATATCGTCATGGACTCATAGCTATCGCAGTCTTCGCGATCTAGTAAGGCTTCCACTTTGACGCCTTTTTCATCCCAAAGTTCGAAGTGAAGAATACGCACGCCTGCAGGCTAATACCTGTATATTAAGAATCCATATTTTTTGCAGTGTCAACACGTCGATGGATACGTTATATTAAACCTATATCACTTGTACATTGATATTGCGACTTATCAATTCGCACGTCGTAAAAATCGACTCGCTAACAATTAATCTATAAGCTCGAAATCTCACACCAAACAGAGAGGCTCCGCGATAGCGACAGTTTTTCACGTATAACGTGCAAAGTAAAGCAAGTATTTTGCGAAAAGCCAACGAGGTACGTATAAGGAAAGCTCAACTTGAACACCGATTCGCGGTCTTATTGATGGCAAAATTTGCTTTCCGGATTTCCGGAATATCCTCAATTTCGCGGTCATAATTTGTTAATAATTGTGCATTAGCTCGTTGGCTCCCTCGCTGGCCAACTGGCCCCAACTGGCCCAGGTGTGCGCTCGAGAAGCGTGGCCGACGCGTGGCGTGGCTTGGGCCACACTTTGGGTCTCGTTGGACTTTGGCTCTTTGGTTTTTGATTCCGCGTCTCTTTCTTTCTCGCCTCGCCCGCCTAAGGCTCGCTTCGAAGTAACGAGAAAACCGCCAGCTACATGCCGTATCCTCTCCGCATGGCAATAACTCTTCGAAGAAGACACGAACAAACGATGTGACCTTGCTAAAGGTCAAAGACGATGACGAGGGGTGAAAAGAATTGAGTTACGGAAAGTCGAAGGGAAACTTTTGTGATGCAGGATATTGCGAAGAAGCGATGCGATACGTACGTACTTTTGACGTAGGTATTTGAATATCGAATCTTCGAAATGTCTAAAGAAATTTGGCGAGAAACAAAAGTTTTATCATAATACGTAATTCTTTAGCTTTTTAAACACCGTACCGTACAACTGCAGTTAAAAGTATACGTGTACGTATATGCAAAAGTTGTGCCATGCTCGTTGCGTTGGAGGAGAAAATTTGGGAACTGATTCGCGTTGATCTTTGAACTTGGTTCGGGAATTTGCATTTATAGAAAGGTAGCAATTAACTATCCACAGAATAATATAATTATCAAATTAACTCTCACACTCCCACACAATTACTTGCAGCTCTGGAGGCATTTAAGTGGATAATTATTGGGGAGCGTGGGTCAAGCGGTCAGAATTTGGCAACGTCACGTGGCGTGTACCTCTACAGTGGCACCATGTAATTTATATGGGGGCCAAATTCTCGTCGATACGATCAGGTACGCCTTAGACAAGCCGATCAGGGTACCTACGTACTTATCCAACGGAGAAAGTCGCTTTGGAAGATGCGACTTGTTTTTACCGAACGAAATTCTAACGGCAATGCTTGCGCGATTCCACGTCCGTCTCTTCCATACCATTTTTCGCGCTTTCCATCCAGCTCGTAAGATTTTCGAATCCGACATCTCTCGCAGATACCTGCATCCCACGTCAATTGAAACAATAAGAGAATAGTATTTCGGCCTGCCGCGTTTCATTGAGAACTGTTTGGACGCGCTGTCGGGGTTCCGACGCGGTGCGGCTTTTTTCCCCATTGTCCCGACGGCTGGATTTCATTATTCAAATTGTTTTCCCGGCTTGGCCATGCCGCGTTTTTATATTCTTTCCATTGTAATTGGAAATTAGCAACGCTGACGTAAACATCCAGCGTTTGCGATTTCTTTCAAAGTTTTCCCGAACGAATTTTTTCAATATTCTTTCGCAATTGACCGTGAAGATCCGAGTAACGAGCCAGATAATCAAATTTCGTTCGGCAACTCGGATACATCAGATTTAGTCGATTTGTTAAAGGTTGAAAAAACTCTGATTTATATTGAAACTATTAATTATTCTTTCACTA
Organism: Neodiprion pinetum; assembly: GCF_021155775.2. Classification (NCBI taxonomy): domain Eukaryota; kingdom Metazoa; phylum Arthropoda; class Insecta; order Hymenoptera; family Diprionidae; genus Neodiprion; species Neodiprion pinetum. Next base: position 6,112,864 of record NC_060232.1, read on the forward strand.
GGAGTCTAATACCTGCCCGCCGCTAATTGTATTCCATTATTCAACTTTCATGAATCAATTATTACATACAATACATTAAAAGATTTCGGCATTTTACCTTTTCCTTTAATTTATAAACTGTATAATTTTCTGGTTTCGGCTAATGAGACCTCTGAGTTTTCACTGCCTTTCTTAACTTCGTAATCACGGAAAAACACGAACGGTTAATGGTACCCCAAATGATTCGAGCAGAATATACGAGAACGCCCTGTCGACTTCCGGTTCTTAACAAGCCGACCGTGTTCACGGTCTTGTTTGTCGGGAGTGTCACCAAGACAATTAGAAAAATTGCTCGGATATTTTCTTTGATTTGGACCATGAGATCCATCTCGTCCACTCCACTGATCTCTACGCTGCTCAGAGTAGACTTGTACCCTGATGGGTATCCACGAAAACGCATGGTATGTATAACCGTTAACGGAACATCCACTTCAGTCTTATAAGAAGAGAAACATGTAATAGTTTTGAAATATCAATAGGTTCATGTCAGATGAGCAAAAATTGGAATTCACCTGCTACTTCGTTCTTCGGAAGCCATCAAGTTGAATTTCGTTCGAAAAGTCTGCGGAACATTTCCATTTCTGTAACTCCAATCAAGCTCTGACTTTCTGGTTTTCCATGAATGAGAAGTCCGCCGGGAAGGTCGATATTTGATCGGAATAAAACTGTCATGTTTCATTTGGCGACCTTTCGGCTGGACCCAGCCAGCCATCATCAGAGTTAAAAGACATTCCTAAGCGTTTGGATGTTCATAGTACGATTTTCTGGTTTTCCCTAAATTCTAAGTTTGCCGCAACAAATTATAACACAATTGTTCATTAGATTTAAGAACATATGATTTAATGACCTCATGGTAGAATACATGGTCGACATATGGAATATGCATTGATGGGGAGTCCGCTCGTTAGTTTATATCGTGTCTGGAATATGCCTATTTGACTTCGGCATAAGAAGGGTAATCGTACAATTCAACAATGCTTATGTTTATATGAAAATTTACGGTTTCCACAGTTTGAGAAGTCCGTCTTCACTGTATGAGCAGAGCAAGTTTTGATGCGGATGATGAGCTAACCCGATTACATCTTTTTCATGGATCTGCGAAAAACAATATTGACAATAGTTTTATCTCTTGCAAGTTTAATATTAAGATAAATCGAATAACAGGGCTTACGTTTGAAATTTCTAGGAAACGAGGTATTCGTTTCAATAAATCAATGACATTAGTTGTACTCACGTTGAGGGTTCGCTCAAGTTTTCCCGACGAAGTGGAGAAACAATACAAAACGAGATCCTCTCCAACACAGTATATGAATTCTCCACGCGGGCTAACACAGGCGCAAACGAAATCTCCACCTTCTCGTTTTCCACTGGAGAAGGATCTGACTATTTGTCCTTGCATGTTCATTATTACCACAGTGTTTGATCGATTACAAACGACAAAATGTTCCGGATTGCGAGGTAACGGATGGATACTGTTGACAGTAAGATCTGCAGCTCCCAAAGATTTGTATGTGCCTATGCACTCTGTTGTTTTCAAGCCCCAGAGCTTGACTGTTCCATCTGAGGAAGCACTGCAGATCAAAAATGTTTATTAATTTTCAATCAGTTTGAAGAAGCAGACTATGTGTTGGGAAAAAACTTAATTTTGTCACATAAATTTTTCACCTTATTATGCTGTGACCGTCCGGGGTGAAAACTACTTCATTGACAAATGAGATATGGCCTCGGAATTCTTTCAATGTCTTTCCAGACTTTAACCCGTGTATCCTGCAACAAAAAATTGTCAAACGTGAAAATAAATGTAATGGTTATGCGAAAGAAATTCTGCCAAAGTTTATCATTTCTATTTTTACAAAATGACGTACCTTATAGTGGTGTCGAATGATGCGGATAGTATCTGACTGTTGTCTCTACTGAACTGAAGACAAGTGACACCTTTGGCATGTGCTTTTTCGAATCTGCGGAGGCATTGGCCACTTTGAACACGCCAAACTTTCATTTTCCCGTCTTGGCCACCACCGGCAAGCATTTCGCTATCGCGGCTAAATGACATTGATAAAACGGCTTGTTCCATCATCATGAAGTTATCCTGTGCCTGGTACTTCAAATCTTTTCGTATTTTTCCAGTAGTAAAGTTCCACACCTCTATAAACCCGTCGACGGAGCCTGTTACCAAATATTGTCCATCTGGTGAAAATCTCGCACACTCAACATGTGACTTTTGCCCAAACTTAATTTGCTTAGATAACTGAGTTGGGTATTTTTCATCTTCCTGATCTCGAACAGCTGCTTTGCCTCTGAACAAATCTATGGTTGTGCCAGGAGGCAAGAGCCCTTGGTGCTGCTGCCATTTCAAAGCTTGTCCGAGCAAAGCTAGCAGCCTGCTGGATGGTACGACTGATACTTCACCCGCCAAAGCAGTTGCTATATGAGCTCTTCGCTTTTCCTTTGTACTTCCATCAGGGTATGCTTCCCTTGGGTCAAAGTAGGACCGTGCCAAAAGATTTTCTGGAGAAAAGTGGAAGGTGAGAAAAATTATTCAATTGAAAATTAAATAAACATCTGTAGCTTGTCAGTTAAGAAACTAGTTATGAAAGTTGTATTAGTTATTCTGTTTTACCAAGATGGATGTATCTTTCAGGTTCCTGCTGCTTCATCATTATCATCGGGTCAGTTTGCCTCAGCAGAGATCTAGCTGCGCCCAATTCTCTTAGTTCAATTAGTTCTAAAACAACCTGTGAATAAACATTTGTGATATCGGATTTCTGTTATAGGTTTGACAGTTCACCTGACTTTCTACGTCTTTGAAAACATATGTAAACAATGAAAGTTGTTAAATACCTGTTCGTACAAATCAATGAGTTTTTTATCAGGCAATTTGAGGGACTGTGTCGCTTTAAGCACAGTATCCCAATGTCCATTGTTAATATCCGTAACAAATCCGTCAACGCTGTCAACTGTATTCAACGAGACACCAGTTTCCTCCTGGTTAAGTATTTAGAGGATTAAATTAACAGTTTGATCAATTAACAAGGAGTATTTCCTCGTAGGATTATGAATAAATTTAATATTACCTGCAAGGTTTGTAGTGTTTTTACAAGATTAGACTCCTTCAAGTACTGTTGAATCAGTCGTATAACACTGAAATAAGAAGATATTGTAGTTTGATCGGGACTAATAATTAATTATGTACAGAGTAGATACGTACTCAGCGGATTCAATTTCGATTGACATTTTTACGAGCGAACAACTATTTATTTACTTGCTGTCACAATGTTTACTTCGGTCAAAAGTTTAATACCATCCTAACCCTAAATAGCAGTCGGTAATAGAATGGCAGGCACTTGATATCGCGGCATTAAGTGCGGAACAACGTAGACGAGCGTTTCAGTAGTTGCAGAAAATTCCGCTAGGAAGACAATCATCAGTATCTATCTAAATATCTAGTCAATGACTTCGTTCCGTGGAAATATTATTATCAAGTTTATTATCAATTTAGTTTTGAATAACCCACGGTGTTCTTGTTGCATGTTGATCACGTTCGAATGAAAACACCTGTCTTCTGTCCTTCGGGTGACAAACGTTGATGTATCGTTCGAATTCGAGCAATAAACAAAATCTGTAAATTCGTAAATAAAAACAGCAAAAATGAGTAATTCAACTATTTCAGATCAATCCCTGATGGATAAATCAATGCGGAGTGTTTTTGGTAATTATGAATTAACTTTTTTTTAAATTATGACGCAATGAATTGTTAACCGGATAATTCAGTCGCCCAAAAATACGATTGCAATTAATTTTCAGTCGGAAATATTCCGTATGAAGCAACAGAGGAGAATTTAAAGGACATATTCAGCGAAGTTGGACCAGTTCTCTCATTCAAGTAAGTATGCTCCGTAACGTTCTTTACCCTAACCTCAAACAGTCTTTTATTGTGAAACAAAAAAAAAAAAAAATACAATTACTTTACAGGAATTGGCAGGAAAAATCCATTAAAAAGTTTTAATTTATCTAACACTTTATTAGCATCTCATTATTTCCATAGTGAAAAATACTTATTATTGATTTATTTTGAAACTTGTGTATATCTTCTCGTATCTTTTTCTCAGGCTGGTTTTTGACCGAGAAACTGGAAAGCCGAAAGGATATGGATTTTGCGAGTATAAGGATCAAGAGACAGCGCTTAGCGCAATGCGTAACCTGAATGGCTATGAAATAGGTGGAAGGACACTGAGAGTGGACAATGCTTGCACAGAAAAAAGTCGGATGGAAATGCAAAGCCTGCTTCAGGGACAGAACACTGAAAATCCTTATGGCGAGGCAGTTCAAGCAGACAAGGCACCAGAGGCTATAAGCAAAGCAGTTGCATCGTTACCTCCTGAACAGATGTTTGAATTGATGAAGCAGATGAAGCTATGCGTGCAAAATAATCCAAACGAAGCACGACAAATGCTACTACAGAACCCGCAGCTTGCTTATGCCTTGCTTCAGGCCCAAGTTGTGATGAGAATTGTCGACCCTCAAACTGCAGTCAATATGCTACATAAAGCCAACCCGATTCCTGGTGTTATTTTACCAAATGATAAGCCACCGCTGCATCCTATTGTTCCAAGAATCGAAGAACCCTGGACTCCTAGACCTGCACCAACACCAGTTAATCCACCTGCTCCAATTTTTGCAGGTGAATATAGCCAGATTTCCTGATACTCATTTCAAATATTTATTCTCAGAAAGTCATTCGTCGTGACCCAATTTTAGTGGAACTTAATTTTTTTCTGTAATTTACCCATCGAGTATCGACTTTTAGGTTGAAAGTTCAATTATATGATTTCTAATTATTCATTAAATTTATAGGGCAGGATGTGGATCTGCGTACTTTAGATAGACAAATTGATCCAAGGCTGGCTAGAATGGATCAAGACTTACGAGGGCCACCCCAAGTCCCTCCTGTTCCTGTCAGCGCTCCAGTTATAGCTCCTCCATCAGATCCCAGAGCTGTATCACAGAGCTTTGCTCTTCCAGAACCGTTAGTATAATTATAAATTGGGTTCTGTTTCCAATGGGATATTAAATAATCAATAATTTGCGTTCTTTTACAGCACTCTTCCAGCGGAGGGTATAGAGAGGTGTTACTATTATACTTGTCGTGAATGTAGCCCAATAACTTATCATTGTTCGGTAACTTCAATATTCGTTCTAGTTTCGGTCGTGATCCGAGAGCTGACAGATTCGGACGAGAACCACGAGACCCACGTGACCCTAGGATGCCAGTTGATCCTCGAATTCCCAAAATTAATCGTAAGCATCAAATCAGAGTTTTAATTTCCACTATTAACTTATCAGAACTCAGTGCTAGCAGTAACTTTTGTGAAAAAGTGATTTTCTAAGTAACTGTCGAAAGTTGCATGAGAATTTGAAGATGGTTCCTGGTTATGCATATCTACTGTAAAATTTGAAACGATCACGATTAGATGAAGCGATACATTCTCCTCATTCATATAATTTCATTCTGAAGAGTTTTTTCATATAGTTTGTGGATTATGATTAAAAATCGAACGCATAGAGATGTATAATTTATTTCATTCTTAAAGAAGATTTTAAGATTCGCTTGTACAGTATCGTTCGCTATTGCGGCAATGCATTATGCTATGCTGTTGACTTACCCTCGCCACATTTCATGAGATAAATTTAACTCTGATTACGATTTAGTTTCGTGTTCCTTTAACGAGATTATGAATTTTTCCAGATCAATTCTTGTTTGTGATGTTACAGCACCGGCTCCTGGGGTCACGTCTGTCGCACCCAGACCCATTGTGGCAACACCGGTGCCACCCCCTACAACAAGTGGTATTAACCCTACTAATCCACTGAGTCTCTCAACACCCAGTACTGCTACCTCAAGGTTAATGGCGGGGATGTCGCCTGCTGGTAACATTCCAAGTGGTGCTTCTGACCAGGAAAAGGTACTAAAGACTTTCCAATGTTCAAATTTACAATGTCATAGTATGTGATTTTATGAAAGGCTCCTGCTATGTAAGCCTTCCCTGCACTCACCAAAAGATTAGACTGTTGACCTAACTTCATCTAAGACGTGAAGAATATAAACATATTACAACTTTTTGTGTCTTTACATGTATATAACATTTCTTGAAATTGTTTTCATTCTATGTTACAGGCGGCATTGATCATGCAAGTGTTACAATTATCAGATGAGCAGATTGCTATGCTTCCTCCGGAACAAAGGCAGAGTATCCTAGTGCTCAAAGAACAAATAGCGAAAAGCACTCAACGTTGAGAACATCTTCTCACGGAATGATAATAATTGTATTTTACACGAAAAAAACTCATCAATTTTAATATTTAAGTATGTCACTGAACATTATGTTGGGTGTACTAGGTCTAGATTGTTTAAGATTCAATATGTTTCATTATATTACTTGACTTGTCTAAGCAGAGGGTGTGAAAATAAAAATTTGATTAACTGACGTGCGATTTTTTGTAAATATCATGATGATTTTGTGAATACGAAAACTCTGTATACACCACTTGACGAGAAGCACAGATTTTCTGGCAAATAACGTCTTGAAATTTCAAAACGAATTAAAATAGTGGTTAAAAAAAGGTTGGTAGAACCGGCCTTATGTGCGCAGAAGGCCGATGATTTCTAGGTTTAGTTGAACAGCGTATGACGTTGACTCCTGTCTATGGATTCAATCTACTACGAATTTTTTTCAAAATAAACCAAAAACTGGTTTTTTTGGTCACGAAATCTCTTATTAATCAATCCGATCTCAACCTCCGATTGTTGCACTGATCTGCTGAAACTTGGAAACCATTGGTCGCAGCTTACCGGAACTATGTGCAATTATGTTCTCTCGCAAGGTTGCGTCCAAATGGTGCATGAAAGATGGAACATTATTTGAAATCTGCCACATTTCAACGGAAAAATTTCAAGCAGTTTTTGAAGACAGAATGTTCATTCTCAAATTCGATTCAAAGGATCCTTATAAGACTAATTGCCACAATTAATTTATTCCAGCACTTTTCAAAATCGCGAAAATTTTCGCCAAAAATACAAAGGGGTTAGCCTTCCTTTTTTTTTGACCAAAAAATTTTTCGTCTCAGAATTGATTCGTATGACTCTTTCCCGACCAATCGAACCCCAAGGAACTCAGAAAACGCAGCGAAAAGAGCGTGGGATCAACAGGAGAGAAGATACGAGGAAAAAAGCACCTGCTGAAAAATGTCGAAAATTCAGGTTTTCGTTTTGTGGCTGTAACTTCCGATGCGTTGATCGCAGCGTATTGGGACTGCGCCCAATCGATTTCTCTCGCAAAATTACGTCGGAATAGTGCCACTATTAATTATTTCCAGCACTTTTGAAAATCGCGAAAATTTTCGCCAAAAATACAAAGGGGTTAACCTTCCTTTTTTTTTGACCAAAAAATTTTTCGTCTCAGAATTGATTCGTATGACTCTTTTCCGACCAATCGGACCCCAAGGAACTCAGAAAACGCAGCAAAAGAAGCGTGGGATCAACGGGTGAGAAGATACGAGGAAAAAAGCACCTGCTGAAAAATGTCAAAAATTCAGGTTTTCGTTTTTTGGCTTTAACTTTCGATGAGTTGATCGCAGCGTATTGGGACTGCGCCCCGTCGATTTCTCTCGCAAAATTACGTCCAAATAGTGCCACAATTAATTTATTCCAGCACTTTTGAAAATCGCGAAAATTTTCGCCAAAAATACAAAGGGGTTAGCCTTCCTTTTTTTTTGACCAAAAAATTTTTCGTCTCAGAATTGATTCGTATGACTCTTTCCCGACCAATTGGACCCCAAGGAACTCAGAAAACGCAGCAAAAGGAGCGTGGGATCAACGGGTGAGAAGATACGAGGAAAAAAGCACCTGCTGAAAAATGTCGAAAATTCAGGTTTTTGTTTTTTGGCTGTAACTTTCGATGCGTTGATCGCAGCGTATTGGGACTGCGCCCAATCGATTTCTCTCGCAAAATTACGTCGGAATAGTGCAGGCAAGAATTTATTCCAGCACTTTTCAAAATCGCGAAAATTTTCGCCAAAAATGCAAAAAAATGCCTTACTTTTTCTTCATTTTTGAAGCCGAAAATTTTTGGTCTCGGATTCGATTCAAATGACCCTTACCTGAATAATTGGACCCTCAGGAACTAGGAAAACGCAGCGAAAGGAACGTGAGATCAACAGGAGAGAAATGGCGAACGAAAAAGCACCTGCTGAAAAATTTCGAGAACACAGGTTTTCGTTTTTTGGTTGTAACTTTGGACGCGCCGATCGGAGCCTATTGGAACTGCGCCTTATCGATTGCTCTCGCAAAATCACGTCCGAATAGTGCATGAAAGAATTTATTCCAGCACTTTTCCGAATCGCAAAAATTTCCGCCAAAAATGCAAAGGGGTTAGCCTTACTTTTTCTTCATTTTTTGAGCGGAAAATTTTTTGTTTCGGATTCGATTCAAATGACCCGTACCTGATTTATTGGACCCTCAGGAACTCAGAAAACGCAGCGAAAACAGCGTAGTGATTTAAAGTCCTAGAAAGGTGATAGGGAGAGAAAGAACGACGCTTCTTAACACTTCGAGTGTATTTTAACACACATTTGAAAGATACGAGCGAAATTTTTCATCATCCAACTGTCGCAGAACGGCAGCGTTATTAGCCGACCCGTTCACTGAAGAATACATCTTCAGTCAACGGCTGACGATCGAAGGGCCTGGCCGCTTGAGTCTGGAATCGGCAGGAGAGATAAAGTGTGTATTTCTTGTATGAAATGTGAAAGCTAAAATCATTATACATCATATCATATCATCATACATCATACATCATACATCATACATCATACATCATACATCGTACATCATACATCATCATACATAGTATCAAAGTTCGAAACCATAGTTTGGATGTCGGATGTTCAGAAAGTGACGTCACCAATTCAGAATCAGCTAGCCGAATTCCTCAGTCGGGAAACAACCGCGCAGTAGAGCGGACGGATGAGAGTCGAGCTCCGCAAATTTCGAGTAAGGGTTCTCAACCTCCCGATCCCGCGCTTCGGGTCCGCTACGTATTTCGAGTACCGGGTTCTCAACCTTCCGGATCCCGCGCTTCGGGTTCGCTACGCGGTGAAACTCGACTTCCAGGATAAGCGCTCCGTGGTTCCTGGTTCATGTTTACAATAAATTATTTCAATTCGTTTTTCGTGCAAGCCCATATTCAGTAGCTGTCAGTCCGCTAATAAAATTTCTCGACTTCCAGGATAAGCGCTCCGTGGTTCCTGGTTCATGTTTACAATAAATTATTTCAATTCGATTTTCGCGCAAGCCCAAATTCAGTAGCTGTTAGTCCGCTAATAAAATTTCTCGACTTCCAGGATAAGCGCTCCGTGGTTCCTGGTTCATGTTTACAATAAATTATTTCAATTCGATTTTCGCGCAAGCCCAAATTCAGTAGCTGTTAGTCCGCTAATAAAATTTCTCGACTTCCAGGATAAGCGCTCCGTGGTTCCTGGTTCATGTTTACAATAAATTATTTCAATTCGTTTTTCGCGCAACCCCAAATTCGGTAGCTGTCAGTCCGCTAATAAAATTTCTCGACTTCCAGGATAAGCGCTCCGTGGTTCCTGGTTCATGTTTACAATAAATTATTTCAATTCGTTTTTCGTGCAAGCCCATATTCAGTAGCTGTCAGTCCGCTAATAAAATTTCTCGACTTCCAGGATAAGCGCTCCGTGGTTCCTGGTTCATGTTTACAATAAATTATTTCAATTCGATTTTCGCGCAAGCCCAAATTCAGTAGCTGTTAGTCCGCTAATAAAATTTCTCGACTTCCAGGATGAGCGCTCCGTGGTTCCTGGTTCATGTTTACAATAAATTATTTCAATTCGATTTTCGCGCAAGCCCAAATTCAGTAGCTGTTAGTCCGCTAATAAAATTTCTCGACTTCCAGGATAAGCGCTCCGTGGTTCCTGGTTCATGTTTACAATAAATTATTTCAATTCGTTTTTCGTGCAAGCCCATATTCAGTAGCTGTCAGTCCGCTAATAAAATTTCTCGACTTCCAGGATAAGCGCTCCGTGGTTCCTGGTTCATGTTTACAATAAATTATTTCAATTCGATTTTCGCGCAAGCCCAAATTCAGTAGCTGTTAGTCCGCTAATAAAATTTCTCGACTTCCAGGATAAGCGCTCCGTGGTTCCTGGTTCATGTTTACAATAAATTATTTCAATTCGATTTTCGCGCAAGCCCAAATTCAGTAGCTGTTAGTCCGCTAATAAAATTTCTCGACTTCCAGGATGAGCGCTCCGTGGTTCCTGGTTCATGTTTACAATAAATTATTTCAATTCGATTTTCGCGCAAGCCCAAATTCAGTAGCTGTTAGTCCGCTAATAAAATTTCTCGACTTCCAGGATAAGCGCTCCGTGGTTCCTGGTTCATGTTTACAATAAATTATTTCAATTCGTTTTTCGCGCAACCCCAAATTCGGTAGCTGTCAGTCCGCTAATAAAATTTCTCGACTTCCAGGATAAGCGCTCCGTGGTTCCTGGTTCATGTTTACAATAAATTATTTCAATTCGTTTTTCGGGCAAGCCCATATTCAGTAGCTGTCAGTCCGCTAATAAAATTTCTCGACTTCCAGGATAAGCGCTCCGTGGTTCCTCGTTCATGTTTACAATAAATTATTTCAATTCGATTTTCGCGCAAGCCCAAATTCAGTAGCTGTTAGTCCGCTAATAAAATTTCTCGACTTCCAGGATAAGCGCTCCGTGGTTCCTGGTTCATGTTTACAATAAATTATTTCAATTCGTTTTTCGCGCAACCCCAAATTCGGTAGCTGTCAGTACGCTAATAAAATTTCTATAACTTCATAATCTTCTCATAATCTTTCTGGTAGATTATATCGATAAAAAAATTATATCAAACCTTACACATTATTTTTGATTTGTTCTCACGCTGAAAATATTTATTAGTATTCGGGGTACAACTCGAGGTGGTTGAAGGTGGTCGGAGGTGGACGAGGAGGAGGACGAGGAGGACGAGGATTTGTGCTGGGTGAGTAAAACACTTTTATAATATTTGATGGCAATTATAATTATATTTCATCTGAAATATTACAAACTTGTCACGTTTACAATATATTATTTCAATTCATTTTTCGTGCAAGCACATATTCAGTAGCTATGAATAATCTTATACAATTTATTATATTATTAATTAATTAATTAATATTCTTATAATATTTAATGGCAATTGTAATTATATTTCATCTGAAATATTACAAACTTGTCACGTTTACAATAAATTATTTCAATTCATTTTTCGTGCAAGCACATATTCAGTAGCTATGAATAATCTTATACAATTTATTATATTATTAATTAATTAATTAATATTCTTATAATATTCAATGGCAATTGTAATTATATTTCATCTGAAATATTACAAACTTGTCACGTTTACAATAAATTATTTCAATTCATTTTTCGTGCAAGCACATATTCAGTAGCTATGAATAATCTTATACAATTTATTATATTATTAATTAATTAATTAATATTCTTATAATATTTAATGGCAATTGTAATTATATTTCATCTGAAATATTACAAACTTGTCACGTTTACAATAAATTATTTCAATTCATTTTTCGTGCAAGCACATATTCAGTAGCTATGAATAATCTTGTACAATTTATTATATTATTAATTAATTGATTAAATACATTAATCCTTACACAATATTTTCGATGTCTTCCTATACTAAAAATATTCATTACTATTCCAGGTATTACCCGAGGTGGTCGGAGGTGGACGAGGAGGAGGACGAGCTGGACGAGGAGGAGGACCAGGTGGACGAGGAGGAGGACGAGGTGGACGAGGAGGAGGCGGGGTGGGTCGTGGGAGAGGACCTCTCCTCCCCTCAGAGGAGAGGAGGGGGAGGGGCAGGGAAGGGGGAGAGGTGGGCGGGGAGGGGGAAGGGATGGGAAGGGGAGGGGAGGGCGGCGGGGAGGGGAGGGTGGTGGGGGGGGAGGGCGGCGGGGAGGGGGAAGGGGAGGGGAGGGGAGGGTGGCGGGAGGGTGGCGGGCGGGCGGGCGGGTGGGAGGGAGAGGGAGGGAGGGAGAGGGAGGGAGGGCGGGAGGGAGGGAGGGAGGGAGGGAGGGAGGGAGGGAGAGAGTGGGGGACGGATGTCGATGCGAGCCCGTTAGAGTTAATAGAGCAGTACCCCCCCCCCCCCCCTCCTGCGCCCTCCCTCCCTCCTTCCCTCCCTCCCTCCCTCCCTCCCTCCCACCCGCCCGCCCGCCCGCCCGCCCGCCACCCTCCCCTCCCCGCCGCCCTCCCCTCCCAGCCGCCCTCCCCTCCCCACCACCCTCCCCTCCCCGCCGCCCTCCCCTCCCCTTCCCATCCCTTCCCCCTCCCCGCCCACCTCTCCCCCTTCCCTGCCCCTCCCCCTCCTCTCCTCTGAGGGGAGGAGAGGTCCTCTCCCACGACGCACCCCGCCTCCTCCTCGTCCACCTCGTCCTCCTCCTCGTCCACCTGGTCCTCCTCCTCGTCCAGCTCGTCCTCCTCCTCGTCCACCTCCGACCACCTCGGGTAATACCTGGAATAGTAATGAATATTTTTAGTATAGGAAGACATCGAAAATAATGTGTAAGGATTAATGTATTTAATCAATTAATTAATAATATAATAAATTGTACAAGATTATTCATAGCTACTGAATATGTGCTTGCACGAAAAATGAATTGAAATAATTTATTGTAAACGTGACAAGTTTGTAATATTTCAGATGAAATATAATTACAATTGCCATTAAATATTATAAGAATATTAATTAATTAATTAATAATATAATAAATTGTATAAGATTATTCATAGCTACTGAATATGTGCTTGCACGAAAAATGAATTGAAATAATTTATTGTAAACGTGACAAGTTTGTAATATTTCAGATGAAATATAATTACAATTGCCATTAAATATTATAAGAATATTAATTAATTAATTAATAATATAATAAATTGTATAAGATTATTCATAGCTACTGAATATGTGCTTGCACGAAAAATGAATTGAAATAATTTATTGTAAACGTGACAAGTTTGTAATATTTCAGATGAAATATAATTATAATTGCCATCAAATATTATAAAAGTGTTTTACTCACCCAGCACAAATCCTCGTCCTCCTCGTCCTCCTCGTCCTCCTCCTCGTCCACCTCCGACCACCTTCAACCACCTCGAGTTGTACCCCGAATACTAATAAATATTTTCAGCGTGAGAACAAATCAAAAATAATGTGTAAGGTTTGATATAATTTTTTTATCGATATAATCTACCAGAAAGATTATGAGAAGATTATAAAGTTATAGAAATTTTATTAGCGTACTGACAGCTACCGAATTTGGGGTTGCGCGAAAAACGAATTGAAATAATTTATTGTAAACATGAACCAGGAACCACGGAGCGCTTATCCTGGAAGTCGAGAAATTTTATTAGCGGACTAACAGCTACTGAATTTGGGCTTGCGCGAAAATCGAATTGAAATAATTTATTGTAAACATGAACCAGGAACCACGGAGCGCTCATCCTGGAAGTCGAGAAATTTTATTAGCGGACTAACAGCTACTGAATTTAGGCTTGCGCGAAAATCGAATTGAAATAATTTATTGTAAACATGAACCAGGAACCACGGAGCGCTTATCCTGGAAGTCGAGAAATTTTATTAGCGGACTAACAGCTACTGAATTTGGGCTTGCGCGAAAATCGAATTGAAATAATTTATTGTAAACATGAACCAGGAACCACGGAGCGCTTATCCTGGAAGTCGAGAAATTTTATTAGCGGACTGACAGCTACTGAATATGGGCTTGCACGAAAAACGAATTGAAATAATTTATTGTAAACATGAACCAGGAACCACGGAGCGCTTATCCTGGAAGTCGAGAAATTTTATTAGCGGACTAACAGCTACTGAATTTGGGCTTGCGCGAAAATCGAATTGAAATAATTTATTGTAAACATGAACCAGGAACCACGGAGCGCTCATCCTGGAAGTCGAGAAATTTTATTAGCGGACTAACAGCTACTGAATTTAGGCTTGCGCGAAAATCGAATTGAAATAATTTATTGTAAACATGAACCAGGAACCACGGAGCGCTTATCCTGGAAGTCGAGAAATTTTATTAGCGGACTGACAGCTACTGAATATGGGCTTGCACGAAAAACGAATTGAAATAATTTATTGTAAACATGAACCAGGAACCACGGAGCGCTTATCCTGGAAGTCGAGAAATTTTATTAGCGGACTAACAGCTACTGAATTTGGGCTTGCGCGAAAATCGAATTGAAATAATTTATTGTAAACATGAACCAGGAACCACGGAGCGCTCATCCTGGAAGTCGAGAAATTTTATTAGCGGACTGACAGCTACTGAATATGGGCTTGCACGAAAAACGAATTGAAATAATTTATTGTAAACACGAACCAGGAACCACGGAGCGCTTATCCTGGAAGTCGAGTTTCACCGCGTAGCGAACCCGAAGCGCGGGATCCGGAAGGTTGAGAACCCGGTACTCGAAATACGTAGCGGACCCGAAGCGCGGGATCGGGAGGTTGAGAACCCTTACTCGAAATTTGCGGAGCTCGACTCTCATCCGTCCGCTCTACTGCGCGGTTGTTTCCCGACTGAGGAATTCGGCTAGCTGATTCTGAATTGGTGACGTCACTTTCTGAACATCCGACATCCAAACTATGGTTTCGAACTTTGATACTATGTATGATGATGTATGATGTACGATGTATGATGTACGATGTATGATGTATGATGTATGATGTATGATGATATGATATGATGTATAATGATTTTAGCTTTCACATTTCATACAAGAAATACACACTTTATCTCTCCTGCCGATTCCAGACTCAAGCGGCCAGGCCCTTCGATCGTCAGCCGTTGACTGAAGATGTATTCTTCAGTGAACGGGTCGGTTAATAACGCTGCCGTTCTGCGACAGTTGGATGATGAAAAATTTCGCTCGTATCTTTCAAATGTGTGTTAAAATACACTCGAAGTGTTAAGAAGCGTCGTTCTTTCTCTCCCTATCACCTTTCTAGGACTTTAAATCACTACGCAGCGTTAAATACTGTCTCATATACGAAGCATCCATTTCATCTTGTTCAGAATTAGCGCATCCGTTATGTATTGCAGTTACTCTGAATTTTTTTCCATCCGAATACTTTTCGAAAAACAATTCCGCTTCTCCACCCAACGCAGATGCTTCACTTGCGACCAGCTAAAACAGCGTTTCGATTCTATGCCTATGAAAATTCAAGATCGAGAGAGCAAATGAAAAGTTGTTGGAATAATTGTGAAGACTAATGTTATGGAATACATCGAGCGCGCGTCGAATAGAATCCCATTTCGAAATGAATAATTCTTCTCTTTTCATATCATAGCTAATCTAGTAATGTAGGTAAATAGGATGGTTGGAGGTGTTCGGAAATGGTAGGACATTTCAAAAGTTAAAGTCGACGATGATCCCGTGCATCAGTTTTATCGTTACAGATTTTCTTTTTCCATGAGGCATAGAGTATTCAACAACGATAATGCAGTCCTTAAAATTCATCATTCATCTCTGTCTGGAAAGCTAATTCGCAAGGCGTGGTGTTCTATTCTATTTGCATTATTAGAAAAATACCCGTACTCTACATACACTGTTTCTAATCTTTTGCTACATTTGGTTTAATCCCCGCACGAATAGTCGGAAATGTTTTTGATTATCCATAATAAAATAAAAGAAGTAACAAAGCTTAAATTTATTGTGAAAGCTCTAATGAATACATCAAACTGCGGTCGAATCAATTCATTTATTATTTGCACATGACCTCTGGATATTTGATAAATTATTCCTCAATACATTGAAACATACGTATTTATAATGAAATATCATGCAAAGGGGTTAACCTTCCTTTTTTTTTGACCAAAAAATTTTTCGTCTCAGAATTGATTCGTATGACTCTTTCCCGACCAATTGGACCCCAAGGAACTCAGAAAACGCAGCAAAAGGAGCGTGGGATCAACGGGAGAGAAGATACGAGGAAAAAAGCACCTGCTGAAAAATGTCGAAAATTCAGGTTTTCGTTTTTTGGCTGTAACTTTCGATGCGTTGATCGCAGCGTATTGGGACTGCGCCCAATCGATTTCTCTCGCAAAATTACGTCGGAATAGTGCCACAATTAATTTATTCTAGCACTTTTGAAAATCGCGAAAATTTTCGCCAAAAATACAAAGGGGTTAGCCTTCCTTTTTTTTTTGACCAAAAAATTTTTCGTCTCAGAATTGATTCGTATGACTCTATCCCGACCAATCGGACCCCAAGGAACTCAGAAAACGCAGCAAAAGGAGCGTGGGATCAACGGGTGAGAAGATACGAGGAAAAAAGCACCTGCTGAAAAATGTCGAAAATTCAGGTTTTCGTTTTTTGGCTCTAACTTTCGATGCGTTGATCGCAGCGTATTGGGACTGCGCCCAATCGATTTCTCTCGCAAAATTACGTCGGAATAGTGCAACAATTAATTTATTCCAGCACTTTTGAAAATTGCGAAAATTTTTGCCAAAATCCATAGAGGTTCCTCAACCACAGGTTCAGAGAACAGCATAGAACAGTTGTATATTCATTTGATATCTCTTAAAGTGATCTACAAAATTTCTTACATGTATTACGTCTTTTTGAGCACTTTTTTTGGATATAATTATCATGGCAGAACTAGTTTAAGTGGAGAAGGAAAAAATAACTTCCAGTTGGCTGAAGGAATTGTGAAAATTGTCATGTGCGCTTTATTCAACATAATCTTACACGAAATAACTAATGTCTTGAATAAAACTAATAGAATATCATAGAATGAAAGTAATACGATTATATATTATAAATTGTAATCGCACTTATGCAAATCTGACTCATCTGAGTGAACATGTCCTAGTACAGTCCTACTTTGGTGGGCAATGAAACTAAAAAATCTGTCACAATATCTCAGTCATTGTGTAATCATTCATATATCATGTCCGGAAATAAAACTCTGTTGTTACTTAGAAAAAAACTAAAAGATCACAAATTTGTTTGGCCTATCAGAACTTCTGAATTACTCCTGCACTATTTTAAACACACCGTCTTGTATTAGGTTTTCGTAGAGCAGCCTATTGCATTCATCATCAGAGTACAGCTCCACATCCAATTTATTAGAACAACGATTCTGGAACAGCGATGAGTAAATAGTTATTGCAAAATTAATCATTAGTTGACGAAGCGTCAAGTAAAAAAATAAACATAGTTTATTCAGCAGTCAATCAAATTCGGGATCACCTTACGTACCTTGACTTTAGCTTTTACAACTCCGCTATAAAATACATGTTCAACTTTCTGAACCATCACCGGTAGAGATATTTCCGCATCCTGATCTTGATGAATATTCCATAATTTACATCGATAAGTCATGACAGGTACATCCAGCCAGTCTTTCTTCAATGAATGTATTCTGGGGTAATAAAAAATTGTAACGATTATTCAAGTGTGTAATTCAGAAAAGAAAAGAGTTTCTCACAAAATGTCATTCAATCTTTGATTTACAATATTAATGAAAAATTATAAAATTATTCAACTACCGATTAAAAAATAATGATAAACTAACTTTCCAATGTACTGGTGTTCCTCGTCTCCATAGTCCATGTACATTACTTTGACACGTTCAGTATCAGGTTCAATTTCAGTTATAGAAGCTCGGTACCATATACCATTACTTCCATACTTGGCGCAGCACGGAGCACCTGTAATAATATGACAGAGTGACACTTGTTGCAGTTCAGAATCGGGATGGAGATAATAAAAAAAAAAAAAAATAATAATATTGTGCTGTCCCAGATTAGAAAAAAAAGAGGTAATCATTACAAGTGTAATTACCTAATCTTACTTCTTTGAGCACTGGTTGATCACATGCTTCTTCTTGCATATCATTTTCAACACGTTTGAGTTCTTGGTGACACATACTTAGAAACTGTGAAAGATTAATATAGTATTTGGAAAATTGTTATTAAGGTATAATTTGCATAGAGTATGTTCAAGAACTGCATCAGAGTGGGGCGAAACAATGTCTAAAAATGTGACATATGAGGTAAATGACCGTTAAATGTGATTTTAGAAACGACTTTTAATGAGGAAGAATATGATATTCACAAAGATAGCTTTGCAGGAATCTCACAGTTTCAAGTTTTGTCAGAATTAACTTTTTTCAATTTATTTTCCGTGAAACATCATATTACGAGTAAGTGTACCAAGAAAAAAAAGTGGGAGATATTAAATTTTAATAAGATGCTGTTTTGACCGATAGAAAATATGGAATTACTATACTTAGATACCTCGAGTTCGGAGGAAGGGTGGAGCTGTGCACAGAACTCAGTGGCGGTTATCATATGGCAGGGATCAAGATTTATAATTTCTACATGATTTGGAATATCGAACATATAATAATTTTGAGGGCAAACGTTATTATCTTCAGATTCTTCGTCATGACCGCCATCATCGACTTCATTTTGTGGAGTAGAAGATACAGTAATTGATTCTTTAGAATCCTGTAAACATAAACACAACGAATGATTCGTATATTCCATTGATATTATATTTGAATGAAGAGTCATTTATAAACTAACATTCGTGGTAATATGGTTCTGTATTCCAGAGATGTCAAGCGAACCAGAAATTATTTTATCGAAATTTGCAGGTTTCATTTCTGGAGATTTGGATTGAAGACTCGTAGACAGTTGAAACATCGGCTCTGAAGTACTTCTGGGATCACAGCCTTCAATGCTTCCTTCAATAATCACATCCGCATCATCCGAACTGTCGTGACGAGAATCTACGTCCAATTCACGGATTCGGAAATGCAGAGTGTATCGTAAATAACAAATTAAATCTATTCCTTGGAATTCTCTAAGGTTTATTGATATCTGCAATGTAAATAATGGAATCAAGGAGACGTACATTTAAAAAATTCATTATTTAATATTATGGATGGATGTTCACTAGCTCACAACAAGGTGATCCGATTTTCTATCCAGAATCGTAATGTCGTTCTTTTTGTCAACTACCAGTGCGTGGATTGTATCTAAATTGGATATACTCCACTTATCGTCGGGTGTATCCTGAAAGTAAAATGTTTGAATAAAGTGCATGGATTTTAAAGATGCATACCATATTTTTCAAAGAAATTCGCCGCCATCTATATATTGGATACAGCTAAGAAGTGATACCTGTCATGATTGTAAAATAAAACTTACTGGGATTAGACCGTGTACCACACATTTTGTAGCTTGAATTGGAATGTGTTCCATAATCACCCGTTTTCTCAATGTACCAAGTTTGCATTCATCTACATTTCCATAATCTACAAAGACCACCTGTGAAAAGTAGAAAAATGCAGTAATGTTTTGTAGAGTGTTTAATTCTGGATAAAAAAATATCAAAAACATCATTCAACTATGATAAATAACTGAATGGAATACCTTGACTTCATCATTCTCTAAGAGTTCAAGAACTTGAGCTCTGTACCACTTCTTGTCAACATGATATTGAGCAATACAAAGGTCATTTGGTGCCCAAAACATGTCACATGCCTGCGGTTTTGAATCTTTGAAGTGGGCTTGCAGCGCAGCATCGATATGTGCCAATGTATAGCCATCTGATGAGTAATTAGAAATTAAAAATTAGAGCGCATAGGTTTAATAACTGGATTACACCAGTTGCAGCAGTAAACATGTATCGGTCAGTTGTGTTTCTCAGCAGAACTACAGTCGTTATTTTGATGGTAACAGCAACGTACTTTGTTTTGGTGAGTGTAGATATATGGTGCAGTTAAGGTCCACATAAGTGGAAAATGCACAGAATTTATCATCTATGATCGGAGATGCTGGTATCCAGGCTGAAAAGGGGGGAGGTATCGGATATTCATCTTCAGATTCGTCATTTTCTTCTCTGCTTGCAGTATCAGACTCTGACATATTGATTGAGAAAGGGGCTACTGATGCATCACTCATTACATCTGAATGGGAACCGTGCATTCTGTTTTTTGCCACCCATTCAACATCGGTGAAATGTTGTTTTTCATCATTTTGTTGCAACTGCTGTCTCAAGTCAACAGCCAATACTTTCTCTTCCTCATCTTTGTATCTAAGAATTTCAAAACAATAAAAAAAACTTTATTATCTTGGGCACGAAGCAAGTATGTTAATAGATTGAGAAGAAAAAGCTGAAAAATAAATTGAATTAATTGATTCATATTTGAAATTTGTCTGTAGTGTCTGTATTTGAAGTATAAAATACCTAAGCTTAGAATTACTTTTTCTTTAAACACGTTTTCGTACGTCTGCAATACTCACCCTCTGACTGGCAGAGCAACGCCTTTCTTAATCAGCATTTGATTGACTGAATTGATTTCAACAATAGTTGGAGCCAATGCCCCTTCCAGTCTTGTTTCTCGAACCCAAAGCACAACGCATATAGCATCATCTTCTATGCCTGCCTGAACAATGATCAAAATAAATTTCATTACATAGTTTTGGAATGAACTGATATGTTTGATTACACTTTGACAGTAAAGTTTTTTACATACCACTTTGGATATATAAAATAGCGAATGTTGATTTTCGTTTATAATATCAGTTAGCACTTGGCAAGACGAAGAAACCCATGTTGCTGATCCGCCACAGGGAAGAATTCCAGCTAATTTAACTTTAAATGCCCGTGATGGTATATTTGCATAGTCTGGGTGTAAGGTTTGCAAATCTTGAATTCCCACTGTCTCTGTAATGCCGATATCATACAAGAACACCACGACTTTTGTTGGCGAAGCAATTTCGATTATTTTCGCACGGTGGTAAAATTTATCCTTAGCAGAATAAGCTACACAAACGTCGTTTTGCTTCCACTCTTCGCTTTCTCCAGATTTATACGCATTATAAAACTGTTGCAATTTTTCCATCATGTCTTTTATAACTTTTGTACAGCTCACGTCACCAACATAAATGCAATCCGGAGATACCACATGTAATACGTTTACACACATTCTAAATGGATCTGGTTCTGCCAGATCATTTGCCAAATATTCATCGTCAACATTCTCAGAAACTTGACTGTATTTTTTAGCCTTATTGCCTTTTTTCTTTCGCTTTTTTGTCACAGTTTTTGGCATATTCATAAACTTTGAGCTATTTGCAAATAAACAAGAAAATTAGTAATATATTTAACTAACGCCAAAAACACATGTTTTTGTAATACAGTGGCCTTCCAGAGATAATCTGCTTCGAAATGATATGGTGCCGGAAACATTCCTGGCAATGCTATCCCCACTCTGTTCGTACGGACAGTGTACTGTGATGTCACACCCAGATAGTAGGGAGTTGAGGAGTAGGATGTAGTGCAAATTGCAATATGTACACCATATGAAATCCGAAACTGAGCGGCTAAGCTAGTCACTTTCAATCAGGATCAGGTGTCTTGGAATAGCAACATCGGAATAACCAAGTCCAATAGTTTTGAATATTGTTTCTACATGCTTAAAGTAAATTCAAAAAAATTTTCATGATACTGCCTGCCTGCAGGGAATAGGAGACTAAAATAAAAATGATCTATCTATAAACTTATGGTAGTAAGCTTGTTCTTATTCATCTCTTTTGTCATTGTTCATAAAAATATTCACAGCGTGCGACAAATTTAGCCCAGCAAGGAATCAATTAAATTTATGTCCTAGAATAGCCTCTTCTAAGATGAGTTAGATATTGTGTTATCCTTGGAAGACCAGCACTTTTACTTTCTGATAATAGGAGTATAAAAAACGTACCTAGTCCCAGTGCTAATGGCGTATCCTTTTTCAACTAACATAGCGTTGAAGTTGACATCGTTATTTTCCATTGGGATGTAAAGAGCAACTTTAAAGCAATCACTTTCCTTTGAGAATACAAATATTTTTAACATTCGAGATTCCAAGGTTTCGATCATAAATTTCTGTGTCTCCAAGATTGTTTCGCTGTCATTCACAGGTACGACATCCTTCAGTGATATTTTGAATGCCTAAGACGTAAAATTTCTTAATTCCCACAGAGTAGATACCAGAAAGGAAATACTTTAATTGGCAGAAATTCCGCAACAATTTTCATCGATATAGGTTCACTCACCAAAGCAGTGAGAGACATAAATTGATTATGGAGCCTTCTGATTTGGTCATACTCATATTCACGTTTACATCCAATATCAACAGAGAACACTTCCACTTTCCGATTTCCAAGTAAGTTAGTGACTCTTCCTCGATACCACATACCATCATTGGACAACACAGCACAAGGCATACCTAAGAAATGTTAGCATAATTTGACACTTATATCAAAACAACATCGACTCGAAATGTTACAGAGATTATCAATTAATTCAAACCATAAAGTTTATTAATACCTATTTGTGGTGTATAAATTATCCCTTTATTTATTCCGATCTTTCCATATTCGATCGTCATGTCGTTAGTCAGTTTTGTCAAATGCATCTGACCATCGCCGATCTGTAAGATATAACTTAAAGTTGAAAAGGTCTCATAAATAAAATAAGTATTTATAAAATCTCATTGAAACCTGAATTCACTTAGACAAACATCAATCAAATACAAACCTTTTGTACGTATAAACAATCTGGCGACTCTATATAAGTCGCATAAACGTCGTAAGAATTTTCAATCGCTATTTCTTCTTCAAAGAATTTCCTCAATGATTCGGGATTAGTTCTCTGTAAATTGAAAACACATGTATTAATTTTACGAATAACATTATTTTATGATTTGGTTTTTTTCCCCATCTTAAGAGTATTGTTAAATAAATACTGCAAACTTTACCTTCAATCTTTCGTTTGTTATGAAACAGCCGTACTCCAGAAAGATAAGAGCATCCCGAATCGAAACAGGACGATCCCCATCACCTGCCGATATTTTTGTAATGTCGACATTACAAATACCGTTGCACACTTTATACACGTGCATGACCGTATGCGATTTACTGAAACGAAATTGAGAAGTTTTAAAAATAGTGAAATTTTAAAGGACATACACAATTTTAAAGATATTTTCTAATCGCAGCAAATATTCACGTATACTTTCAGTATACACAAAGTTGTTCACAGTTGGAACTTATTAGGGCACAATAATTGATTAAGTGAAGGGATGCAGTTGACGACATAAAACAGAAGCATTGAAAACTTACCCGCCGACCATTTCGTACATAGCTTTGTTAGCATCTATTGACCACTGACCATCTTTTGGGACAATGTCGTACAGAGCGCACAGTCTGGCCATAA
Source organism: Neodiprion pinetum (assembly GCF_021155775.2). NCBI lineage: Eukaryota > Metazoa > Arthropoda > Insecta > Hymenoptera > Diprionidae > Neodiprion > Neodiprion pinetum. The sequence continues at coordinate 6,136,309 of NC_060232.1, forward strand.
CAGGTACGAGGGAACTTTGTACCGTCATATTTCTCATTCTAGAAAGGGGAACTAAAATTTCCGTATTCCCATAGTCTATGTAAAAAACGTCACCGACCTGAGAACCATTTTTATCCAAATACAGCTTTACGATACGACCCCGATACCATTTCATATCATTTCCGTACTGAACCAGATATAATTTATCTGTAACAGAAACAGAATTAATGATGTAACGCCTTATGCGTCTTAGGCGCATAATAACGTCACTAACATCATCCCTCACTCGACCCGCACAAGCTATCAGCTTATAGGGACATACCTGAAACGGTATGGCGGTACTGAAGTGTTTATTGTTATTATCATATTATCATTATAATATCGTGTTCAATTCTTTTCAAAGTTAAGCTTGGCAATTTCTTACTCAATTCTAATTCTGCAGGTAAGGCTGAAGTAGCTGCTTGTTTCGCGAGTGCTTTGTGCAGTTGAACCAATTCTGAGCTACGGGACAATGGTTGAGTATAAAAATACGATGGATCCTTGATGTACGGAATTGTAACATTCTCACTAACACCTGAAATATATTATTATTTTCTCTTATCTAATAATCATATACGTATTAGAAATACCGATTGATACAATAATTGATTTTGAAATATAATGCATATCGACACGATACCTTCCATAAGACCGTTGTTCATGTTTGGATCAGATGCTAATAGTGAAGAAGTACTGATGGCTGTTAAACTTCTATTCAAACTTATCGGAGACGATTTCAAAGTAGGTATCCCAGGCTCTGCAAAAAAGAAAAGAAAAACAGTAGGATCAATACATACAAAAATATGGATGACTATAATTCAGAATTGTTGACATAGATAGCTGTGACATTGCCAACTACATTGCCAGATTTAGTACACAGTTCTTAATATATGAGAAAAAAGACAGAATGATGTAAATTTCACCATCATGTTCGAATACGAATATTTCTAAAATGTACTGTAAATAATTTTTGAACAGTTTACTTTTTGGTAATGTGATTTCCTCGCGATTAATCGGTTCTATTTCGTAGTCTTCTGGCAATTCTTCAGTCTTTAATAAGCAATAATTCGGAATAGGTGGGACTTCAACACAGCAGTGTTCCTTGAGAGATTCAGTTATGGTTTCGTCGATATGCAGTCTAGAAAATGAGAGCGCAAGTCAAATTTACAGCATACAAACAAGACAAACAATAACAAAGAAAACTCATCAAGAACGTATGATATTGAGGTCAAATTTTCATCTTACGAAAATTTCTCGCCGGGGACAGAGTTACGAAAAAGATGACAAGGCAAATCTAAAATCTGCTCTAGTTTATCGATAATTGCTGTCATATTTACGGCAGAATCACTTTCTTGTAATGCTACTGTTCCTGCCTGTGAGAAAAAAAAAAGTAATTAACAAGCTTGTAATGACAATGATAGCTTGACTAGAGTAAAAAGAGAAAGGTAAAATAAAAATTTCTTCAACAACAAGTAAAATAAGGCAATTTCAAGTAAAACCTAAACGTAAAAGCGTACATTCAATCCATTTTCAATTTCATTTTTCTGTTCTTTTAGTCGTTCCTTTATCGCGGCAATATTACTTCCAACAAAATTCTGCTGCTCCTGTAGCTGGTTGATCAAACGGTGTTCAATATTTTGCAAAACACCGTGTAGGTAAGTAAAATGTTGGATAAGTGCGGCTTCGACTTTTTCTCTATCCGTATCACTGCCGTATGATGTGTCGAGGACGGGTAGAGGTTTCGACAATTTCTGAAACAGAAAAAGAATATACCATGTAAATAATTTTACCGTCTTCTTCACTGAAACATGGGGATAAAAAATTTTGGATACAGCTGTGTCAAAAAGTGATCGCAAAGCCCTGCTGCGGAAATCGAGAACCGCGATTCACGTATAATTACATATTTCATCAGTTATTTTATTTTTGTACAATTTAAGAAGTAAAGTTACGCCGACCAATCTCCTGGGAATAATGAGAATCCTGAAACTTGCGAAAAAGGGCGGAAGAAAAGATGAAGATAGGTATATACAAACACAGGCACGCATCTGAGGAAACGTAAAAGAAAGTCGCAGAGAGCAGCAGGTGAGTTGGTACCTTCTTTTCAACTGGGTCAAGTCGCGCCAGCAATTAAATGTAGTTGAAAAACTATCTCGTTCTTAACGGTACTATGAACAGACGTAAATCATTTAAGACGCCACAGCCTCCTCACAGAACCGTTTACCTCGCACGTCGTAGATGCGACGAGAAAAGCATTTTTTTTCACCAAGTGCAGCAAAAAAGGAAAGGAAAAAAAACCTTGATAAAAAAAAAAAAAAAATTGTTGAAGCATTTTTTTCTGTTGATAAAATCAACGGATATTTGAAAGAAAAATCCCTACATGGGAATTTAAAAATACTTGTGAAGTATCGAGTTACTTCGTAAGCACGATGTTGAAGTAACGTGACGAACTTGAATCTGGTGATAATTGAGACAAAACGAGTGTGGTAGTAGAAAAAGGTAAAATATGTCGTAGGAATAGTTATAACGATAGAAACGATCGTCGCGAACAGAAAGTGACATTCGTTAAAGCCGGCTGAGCATCGAAGGAAGCCGCGTTTAATTTCCAAGGCGATTATAATGATAAGAGTAAATCGTGATTCGTATCGAATCCTCCTCCCAAGGAGCCTGCAAGGTACGCACACGGTGTAAGATTCTTTCGATCGTTGATCGAGACCGAGGAACAAGGCTGCTATTGGAATGCCTCGGTAAGGTAGAATGAAACGAACCGTACATCGTCGTGTCTACCTAACGATGAAAGAGGAACTCGGAGGCCAGCAGCACTCCCTCCAATGCATTCTGCCGGCCGATGAGCGTTCAGCTTCAGTCTTTCTCGTTCCTACAGGCAGCCAAGACGCGGTTTTAAAACGAATCAAGCCGAGAAGAGGCTCTGAAAAATATTTCGCGTAGATCGTTATAGAAACGACGAGAGGGTTCCGCGATAACGTCGAATAGAATACGTGATTGGGGTTGCTTCGATTTCGAGGAATGATGCAGCGTCCGATCGGTTCGCGAAAATCGTGAAAATCGCACGAATTTTCATACGATTCTCTCTTTAAGTGAACAGAGAGAAAAACCCGTCGCCTCTACGCAGGAGAATCCCAGTGATCATGAGGGTTTTAAGCACCGTAGTAATTTTCATCAGTATTGATATTCTCCTACCTGCAACAGGTGAGTTTGGTACAAAAATTCGTCGACGTCAACAAATGTCAAAATTTTGGTTCTGACAACGTTCAAACTTCCCAGTCTTCCGCTGATCTCGTATGTTTGGTTCCACGCTTTTCAAGCTCTACGACAAGTGAAACTGAAAACGCGTAATTCCAATTTTCGTATGAAATAGATTTTGAACAGTCATATAGATTAACTAATACCCGACAATTTTTTTTTTACTACGATACCATTGTCTTATTTACAACGGTAAAAATTTCGTTGCGCGAAGTCGGTTGATATTCTATTTTCCTTATACATACGAATCATGCGGGACATTCCAGATTTATCCAAACACAAAATCGGAAAAATACCGTTAACGATATGAAAATATTTGTAGGAAAGAGTTAATAAAACGTAATTATTATTCCGCGGAAGCTTCTACGTATACCTACCAATGCATACGGTAAAGAATGAAGAGAAAAAAAAAAAAGCTCACAGATTTACTCGGCAACGAGGTAAACAACGGGTAAAGCTCGACTAGCGCGTCCCGGAATGGTGTTACCATGGCAACCGAATTACGGGATTTCTCTACCCGACAAGAAATAACACGGTACTTTGCAGGAGCCCATTTTGAAACTGTAAACTTATTTCCACGAATCCGGACAAACGATGAAAAAATATTTAATAAAAAAAACATTAAAAAAAATAAAAAAAAGGAATGGAAGGATACAAAATGCGTTGAAATTTAAAGGATCGTCGTCCCTGCACTCGGCACAGTTTTGTGGGCGTTCGATGCTCTCTCATATTTTTACACAGGCTAATGAACTTTGTTACCGATTCGTGCATACGCCGTATATGTATACCTATATGATACCATGGGCGGTGATCGGAGAAACACATGGGGATTGTGTCGTGTCTCTTAAAATCCTTGTCTTCGGGCCGCGCCTCGGGGTAAGAAAGCAAAAGTTATTATCACTGGGAGTGGTGTTTCGATTTAAAGCTTCTGCACCACGTAGAATAATGAATATCACATATTTGCCATTTAAACTTGTGCTGAAAGTTTTGACAAAGGATTGTATCAAGAGACAGGCTCGGTTATCCAATCCGTAACAGCGTTGGAGAACTAATTGTAACATGTTGCAAACATTTTGTTTTTTACATAATTCGTTTTGCAAATAACAAAAAGATACAAATAATCAATCCGTCAAATCGCTTTACCATTGAAATCGTAGCCTCTATAAACTGTTCTCGAATTATGAAATGTGCGAAACACGAAATTAGATTGATTAGCACCACAATTAATCCTTAACTCGATTGAATTGGATATTGAAATCGTTTAGATGGTAAACAGTTTCAACGTTTTTAGGTAACAAGTGGACGATTTTATTATGTATAAATATATTTTTTTTAATGTTCTTCAACGTTAACTTCGAATATCTGTCACGACGTTGTAAAGGTTACGTAATCCGATCTTCGACCGGAGCTAGCTGCGAAAGTATAGATATTGCAGCACGTGCTTTTTGATTGCAAATCTGTTTCGATGATTCATTGTCGGTAAGATAGAGATCTCGGTTATACCGTTATTAAAATGAATCGACGATAAAACGATGAGAGAAAAGTGCCGAACTCATTCATTTTAATCTCACATTCGAATATCGAATAAAAACACATCCTAGGCGAGCTTGAACATATTTTCTTGGTTAACGAGAGAGCGCATGTACCTAATCAAATACTCGAAAGAGAAAAGAACCCTCGGAACCTTCCAGCTTCTCTCCTCTCTCCTCTCCCGCTCTCTCGTTGTTCAACAAAACCGAGCGAATAGTCGGGAAGAACGCCTGCGGCCTGTCGGTCTACCAAGCACATTAACACGGTACGCGTGTGTTAAAAGTCTGACGGAAGGACGAAATATCAGGCACGATAACACCGCGGGAGTAAGTTGCACTTTGCGTGCAGAAAACACTGCATCGGTCACGGTTACGCGGCTAAGCGTTGTTGATTCAAAGGACAAACAACACGCGGAGAGGAAGGGATTTCGAAGGAGGGCGAGGTTGTCCGGACGACAAGGACTCCAAGAACAGCCTGCCAAAGGCGTTACGCTACGCAGCCGAGGGATCTTAATGGGATAAAATAAAACTGTCCGATACACACGTCCGAAGTGACAAATAAACAATGAAAATTAGGTGCTAAATTGACGCGTCTCGCGATACTTGGCGCGATTATCAACGCTGGATGAAATTGGTCCGTAAGAGATACGATCGTTTAGCCTGTATACTCGTATAATAGTTGACTGGTTGTTGATTACCTGGTAGTACATTCAAATTGCGCCATTGATGATCGGGCAGGAATTATTGCGGACAATTGTTGGTAAATCATGAGTAGTATACGGAGCGTTAGAAACAGACGTAAAAGTTTAGGCGTAAACGACCATAAAACAGCTTGGTAAGACCGGCGTCGACTTCGTCTTGTCACTTCGGATATACCAGATCTTTACACCTCAGCGGTTTCCAGCATTAAGACAATTTCGAGTGAATGTGCGTGTACGGCATCTTAGCTACGATTTCTTAGAGATTCGTATAAAAATTTCAAACGGCTACTCTTATTTCTAAATGTCTGCAAAGAGCCCCGAAGCGTTAAGATCATCGCGACTTCCCGTGAGTTTCTCGGTAATTTTTTATCGCTGAGAAGATATGTCCTAGCCCTATAACACAACAGGGATTTGGCTTTGAACAAAGCGAAGCGGAATCCTTTGAAACTCGGCTATAAATTGCACTATTTATTAATTTTAAATTATCCAGGCTAGTAACGCGCACGTTTCAAGCCGCTGTTTCGATCGCTGTATTGTACATAGACTCGTACACAAGCTGAACGGATGCTTGGAAACTGAGAACACCGCATGACTCACTCGGAACAACGACGTTTGAGAGATTAATCTCATGATCTATGAGAAACAGGGATTATTATGTACGACGTTAAGCTCGTTACGTGTATACTGTATATATGGTGTATATATATATATATATCGAGTGACTCGTAGGTTCGCAAAACTTTGCAGTAGCAACCCATTTCCTCGTTTGTTTCACTATAGTTCATCACCTTGGCCTATTCCTTAAGCTGGAATAAATTGTTAGGAATTGGTTAACGGATTGAAATAACGGAAATGTAGTTTCGAGACAAACGTCCGTTTTATAATTACATTATCGCAAGTTTGATAACGAGCGACGCATTTAAAAGAAAATTTAACTTTGTCGAAATTAAAGCTGTTATCTAACGTTTCAACTTTTATATATGAATTTTACCCGTTAGATAGATTTCAATCGCCGTAAACGTTGTTTCCTCGTCGATACCACGATTTTTTTGTTTTTGTTTGTTTGCTTTTTCTCTCGCTTGAACCATTACGTCATACTTCAACGATAAGAGATGTGTATTATTAAAAGAACGCGGAACTATCGAGAATTCTCTAATGATGAATTTGCTAGCCTTGAATTCGGTTTTTAGCCTCCGATTCTTAGCGTACGTACGACGATAGGTCTTGCATAACACGTCTACGAAGAATAACTTACAGCCTCGCTCGATCCACCGTCGCTTCGTCAAAATAACTTATATTACTAATATCACAGTGTGTAACTAACAATTATGCACTCGTAACGAAAGGCAATTAACAAGTCGACGCACGCTCGTACATCATCAAGTGTGCGCTTCTTGGCAAAGTTTTGTACGATTTGCGTTAAAGTTTAAACGGATACGCAGAGATACATGCATATACCGTTGAAATTCGTTGCGACACGCAGAAACGAGAAGTTAGCACTTGGTTGACGACGGAGTTGCCTCGTTAGATAATTTGCAGTAAGACCTGGAACTGTAGTTTTGTCAAGTAAAGCTGTGTAAACGATGAATTGTTTTTTGTAAATATGCGCGTACAATTTCACTTAGTTGTTATGTAACAACACTACAAACTACGATAGTAACAGTTAATCGCCCAACAATCAAACCGAATGATTCCAGACAGCTGAATAATATTTACAAGCAATTAAAATACGGACAACGATATCTCGGATCTCTGATCAAAAGAGCCAAGGCTAAAACAGCGGCATGTTCACCAGCATTGTTGTACGAAGGCCCGAAACGGAAAGCGGATCAAAAAAAGAGACATAAGAAAAAAAGGTCGTGGGAACGAGTGATTTGACTCACGTATAATAATTATCGAGTTATTGTATAAGGTATAAAGTACTCGACGTGCCTCGAGTTTCAGAATACCGAGAGACGACGTGATTGGATTCTGTTATACCTAGAAGGAGAAAGAAAGTACCGAAAATTTGAGAAATAAAAAAAAAAAAAGAAAAAGAGAAAAAACCGCAGTCTGTTCCTTGCGGCATGTTTGATCGTCGAAAGGAAGAAACTTTTTTGCCATGTTTGGTGATATTTTGCGTCACGTAGACCAACCGAGAAATTTACAATCTGAAACAATTTTTGTTTTTTTTTTCTTGTGCGGAAGAATATGAAACTGAGAAACCCTGTTATAATGGTTCTGCAGGCCCGACGACAAGTCGAGGAGCAGGGAGAAAAAAAGGATGTAAAAAAGCAAACTGTAGAAAGAACAAAAAAGGAAATCGTGCACGTAGGTACACAAGAACAATAAACAATGCGAATACGGACTTGCTGGCTACAAGAATGAGTCATTAAGTCATTCTATCCCCATCATGTACGAACGAAAAACGAAAAGTAACCGTAGCCCATTTGCTCGCATGAGACTTAATTGCAAGTAAAATATTACAAGCACTTTTTTTTTCTCTTTTCCTCTCTTCTCAGGTAGAAGTTTAGATTCTAGTCTCAAAACTGACGTGGGAATTTTTTCGATACGGACAATTACATGTCCAGGTCTCGTAATTGGCAAATTAAGAGAAACTGCACGAAAGAAAAAAGGTCCAGTCGAGAGCCAACTTCTCCACTAAAAAAAAAAAAGTATTACACATACTATAATCGAAATCTTGATCGATTAATGATATTATGCGCGAAAACATAGCGTTTTAATAACATAAACATACGGAAAGAAAATTACTTATAATCGATGTACAGAATATCAACGGTCAAATATAAAGCGAGCAATGAGAAAAAATTAGCACAGTTTTTCCTCGATATCTGTGAGTGTTTGTAGCAGTAAATCGTAGTTTTCACGAGTTGCAGCCAGCCTGCATTTGACCAAACTGCAATACAACGCGTGACTGTATAAGAATAAAAATCGGCCTCGTCAGAATGCGGATTTGTTGCGTACGAAGGATGATGAAGAAAAAAAAGAAAAAATAACTGGACAATCGAGGGGACGAATTACAAAGATGCACCACCTTAACCCAGAAATCTCGCAGCAAGACGATTTTCAAGGTGAAGTCCGGTAACGGCGATACAGCGTAAACGCCTCCGCCTAATACGAGCCGCAAAACGTGCGCACTTTCACTATTGTTTATTTCTTACACAACCATTAAAGTCTCCGCTTTGATATTTACCACACAGCCATTCGCGTCAAGGGGACTTATCAAAAGTCGATAAAGACGAAGGGGTTCTTAAGCCACGTGCCGCAGGCGTGTAAACTGTAATATTGAACGCCCATTGCGAACACTGCAAGCATTATTCAAAACGCGCGGCGTTTCATTGTGTAACGTTTACAAATTTGGACCGAATTTTATTATTATTACACAGCAGCAGCAGCAGCAGCACTTTGCGCAATATTCACTACGTTCGCGACTAGACTAATATTATTCAACCTCCGATTAAGGTACTCGCATTGCAACGCATATCGTCGTTCGTCAAACGCGAATTCGACAACGTGGTCTTTGATTCGTCGCAATGTAATATTATTCATGCACGTCATTTTTACGTCGCATGTGCGTCTAAATTCCTAGATGTATGAATTAAAAGAATGGCCAAAAATAATCGATTATATTTTACCGATTAACCGAGTATGATACATTATTTTTTAAACTCGCTTATTTTTCCCAACAATCAATTTTTGTTTTTTTACTCCCACGAACGAAGCAATACAATATCAATTCTTCTCAATAAAGTATCAATTGTTATCATTGTCATACTTACCAAGTACCTGTTTGATACAATAATCGACAGATATATGCACACTTTCACCTGAAACTGTAAAATATTTTTAACGAAACTGCAAATTATCAAAAAACTTTTCCGCTACCAAGACTACGTACTGATATTTACGAAATTTTGGTTTAATATCAATCGAGTCGTGTTCCATTATTTTTAGTTTAGTTTAGTTCAGCGGCCATTGCTAGTATGAATTTTATACGGCTCAGAATTACCGAAGAATTCAATTCCTCGTATTTATCACTGAAACTTCGCTCATTGTCGGTAATTTTAGTTCTGTTTTTTCGATCCGTGGGACGAACAGCGTCATTTCGTATTAACACGCACGTCAGCTGTATTTGTCCTACGAGCTAGAAATTCAATCCACGCACTTGCTTGTATAAATATAAATCCAATTAAATTGAAGCTTTTTCAGGGCGAAGCGAATTTAAAACGATGAATAAACATAGAGAAAATCTAAACAAAAAATAAAAATAAAATTAGAAAATTAAAAAAAAAAATCAAAATTACCGTCAATTCAGCCTCCGACTGCGCGCCGGCGGCACGAAACGGAGTTGATTTTCCTACTTAATTTAATCAAATCGATTGACCTGTGCACGACTGTAATCGTATTTACGCAGCGAGGCATGTAAAAGCTAAGCCGCAGATATTCATTTTCCATGTACATGCGTACGTACGTACCGACAAATCGTGATTATTCGCCTGGTATCCGGAAGTGCCGAAGCAGCCTGATATTATGTAATGGTCGATAACCCGGGGCACTGATTGTAAGTATTAATAAATATGTTTAGGTTGCAGGAGCTGAACTTGTATGATCATCGTCGTGTTATAAAATGAATCGGATTCTTTATCTCAATAAGTTTTTTATTTTTCGTTTACTTCTTTTCTTTTCTTTCTTTCTTTGCACAGCGCTACATAATTTACGAACGTTTTACTATTGCACATACGGGAAATGCACACATGTGTGTGTATATATATATATATAGGAAGAATTGCCGTAAAATAAGGATCCTTAACTCCTAATGCGTCTGCAGTGTGCAGGAGAAAGAAAGGCGAGGGCAGCCAAGCTACTGCGCTCAGTTATACGAATGCGGTAGTAAAATCGGAAATTGTTACAACCCCCGGTTCAGTTTTAGCGTCGGATTTACGACACGAACTTTTCTAACAATTTCTTCTCTCTTTTTTTTTTTTTTTTTTTATTTCTTAGTCGTCTTAGTCGTCTTCGTCGTCTTGCTTCCTTGTTCCTTCTTGTAAGTTTTTTCTACAATTCATTCGTGAACCAAGTTAAATCGGCCAGCCTGCACGTAAACGTTGTATGATAAATGAGACGTTGCCTTATTCTATATAAAAAAAAAAAAAAAAAAAAAAAAAAAACTTCAAAATAATCGCAATTAGTTCCGCAAATTTTTGCAACGCGATGTTGTTTCAACGATTAGCAAAAACCTATCGATTACACGGTATCTCTGTATATATATATATATATATATCTATCGTTTATAATAAAAATGGTTTACTTTACACGCTGTCGAAATCGTGCCGACGATGAGAGAAATTCATGGCTTATTGATAGGTGAGGTGGAGGGGCGTTAGAGATTTAGATGAGTAATTATTTGATACGCAGGAAAGATTGGGACTCGGTTTGACACATCGGCCTGAAAATCTCTGTAATAATTACTTGAATATAAAAAATGACGGTATCAAGATGTCGGTGTGCGTTACTCGATTCCCTGTTATCGTCACGGCAAAGTACTTACGCCGTGTGATGATGTAGAAATAGACACATGAGCCATCGTCTAGGGCATTAATAGGTACAATAATAGTAGGTGGCACATATATATATATGTACACATACTATGTATGCATACATGTGTCTAGATCGACAAAAGCAGCAGACGCGAGAGAGCCAACAACAAATGTCTTTGTACGGGCGATTTTATCAGGAAATTTATTTTTATGAAAGTTATTTTCATCCTAAACGTGGTGTAGAAAAATTCGTAAGATCTTTGAAGGCGGTGGTAAAGTAAGAGAAAGATAAAAATAGAGAAAGAGAAGGAATGAATTGAAAAGGCGTAGCCGAGTGCATATATATGCGTGTATATATGTACACATCTATCTCTGGCATAACGAAGTATGTATAATAAGTAGGACAGGTATTAAAGAAGAAAAGTTGGAAAAAGTTGAATTCATACAGCTTCTTCGACAATTATAATCATTTCCCTTCTAACTTGAGAGAACTTTTTATAAGATATTATATTTTCTTCCATCTGTATAAGATTTATCGGAACTTTTACATATTCCGGGTATAATCGTGTTCGTTCATTGTTTTTATCATTATTATTATTATTATTATTATTCTACTCATTTCAGCCGCAATCTAATTAATAAGCAAGCGATAAGATATAAGAAAGTTTTCCCCGTTAGATGAAGCTTTCTTTTTATATTCGCGATGAGAACGCTTTAAAAGATACTTACATCTGCGGTAACGTCACCAGAGATTCACATTGTGCGTGTGTACTGTTACATGACAACGACTGTTTGTCGTCGTCGGCTTCGGAGGAAAGTCAAGTTACACGTAATAAGAGGTGAAAAAAGCTTTGCAATTTGACAAGGTTTCGAGAACACAAAAAAAAAAAAATTCCCGGCGCATATTCGTGCGAAACGGAACGGTGTATATTATTGAATGAATAAATCGAGAAAAAATGGTAAACTTTTTATTTTCCCGTAACGTATGCATGCGAATGCATCAAGATATGCACCGTGCTGTACACGGACAATGAATTATATTGATGGCTATTTGTTATTCCTACGTCAAATTGAGAGAGCCTGTGATAATCTTCTAGGTGTACATGTACGTATTCGTATATGTATACGTATAACACATCCATACGTGTTCAATCGCTAAATTATAATAATGATATTCAAATAAACGCAGACAATAATACGCGACTGACCGATCAATTAAATATGCATTAATTTTGTTCGATTGTAGACTCATGGCGCGAAAAGCGATATATGCGAAGGATTCCTAGTTGAAATTTCGACGATATTACTGAACAAAGAGGGAAAATGAAAATAAAACAAACGACACAATTGTACCGTTCGACGTTTCAATTTCAAAATGGCATATTTGTGCAGTATTGCGAAAAAAATATTCCCCTCGAGGTACGATATAACGAAATAAGTATAATAAACCATCCAATTACATTTATCGATTTAATTAACCGGTCAATTTCCACGATCCATGTATCAATTAGTTATCAACATCTGTACTTACGCGACGTATCGGACATTATTACATTTCTTTCGAATTAGTAACGCGTCTTTCATCATATCGCTGTACAGTGATTAAACTTAACAACGTGTTTTCCAATGGGGCTTACATCCTTGCAGCATAGACAACTGCATAGACAGCTTTGACACACGAAAGAGAAAGCAGCACCAGCAGCAGCGGCAGCAGCAGCTCGAGCCTAGGAAAGGTTGGAGCTAGAAAAGAGCTGGTAAATCGTGACAATGCTGTTGGCAACGTAGAAAAATTCCCACTCAATTAAATAAGACGCGTGTATGCATGTACGTGTTTATGTACAATGTAAAAAAGGAACCTCGAGTACATCGTACGGAGAATTTTGAGATTACGAACTTAATTGGCCCGCGTCGGTATTTTTCGTTTTCAAATCCCCCCGAGTCGAATTCGCGATATTTCGCGTTTTATGCGAATTTCATGAGGAAAAAAACGAACTGCCAAGATTTCATCGTTTCACGATTACCGTTGTAGCTGCGAAGCGTCAACTTGTTGCATAAATCCTTGTACTATACGGATGAAAGAGAGGGAGGGAGAGAGAACGATATATGTAGGGAAAGAAGAAAGGTTGACGCAGCATCGGAGAGGGAGAAAGATAAGAGACCTCTTCGACTACAGAATGAGCAAGATAGAACTCGCCGCGCCTGGCATTGACCTGCTTGCCGAATACATTGCATACATATATAAATATTCTGGATATCACAGCTCCGCTGTAATATTCGTGTGTCCCTTCATTCGTTCATTCATTCATTCGTTCATTGTTAAATCGCGAGTCTGTCGATTGTTTTATCCATACCTGACCCGCGTGTATACGATACATATGAAATATAATGTTACATTCGATATCTATCGGATGTGCAAATCTAGCTTTTACAAAAACTCACGAAATAAAAAAATTATACAATATAAATGAATATCATAAAAAAAAAATATATTGGTCACTCATTTTATTACGAAGCAAGTTTCAACCGAGGTCTGCGGATTCTACGGACGATTTTTTTTTCCCACCGCGGTAATATACGTACTTTTTATTTCCCTGCAGGTTAAAATTGTCAGGGCGACACTCTGTATAGATGAAAGAGAGATAAAAGAAAGGAAAAAAACCACCTCGTGTGGGATAGACACGCGTGTTCGTGTGTATGTATTTATGCATGCGCATCAAAAATACACGGACACGGAACGCGTGAGAACGCGATGAGATTAGTTTTACAAATTACAGCCGACCCGCCGTTACTGCAGTAGGAAAGTTATATACGTTCGTACAATAGAGGAAATGGAGGGGGATTTAGACACAAAAAAATTACGTGGAAAATGTGCCTAGGTTTGAATGTTCGAGGACTTTATTTACCCCCTCTACTTTCTTTCGCAGTCTTTTCGCTTCCCGCTCTCCGCAAATTTCCGGTTCCCATGCGAGAGAGAAAAATCGAAAGCCTGATTTTAACAGATCGGTCAAATATTGAAATTTTTTCGATTTTATTATCAATCGTCGAAGTAACAAAGATTTCAGAGTATCGGCCACGAATGAAATGTGTACAAATATCGATAATAGTGCAAATTCACGAACGCGTGACATACCCTACGAATAATTTCGTCGTTTCTAAGACGCGACGGGAATTCCAAGGGTGAATGTGAAACGACGCAACAGGTTAGAGCGAAACTGCCGCAGAGACAAATTGCTTGAGCCTCTTTTTCTTGCGGTCGCGTGTTTGCTTTGGGGTGATTCTTTTATTCGCATTTTACCGCGCGTATAAGCCTCGGAGTTATAAAAGTTTCACTATTCAAGGTATTCAAAAGATGCTACTCGAAAGGTTTTGACTCAGTGAAAAGCCTTACATGCATTTATGCATGCACACGGATGAATAAAAACATTTTTTCAAAGATTTGTTAATTTGTTATTAATTGTTTTCTCTCATTGTCAGCCGATTCGAACAGCGATGCGGAATTGCAAACATTCCGCTTTTAAAATATCGCGAAACACCGACAAGAACAAGTAGTGAAAAATTCTACTCGACAACGTATATATTATAAGCTTAAATGGGCACGCATAGACGATGACCTTGTTCAGGAAGTTGTTCTGATTTTTTTCATCCTCCTTCTCTCTTTCTTTGCCAGACATTTATCAAGTCTAGAGCCTTGGCTGATCTATCTATGCTGTATAAGCATGCATTTCTCTTCATATAAATACGTCCACTTTATACATGTATATATATATATATATAGACTTAACCGCAACGCGGGATTGATTCTCAACGATTTTTCAATCGCCCGCATGCGGAATGGAACAAAAAGCGCCAAATATCGGATCGAAATGTACACACAATATACATGTATATTCACTGATAAATTGCGTTGGGTAAGCCGGTTAACTGAACCGGTACATCAGAAAGTAGTGAATTATGGTTTGGAAGATAAATTTCAATTTCTAATGAATCAGCGAAAAATTTAAGATCGGAAATAATCGCGAGGTGAATCGAGGCGAGGAACAAAAAATGAGTTATTGTAACTCGGGGTATAATTCATCAACTCAAATCTTGAAATATGCATTTAGCTATACGTAAACATTGAATTTTCCGTTTTATGCAACTGCACAGTTTCGCCGAAAGGTTCAGCAATTAACGTGGATAGTTTCTTTCCGAAATAACCGTTTGGTCCGAGAATATTTACAGCGCAAATTTAAAACAAATATAAAAATAACAACATTTATGTCGAGTAAAAAACAAGTGTGATTAATTAACGAATTTTCTACCGTTCCATAAGACGAAGATTGCTTCAGTCATGGCATATTTCAAAGTGATAAATGCTGTATACATTTCTATAAATGTATGAACTGGATTTGCAGATAGAAAAAGTATAAATGGCAATCCTTAAAATGGTCATCTTTCCACAAGCCTCGTGGTAGCTAGATTAAACCTCTCGTTAGAGTTTCACAAGCCAGCTTATAAGCAGCAGCTTAATTCGTTAATTGGACACAATGAGGAAAGAAATTTCCTAAATGAATCAACCTCTGCAGCGTAACAAAAACTCGCCTCAAGATACTTGCATCGGTAAACTCGAACAATTAATTAAACCGCGCGTAGTTCGCGGCATAATCGTTGAAACGATATTTTTTTTTTTTTCTTCTTTTGTTTTTTATATGACAAAATAAAGTTGCAATAGAAGACGAAAATGGCAACCACGCTAAAGGAAAACCTTTTGTGCAAAGTTTCTCAAGTAGATTCTTTCACTCGCAATATATGTAACGCGTCAACGAGAATCGACGTACTCTTGTGTAAAACTGACAAGTTTTTTGGTTTAAAAACTTGATAAAAACTTCAAGGATCAATCAGCCCCGAAATCAAGGTTAGAAACAGTGGTCAACAATTTTTAACAAAATCTTTACCAATGTTATTACTTACTAGTCGAATCTCAGACAATCCTAAAGCTGCGAAGTAACGATTATTCTAAACGTGCATCGTGTTGAAGTAACGTTACCAACTTCAACCTCATTTATACCAGAGAGAGTTGAAAATGATTGGACTCTGGTGTATTTCTGAATTGAAGAAAAATTTGATGCAGGTACAAAAAAAGTCAGTTCAAGCGCCAAATTGTTTTCTCGACGAAAAAAAAGTAAACTCGTTGGCTCAAAAAATGATTTCCAATTCCCAGGACAGAAAATTGATATTTTCAATTTTTCCATGACCAAATAAAAAATCCCCAACGACCTCCTTTAAATACCCCGACATGTCCTGGTTCGTGGCCACCCCGTCTCTTCCCAACTTTCGATTTACACGGTCCAGTCGATCGATCCTCAAGTCGAGTCTCTCGACGGAGGGAAACGGACGACGATGACGAGTTGAATGCAAAAAGGTGACCGGGTGTCGACATTTGTATGCATTGCATCGAGTGCAGTATTTCCTGGGTCGGTGGTGAGCCCGAGCGGTTCCAACCCTCGGCCAACACACTCGACATCTCCGAACCGTCATTTCTCCTCCTTCCCAAGTATCGGCGACGACGGTACCTGCAGAAGGAGCAGCGACAGCGACAGCAACAGCAACAGCAACGGCAGCCAGCACCAACCGCCTTTCGCGTCCTGATTACTGTTTTCCTTCGACACGGAGTTCGCCACCTCGTACGCCCGGGGGACCGCACTTTGTCGAGGCAACCTATCGGAAAATAGGGAAACCAGCTTGACGGTTCCCCGCACGCTCCTCTCCTCTCCCCCCCCATCTTCTCTCATAAGCCGCGCCCGCACCGCGTGGCGTTAGCCGAGGATGGAATGAGATTCCACTTCTAATCACGTTTTCCACCAGCGGTCCTGCAGGAAAGTCGTTACGTAGTTGACACCACGCGACGGCCGTGACACCGTCCGAGTTTAGAGCATCGTCTCCAACGGCCTTCCGCCGCCTCGATAACGCCCCGACGAATTTCCATATCTTGACCAATGTCAGAGTACGGTATAGCCGCAAAGCGACGTGGACCGAACGCCGGTCACGATTCCAGGCTACCTTGAAAGGTGTCTTTTGCGCGATTCGACGACACCGTTAATGAAACACGTCGCAGGTACCTCGCGTATCTGACGCACGCAACTTTTATAGGCAAATGCACGGAGAAGGAAAGTTTTCCAATTCTGCAGGTACCGACTTAGGATACGGCCGAGCGCTTCTACCTTGGCAACGATGCGGAATCTTTACTCCCGGGATGTTTTTTTTTTTTTTCATTTCTTTTTTATTTTTTGTACATACCCTTCTTTTCAATAGCTAGTCATTTTTCTTTATTTTTCATTCGTAGTTATTCTCTTTCAATTTGACTACACGGAAAGTTGGGATTGATTGTGAAATGAATATACCGTCTAGTCGTGGTCGGGTGATCGTGTTTGGTATGTGAATGAAAAGATGCGAGATGAGGTAAAAAGTTGGATGAAAAGTTTGCCGCAAATTGAATCGTGACATTTATTCTCAAGTACCTATACATGTCTGGTATTCCTTTCAATCCGCACTTTCTAGCGAGAATTTCATTTCGACTATATGATAATAAAGCTGTCATTGTTACATTTTTAGTGTCAATTGTTCAACTGTACGACAAGATTATAAGAGAGACGGTATACCATTGTGAATTTCTAAAACGACGTCGATTAATGAGGAAGTAATCAATTAAACCGTGTGCGTCGAGTTACGGAAAAGCCGTTCAATTTGTACGAAGAGATAACCATGAAGAAAAATTTTAGATGCATGTACATGTATGTGTATATAAGTACGTATACGCAAAGCCGTTCGAATTGGAATTACTAATGAGACCGTGACTTCGAAGTCGAAGCCTTCTTAGGTGTGAAATAATTGGTCCTGAGATTGAAGATGGTGCGAAACGGCGCCGAGGTTTCCAGGTACCGATGCTGGTATGTCGACGAATTTACTAGCTGAAGTGAAGAGCGCAACAAACGCTCGGCGTGGAAAAAAAACAAACAAAAAAACATTTAACGCGAGAATAAAAATAAGAAGCGAACGTGATCCACAAAAGTAATATCAACGGTGTCGTCTTACTTTCGAAATCAGAGACTGGACTGCTTTGCAAAAAACAAATTTGAAAAAAGAAACTCGCAGAAAACCGAGGGAATTCAATCACCCAGTTTAACGATCCTTTTCAGTCTATAAAATTGAAAGGACTTTAGAAGGAATAAATTGAATTGCACCAATGGGAACAAATTTTCCGCGTTCAATTACACAAACTTCTGCTATACCGCGTGACGCGTAAAGCTGAGGAAAACTGTATTCCGCTTGCATTTCGGAATGCCGATGATACGGTGATTCGTGCCGACGAGTTTCCTACACTTTTTCAACGACGCTGAATCGACCACGTGTCTTACGAGGAAGGTATCCCGTTCTAGTTTTTGGTCTACTCTGACATATTAAAAAAGAAACGAAATCGGAGTGATCGACCTGGGACAGCTCCCTTGCGAGTCCCGAACGGGATGGATGGAGTAGGAGGAGGACAAAGTGGACGAGGAGGCATGCACGATACCTGGACGTTCGGAAACAGAAGTGGATTCGCGGGACGCGAAACGCGGCACGTTCCGAACGCAAACGCAGAGATCCGGACGTATTATCGTTTGCGGAATGCGTGACCACGGGGGGTATTAACGACCCCAACCAAAGGAGAAAGGGGTCACGCGTGACTCCGCCGTGTGTGTATTTCACTCGTTTGCCTCCATCCCTGCAGCGTGCGGGATATTAAACTGCACGCCGTGCAGGCGTTCATAACGCGAGCGATAATAATTGTTTAGCAATGCATGATCGCGGTGAGTATGATCCGTAAACATTTTCCATTCTCGAATAAATAAATAAATAAACGAATGAACGAGTGATACTTTTTTAACATTACGTACGAGCACAGCTATGTTATATCATAATTTTCACAGTACGCATAAATCAACGATTTGCCTCCATCGCCTATAACTGTATATATTCGCGTAGGAATAAATTTGAATTATTGAGTGATCCCTTATCCCGGGAATTTGTCACGTGCTTTCCCACATTACGTTCAAATTATTATTCATCAATATCGTCTGATTTCGTTTGTTTATTTGCTTCTTTACCCCCTTCGTTTTGTTCCTTCTTCGTTATTAAACAAACGTATTCTGCGTAAGGTAGGATATCGTAAAAAGGAGGTGGGAGTATTAAACTGAAAATCATAATAACGTCACTACGCGCCTTATACTTGACTTCGGTATCGTTCAAACTTTGCTTTTCACTAGTGCCCGTGGAAATGTACTTTTTCCGTTTACAACGAATCACTGCACTTTGCATGCTTCGTAACGACAAACACGAGCCTGATATATAAAACGCGATGATGCCACGCGGGATAATCCCTTCTTGCAAGAGCAAAACCTTTCACCTGATATGCAGCGTGAGGCACGCACTTAAAACAATTCGAATTCGAATATTTTTCATTGGCACTCGGCCATAAGTCAAGGAGAACACCGCCCACGATATTACGTCAAATCGATTGCATCGTCTTGATCGTTGCGCAGACAATGGGTACGTATGCAGGTTGTAGATACGAGGCTCTCGACTTAAAAATTTGCCATTCGGTACGTGCGTAACGGATTCATAATCTGTCGACATAATCAACGATACATCATGACGAAATTTTATTTTGCATTTACCGCCAATGCAAGGTGGAACAAAACGAAGCCTTTGTCTCTTGCATTCTTAACAGGCTGCGGACCCAATTCACGATCGTCACAGTTTTCATCATACGTATGCGTGTATTTCTCTCTGCATGTTCGGCATTGAAAAGTATGAATTATTTATATTACCTTTTAAAACATAACACTCTGTTACTAATCAAGAATGAATCAGAAAAAGGGCAATCTTTCTATAATAATTTAGCAAGTTAGCGAGATTAAAAGAATTTGCTTTGTACCGTGGATGAACGGGGAAAGAAAACTTCGTCATTACGTAACTATTCGATAAAAACTTGGAATTCCATTGCAGAGAGCAATGCGTGTGTAAAAGTATAAAAGTATAAAGTATACTTAGAGCAAAGCGAAGGTATTTCAATGCGAATTAATAATTAGTTCATTGCTAACGACGATAAGTAATCAATGTTACGTTGGCTTTCTGGTGAAAAAGAGGGAAGGTAAAGGAAGAAGAAAACGAAGAGGTGAGAGCAAAAAAAAAAAAAAAAACTTGCTCCCAGTAATCAATTCAGAAAAATCCAGGGACACTTCCCCTCGTTACGTCGACTGTATAACGAAGTCAATTATTTGAAAAGCTTCTGAGAAGTTTTCATCGCTCTGTACATGTAAATCCACGTACCTATATATATATATATATATGAATTTTGCCAGGTTAATAATAAATTTGTAGGCATAAGATACATCGTACATGTATGCGTAATATGTACCAAATCTACCAACCGTACCTACCAAAGCACGCGTGAGGGCTAAACAATTTTTTCTCGATCATTAAAAACAGTTTACACAAATATTTGCTCGGAAATTCATAACGTAGGTGTTATGTGTAGGTATGTATGAAACTTGACGCAATTATTCCAGACGGAGTCGAAGATCGAGGCCAGAGCGGATCGAAGATCACTAAAAGGACGAAGCCTCTCGACCCGGAGGAGGAGGATTATTATTACGACGATGTAGACGAGCGGAACAATCCAACGAATGGAGCGCCAGTCGCGCCCCCAGGATTTCTGAGTCCTTCGGTGAGAGAGTACCTGGATCTTGGTAAATCTATACCCGGTAAGTGAATAAAATTCTGGCAAGACGTTAAAAAACCTCCCCCAACAGTATCCCAATTATTTATCCGTCACGACGGACACCCCGATCAGGTGTCATGAAAATAACTATCATTAGTTAGTTATCGTCCGCTGATGCAGAAACGAAACTAAGGTAAAATGTCGAACGAGTTTCGTCGTAACGCCGTATGGATTTAATTGAAAAAGAGTCATATCAATAGTCTCGGACGTCTTATACGGATCGGCGATTGAATCAATATAGCAGCCGGCATGTCTAAAGTTATCTCATTGACCTGACGATTCTCAATCTCCTGAAGGGTTATGCTATTCCTGGCAGTCTGGTATAGGATAATGAAATACCTCTCCCTCCAGACTAGATCAACGTCGAGGAGATTCTGGTTTCGCGTCACGCCGGGACACACGCGGAAACATGCACGAACTTACACATGCACACACCCCTGTTACCGCCCACAAGTATCACGGATGCATCACCGCGATGCAGAGCTGCAGCTTGCGACGTGTGTGCGGCCTTGCAGGGTTCACCACCACCACCACCACCACCAGCAGCAGCAGCAGTTTCATCCGCTTCACTGATTTTACGATGATGGGCGAGCGGAAATGTAAAAGAGAAGCTCTAAAGCTCAACTACGGTCCTTCATTTGCCAAACATGAGAAGTAGATTTTCATGCGAGATAACCTTTCCCGCCTTCCTACTTCCCATTTACCTCTGCTGCTGCATCTTCCTATTCCTATTTCTATTTCCATCTCTATCTCTATTTCTATTCCTATTCCTCTTCCTCGACGTTTTCTCACCTGCCGCACCTCGGGCATTAGGTGACGGCCAAGCTTGCCGCCCGTCGTGCGTAAAAATCGAGACCATTGCAACCCCTGTTGCCGAAGAAGGAGTATCTCTCTCCAGACTCTTTATAACCATACGGGAATGGCTCCATCATGTCATGTCCCCGAACTCGCGTAGGCGTTCCTCCTCTTCACGCAGCATTTTCATCCTGTCCGGGTGTGCCGGTAGTGTGTACATCGATGCCGATGGTATGGTTAGTGGTGGTGGTCGTGGCGGTGGTAGTTGTGGTGGTGGTGATGCATACCTACTGCCATTCACCTAGTGCTCTTTTGTTTTGGTTGTCATAGTAACCGGTGGTAACGTCAAACGTCGCGGTATTGAACGGGATCACCGCTCTATCCCACAATGTTTTACAGCTGCAGGTGCGGATGAAGGAGGAATGTTTTTTTACTTTTTTTTACTTTTTTTTTTTCTTCTTCCTTCTACTCCTTTCTACTTCTACTTCAGTCTTTCAGACTCCATCGTTCATTTCGAATTGTACACTGTCCCAGTAATCGGACAGCGATGCCATCAAAGTTTTGCATAGTTGATGAAGTCTTTGGAAAACTTTGACAACAGCTGTATTTTCTGTTTTCGAGTTTTTTTTCTTTTTTTTTCTTTTTTGAGGGCGGGAGGGAGGGAGGGAGGAAAGGCGAAAGGCTTTTGTTTCACAAATAACCCCCGATCTCGATCACTAAGAGAGATACAAGGTACCACAAGAGAGGAGGAAAAGATGGAACGAAACAAAATGGCAACAACAGTAATTCGAGTTTTCAAACTGAACAGAGAGGTTTGCCTGCCCCGAACCGCGGAGGAATTTAGGTACCTACCTCGGTGACTCGAAATCGCTGCCGGAGTTCATTTTATAAAAATTAGAACACATAACTCCAATTAGGGTGTGTGCATGTACTAATTGCCAGATATTTATCTGCATTCTCCGCTCTCTGTTGTACATATCCGGCAGCCTGCCCACTGCGGCCGTTGTATAAAAGCTTGAAACGATAATAATTCGAACAGCGCGCGTTCGAACAAACAAAATACACAGAATAATAAAACCGAGTTCACGTGAAGTTTTGAAAAATTAACGTTATATACGCACGTTTATACACTGGGAAATCATTGCGGATTATTGACAAAGACAATTCCACGCCACGTGCAAAAACAAAAAAAGGAGAAATTTTTAAATACAAATTAACGTGATTAAAAGACCGTCGCGTTCGGCCCGATTGAAGAAAGGTTTTCTCTTCCTCCCTCTTGCAATAATTAAAGATTAAAAAATAAGTTTCACTTTTACGAAACGATGTTAATTATTCATTTTACAGTCATAACTCTACATATAATTGCACTACGCACCGCATGTACAAAACTGTTTGCTTATACGTGTAATACTAAATGGAAAAAAAACAAAAAAAAAAAAAAGTATCGCGTACCCTACACAAGGCGCAATTTAACTTTTAATACTTTGCAAAAGTTGTGTATGTAAAATAACATCGAGTAGTTTTCCCGTTCAGTTTTGTACTCTATTTTTACTTTTCTTCAATTTACCTTCGATTTTTTTCTTCTTCTACTTCTTCCATACCCGTGCCGCAAACGTTTCTATTTCGACTGCATCGAGCAGTGCAAGCTGCAACCTCGATGCGACGATTGGCGTGTGCAATAGATGTGTATGTAATATGTACGTATGGATGTATACGTAGGAACGGAACATATACGGAGAGCCGTCACTCCGCGGGGAAAATAAATTTTGTTGACAGGTTTATACAAAATTGCAAAGTTTCCTCCCTCCGACCAGCCCGAAGTACAGCAGCGAACTGAATTTACCCTTCGTGGATCCAAGATATAATTACTTGGAGCTAACTTGCGAAGATTCTGAAGTAGTTCACGTGTATCCGTATTATACGTGTATACGCTGGGTATGTACCAAGAAGCACGTTGATTACCGAATCAAACTCCGCTAATTTCAAGGCTCTTCGACTAGCGGGAAGAACGGAAACAGACCGTGCACTGCTTCTCTATATCTTGCGGTCGCTGACAGAGATCGAATCCCTTCAGCTAATATAGTCTAATTCTACCTCTATATCGATTCGAAACGCTGTTGTGAAATTGTACGATGCTATTGTCCGTCTTCAAAATCCCAACTTCCCGCACGTTATAAAATGGTCAATCGTAGCTAACGACATGCTGCATCGTTACCACTTGTAGAACGATTTACGCCGTATACCACGAAGTTGTCCCAGGAAGTTGAGAGGGAACCTGATTAGAGTATACACGTCGAACTCGCCATCTGAGAACCACTGACTCGTTTATTCATCGACAGTATTCGTATCCCTAATCATCTCAATTTTCGAATTACACAAGTAAGCAAGGACACGCGCGCGTTAAGGATACAGTATATTACAAATCATCCGTATTCCATACTTCATCACGTATACATTCGCTTGCTGGTAATCGGCTGAGAATGCCGTATACGTTGAACGGAATAACGGGTGGGGGTCAAAATCCCTAAAGACCAAAAAGTCGTCTGGTCGAAAACCCGAAATTTTCAAGAGACGAATTTTAAAACGAACCATCAGCGCACCGAAGCTGGGATTTTTGATAAAACAATTTTCCCGAAAGTTCATTTAACCGAACGCTTTCTTATCCGAAAATGTATTTTCCGAGCAGTCGGCGTTCCGAATAACCGAAGCACAGATTGTGGAGATGCAGAAAAATGAAAGTTCCGAAATTGAAAATTGAGAGAGGCTGATACTTCGGACACCCGCAAAACCGAAAAAAAATTAAATGTCGACGATCAAAGTTCCGTAGGAGCAAAATTAAGATTCAGAAAATGCAGAAGAACCAGAATGCCGAATTCAAACTTTCGGCATTTTCTGCAATTCTGTCGTAGCGGGTTTCGGGATTTCGACCTTTCGAGTCTTCGGTCAGTCGTTTTTGATAAATTCAGATTCGTAAATTTTCGACAAAGGCACGAGTCTGACATCTGAAAAGTCGAATTTTTAACTGTTCGCTGTTTTCTCAATTCAATATTTTGCCCTTCGTAATCTTGGACAATCTAGAAAAAAAAAAAAAAAATGTCGGTATAAATTTATTTATACATTTTTGCGTTCTAAATTTTCATTTTTCGACAGATCATCTTTTCGTGTTTACGGTCTGTCCACATTTTTGATCGTCGGTAATTAGACTTTCGGGATTCCGTCCCGTCGACTTTTTGATCTTTCGTATATTTGTAACCTACCCCGATTAATAACGATTAACTTTGTTGCAGGAAGGCCAGGAACGGATTACCCGGTCCTAGGGACAGTGCCATACACGAATTTTTACTGCGACGATCAAGCCTATCCCGGTTTTTTCGCCGACGTTGAAACAAGGTGCCAGGGATGGCATTACTGCGACATAGACGGAAGACAGGCGAGCTTTCTCTGTCCGAACGGTACTCAATTCAGCCAGGCAGTATTCGTCTGTGATTGGTGGTTCAACGTCAGGTGCGAACTAAGCCCCAAGCTTTACGCCATCAACAGTCGCCTCTACCAAAGGCCGACGGAAAGCCCGACGAGGCCGCATCGTGTCATAACCAAGGAGTTGCTCGAAAACATTTTCGTCAAGCGAAAATGAGAGGAAATCGAAGACGATACGAAAGAAGGGAGAATAATTTGAACAAAGATACGCCTTTTTACGAGAGGGTAAAAAACGGAAAATTCAAAATGGACAAATTACTATTCGATTCTTGCGGTGAATTATTACGCGTAACGATGTAACATCCTCAGTACTTAAACCGTATATATGGGGTAGTCAAAATAAACGTGGACAAGGTTTGACCTCGACCCCCATCGAATTCGTCGCCGATTTATTTCCTACTTCTACTCTACTCAAATATAAATTTTAAATTCTGAATTGGTCGTAAATAATTTTTGTCAGAATTTTCCGACAATCGCAAGTCATTGTTTTCGACGAAAAATGTACAAAAATCAATTTTTCTCAAAAACTACATTCTCGAAAAATTTTCAACTTTTTTTTAATTATCTTTTGACTAAAAGGAAAACTTTCTTTTACATTTCACGTAAAATCGCCCGGCCGTTGTTTGGTAGCAAGTTTCTTTTTGCACATCAATATGCATGTTATTCGGATTGTAACAATTGGCCGCAATATTTCTTCGATCCATTATTCATCCACTCAGTGAAAAAACGACGACTTACGATTTTCAGAAAATTCTGAAGAAATTGTTTTCGACCAATTTAAAAAAACAACCCAATTTTTTGCCAGATGCACAGTTTTCGAGTTCTGCAAGATGAGATCTAAAATACCTACTCCTAAGCGACAGGTGGAACAAAAACTGAAAAAATTAGAAAATTTTATACTTGGTGGAGTAGAAATATGAAATAAATCGGCTACCGATTCATTTGGACTACCTCGCGTGCATGCACAACGAATCGAAAGTATTTTACTTCATTTCAATATCAAATTATTTTTCGGCCCTCACGTTGTTCGTACAGGTTGTAAAAAAAAAAAAAAAAAAAATTAGGGCATTGAACTTTTGTAATACGTCACGAATCTTTGCAATTCACGACATCTGTTGTTGAGCGACGAATGATGAGAAATGTAAATACACGGATACGGTATTGTTACAATAGCTGTAGCAACTAACTAACGGTTAATTTAAAACATATTTTGTATTGTCAATATATTATACGTAAAGTTGAAGAAAAGGAGGGGGAAAAAATACGAGGAAAAAGTAAAAACTCTGTTGTTATCCTGGTTACGTGGATAGTTTTGCGGTGTATAGTTATAACTTCGTATATAGCGTATATTATAATAATTATAATTGACAATTGTTATTTTTGTACATAGAAAATTCTGTGAACTAGCATAACAACTTTGCAACAGAAAAATTCATTGATATATAATTATATACTCCGATGAAAATACACGCGAAGCAGTGTGTTAATTAAATTGAATCTCACCGTTTTGAGTGTACGCCGTTTAATTTTACTTTTTCTCTTCTTTATCGTTATTCGTAATTTACTTTCACATTTCGCATCAAGATTTTACGAGATCGTAATCCGACGAAAATTTATAAACGCAACAATACACGTTACAGAACCGTCTTGGGTTATTTTAAAGACGGCGCACCAGGTGGCTGTTTTTAGTTAAACGAATTCACGGAGGCTACTTTCGCACCAACGAAGGGGGACAAAAACGTTTACCTGATACGCGGCGGCTATACGCAAGGCTTGCGATAAAATTTGAAAGGGGTGGAAAACCAGCCTGACAAAGAGGTTGGCGACACCGAGACGCGGGGCGGAGAAAGGGGAGAATCCATCGGGGAGTTGTCGGGTAATCTCAGGTGCATTGCGCCTCGAATTCGAGACAGAGCTCGATATTACCGATCCAATTTCGCCACGGCGATCCGAGGCTCTGCAACAGGCTACAATGATGGTGCGGTCGGAATAGGTCTGAATTAAAAATATTCGAGATACAGCTGCGTTTTTGTGTACAGGGATTTTCGACCTTTTGAAATTTAAATCTGAAGTGATTTTTGAGCGGCACGATCGGCGTTTCGAGAAAACAGTTCGTTGATTCGACTCCGTTTCCGACATACGAGGACACAATTCGATGCAGAATTTCCCGCTCTAGACGATGGTCGAGTCATTTTTTATGTATTCGTAGCAGTTTTTGAGGAAAACGCAAAAAACTTCAAATTTTACTGTTTTCCTGAAACGCCGGCTATGCAGCTCAAAAATGACTTTAGATCCGAGTTTCAGAGAGTCGAAAATCCCTTTATAGAAATATGTAGCCATATCACGAATGTTTTTAATAAGATTCGAAACTCCCGCAACGATTGTTTTTAACGACGAATCGGTGCGATCGTCCGATTAAAAAATTTGGAAAAAGTAGATAGCCGTTAAAACTACGTGTAGTTTGTGATGGTAAACAAATCAAAGCAAATTTGAATAACACAAAATATTAAAAATGATTAAATTCTGGGATTTTTTAGCCAATTCACATGATTTTTGGGAACATTGTCCTGTCTCGCCAGATTATCACAGATAGTCTAAAAAATATTCAAAAAATCTGTACACACTGTCCTTTAATTCTAAGATAATTTTTTACGAACATCTATTGCACCGTACTTACACAAAACTATTTATATCCACAATGGAGACAACTATTTATACATTTTCTAGACAGTGAAAAAGAATTTCTATGTCGAAAAAGTTAAGCTCAAAATATCGAAATCAAATCGAAAACACCAAACTTTTATAATTTTTCACGTTCTCGTGATAAAAGTTTCAGTCAAATTATCATAGATTTTATCTTGTGTTATTCGAATTTACTCTGATTAATTTTCAACACGTATTAGGAATGTTCTTTTTTACGGGTTCACTGATTTTCGCAAACAGGACTTCTTTACTTTTATCTTGATCTAACTTTAGGTTCAAATAATTCGGTAGACTCGTACTTGAAGAATTATCGTCGTGTTTTTCGTAACGCTAATGGTATCGATTGTACAATTACATCCATTTTGAGAGAGATTTCCATTTGACAACACATCAGTACCGACTATTCTCGGAATTGTTTATATTATTCTTCGTATACGTACATTCGTTTTCTTTTTATCCTGTTTTTTCCCCCTTGCAACAGAAACGTTGGAATTGCGAAATTAGGTCGAGCATGATAATTTCATCGTTGGGGAAGAAGTAGCAGGTAGGTACTCAAGGAGGGTATATGCACATATCCAGACTTGGCATACAATTGCGCGGAAGTGTAACCGCGTTCGCCATAAATGAGAAACAATTTAAGCGACGAGTTTTGCAGCAAGCACTCGTCTAGTACTTATTGTTAGGCGCCAACCGAGCTACCCTAGGCTTATTTAAAAATTGTTGTACATATTTTTCACAGTAAATGTTACACAGGCGATACGCATACGTATGAGTTTTTTTTTTTTCCATTCTTCCAAAACTTTCAGCAGCAGCTATTTTTCGTACTCCATGTAGTATAATCGTGTTGAAAAAATAAAATAAAATTGAAAATATTTAGAGGTTGCTACCAATTATTGTAATACTCTTTATTCATTTCTATGTGTATACCTTAAGGATTTCTATTCATATATAAGTGGTTTATTTTCTACGTATCGTGGTTCAATTCATCATTGTTCGCAACGATCAGTACTGAAAACGAAATAGGGACATCAAGGTGATAGGAACAACAAAAATTGTTATCCAAATTTCGTCTAGATGATCAATCTTTCGGATAAAAGACGTGAACAGCCAACTGCAGAATCGTTAGACAGAGTTTGCTTTTGATCGGTGAACGATTAATTGGACCATCATACAAAAAAAAAAAAAAGAAAAGGAAAATAAACTAATACATATAATATAAGTCCGTAAGGTGTATCCAAAAAAAAAAAAATAAATAAAAAGTATGGCAATAATCGATAGCGATCTCTAAATATTTTTCTACCTCTTCCAGGTTTTACGATAATTTTTTTTCAGTATTTGTCACCAATTTTTCCAGTGGCGTATATAGAAAATTTGAAAAAAAAAGTACAAAATGAACCACCATAGCGTACGTGTACAATAGCGGAAAGTTTAGAATCGTAATACTTACGAAGGAAAAAAGAAACCGGTTTACAGTAAAAATCCTCGGCTAATCTAGAAGTAAACGCGAGTTTAGCGGAACGTAAGCAGCTTCTACCGTATCACTGAGTAATCCCCAAAGTGTATTTAGATGAGGCAAGAGCCGATGCACTTATACCGGTGAAGCAGTTAGCCCCGAAGCTATTTAATCCAGTGGTTTGAGATGCACGCGCGTCCGTCCGTAGAGGCATGTACATTGGTACTCGCCGCAGAGGTTCCTTACAATTAGTTTGAAGAAATCTGTTGAATCGGCTCTTGGTATGGCGGGCGTATAAAAGTTGGAAAGTAATCCTTTTAGTTACGGGTTGGAGCCGTCGCGAGACGCAAAACGTCGACAACGCCTCCCAAACGTTCACTTTTAAACTTTTTTACCGACACTGAAACGTTTTTCTATCGATCCCCGATCACGTTTACATCTCTCCTGACACTTGAATCAGAGCTAATAAGCTTTAACGAAACGTGTGTGCGTAAAAAATGTCGAATTTCCAAATTTTGAGGTATTCAGTTTGCTTACAATTACACGCGCAACGGGAATATACGCGCATAATCCTATAAATGGAATAAAAATTCTCTCCCGAGTTTTACGGTCCGTTAATGCGAGGATTGTGAACACGGCGAAGCGTGACAAAGGTGGATAGTTGTTCGTCGGAGAATCCGTTGTTGCCCTTAGCCAAGCGAATGTATCGGACAAGAGTTAATCAATGAATCGCTCGAAGCTACCGCGGCGGCAAAATCATCTTTCCTGACAGACGCGAGCGCAATGCCCGGGGCGTGTAAACTAGTATGAATAATTAAAATATCCCTTTCAAGTTTTGGCTTTGTTTATACAAACGAAAATAATTCGTTCTGCAACCGATATGAAACCGTGAAAAGCAAAATGAAGCTTCGAGCCAGTGACTCGATTTGATCGAATCAGTACTAACAAACGCGGAAGAAACGAAAAACAAAAAACCGAAAAAATAAAAATAAAAAAAAAAAAATAAAAACGGAGGGAGGGAGAGGGAGGATTATTCGCAGTGTCGCGTGTGCAGATCCGTATGTAAAAAAACAATCCTTCTTCACTCCGTAAAAATCGTGTACGATACAAAAGTTGTAGGTACCTACATATGTAAGTATCGAAATAGAAAGAAAAATTTATCGCGAGGTAAAATCGAATAGGGAAAAACGCGGATTTCCGTAGTCCGCAAAACACGAGAGCGCGTGTTTTGAAATCTTTGAGGGATTTGCAGTTTCAGTATATACTTGAAAGAGTTTTACGTAAGTATAGGATGTACATTGCGGACGTATACACGTGTAGTGGAAGAATAAGGAAAGATGAAAGAGAGGCCGTGGACGAACGATGTTTTCCTCGCATTGTATGCTTTCCGCTGCATCAGAGTCCCGCCCAACAAGTGGGAAAGAGAGTTTCCCTTTATAAATACGTTTCACAGTTGTTTGCGCACGGTCGTCGATTTGCGAAAAGTGGATTTAAATCCGCGAGTTGAAAAATCTCCGGCATTTCGCATTATTGTCTTTCAGTTTCCAACCCCATGCCGTACCGTTCCCGTCTTCTGACCCGATACAATATTACGGCAATAAATTGTCGAAATCCGGAATACACGGATCGTTCGATCGCTAATTTCGTATTCGAGAATCTCGAGAATTTCCATCGGCCTTTACAGACGTATAGCTGTATTTTCTCGATTTGAATATAGAAATCGGACCGAGAACGGCGCGTCTATAACAGAGATGCGACTCGACGATCGACTTTGGGTCCGGTTCGTCCAGCTTTCACCTCGGGGAACAACGTCCACCTTCACCGTATAATATCTCGTTCCCCCGAGGTATCGAAGGCACCTCAACCTGCCTCCCTGCCTCCGGCACGGCTTTGGCCTCATCAACCGCTTCTGCTTCACGGACAAGGACGTAACGCTTCCTGTTCGTCTGCGGTTGGCAACGCCGTCAAGGCCGTCTCATCAGCTCCAGGTTGTAATCGAGATACACCTTCGCAATCTGTCAGAATTAACCGATACCTACATCCATTTCCGAAAGTGTCGACTCAACGACGATCACTCGTATAAGATGATAAAAGTGTTCGAAATGTTCCGTGAGGAAGAAAATTTTGTAACAACAAACCGTCGGGAAAAAAGATTAACTTTTTATCAATCGTTGAGCGAAACATCGAAAGTCGAAGTGTAAGTATAATATCGATTTTCTAGCAAGGAAGGTTTTTTTTTTACTGAGAAAATTATATTTTCCTTGCTCGTTATGAGAAATCTTTTCCAGTTGGGTTGGTTAAAAAATATTATATTCTTGAGGGTAAAACTGCCAAATCACACCTCGACCTGCCTTACTTTGGAGGGTGGTTTTACCCCGTGAAAATGTTTAATGGCAGATGAAGAAAAATACGTGTCGCTTTTTTTGTAGTCTACTATAACGTATTACAAAAGAAATCAAATCGGCGAGATCGACCTCTGACAGCTTTTTTGTAAGTATCTTGCACGTCTGATGTACGTACACGTGTACCATTACTTCCACAAATAGCGCGTTACTCCCGTTCACACCGTAATTTCTAAATATCGTGAGTAACGCGTAATGTGAATGTAATTGTCCGTCGGTACGAGCGTGGTCTCAACTATTACAGATCTGAGTGTAATTGGTTGAGAAAGCGTTCCAACGCACTTGAGGGATCAACAACTTCCTCGAGTACCACGACGACGATTTTCTTTCCTACGTTATCGTCGACGCGACCAACTGGCAGTCCGTAACACCGTCTGCTGACCGTCCTCGAAATTAATCGTGAGCACTTTGGCAAGCTTGTAGGTACGTACATACCTATATATAAGTACAAAGAACGGCTCGGAGACACAACAAGGACTGTGTAGTATCGAAATTCGGTGATAAAGACAGCGACGAGAGCTGCACGCGAGAGGCGAGTTGTTATTATAGAGCGAAGCGATTGAAGCATCTGCGTCAAAAGCTGAAGCCGTCCGGGTGCTCATTATTGCACCGTAGCATTAAATCCGCTTTGGCGCATTCCGGCGAAGCGAGAGAGTCGAAGAGGTGTAGAGGTGGGCGGATGAAGAATAGTTAGATGCATCGACGATAATGCATCGGGTGCATCTAGGTACGCGTATGATGCAGTAGCGTCAAGGTGGCGTCGTATGCCGAAGACGTACGAATCTATTCGCACAGATCCGACTCTGAATGCAGGTAGAAACGGACGAAGGTGCAGAGGAAGGAAGAAAGGAAGTCGCACCCAGGTCGATGGGTCGGAGGATAAACGTCGTCAACGCAGGCAGGTGACATCGTTTGACAACCGTGAGATGCACCTCCTCCACCTCCTCAACTCTCTGATATTCCTGCAACATCCAACGGAGCAAAAGATTGTTTTATCACGCGTTTTCGCTCCGACGAGTTCGCGTCTGCGTCTCGTTCGGCGCCAACTTGTTACCACGGAGATTGAGAGGGAAGATAATCGCAGGAAGCATCTTCGAAAGAGCTCTGTTGCTCTTTTTGCACCTAGTACCTTTCGGAACCTCGTCTTGAGATGATTACAATTAGGGCGAAGAAATTAGAGAAGAAACGAATGGAAACTGCGAGGAAGCGAGTAGAAATCGGTTCGTAGGATTCGTCTCGCTGTCGTCATGCGAAAAGGCGATACTTGTGCCAATTGGCGGACAAATGAGACTGGATTGTTAATAATGACCGGGAAGTTGAAGTTGATCGTGTGCAGGTCTGATTGCGAGTTCGCAAGGACGAAGAGAGTCGACGTTGTATATATTCAACGCGCGTAATATTTCGACGAATGTTCTTCTAGATCTTCTAGTTAAAAACGTATAATATTTGCCACAGCTGACATTGTTTCTTTCGTCTTTGTCCAATGATAGATGTTATGTTACAGATCGAGTTATTTCCCATGTTTGTTACGTAGAAAGGGGCGATCTAGAGGTGTGAACTGTAATATAACATTCTCTAGTTTCGTGAGACTTATTTTCTAATCCACTACTCGACGGCAAGACTTCGAATAAGAATTGAATCGAATAATGGAAATGAAATTACTGAATTAACGTTTCTTTCAATTTTAGATTCCCAGACTTTCTTATTGTACCCGTAAAACGGATGGATTAGATAATCAAGAATCATTGTATGGTCCGTGAAACGGGGAGAGAAATGCAGAATAAGAAAGATCGTATCCTGGTTCTAACAACCGAATCCTTTTATTTCGAAAGCCTTTCACGCACCGTAAACTGTACTGATCGTTATTTAACCTTCCAATTTTTCCTTCCACCTAACTGACGAAGCTGCTGCTTCTGCTTCTGCTTCTGCTGCTGCTGCTGCTGCTGGTGCTTCTGGTGCACCAGCCACTTTACGTCTTGCATCAAAAGCACACATGTTTGTACTGTTCCTTGGTCATAATGCTGTTTGCCAACAATCTATCGCAGTATAAGCCCAGGAAAGACGCTTTCCAGCACGTAGTGCCCGTCATCGTTGAGGAGGTATCAACTTTTGAACTGTACGAAGCGATATCGTGTCAACTAATTTTCATCGACGATTTAAAACGTAGTGAATTTTTCATCAAGACTTTTTTTTTTACGATACCCAGAAATAAATTGTACAGTACTGAAAATCTGAAAATTTGATGGTAAAAATGACGGTGAATTTTTTCTTTTTCAATACGTGGGAGTTGAAAATACGCTGCAATTGCAGGGAGCTATTCGTATATAACATAATACCCACTGGTAGGTAGAATTTCGAAACGGAAAGGGAGAGAGAGAGAGAGAGAGAGAGAGAGAGAGAAAGAGACGAGAGTTCAAAGCGCGGAATTTCATTCGATGATTATTCAACGCTTCAAAATTACGGTCATGAAATTCTATTAATTGTGCGTAGTCGGTGATTGTGCATTGTTTACAAGAATTGAAAAAGCGTTACATTAGCAATTACGAGGCTGTAGTCAGCGAGTATAACGAACCTATTCAGGTTATTTCTATACGTATTTAGGTCAATTTACAATCATCCCTCAGGCGTTCTAGGAAAAACATACAAGTTGTCGCATAGAACCTGTTCAACCGACTTCCACAACACGATCTACGTCACATTTTTGTCACTCTGTAAATCGAATTCGATAAATTTTTTCACTATTTTTTTAAATCACTTTTCACAATATGTTACAAGTTGAAACTTGGAAATAGAAATGTGAGAAACACTTTACTGGCGGAAAAGATTCCGATTACCGCATAGTTATACAGTAACTTTCGAATAATATCTTCACTCACAATGGGGCTCGGAATATTACATTTATCAATAATAATATAACCCGTGCATTGAAAGGAGAAAAAAAAATATCAAGTTTTTGATATCGTCTTCGAGGCTTTCGATTATACGTATATTCTTCGTTTCAAAAAATTCAGTTCATTTTTATCAAAACCAGGAACTGTCATTTACACATTTCGTATAACATTACTTTGCAAAACTCGATTTATAAATGACATATCACGATATACCTACACAAGCATGTACCTTCTCATATCGCAAAGTTGTTGGTTTTTATTTTCACTCATTTATATGTATACATGCGGTGGATTAGAGTTAAAAAGATTCGAAGACAGAGAAGCAAGCAAATTGAATATATGAAGAAAGAAAAAAAAAAAAAATGACGAAAGTATAATAACATGGAGCACCTGTAGTGGCATCGCAAACAGCAGTAGCTTCGAAGAGAAGTAAAATCAAACATAAAACAGTTTTCTGTTCTCTCAATAAATCCTGCACTCCCAAAGAATTGCACTCACAAACACCTGCGAATCTATATCACGTACGTATATTACATACATACATACGTACGTACCTGTAACGCGTAGCGTATGAAATAATCGATAGCTCGTATCCAGCGATTTCCCCAATTAGGTACGTACGCGCAGCTCGCTCCCCTCCCACAAACCACCCCTTCGC
This sequence comes from Neodiprion pinetum, assembly GCF_021155775.2. Taxonomy (NCBI): domain Eukaryota; kingdom Metazoa; phylum Arthropoda; class Insecta; order Hymenoptera; family Diprionidae; genus Neodiprion; species Neodiprion pinetum. The sequence continues at coordinate 6,171,533 of NC_060232.1, forward strand.
TCTTGTCTCCCGCTTCGATTCCACGGAAATTGGCAACTCAATTACCCGGCCGATGAAGGGAAGAAAAAAAGAAAATGATGGAAAAAAAAAAAATTGAGAAAAGTAGCGGTAATAAGTGAAACGAATGAATGACTGTTGCGCGGGTATAGCCAAAAACGACAGAGCCGGATGCTTTCAACGTATTGCAGCATCGTCGCACCTGTTTAGATGTGCACTTCCAAATGAGAAGCTCGTCAAACTTTGGGGTGCAACCCCAATCAGCTAAGAGATGGTCGCAGCTGAGCTAATTTGCATACACAGCTACGTAGGTACGAACTGCATATCTAGAAATTGCGAAGCCTGTTGAGAGAACTTAACACTTGAGCGTGAAATGCGTGCGTACGAATGCATATACGTATGTAATACATACGATGTACGGTGTGGTGTACGCTTGTTTACCAACAACGCAGAGTGTGTCTCCGATGGGGAGGGGAAATAGGGAGGACAAGAGAAGAGAAGAGAAGAGGAAGATGAGAGCAAAACGAATCCGGAGGTATTAGAAATTTGTTTCAATTATAAAGTACAAAGGCAGCGAGACGTACGTGAACCATAGAACGTGAATATCGGTTCACAATTTTCTCCGCATGCACGAAGCTGTCCATACGGCTTTGACGTGCATGAATAATATCTATAACAATATGTACGCAACGTTTGCTTTGTACTTCATGCGAGTGAGGATTTTTTTTTAGTCTTGATTTTTAATTTTTTTTTTTTTTTTGGTGTTTTTCTTGCAAATAAATGTTATTTATGCCCAGAGAAATTTCCAATAATTATATAATCAGTTAGAAATGATCGGAAAAATTCGTTGGGATCGTCACGCGATGAGTATATTTAAATAGATAAAACCTACCGCGGTGTAAGAAATAGATTTTTCTCACATGAATTAATTCAGCAGCTTTCGTTGCACTGGGAATTCGGTATTTTGTTCTAATTACACATACCTATATTCATGACTAACGATCTGTACAAATAAAAATTTCGAAAGTAAATTGGTATGTGTAACGTACGTATTCGGTTACTTTCGTCCCTGCTATACTCGACGAATTATCGTATATTAAACAGCTGTTAAATATTTTCACTTTAGAAATTTTATTTACCACCAAATGCACGCGTTTTAAATTGATAATTGACTATGTTCGGTTATAACGTCGTTCTCGACACCTCGAGAGTTTTCTTCAAATGTAAAATACGTCGCTTGTTAAGTTGGACCAGGAGTCGATGTAACGACGATAAAAATCTGACGAAAGATGCGAAACGTTACATTCAACAACGTTGCCCAACCATTATACGCGGGATTTGGTGAAAAGCAATAAACCGAGCTCCGAGAAACATATAAAATATCATATACGTATTACATACAAAAATTTTCATCGGGACGAATTTTTTTTCTTTCATCTTTTTTCCTTTTTCCACAACTGCAGCCGCACAGTTTTCACCGCATGCAGTAAAAGAATAAAAAAAAAAAAAAAATGTTATAAAAAACGGCGCAGGGGGAATATAGGAAAACGTTCTTTGATCCTGATTGCCATTTATGCCAAAGTGTGCCTACGTGTATGTATATACTACGTACGACAAACGTGTGTAGGCGGCACATACGGCTGCTGAATGCGTAAACACCAAATCGAAATGAACAGCATTAGACTGAAAACGCTAGCAAAGTGACTCGGAACTCGCATCCGATGTACACATACCTACAGAGAATGTAAATACATACATTAGGGTATATATGCATGCATATATACACACTCTGACAGAAACAGCGGCTAGCAGGTGGATATTCGGCTTTGGGAAAATAGTGTAAACCCCGCTTACTGATTACGCATCGGCTATCAACAGCCTGCACGAATCTATATATCATATATATATACATATATCGTCAATAAAAATGACATTAAACTTTTAACGTGCCAAGTTGCGAGCGTTGTAAGAAAACATCGAGCAAACGTTATTGCTACGTATCCGATCCTCTCTCACCTTCCAGTCATTTTTCACGACAAGGATTGTTCGTATCGGATAATACGATAATGGATACGCACGATTTTTGTATAAAGAAGCAAATTATGAGGACATAATATAACGATAAAATTGTAAATAACTTTTACACTTATCGTTTGTCGATAAGACAATTCTTCGCGATATAAATGAATATTTTATATGGATATATACATGTACGTGAAAAAAAAAAAATTTTATCAACGAGAAACAAATATGCTCAGTTTCTCCTCAATTTGCCAATTTTTGTGACCGTAAAATCTGTTCTTGTCATCACGCATATATGTGTATACATATAAAAGAAAAAAAGGTCGTTAAGTCTGCGACTACAGTGATATTACTATTGAGTAACAGCTCCTTGAGTATATGAAAGATTGACTGGAACAGACGGCGATAAAACTTGTATGAGTGAAATAACGAATCGCGTGTGTAATTTCTGCATTGGACGGTACAAATTAACGACCAAATTAAACCGTAATTTTATGATCTGACCGAGTATAGCAAAGAACTATAGACTTTCGCTGACGAGAATCGTTACAATATTAGGTATAACCGTTATTGCGAACTAATAATCGCATTAAAAAAAAAAAAATTTGACCGAATAATTATGGCAATAGCGAATGCGTTTCGAGACTCTCGATTCTCCACATTCGGTTGTTGCACTTGCACGAAGAAGAAAACTATGTGAAAAAAGTGAAAACACCTCATGCAAATCCTGTCGTCACAAACTATTTGCTACGGTAGCTTTAGGTGTATAGGTAATGCTTGTGAAATTTTTGTCAACCTAATTCATACGTAATACCGATCCTTTACCTTAAGCAACGTCAAGTTTTCTGTCCTATATACAAATCGACGTGTGATAAACATATCATAAAAGCGGATTGTAGACATTTAAGACACGAAATGAGATGCAAAATTGACAAATTATACAGAATTGAAATTTTACACCGTCGAATATACAAATCGTATACATATTATAATGTGTGTGTATCAAAAGCGCATGTTTCTGTTTATCAAACGGTAAAAAGTCGGTTACGAAATTACAATAATACATAAATAATATGAATGTAAATAAATCGTTACATAAATTACAGATCTAAATCGGATATTTTGCTGCACCGTATATGTACCGCGGACAAGTGAATATTCATTAAACTGGGAATCGGATATCATAATGCACAACGGTAAGTTATAATATAACAACAATGATAACAACGGAAAATATTTAAAACAACAAGACAAAGCGAAACGTTGAAACATTGTCAACTCGCTGTACAAACTAGAATGTTTCGATATAGCAAAAGTTTATATACCTTATTAGCAGAGTTTCATTAGTTATACACATACCGGACGGTCGCGTATTACGACCTTGGATGAATTGTTAATATAAAACCAAAATTCTATTTAATTAGCAGAACTTGGTCATAACCCGTGTTAAATCAGAATATGAAATAGGAATCCGCGCTCTGCGGAGAATAATTAATTATATTCCTCGACAAGCAGTGAGCACATGTATAATATATATATATATATATATATATATATATATATATTAGAGCGGTCCTTAAGAGTGAAATCGGATTTCGATGCTCGCACCCCTCAAATTAGTTCAAAATAATTTTTTTTTAAATTTTGCCTTCCGCAAGAAAAAAGAAATTCTTATTCTCATAAGGACGGTCGGGTGATCGAAATTTTTGAATTTCTATTTATTATTTTCAGCGAAGAATTTCCTTTCTCTTTAAGCCCAATCCCATTAACTTCCTTGACCGCTCAAAACTTTGTATTCACTGGTCGAAATTTCTTGCCGCCCTGAAAGACTTAGACAGCGGAGTGAAAAATAGAGATAGCCAAATTTCCCAAACGGCGTTTCAAACGGAACAAATTCGTTTTAATTTTGCTTTTATAGAAAATTTGCCTCGTTTTTCGTAATTCCAATAATATTCGAACAGTTTTTCTAACGATACCCGTTTTACTGAATTTTTCTAGTCACCATAAAAAATGAAATTTTACTCCGTGTATATATATATATATATATATTAGAAACAAACGTAGAAATTTCGCATTCGCAGTCAAGTACGTACAACAAGTCGCGAAACTACAGGAAACAAACGAAACGCCCGGAACGTCCAATGCAGCAGACACGTCAATGTCCCATTGGTTGAAATTTCCCCGACTCGTATACTCGTTGCGTCGGTCGAAGCGGGGTTTTTGCGCGAACAATGGTTATGCAGCGGAACATGCTCGCCATAAGCTTATTAGCAAATACGAGCAGATCGTTCTTAACACGGGGCTTCGACTGTGCTCTCTATCTGGGAAAACAGTGGAAGCATGCAGCGCAAGGTGGTGAAACACTGTCCCTTTCCCACGGACCGAAGCCGAGACATTCGAATTGCGAATCGGCAGTTGGTAGATTTCGCAATACGAAGTATTCCTTCTACGTATGCAGGATGTAACGTACGGGCGATACTGCGGTTGGAGTTCAGATGTTGGGAAACTTTGTAACCGCTCACCGATTCAAAGAACTTACGTACGAGCTTCGAGGAATTATAAGTTGAATTAGGATGAAGCTGAAACTAGCAGCCAAACGTGTTGAACTGTTTGGAAATAGGAGAGTGCAGTTCGGTATTGTCCTATTAATTTTATCAAAGTATTCGAACTTTTCGAGGTATTTCACAAAAGTTTCCATTTTCGGACTTCACTACTTTATTCGAATGAACGTTAGAACGTTTTGTTGCTAATTCTGGCTGTCAGCTTCAGCCTCGTATCAGGTTGAACGGGAGTTTGATTTGTTTCATACTTTTAACGAGTGTTTCCAAAATTTCATCGTAGTGGATGAGAAATTGTACAAAACCAAATAAAAAAAAACTTAAAAAAAAAAAAAAAAAAAAACAACACCATTATTTTCAAATAGGATGGTGATTTTTGCTACATTATCCGGCTTGCGGTTTACTGCATTTTTTTTTCTTTCTTTCTTTCCGTTTTTCCAACATACATGTATAATCGGCTTCGTACTTCCGCCTATAATTCTTGATAAAAAAAAATTCCACACGGGCATTAATTCAACCGACTAGCATGACAGAGTGAAGGAAATTCGTGCGTCGATCTCCTTTCAAAAATCACAAGCAACGTCGAATCGTAAAGTCTGACAAATGAAGTTTAAAAATTCAGAGAACTTGATAGCGCAATTTTACATATTTATCGCTGCACAATTATATAAGACAAATCGTAATGAAATGTAAACTACCGGATGGATCGAGTTTTTCTCCATATTTACTCATTCAATACCTTTTACAGAATGTATTCAATGACCTGACAAGTAGAAGAAAAAAAAAATAAACCAACAACGTCGCGCGAATAGCGAGAATATGTAGTCTCGATTCGATTCGTCTTGCTTCACTTCACCGGTATCTTTTCAATCTTTGATTTCGTCATATATTTCTTTCAGCTTTATACGCATCGAGACGAGTTTGCACTCACATACCGTCATCCGTAACTAATCGTTGATCACCGTGACCGGAGAACGGCATGAAGATTTCTTACTTTTTTCTTTACCTTACTTTTTGTCCGTTTAAACAGAACATCGCGAATGCGTGCAAACTGTTGACAGTCGCGTCGTTCAGTAGTTTATACCTATTGCCAAGGAGATGTCGAGGCCGTACGATTTCCGTTCGCGACGTCCGCGATATTCGACCTGGAATCTCGCCTTTTACCACCGACAGCGGTGCACGGAGAACGTGGAGAACGTCCCTTGAGTGGCTTAACGGGCTATACGCAATATTGAATATATCCGACAGGTACACGTAGGCAAGGCATACTGTAATTGTATGCAGAAATCATGCGTGCCGGATCGAAAGTGGAACGAGATGAGCGAGAAAGAAAAGGAAGAGAAAAAAATATTAACTTTTTTTCTGCGGTTACAGTCATTGCACGTAATTAACTGTATACGGGGCATTCCGTGATATCTCGATCAAGATTGACTTTTTCAACTATTTTTTTTTTTTTTTTTCTCGTACGAAAGTCAAAGTACACGACGAAAAACGCAATCGCAATTTTTTAAAAGAATTTTTCTACCCAGCGTATGTGAAGAGTATAATTAAAAAATTTGAAAACAAAACTCACTTTATAAAGTCTGGAAAAAAATTTTTTACACCTGTTGGAAAATGGATATTTCATAACTTGGAAAGATGAAATAGAAAAATGAAAAAAAAAAAGACAATTATTATTATTCGATTGCATCTGTGACATAAGAATAAACATAAAAGCTAATTGTAATATGAACTGAAAAATATCTATTTGGAGATGTTTAATCGTCGATTAAACCGTGTGTCAAATTTTCGTTCAATATTAGTTTAGCATTTATACTGACAAGAGTCGGAGTTTCAAATTCGACCTGTAAAAGTAAAACTCGATGCGAAGTTGAAAACTACTTAGTATGGAAAATATTTTCACACATCGGGTGAAATTTGACCGACCAACGAAACGGATTGACATCTCTAAATTGGCTCGGTGAAGTTGTATTTATTTTCAATTATTCATTGTTTTCTCTTCTTTTTTCTCTGTACATCGTACATCTCTCCTTCGTTTGGTTGTAAAAAATGATTTTTGGTTCCAAATTTTTTTTCTTTTTATTTCAACAATACCGATACGCGCATATACTTTTTGTTGCATAAATATGAAAGGTAGAATTTCGTTATACATGTAATTGAAAATCCCTGCAATAAATTTCGCTTCGGTCTGATATTCGTATTTCGTTGTTATTTCCAGCAGATGTGTATTCGGTAAAACTGGAATCGGCGTAAAAGAAAGTTTTACGCGAGTCGAGGAATCTGAACTAACATAAGTGGGACGCGTTACAAATGCATATTACAGGAACTGAGTCGTATGGGGGTAAAATATAATATAAAATAATGACACTGATAAATAGTTTACTAATAAAAACCTGGATTCAACGCATATTTCGTGAGAGAATTTTTTTTTTTTTGTTTCTCGTTCTCGTCATTCTACGCGGCTCGTGTGTTATTACACACATTTTACACTTGCCTATAATCGGCATTTACGACTGCGGAATATCGTACGTACATAGAGACGTGTCTCCGCACGTAGAGAAGCTCGTGAAAACCAAAATCAACCAACACGCTGCTCTAATAAAAGCCGAATAAAACAGCGAGTATTACGATCACGCCCGGTTTCAGCTACAGCTGATGACAGTTTTTGAATAACGTACATTTTATGCGTGCAATGCCGAGCTTGCGGCACGATTCTGACAACAGCAGGACGAGTATGTTATACACGTACCTGCCTGGTTCATAGATCGATATTATGAAATATTCCGGCGAATGTGAAGAATCAAAATTACGCATTTTATAGCTATATTACATATATTACAGTCAGCCAGACATACGCGTTTTTATCGAAGTACATGCTGATAACGGGGAGTCAGCATTTTTCGAGGAGAAAAAGCAAGACGAGTTTCAAATTATAGTTAGGTACGTTAAATTCATTGAGAATGACCAAAAATTAATCGACTCGATTATTTTCCCTCACAATCTGTTCTTCTTTTTTATCAATATCAATATATATGGTTAGAGTAACAATTGTTATCATTGTCCGACTTACCCGAGTACCTGTTTGAAATAACGAGTAAAAAATAAGTGATTATTTTCACCTGAAATTGAATAATATTTCTAACGAAACGATAAATTATCGACAAAACTATTCCGCCAATTAAGACCACGTACTGAAATTGTCGAGGAAAAAAAACAATAAAAAAAAAAAAAAAATAAGAGCACCAACAACGCGATAATCGACGAATCGATTAATTCTTACCTACGCAATCGAGTCGCGTTCGATTGTTTTTTCGTACTCGGTACATCGATGCATCGATTACTTTTAGCCGCAGAGGTACGACGATGACCACGGGACGCGCAAACGCAAAGACCAATTCAATGCGAGGGTGTGAAATGGAAGCGAGGGGGTGAACATGGCACGGCGACAGAGAAGGAGAGAGAGAGAGAGAGAGAGAGGAGCGCGTTTCCAAAATTTAATGGGTGTCGGATGGCCGCTGCAAGCACGGGAGGCGCAGGGCTCGGACCGCAGCAAAGAGTCGGGCATAGCTGGTTCATAAATAGAGGATCGCGTTGATTATACACCGCCTGGTCCTGCAGCAAGCCGCGCTATCTGCACTCCGCACACGTCCGTCAAACAACCCGATCGTAAAATCCTTTCAGCACTTCAACCGGGCCGCGACACCCGGCTCTGTATTATTTGGCAAAATTTTACCTCTCGCCGATCGGACCTGCGCGTGCAATTTCACACCCTTTCGATGGATCGAATTAATCGTCGAATCGACCGGGCGAAAGATCGCGTCCTTCTGATCCTCCTCCTCCCCCTCCTCCTCCTCAATTTTAAACGAGATCTATATCTTGTAATACGGTCGAGGATTCACCTTGATATACTCGTTTCAGCGCGATTGATTAAAACCGACCTCGAAATATATTCCCTGCTGGCAGATGTGCGCGTGTGTGGATGGTTAGAAAAATAACGGAAGAGAAGAGTCAAGGAACCGAAGACACCGATCGTTTCGATAGCTTTTAGATCGCGGTCATCTTTCGCTGCGAACAACATCGTTAGCGCGCGTTGAATGATTTACTACCGTGGAAGATTTGAGAAAAAAAAAAAAAAGGAAGAAAAAAATAATAATGTTTTTAGCAAACACACACACACACATATATACACAGATATACCGTGAAACGACCGCGTCTCCGTTTTCTGATTGACACTCTCGGCAACTCTCGAATGCGTGTCCTTGATTTCGGCAGAAGATTGAATTGGATATGCGCGGAAGAGAAAAAAAAACAAAGAAGAAAAAGAAGGGGAAAAAAAAGCGATAAGATTTCGAGATAACAGTCCTACTTACAAAGAGTATCTGATTGATTTACTTGCAACGAGTGTAATCGCAGGTAGAGTCTTGGTTAATTTTGAATTCCAATTAATATCGTACTGAAAAACATTTGGAAAAGACTCTTGAGATAACCTCGAATATCGCATACAATCAGTTATAGCAATTCGGTATTTTCAAAATGATATTTTATTTCCGATACACGACGTTGTCGCGTACAGTTTATACCACCAACAGACAAACTCTGTGCACGGCGAATGGATATATCGTCGATTTTCCGCAACTTCCGGAGAGTGCAGCACCGCAGAGAGGAAGTCACGACCCTGTGTATCGGGCATTCCATGTCAAATCGACCGATGATTTTCCTTAAAAAAAAATTTTCATTCGTTTCACGATTTTTTATACGATTCTCCGAGCTCGCAAAAGCGCTCTTAAATATTTTGCAAATTTTTTCCTCCAACCATCAACTTTTTATCATTATTCGAACCCATCTGAGAGAATCGGCCTTTTTTAAAAATCTCGGTAAATATCCAAAAACATAATTTTTCGTTCCAATCATTTTAACATCCGTCCTACGATGAAACGATTTTCTTAATCTCTTTTTTTCTTAGCACTTTAAAGATTTTGAACAAACGAGATCCCATGTTTCAACGTTTCGAAAATTCTCGAAAAATTCTGTGTTCTTGCGTCAAAAGATTCCGACTTGAACACGCGACTTTTGGTCATTTATTGAGAATTTTTGAAACGTTGAAACATGGTATTGCGTTTGTTGGAAGTGTTTAAACTGCGGGTGTAAAAATGATCGTAATGAAAAATAAGATTTATTTAGAATTTTTGTAAACTTTCAGACAAGTCCGAATAATCATGAAGAATCAACGGTTGTAGGGAAAAAATATTTAAAAAATTGAAGAGTGCGTTTTTTGAGATCGGCAAACTGTATTAAAAAATCGTGAAGCGAATCAAAATTGTGAGTAAAATCATCGGTTGATTTCACATGGAAAGCCCCATATACATATGTATACGTATACAATAGACTCCGTCCCTACCACCTCAATATTTTCTTCTTTCTTTCTCTCTCTTTTTTTTTTGAATAAATTATAGCAATCGATATTGCATCGCGTGCAAACCGTTCACCTTCACCTCGAATCGCTGTAGGCATGTAACAAATGTCAGATGTAACACATTGAATGTCGTCACGTTAATACCCATGTATGTAACATGCATACACCAACTGTACGCCGAAGAGTAAATAGTCCCAAAGTTAAATTTCCCACAAAATAAATTTCATAAAAAACAGGACTCGGATAAATACGTATGGACTTGAAAAACCTAGAAACCATGAAAAACAGAAACTATATTTTCTGACTCCAAACATATAAACCTTATATACGAAAACCAAATAAGTAATGCAAATGATGAAAATAAAGAGTACTTATCAACACATTAATCCGGGCCCTAGTAAAAAAACGGACAGGGATGAAAAATGGACGAAACCAACAAAAGGATCGCGTCTGCAGCCCGAATCGCAGTATTCGCTGATGCAGGTATAATATTATATTTCGGTTATTTCCGTGCCTGTACGATATCCGCGAATGTTCGGCCGTTGCAGAATCGCGGATCTTTTTTCAAGGACTGTACGCGATGCAGCCCTGCAGGAGTCACGGTTTCGAGTGGCCGTGCGATTACCCGAGTGCAGTATGAAGTATGCGATTACACGAAATTGAGAGAGTACGAAATAGTGCGGGGGTGCGGCAATTCCGAGCCTGGTGCTCCGCTGCACCTTGGCAGTGAGTGTAAGCAATACCTGCACACCGTGGAACTTGGAGACAGCAAACGTCACCAGAGCCGAGCTCTATCGACTTGCTGGCAATTTGTTTTATCAGTAGGGTAACGTGAAACTTATTGCACGGAACGGAACGGCGTGAATTCGCAAATAGAGAGAGAGAGAGAGAGAGAGGGAGGGAGAGGGAGGAAGAAGCCGTCGCTCTGCGCGTGTATTACGTAACTTCTGATGAAAAGAAGTTTGCTCAAGAGAGTGGAAAACGCTTCGCGTTACGATCTTCGCCTGCGCTGCGTATTAGATTCTAACTCGAGAAAGAGGAAAAAGGAGGAGAAGGAAATCTTCGCCAACATTCCAAAAACATACTCAACTCCATTACGCTCCTGCAACCGGCGCACGAGCCGTGCATCCGCCTCAAGATTCCTCAAAGTCACTTAAGCTAAGCCTGTCTTACGTATTCTACTTAAATTCTACGCGCGATCTTGTAACTCGATTACTTTTTTCCTGCACTATACGAACGGTGTGCAATATTGATTTTGTTTTTTAACGATTTTCCAGAGACACGTATACCGCGTATTGAATAATTGTCATGGTGTACGAAACAGGCTTAAAAGTTTTTGGCAAATCGATTGCAGCTATTTATTTTATAGAATTATTTTCACTTGCGAGGAAAAAGAGGCAAAAAAGAAAAAAACTACTCCTGAAACATGTTCAAAATATCTCAAAATCGTCCAAAAAGTGTTTCTTCAATCAAATAAAGACATTTTGTCTCAATATTTTCGTATTATTGTTTTGTTATAATACCTGCGTTACCTATATTTTATACATCGATGTAAAAATTATGTAAATATACGTTTGTAAGAATAAAGTTTAAATTATCCGAAAGCGCGTACAGTCGAAATTTCATTTATATGTACATTGTTCAAGTTTTCATGAAACGTACAGAATTTTCTGACATTTTTTTGCAGATGTTAAGGTAATTTACTCGGTTTAAATTCGGGTAAGCGTGTGGATCAAATTTTTAAAGAAATTCTCCGGGGTACATCCGGTTTTCATTTGGCCCCGACAACTTTCGCAGGGAAGCCAGTTTTTATTTCTTCCACAAGTTTCTTCCAAGCAGGCGATATTGTACTCGCTCATGCCTCACGTACGCCTCGTAGATATAGCTGTACTCTGGCTTTAGAATCGCTCCGCGTGGTTGTGTTGGATTTTATTTCTTCGACTATTGAATTTTCCTCTCAACTGAAATTCAACGTTGCACGCGTTTGACGCAAGACTATATCGGTCTTGTTATTTTTATCGTTTCTTTTTCGTCAAATTTCACACATCAAGATGCACCGATTTTCCATCGATTTTAATAATTCGAAATCTTGTTTCCTCTCCCCTTTAAAACTCCGGAAGAAATTAATTTGCGATTTTTCACCTCGGCATCCCCTGAAAAGTTTGTTCAGGTTAAAAGAAAGATTCTGTCGAAAGATGAGCGTCGTTTTACGTTATACGTTTTTTACATTTCTTTGAACATATGAAGCGTCGGCAATAACAAAAAAAAAAAAAAAATTCATTCCTTGCAGCAATCATATCAGTCTACGTCACAAAGAAGACCCAGACTTGTAATATCAAGTCTCCAGTTGATGTTTGAGAAGTGGATCCGACCACTTTTTCATTATCAATTCAATCTCATAACACAGTTATGATTTAATATGAAATTATAATTTACGAAAATAAGATTCCCGGATGATACATCGTTGTGTTATGGATCGCGATCTATCGGTTGAATATAAATGTCGGTAAAGACATAATAATTGAAATGCTACGACATGTTTCTACAGGAATTCAAAAAATTGCGAAAAATAAATTGACCGCGATCTTCCACGTAAGATAGAACCTTAATTTTTTCACAGAATCTTTCTTTCAACCTTAAAAATTTTTCAAAGATGTCCCACGGTGAAAAATTGTAAATAATTTTTTTCTGAAACGCCCTAGTTTACGTACTCAGCATCGATACCCGCTCCCAAAAATTCGTCCTAAAAACAGAATAAAATATCCTTCTTCCCACCGCGACGTTCCAATTATGCTATAATAACAATCATTTTCACTTCCTCGTAATTAGTATCTTCAAAAATTTTCCAACCTTTCACCAGGGTGTAAAAATTGAATACTTTACCCTAAAGTAAAACATTATAAACACATATATTTATACAATAAAAGCAGCAGATCGCGAATGCGGCAACCGCGAATCGTAATTCCTTTCCATGCAACTAGGTTTCCGGGCGGATGAGGTCCTCCCCCTCCCTCCTCCTCCTCCTCCGCCTCCACCTCCTCTTCCTTATCCTTCGTCTCCCTTCCGCCCCCGTTTCTCGGTAAGGATGTTAAGTTGGGATTCAGGATACACGAACGAACGTCGGTTTAACGCCACCCGATACGCCGCTTCGTGGCGGCTCTCCCGGTTTTATGTACACACCTAGCCGAAGAGCGTGATGTAATTCGAGGGTGGCAAGGGGATGAAGGGGAAGGAGAGGGGCGGTAAAGAATCTCCAGGGGAATTTCTAAACGAAAGCATAACGTAACTTTTACAACTTGGAATAAAATTTAAGCTTCATCCTACCTGGTCTGCTATCCCCGTCATAATACCTACGTGCATGCATTCTGCAGAGCATGAGGGAAGAACCTTTTTCTTTCACGCTGCATATAATGTGCAAGGTATTTTTATCACACGAACACAACTAAGATTTACCTAGGAATTCGCTGCTTCTTAAGTCTTCGAAATTTTCAAGTTTTTTGCTTAATCGGGGAAAAATTGTTCGTCAACAACTGGACAATACAACGGCGAGTAAAACAGGGACGGAAAAGAATCTTTATAAAAATTGAAATCCATGCGTCAACTGGAATTATACATTTATATTCTATCTGTTGAAAGGAACAATTGTTGTCCACGTTTTCTTTTACATCCGCTATTTGCGAGAACAACGATTTTTTTTTTCTTTTTAGAAAATAGATTCTCATTATCGCACAATTATACATAGTCAGTGATCGAATCGCCCATTTCACTGAAAACCTGATCAGTTCTATACGGCGAATGAAATCGATACATCGAAACAAGTTTAAGTAATCTAAATCACGCCCGCGAAAATGCACGTAATTTCTTTTATCCATGGGTAGAAAGAACCGGGAAAAGAGTTGGAAAAAAAAATCGGTAACTATTTGCGAAGTAACGAATTGGCGAATCGCGAGATTGATTTCGTCAAGTGTAATAATCTCGCCGATATTCGGAGAAGAATGATGATTGTGACACTATTCGAGAGTAATTTGTTAAACGACCGGACACAAAGGATGGATAAATGGATTGAAGGGTGCTTTAAACACCGTTGAAATTACGGCGGTAAACGACCCTTGTTCGCGTTGCCGTAATATATTGATTTCGAAAAGCGTCCGCACCTCTCGGATGGAATATTATCGCCTCATACCTTGTGTATAAGGGGAATGCCGTGCAAATTCGACCAACGTCCGACCCTCGCCATTTCTGATTTTGTTTAAAAAAATCGCTGCAACCGTCCCGACTCTGAAACGGTACCCTAAATTTTGTCAGATTTTTTGTGCAACTGCTCAATTATTTATAAATATTTAAAGTGATTTTGAAAGGGACATTTTTTAAAACTCTCAACAAATTGTCAAAAACTTTATTTTCTCACGTGTCTCTTTGGCACATTTAACTTTGTTTTTTCATCAACTTCGTAACGAAACCGGTTTATAAATGTTCAAAGTAAAAAACAAAAGTTTTACGAATTTTAAAAAAGGTTCTTTTCAAAATAACTTTAAACGTTTACACATAACTGAGCAGTTGAGTGAAAAATCTGAAAAAATTCAGGGCACCGTTTCAGATTTGGTACAATTGGAAAAAATCTTTTGAACACAATGAAAAATGATAGGATTCGGACGTTGGTTGGGTTCGCATGGAATTCTCCATAAATATTTCCATACCCTTTGTATAAATATTATATGTATAATTGTATACGTACGTAACGTAACGACGAAACAAATTCAGATAACCGCTGACGCGCAAAATTTTCCTCCAAACGATGAAAACAGTTATTGGCATTTGACGGTTTGGTATATGTAATTTATTTTGCGGTCATCGTCGAAAATTCCCATTTGACACAGAGGATTACTAGCTACCCGTACCAAGATAGGAAGTGAGGGAAGGAAAATTTCATGATCGAAATACGATCGACCACCGATTCGTCGGTCTTTGTTCATCAACGGCATTAGAGAGAGAATCTTAAAAACCAACAAAACGAACGGATTAACGTAAAAGAAGTCGTCTAACCCTCAAAATCAACGACTCGATGCGGTTCGGCGCAACGTCGAAAATAACAACATGCACCACCGAAATCCGGGTTAGCGAGAGAAAGAAAAACAGGAAACATTAGCTGACAGAGTCTGACACGCATCCGGAAACAGGTGTAACCAAAGTCTGGAAGCAAATCTGAGCTGCTCGTAGAGAGAAATCCGTGCCAACAAAATAATTCAACTCATTCCGCGTCGCTGTGTTGCAGTTTCTAGGCCAGGCGGCACGTTAAGGTTGTTACACACGTTATGTTAGACGTATTTGGTTATGGAAATGCAGGCAAAGTTTTGACGTCGCGATGGAAAGAAAAAAAAAGATAGATATATATATATATACATACACACATATACGCAAATTTTTTGTAGAAAAAAAACACCACTCAGGTTTGTCCTAATTTTTATACCGTATGTCAAACGAAATGAAAATAGTTTACCTTTGAAATACTTTTTTTTATTATACATCGTATCGTACAGGATGTATGTAGGAGGAAATCCACCGCAGTATAATTCAATCGTTCGTATATGTGATGCAATAAAAACGGAAGAGGAGGTAAAAGTTAAAATAGGTGATATTTTCTTGCGAACCGATCCGAGCGATAATGTTACCAAGGATTCGTCGGCGACACGGAATATGGATTAGAAATAATATATTCCGAGTCAATTTGAAATTTGGCCGTAGATATATGGATCGGCATGGCATTTCGTTCCGATGACGAAGTATATTAGTATTCTGAATAAATTCCAGAACGGACGTCGTGGTTTTCGCTCGAAAAAAAAAAAAAAAAAAAAAAAATGAGCGGAGAGAAGGTCAATCAAGACTTGGCAAATTTTGCTGGGATAGTTATTTGCCTGCAAACATTCCTACGGAAATATACCGAGATATAAATCTTTGGCCAAACTGCATAATCCCTGCAGCAACAACTAAGAATTACTAAAAATAATCGATTCTTTTTCCTCACAATCGATTTTTGTTTTTACTCCAATGAACGACCCGATGCAATATCAATTTATGTGATTTAAGTTTCAATTATTATCATTGTTTTACTTACCGAGTACCTGTTATTACATTACGTACTGAAATTTACGAAATTTTGGTTTCACATTTTTACCTGCAATTTTTACTACAATTTTTACCGATTCAATCGAGCCGTGTCCGATTATTTCTTTGTACACGATTGATCGATGCATCGATCATTTTCAACTCAGTGGGCATGGGTAGCAAATCAAGCCGAGTGTCGGAGATGACCGAACGATTCGAACGTTATACCTTATCCTGTAGAAGACTGCTGGTAGCGTTCCTGCGATTCACCCTCTACCTTCATCGAACCCTCGTTACTTCAATTAACGCTCGTTACAATTTCGTTAACAGTCGACGAGCAGACTGCTGCGACGCCGAGGTGCGAATGACAGTTACAAATTACCGCATACACGGTGGATCCAGCGGCCGCAGTCGCATGCGGAAAAGCCGCGAATTACGATTCTTCCGTTCCATATCCTGTCCGTTATTACAATTTTCATGCCGCAGGTCTGCGATATTGTTAATTATTCGCCTTAGTCATATTTACGGTAGCCGCATCGCGTGCAGGGCGTTTCCTATGATTGTTTATAACGTAAGATTAGTTATGTAAACTCTATCCGTATATAATATCGATGAAGAAGAAAAAATTATATTCGAAATGTAAATGCAATCGATAACAGGTACATAATATGATCGAGAAAATGATTGAAAAAGTTTATAACTGTTCGGAGCGTTGATTATTGTCAAATAATTAATATGTTCGCTATTTAAGGATCGGTTGATTAATTAATTATTGATGGATTTTGAACCGATTCAACGATATTAATTAATTAACGAATTAATCGAGGAGTGAGACACGCGTGCGAGGAATATAATTCCGTGAAATCCAATCCAAGTGTATACGTGCGGAAGTTGAGTGGATGTCTAAGGTACGAGACATGGAAATAATGAAAGATAAAGGTACGACACGTTTTTACCTCAAGACGCGCGTATTTCGCCTTTCACTCGTGAAGTTCGATGGTATAATGGATATACGTACCCACTTATTTTCTTATATTACGAACAGTTCTGTGGGAAGAGACGCGGGTGTTACGTTAACGTCGGTAGAAGAAAGAGAAGGGAAAAGAAAAGGAAAAGGAGATGAAGAGAGAAAAAAAAAAAAAAAACCTGGCAAAAGATGAACGAGAAAAAGAAGAGGATGTATCAATTTGTATACCTGCATGGTAGAAAAATGAAGGTATTACCAAGGATTGAAATTGAGCCAAACTTTCCACGACGTAATAATTTTGTCGCGTTGATTCGTTCTGCCGTCGACAAATTGATTGTTGTTCTATCGAAAATAGGAAGAGGAGAAAAAAAAAATTAAAAATTACTAACGTTATTGCTGTACGCAACATTGCGTTGAGCGCAGTTACGACTCGAATAAAATTCTGAGACAAAATTTAACAATTCAGAAATAGACTCGAGACTTAGTTTTAGAAAAAAACGATGGAGGATGTGGGAGAAATTCTTGAATCAAAAAATGTAAAACAATATGCAATCTCTGAGACTTGTGTCGTAATGTTTTTTCAATCATTCTTCATTTTACTTGCACGAACATTCCTGATTCAAGCACGCCGAGCTTAAAATTATACGTTAAAATTTGTTCCGTAATCAACTGGATCCCGTGTCAGTGACTAGGACAATGAGAAAAATATTCTTCCGTTCGCTTGTTCATAAGTTTATAGGTACCGTTAAATAATAGGGTAATAATATCCAGAGCTGATATAAGTGAACAGGCAAGTAAACCCGTCGAATTCAGGGTAATTACAAAGTAGCTTCGGTATGTTAAATGCATACGGTGTGTAAACAATACACATATACATATATAAATATATTTATACGTATAAAAAAATAGAAGCGGACGAAAGCGTAAGCGGAACAAGTGAAACCTGTGGATTCTAGCCTGTAAGACGTTCTTCCTCGTGTCGTGCGGTAACTACAAATGCATGTACCTGTGTACGAGATGTAAATTATGTATATAATACACGCAAAATACACATGCACGTGGCATACGCATAATAATAATAATGACAACAACATCAACCGCCTGTAACCTTAATTAGATAAGATAATTAAAATATTATTGCACCGCAATGCTTTCACCCGAAGCGTTCGCACTTTTGCAGACCAATTACAGATCGATATATATTATATATTACAGTAAGCAAACGCGTGTATTATTATTGCTGCGAATCGATTAGGTTTGAAAATTTCTGCACGTTCTTCCGGAATGACGGTAAAATTTATTTATCTTCTTTCAAACCCAAACATAAGTTATACAATCAAGTGAAAAATAAAGGTGGCAAAAGAAGGATTCAAAAAGCGCAACTGACGCTGATCTTGTTTATTTATAAATCAATTTTTTGAGAAGTTCCTGCTATCGAAAAGATGAAAAAAAAATCTCTTCAAAACAATGACTATCGACTAAAATGAGATAGAAATTTTTACAAAAAACGTTTATCGAAAAAGTTTATACCGTAATACGTTCAATTCTATGAAAACAAATAAATAAAAAAAGAAGTGAAAAAATCGGGGCCAACTCGTAAGTATTTTTCTTTCCTTTACGCTCAACGATGCAGAACTGTCATTAATCATCACGATATCGCGTATAATGTACACTTATACGCAATAGAAGTAATCGTGCGTTGACAGAAGCGTCCATCATCCGCATATTTATACATGCATTTCAAATAACTGCCTGTATTACGTATTGTACTGTATGAATACAAGGAAGTGGTTCTCTGATAAGAGCGGAGATAAATTGTCAATGATGGTGATGGTGATGATGATAATAATAACAATGACGACATGCCAACAGGTACAATAAGAAGCAATCGATTCGCTTTACGATGAACCTCGCGTTAAACTAATGACACATCTGCTTCGTTAATTCTGAGAAAAGAGACTAAGTAATTAAACAAGTAAATAAAGGTTAAAATAACGAAGCCAATGTAATTGCGACGCAATCAAAGCAGGTCGTTTATTACATGGATCAGAATAATATTGAGAGGAATTTTTATTCAAAATTAGTATCAGAGCACAAATTCCGAATGCTATCGTTTCATTTCACCATGCAAGTTACATATCGCAATATAAATATCTACACATACGAGGCATTCCACCCTAAACCAACCTACGTACGAACCTAACCACCAGCAATTATTTATTTTTATTTTCGAAGTACGGTGTAGAATGTACAAAAAAGATCATCTTTCGTCGAGTTTCTAATTTTTTCGACCACTGGTTTGATTTTTACTGCTCCGAAAAATTCGAAAATCCAACTTTCGTACGAATAGCCCCGATAACAAATTCTTTGCTAACAAATGATAATTTTCTCAAACAAGAATGGAAGCGGGCAAGCTTTTGGTTTAGAAGCTAGAGGCGAAAACAAGTGGTTGAAAAGTGAAAAAAAAAATCGAATTGAATATAAATTTACATTACATTTGTTTTTACTTTATTTCTTTAGTTTTTTTTCATACATTCGCATGTGTACATAGATATATATACGTGTGCGTGTGTGTGTGTGTGTGTGTCGAAGATCGAGAAAGGAGATCTAGAACCCGAGCGTTGCATTCCGTAATGCCGCACCCGCAATTTACTCAACGATTATTTATGCCCAGGATGAGTTTCGAGATATTCTCGAATTGGATGTGTCAGGTATAATAAATAATCGTGTAACGGAATCCCCGACACAAGCGATTATTATCAACGTTACATTATCATATGGCAGAACGCACTAAAATCGAACGAAATTTAAATTCATGGGCGGATGATCTTGGATCGTAAGGTTATGCAACGATAACATTAAGGCCTGATTCTCGGACTGTTCTTTCCGTTCCGATGTCGTGATTGGAATTTAAATTGGCGTCGAAATTTCGTCAGTAAGAGAAAAAAAAAAGGGGGAAAAAAAAAATGACATCTTTACTATTTTTATTTCTCCTTATCACTACCGGTTATATTATAATTTTAACGAAAAATTTGCGATCTATTTGGCACGCTGAAATACGGAATCATTTGGCAAAGTTATTAAAACGAGATCGTAATACGCGGCACGTTCATCGATTACGTAACCAAACAAGAATCTCGATTACTTTCCATTCGGTGGGACGTTCCGAGTTTAAATGAAATCCGTGAACAACGTCGCATGTTTCTATAATACACGAGAATTCGGGATAAAGCCGGGGGCGAAATTCTTACAATCCGAACCATCTCGTTCACCTAATTTATAGACCGCTTAGCCTGCCAACCGAGCTATGCAGATGTCATTTATTACGATTACGAGGTGACGAAACGTCTTTTAAACAAATAATGTCACCGCAATCGGACGACGTTTCGTCCCTGACTCAATTTAAACTATTTCTTCTCATTGTGTAAGTAATATCTTTTTCTTTTTTTTTTTTTTTTCCTCTCTCCCAAATAATATACTCTCCATTCATACTTCGATACTTGTTGTCAGGTGTACATGAATTAACTTTATCAAGCCGAATAATTAGTCGATTATAATTAATTCAAAGAGGCGCATTAAAGTGCATTCGTAAACTCTGTATTACGTGTACGCGAATCATAATGTTACCGCGAAATGTAGCTCATAATTAGGCTGAAATTATTAACGTTATCGTAACGAAACATCAGGAGAAAAAATCGTCATTGCGTAATTTTAGAATAACTTTTAAGGATTTGGTTTTTCAAAATAAGAATATATCTTTTTTGTTATCATGGTTTACTAAATTTTGGACATCGCTAAAGGTGCGGAGTAAATATTTTTTCTAAACCTGCATGGTAAAATATTACAGTAACGTTACTAACTTCATCTTCATGGTTCATAA